>NC_141696.1:1393495177-1394223927 GCF_964263255.1 Lissotriton vulgaris
GGGAAAAAACTTGGAGCCTGTGATCCAAAAAGCCAAAAAAGATCTGGATAGGATGGATAACCTACATTTGACAATAGGCCGCTGCAATAAATTAAAGATGTTATTTTTACCTAAAGTCCTTTATCTTTTTAGAACTATTCCGCTGAAATTTAATAACAGCTGGTTTAAAGAAATTGAAGGAGTCGCCAACCGCTTTATCTGGGCAAAAGGCAAAACCCGAAGGACCATTAAATTTCTATCTCTATCTAAAGATGGCGGGGGTCTGACAGTAACAGATTTTAAGGTTTACTACTGCGCGGCGGTCCTTTAATATGCGAGAGGCTTACTGGGTGGAAATATCGAAGATAGGTGGCGGGGTAGCGGGGGCATCCCTGATATATATGAACTCATAATTACAGAGACCAACCAATGGTTGTTAATGTTCAGCGAAGCAAGCCACTATAAAAAAGTGAAGTTCAAGACGCTGGGGGCATCAGTCTGGACCTCGATTAGAAAAAAGATAGAACTAGGAAGAATTAACTACTATACCCCATTATTCAAGAATCCCTTGTTTATTGAGGTGTCTCAGGATAAGGTCATGAAAAGATGGGATAGCCTTTGTATAAAAACAGCGGGGGATCTAATTGACTCTACAGGATTTATCACATTCGATAGGGCACAGCAGCTGTATAATAGCGCAGAGATTTCTATAAGTATTTGCAGATAAGATCAGTGCTAATGAGGAAACAAGGGGGCAACATAAATTTTAAGAGGGAAGAAATTATGGCGCAAGTGCAGAGCAAGGACGGCTGCTCAATTTCACAGCTATACGACGAACTGAGTCAACGTAAAGAAGACAATCAGGCTAGAGTTTCTGACAAATGGAAAGCAAAGCTAAACTTAGATGGTAACGAGGTTGGAGACTCACTTAAATTAGCAAATACAGTATTGAAAGTAGCGAATTTGCAGCCCAAATACTACAAGACCGCCTATGAGTTATATTATACACCGCATAGAATAGCGACTTGGGGCGGAACAAGCAGTATAAGCAGTATGAGCAGTATGAGATGCCAAAGTTAGGGAGCAGATACAATTCATATGTTTGCGTCATGCCCGAGCTTAGATCAATACAAAAGTTCAATAGAAAATTTTATGGATAGGTCCTTGGGGATCCCCATAAGGCTGACCAATGAAGTGATGGTACTGGGAGTCACTAGAGAAGGGAGCCCTGTAGTCCACCCGGAATTAATCTTTTTGGCAGCAGCCATAAGTAGGTTATGCATTGCTTCCCTATGGAAAGATCCAAACCCGCCGACATTTCAACAATGGATGACACGTTTGTTAGCCGTGTATAACCTTGAAAAGGCTTTGTATGAAAAGAAAGGATGGTAAGTAAAACAATGGGGGAAACGGATATGGGCCTCAGTTTCTCAGTGGAAACAAAGGTTCGAGGGAAATTAGAGGAGATCCTCTACAGTGGTAATTAAGCTACTGTACCCCATTTCTTTAATTTTTTCCTGTATGTATAATATTTAAAAATCTGTATGTTTTGCCACTTGTAGAGCGTAGATCTTAATATGGAAAATATATATTTATTGTATCCTTTGTGTGTAATAATGAAATTTGAAACTCAAGAAATGAGGATGAAATAAAAAAAGTTTAAAAGAAAAAAAGAAAGAAAGTGTTGGAGCAATTGCATCAGCTTTATTTAGGACTGACCATTGCAGACCACAGGGCTGTAAAGAAAAGCTTTGTCACTGGTGTGTCATTTTTATTAGGCGTTCCAACGATAAATTACTTTCCCTACCTGTAATTTTATTTGTTTAATGTATCATTTTTGTGTATTATTTAGACCAGCTATGCAAATGACCTAATTTACTAGTAATGTGTCTGAACTGTCCCTATTGTGTTATTTAGTCAGATATTTTATAAAAATTAAGTAATGTTTAAAAGATGCAGCTCTCGCACATAAAACGCCTTTCAAAATATAGATTTTTTTATTTCCCCAGACTGGCGCTTGCTGATGGCAAAAGAGCTATTATTCTTCAGCAGACATGGTATAAGGTGAGTGAGGCAGTTCATTAACTATACACACTTTATTTGTTGACTACTTAGTAGATTAAGTGCATTCCATGTTTATTTGATTGTGGAGTGTAATTGGACTTATGATTTACATGTGACTGCAACAAAAGTCGGTTCAAGTATAGCAGTATTATCATGGGGACAAATCGAATCTGCAATGCTGAAGTGCCATAAATTTAGTAGTCAAGCTCATCCTGTTTCTTTCAGAAGCACCAAAATTGAGAACTTTAATTCTAACACCCACAGCCTCAAGTGTAAACAGTGCTCCCATTTCCAAATTGTCCTTACCTCAACACCCACTTCAATTTCAGTTTTTCCGGTCAATCCCCTATTTTACCATCTAGTGTGGTTCTGTGTGCATTTCTTAATCTGCTCCGTGGCATTTGCTTTCCTCTGTTTTTATGGCATTTGCATCCACACTTCCCTACCTCAATTTGAGTCTGTCTTTTATCAGTTTTTTATTACACCATTAAAGTGAGTTTTTGGGGTGGGGTTTAAAATAAATCGACACATGGGGCAAACATTTTTTTGTCAGATTTTCACAAAAAGACTTCAATTAATTCCAACTTGATGCTATACTCTACAGTTCCAAAACCCTAATCAAGAATGTCCTGTTTGTAGACGTTTTCCTTGGTAAGGAGAAAAGATCCCACATAAAGATATATAACATATTCCCAGTGTCGTGGTCAATGTTTTCAGATGCAACAGGATGTGATTTCATTGGTTTCCAGCCAAAACCAAGAAGTCAGGCAAGAGGATCTCATTGCCCAACATCCATCTCATCTGAAGCCATGTCCAGATTTCTCAGAATCCATCTCTCTGGCATTACTGCATTCTCTAGCATCCATTTCTACAGGAAATGACATCTCTGGTGTCCGTGTGTCGTTTCCTGCCTCTTCCCTTCAGTCAACTCTGCATAGTGTCCCACCACTTGCGGAGACTCATGCAAAGGCGTCCTCTATTTTTACCTAAAATGATCTAGGGTCAGAATCCATGCTACAGGTAAACTAGCTTCATTATGTGCCTCGCAAACATCGCATTTCTCACCATTCTCACACTAATCTCCAGACCAGACAAGCACGTTTACCCTAGTTGTACATCTAACAACTCTACCATCATTCACTTACCACTCTACAACACACCCACACACCTCACACAACACACTCAATTGATGTTGTTCAATGCACATTCCCCAGTCATACACATTCCGGACTTTGCAACATAATGACCTAACACTTCTTAAATGTGTTTATCATCATTGATACCTGGTTCACTTCCAAATTCTCCTCCACACATATCCTGGACATCCTCATTTATTTATTTTGATTTATATAGCGCTTTATAACCCAGGGGTCTCTAAGCGCTTTGTCAGGTACGCACAACAGACATTCAGAGGGTCATTCGGTCATCCCCAATGGATATCACCAACACAAATACCGCTCACTCACAATGGGAGACGAACTAGTAGTCCTACATCGGCCATCCTAGCGTTTCTACCACACCAAAATCTTTAGTGCTCTCCTCCTGCCACTTCCCTCTCTCACCTCCATAATGGCTCCTTTCATTTGATCTGTACAGGGCCTGGACTCAAGCACATCATAGAAAAGATCTCAGACCTCATCACATCTGCCTCCATCCAACATACCTACCACATATTCCATGGAGTCTTTAATCTCCCTGTCAATTTAGAAGCCTTCTTTATACTTCTCAACAAACCAGAAATAAAAGAAGTCATTAATAGCCCCACCCACTCCAAAAGCAACACACCGGCCCGTACCCTACCAGCGTCTCCTATTATTCATTGTCCGACCAGCCCCTTCACCAATATTCCACTTTAGCATCAAGGACAACTGAAAAGAGTAAAATACCGATCTGCTCCATCAAAATGGCCATTTGGAAAAATATCCAAGAACTAAACATCTTTCCTGGAAGCTGTAACACCCTCCCAGCCACTCCCCTACCTTCCCTCCCCCCCTTACCAGATATCCATACTCTCATCATCCTCAACCCCACTGTAGCTTCAGCTCATGGTGGGTGCTATGCTCCACTGAAAATACAAAGTAAAGAGGGCAGAACGAAAATAAGTGTAGCATATACAACTAAAATGTTGCAGCACCCAACAGATGCAAAAGCCCTCATCAATACAGTCAAACACTGAACCAATAATTTTCCAGAACCCACAGTCAGTGCTTCAGTCAACAGATAGAACTCCATCAGTCTCTTCACCGAGATCAAAAAATAATGTCCATCATCATTACCACTTCCACAGCCCTCTCAATTAACAAATAGAAGTCGTCTTTCCATTCTCTCACAACTATCTTCCCAATATCCTGACCTCTGCGGGCAGCCTCCTATGCCTAATAAGGTTCGGTTCTCCCCTGCTAAATAACCCATCTCCTGACACTTCTCATCACACCAACTATCTCCCTATACTACCTTTGATTCATGGAGAAAATCATCTGAAAAAGCATTTGTCACCCAAATGCAAGAGCACATTAGCTAGAGAATCTTCTACAGGAATACCAATCAGGCTTTAGATCACCCTTCAAGACTGAGACTGCCACACTCCAAGAAGTGAATGACACCCTCCCCCTCAACGACAGGAACAGCCTCTGGTTGCTGGTCATTCTGCAGCCTTCAACACAGTCGACCATCTAGTTTTGGTCAACACCATTAACACACACACAGGATTTTCAGGCACTATCTTGAAATGGTTTGCACTCTACCTTGTTATATGCATTTTCCTCCATGGCAAAAACGTCCCCAAACTGCACTCCCTCAAGATTTTTTGAAAAAAATTTAACTTTAATCCATTGGTAGTTCGAATTTAAATTTAATGAGACTTTGAACGTTTTCCAAACATAGGTAATGTTGGTATCACATTACATCGTCATCACATTAAATCCTCAGAACATCTTTTAAATAGCAAGCCCAATGCATTTCGGGCTGAGCCCTTCATCATGGGCTATTTCCTTACTTGTTGGCATTGAGCTCATGCATTTTACCGAACGCTACATGCTTGAGCTAAATGTGCACCACAGACCACTTTTACGATAGAGTTGCTCCTGTAGGGTGAAAGGCGGAGGGGTTTGTTTCACATATTTATAAAGCACTAAAGGAGTTTAGACCGCTGTTCATGCCAGCTTCATGCACAGTACACCACACACATTTAGCTGCCCTGCATATACTGTAGTACTGAATAAACTATCCCCCAGTGTCACCATGGCGCCAGTATGAAATACATACCTACGCAGTAATAATGAAGTAATTTGATAATATGGAAAGTATGTTCGAACGAATGGAGTAAAATAAAAAGGTAACTAATAAGTGCCAAACATATAAAATCATGGTGTACAGAATTTTGAATATGCAGTTAATAGTCGTAGAGGGGGCTGTAATTTTTTGTGGTTGTACAGACATTTGAGCCTGTTAATCCGTCTAAAATGGCATGATGTTTTAGAAGTCATTATATTTTTTTAATTTGTTTTATAGTGCTTAACGTGATGCACTTGTCTGGGTGGCTAGAGTAGACTGATAGTCAACTGGCCCTTACTTTACAAAAAATGTGACTATGATCTCTGAACATGTTGACCATTCCTTGCCTAGCAGAGATTAGGAGAATATTATTCACCGATAAGACAACAGTGCCACTGTCTCTGATTGTAGGTACTTGAGTTTGAATCTTAAAGGTGGCTGTTAAATCTTTTCTGTCACCTAAACTGTATTAATATAAAGTGATCTATACTAGAGTATAAAGAATGGATATGTATGGATCGGAGCATGACAAAAGAGTTGCAAATCAGAACTGCCATAGCAAGATGGAAACTCGTAGGTAGATGTGGCGTTAAGAAACCTCTGCCTGCCTGTCTTCCTTAACCTTGAGGGTACTAATGCTATAGGAAGGTCATAAATAATCTCCTTACAATGACTCATACTGCTGGGCAGAATATGAATGCTAAAAGCATTTTAAGCTATGCATACACCTATCTTGATTTGAATCATTCTCTTCTTTTGTTCTTTTCTTTTAGAGAGAGTGTGCTTGAGGGTTGTATGTTGGAACAAGTTCCTCAACAACGACTCCCTAAACCACGCGGTCTGTACTACGACCGAGTCTCAACAGCAATTTGTTTTACCACACATTCTTTTACTACGAATTTGTCTGATAGAGGAATGCATGGTAAACCACCCCTAAAATCAATTCTGAACCCCTCCCAGCCCAAAATCCATTCCGAACGCTCCCACTCCCTAAAATCTATCCGGTACCCACCTCCCACCCCCTAAAAACGTATACGAACCCTCAACCTCCAAATAACTAACACTAACCCCTTGTTGCAGGGATTCTGCTCCTACACAGACTGTGCACAGAGATCAGGACCTCAGTGAATTGTGGTGTACCAAAAACTTACCTTAGTGCCTAGAAATCCTAACCAGCTAGCATCAGTGTCACATTAGCTCTTTGTCCTATAGCAAAGGAACCAATGATTAGACAACCCAGAACATGCAACTTAGGTTATACTCCGGAATGGTGGGAAGCAAGAACACTTTCATTATACTCTCATGCCAATCCACAACAGGAGCAAAGAGGAGACCCGGGCAAAGTTAAAATATTTATTTTAACAACGTGCTCTAAGATGCAGTATTTTTGCTAACATAAGGAGACATACAATTAGAAATAATATGGTCAGCATTGTTAAAATTCCATAAAATACAAAAGGAGAAATCATATTACAATGATGGGGAAAACTGGTCTTATAGTGCCTAGTATTACACCCTCCCTAGATAGGAACTATGTTTTATAAAATATAGAAGGTCTCTTAGGCTTTTTTGGGGGACCCCATACCTCTAAGATCAGCAGTTGTGAATCACATCAGGATCTGCAAAAGCTCTCTATCTCCCTGGAAAAATGGGCTCCTTCCAAGTGCCTGAAATCATGCTTACAGTGCATTATTAAAGGCGCCAGAATCACGTTGGCTGCAGCTGCATATATGTTATGGCTAAAATGTGAGCCGATTTAGAAAAGGGGGGTGGTGATGAACAGAGTGTCTGAGTTAAACAGACCACTCTTACCCAGTCCAAAGATCAGGGCTTGATCCATCACCGTTATTTATCTCACTGCCCCATCCCAGCTCAGAACCTGGCTATATGCAAATCAGTCTGTCCCTGGCCCAGTGCATCATGGGAACAGGGCAGACTAAACTACCAAGCCAATTCTTCACCAGAAAGGAGACAAGCTACCGGGGACCGCTTTCTGGCATTTCAGCTTTCTTCGGCCCGGCTTGCTTGAATCCTGATGGAGCAGTGAGAAAGGGACTCATGTCTGAGTATACCCTGCCACACCTATAGTGGCCAAAAACGATTTAGAAAAGGGGGGTGGTGATGAACAGTGTGTCTGAGTTAAACAGACCACTCTTACCCAGTCCAAAGATCAGGGCTTGATCCATCACCGTTATTTATCTCACTGCCCCATCCCAGCTCAGAACCTGGCTATATGCAAATCAGTCTGTCCCTGGCCCAGTGCATCATGGGAACAGGGCAGACTAAACTACCAAGCCAATTCTTCACCAGAAAGGAGACAAGCTACCGGGGACCGGTTTCTGGCATTTCAGCCTTCTTCGGCCTGGCTTGCTTGAATCCTGATGGAGCAGTGAGAAAGGGACTCATGTCTGAGTATACCCTGCCACACCTATAGTGGCCAAAAACGATTTAGAAAAGGGGGCCGATCAGCCCGAACAGCTACCTTGTTATGATAACCTTGGAGGCTTTAGTACTTGACTTCAGTGGTAGCTGTGGTCGAGCAGTCCAGGCTCTCTTGGAGGGGAGGAGTGAGGGGAAATTGATGCAGTTCAGTCAACACGACTCATAACTCAAAGTCCAAACCGTACGAAATATAAATCGGTGTCAAATACTTCCTTTTATATGAAAAATATGTATTTTATTTCTAACGCTACACATGCAAAGTTATAAGACAGGCTGAAGCTACAACATTATCCCCCTTGAGGTCGGGGCTCTAGTAGTTGTCCGGCAAATGCCTGTGCCACTCTCCTTCGTATAATGTGTTCAGGGTTATTCACTATTTACTGGTGGCCGTATCAAGGGAATGCCTACTATTAGGCCATACTCAAGTTCCCCTTTGACTCTTCAAGTTTTAATCAAAAGTGTCTATGGTTCTGCAAAACCCTTAGCAGCGAGTCCCCCAGGGTCCAGCACAGTTCAATCTCACCCGCTTTCACAGCCCGGAAGAATTTAGCAATGCGTTCCCTCAGCAAGAGCACTCGCGAGATCTACTCCGCTCAGAGAAGTCATGCTGCATACAGCCCATGTGGCAGTTCCTGGTGGTTCCAGCTCTCTCTCCTCCTGAGCAGCGCTGCCGGAGGTTTTCTCAGTTGTTGGAGCAGCTCTCAGTTCGCGAAGGCACTGTAAATTGCCTTTACCCAGTGGAGTGGGGAGCGGGAATCCTTCTTTCAGCTCCCAACTGGAGCCCAACGAAGGTGCTGCATCGTTCACAGCATCCTCAGCAGTTCTCAGTGGTCAGTAAGGGAAATTCCATCGTAATACGGGGCCAACCCACCATAGGAAGCCTCAGTCTCACCTTCGGACAACAACCTAAATCCCTTGGCAATGTTGGTACCGGCAGCCTCTCCTGGAATCTGGAGTTGCCGTGGTACTTGACATTACGGGTGCTAACTATCTCGGTGTAAATGCCCACGCCAGGAGGGTTACAAGTCTCAGCGCGTCTGTAAGTAATAATTTTACTGGTGGCCCCATCTGGCATATGGGGTCACCACAGCACAGCTGTACGGGTTCATCCAGTCCAGCGTGGTGCTTAACTCACTACTCAGTCTTTAGCCGACCTCTCCTGACATACTTGTGTCAACTAGCCCGCATTGCATACGGGCAGCGACCTGATTGGTGCACTTCCTCACAACTCGCTCAGGGAATCCTCTCGCAGTACCTGGTTCCCTTCAGCGCTCTCCTCTTCCTCACAGGGCACACTGGTCTTGGCAAGCAGGCAGGTGCGTATGCTCCAGGGCAGGTGATTTTGGTGTCCTAGGTGATGTCGTGTCACCCATCAGGGGAGAATAGCAGGCCCTTGCTGCCAGTTCTGGTCACAGGCAGAAGTCTTAGAGTTTCCCCTCTTCACACGGACTGTCTGGCTGCTTGGCAGATCAGATCAATTTTAGGGTCTCAACCTCCCCTTCTTACTGTCCATTTCCAGGCACCAAAATCTATTTTAAAATCTTAGTCTTTCAAATTTTATGTTGGGGTTCTGCTTTTTTTGAAGTGGACTCTTAATTTTTTTATTTCTTCATGGAAGACTGTCTATCATAGTAGTTAAGACTCTGAAGCTGATTGTTTCACAATAAAAATACATAAGTTTGACCAGAGTTCACACTTGTATGGTCACCCACAGGTTATTGGACTGATGCTGCCGGTTTTTCGACTAACCAGATCTCAGTCCCTTTGTCCAGACTTGAGAATGTGTATGTTTGGATTATATCCAATTGGCATAAGCTAACTTACTTGTATGTCCCTAGTATATATTACCCAGGGCCTGTAAGTTAGAGTATCGTCCAAGGGATTGCAGCACTGGTTGTGCCTCCGTAGGTGTGACAAAGGTATGATATGTCTCCCAGTCTGTATCTGCCGACTGGAAGAGCAGTTTTAACTCCTCCTAACTCGACTTTGGGATTTAAAAGTATGGCAAAGCCCAAACATATCTTTTTAATAGGTGTAAGCAACCCCTATGGGAGGCCTAATGAACCCTAAGGCAGAATGCAACATATTTTAAAAGTAGAGGAGTTGGTAGCCCAGTTGGGGAGTACAGGGTTACACGCTGACCCCACAGCGGTGATCACTTCTGAACGGTGCGACCAAAGTTGATACTGTAAGTTATCAAACAGCTTATTACATTTTGCCTTGCTTGATGCTCAAGTAGGAATTAATATAACTTGTTGCGGTGTGCGACTTTGTTGCCTAAAGTCGCCTGTGACCTTTATGGTTGCACATGGGACCTGTCACCGAGACAGGTTTCCGCCCTCCTCTCGCAGGAAGCTACATGGTGTTAGCCCAAAAGGCAAGCTTCAAAGGAAAAGCCGCCATTAACAGCGAAAATGGCTACTCTATTGTTGAGGTAGACAGACTGGCCCTAGGGACAGGAAAGTGTAAACCAATTGCCAAACCGGATTCTACAGGGGCATTTAGCCCCCTTGGTAGCCACACCCTTGATTGGGCTAGGGAACTCTGCGTGTCAAGCAAGGGATTCTACCATGTTGAAAGTGGGCAGAATGGAGAATTCTCGGCTAGCCTGATGCCACACTTTGCTGGAAGTGGTAATCAGGAGGGAGAGAACCTAGTAGTCCATTGGCTACTGACGGCGTCCTACCTTGGGGGAATTCTCGGGGTATGAAAAAGGCACCCCTGGCAACCCAAACTCTGATCTCAACGGACTGAAAAAAAGTACTGAAAAAGAACTGCCCTGCTGCATCAAGTTCCCGGTGAAGAGAGGCTGAACCGACATGGACTGCACCTGCTGTGCTCAAGGGCTGGCAGAGGGGAAGGGACTGTACCCCTTGTGTCCTACTCGTGAGGAAGTAGTTTCCCGAGCCCAGCCAGAGGAAGAGACTCCAAGGGTCACTTGGCAGACCTTTTCGCAGAACAGGTCCATAACAGCTGAAAAAGCCTGCTTGGAAAGTTGGCAGCCCAGATCTTCGTATTGGTTCTCCTCGTCACTTGCATCACAGGGAACCAGGACTCGATGCTCCAAAGTTTCCCCCAAGTCTGCCGAACCTGGGAGAGTTGTCGTAATGCAGCTTGATCACCCAGACGACAAGTTACTGCTCCTGGAAGGATTCCCCTATGACTGCAAAACCAGGCACCTGGACTTCTGCCAGGGTTAATAGAATTTAGAGGGATGTTGACCCTGTGGCCAGGATCCCCTTATCTATCCAGTGAACTGAGAAGTAGCCACAGGAAGATCCCTGTTGACTGCATCGCACTTATAGCATCATTTTAGTATCTTCAGCATCCTGGAACTGACTAAAGACTGCTTCTTCCTTCAAGGTATTTATTTCTGAAGACCTTGCTAGTCCCACTAACTTGCTCCATGTCAGAGTTCATTACCCAAAGTAAATATAACTGACTGCAATACAACTAGCCAAAGATTTTGCTCAAAACGTTTCTGATTGTCCTTTTCGGTGAACTTGCCAAAGCTTGTTTGGTCGGGCCGTGCACAGGCGGACCATTCCTCAGTGGGTTGTTCTGTGCATCAAAGCATGTTACTCCTTGGCTAAGAAGGAGCCTCCCCTGGGTCTGCGTGCCCATTCCGCCAGGGCATCGGCAGCCACTGCTGCCTTGGGATGCGGCATTCTCCTGCAGGACTTTTGTCAGGCAGCTACGTGGGCCTCTCTGCACACGTTTACCAAGCACCTACTGCCTTGACAGTCGGGTCCGGAGAGACTGCTTCTTTGGCCGTTCTGTGCTCCATGACTTTCTGGTGTAATCTTGTTCGCAGACCCACCACCGGGGTTGGTATTGCTGGGGTATCTATTCTAAGGTATGGAATATCATCACTAAGGTGTCTTTCAGATGCACAAGTTACTACTTGTGTAACGATATATCTGTAAGAGACATTATTTAGTGATAGATTCCTTACCTACTCATCCACCCTCCCCGTTCTGCAAACTACTAGGGTTAAGGTCATCCCTTTCAGGGCCCTAGTTTTATGCACCAATGGTCTGTATCTTGCATGGCTCTGCGTTCCTGGCACGGAAAGTCGTGTACTGAACTGACTTCTGCATGCATGGGTGGTGCCTGAGTAGTCTCCGTGACGTCATCTCGGTGCTTACGACGACAGTGACGAACACGGAGCCGCAAGACGCCACCTACTGACACGCAGGGGTACTGCTAAGCAAAACTTTCCTGATCCAGTCTGATGCCTGGGGATATTCTAAGGTAAGGAATATATCACTAACTAATGTCTCTTACAGATATATTGTTACACAAGTTGTAACTTGTGCTTTGATTACAGTGCTGTGAAGTGCAGTCATTTCTTCTGTTTGATAAAATCAGTAGAAAAGTGGCAAACATTTCTTTAATTGCCTCTTTTCACATTTTCATCCCTTCCCTTGGAACCCCAATAGCTTGCTTTTAAATCTCCCTTAGTGTGGGCTGTTTTTTTAACATCTAAGTGTGCTTTTAACCAGTTTTGAACACCTGTGTATCGCCTCTCACTGCCCTTGAACTTTTCATTTCCCTCATCACCACTCAACCAATCATGTTTTTCATCACCTTTTTCACAGATGACTGCTTTTTATGCTCTTTTTTTCCATCCACAATGCTTCACAAAAAACATTTCTGTACTCAAAAGCCACATTAGTGACGTTGTCTTGTTCTTGTTTGTACTGATTTTAGTAATTCAAGGCAGGTGAAATCTTTTGAGGATTTTACATCAGCGCTCTATTATTTAGATGGGTTATTTTTTTACATTTCTGTTTCTGCAGGGAAATCTTTTTTGCCCAAGTTACTATCCGTGGAGCCCTTGGGCATTGTCTGAGAAAGAACACCATGTGCTCGCCATGGTGGTGGTATGCCCTGGATTGATAATCATAGACCCTTGGAGTGCTACTTTCTAAATGCAGTTGTTTCTTTTCCTGTCCCCTAAATGCATAACTTACTGAGTCTATCTTTTTACACATTTTTTTCAATAGGGCCACTATAGGTTTTGTGATGCTCTGTTTCTAATTGGTGACTTTCAACGAGCACTTGCTGCCAATGAGAAGGCTCAAATGCTGTGCGAGATGGATCCAGATGGTGTAAAAGAGCTTAGTCAACAAAACCTAAAGTTTAGAAAAGTTATTGAAAACAAACAAGGTAAGTTTTTGTCAGTTACGTTATAGAGACTATTTTCTTTACGTAACTTAATATTTGGTGTCTAAATGATAGTACATTTTTCTTTAAATCTGTAGGACTTGGAGAATCAGATGGGTGCCACTTGCCATTTCCGTAAGTACACACCGAATTATATATTTAAGACTTTTTCTGAAATGTAAAGCTACTTCTAATCATTTCTCCTCGCATTCCTCAGTACATAAAACATTTATTAATATGGATGAAGGGAAAACAATCAGAATTAATAAGTGTATAGAGGACAGGGTTGACATGATAATCTGGTATTGCTGGTGGTCTATATTGCAGTAGTATTTAGAACATATTGGTAGTTTTGGGTACGTGTTCACATCCTTTTTAGGTCTTGCCTACGCAGCGCCCTTGCGCTGCTTAGGAGGATACCTCTTGTAATCGATACGGTTTTAAGGCCAAAAACGTGCACGCATTGCATTGCTTTCAATTGCAACGTGGGCACGCTTGGGGATTTCCTTGCGGGAGCCAGCTTTGAAACCATCTGTTTGTAATTAACTTTCAAACAGATGGTGCCCTTACTCGCTCCCGAAAGGGAAACGCTGTATGTGCCCTGGGCCGCACTCCCCCCACCCCTCCCACTCGGTTTATTGCCTCCTTTCACGCCCGTCCTCATCTTAACCTACCTTCCTTTTCCCACTCTTTCCTTCCCCCTTCATTCCGTCTCTCCTGCTCTTTTCCTTAGCAGCCTCTTCTCTCCCACTCTCCCTCTCTCTACCCTTCTCTACCTTTCTCTCTCTCTGTCTACCTCTCTCGATCTCTCTTTCCCTCTCTACCTCGATATCGCTCTCTCTCCCTCTCTCTCTACACACCTCTCTGCCTTTCTCTCTACCTCTCTCTCTCTCTCTTTCTCTCTACCTATCTCTACATCTCTCTCTACCTCTCTCTCCACCTCGCTCTCGCTCTCTACCTCTTTCTCTCTACCTCTCTCTCTACCTCTCTCTCTACCTGTCTCTCTACCCCTCTCTACCCCTCTACCACTCTACCGCTCTACCACTCTCTCTACCACTCTCTCTACCACTCTCTCTACCACTCTCTATACCGGCTCTCCCTACCGGCTCTCTCTAACCCTCTCTCTACCCCGCTCTCTCTACCACTCTCCACCTCTTTACCACACTCTCTCTACCCCTCTCTACCGCTCTCTAACCCCCTCTCTCTAACCCCCTCTCTCTCTACCTCTCTCCACCTCTCTCTCCACCTCTCTCTACCCCTCTCTCTCTCTGCCCCTCTCCCTCCCTCTCTACCTCTGTCTCTACCACTCTCTACCTCTGTACCTCTCTCTACCTCTACATCTCTCTCTACCTCTCTACCCCTCTACCTCTGTCAACCTCTCTACCTCTGTCTTCCTCTCTACCTCTGTTCCTCTCTACCCCTTTACCTCTCTACCTATCTCTCTCTACCTCACTACCTATCTCTCTACCTACCTCTCTCTACCTCTACCATGCGTGGAGATTGAGCGGTGGCAGTTGACAGCTTTCGATCTTCCTCCCAAAGTCTGTGATGTCCTTCTGACAGCCAGGCATCCCTCCACTAAGACTGTATACGCCTGTAGGTGGAGCAAATGTGTGGCATGGTGCTCAGCAAAGGCTGTGGATCCCCTTTCTGCCCCTCTTTCTGAGGTACTTCTGTTCCTACTATCCTTGGCCCTCGGCGCCTTTCGAAGACTTCCAGATTAGCCTTCTCTCTTTAAGTCCCTGGTTGTTAACCGTTTTCTGAAAGGCATTACACACGTTTTCCTCTGTGCCTTTCATAATGCCTCAATGCGACTTAAATCTTGTCTTAACCTATCTGATGTGCGCTCCCTTTGAGCCCCTTCATAACTGTCCTTTACGTCTTCTCACTCTAAAGATGGCTTTCCTTGTAGCTGTTACCTCTGCCAGCAGAGTGAGTGAGCGAGCGAGCTCCAGTCTTTCTTCTAAATCTCCTTTCCTTTCTGTTCATCCGGAGAAGGTGGTTTTAAGGACCTGTCCTTCTTTCTTGCCAAAGGTTGTCACGCCCTTCCACATTGGGCAGACCATTACTTTGCCCACCATCTCTCCGCCTCCTTCAAAAGAGGGAGAGAGGCTCCACCGTCTGGACCCAAAACGTGCGCCCTTGTTCTATCTGAAGCGCACACGACAGTTCCAGGTGGATGACCAGCTCTTTGTTGGCTACTTGGGCGCCCAAAAAATTTGAGCTGTGCAGAAACGGACCATCTCTCGGTGGGTCTTTCTGTGCATCAAAGTATGTTACTCCTTGGCTAAGAAGGAGCCTTGCAATGCGGCGTTCCCTTGCAGGACATTTGTCAGGCAGCTACGTGGGCCTCGCTGCACACATTTACCAAGCATTACTGCCTTGACAGCCAAGTCCGGAGAGACCGATTCTTTGGCCGTTCTGTTCTCCGTGACATTTTGATGTAATCTTATTCGCAGACCCACCACCGAAGTTGGTATTGCTGGAGTATCTATTCTAAGGTAAGGAATCTATCACCAACGTGTCGCTTTCAGATGCACAAGTTACTACTTGTGTAACGATCTATCTGTAAGAGACATTAGTTAGTGATAGATTCCTTACCGCCTCACCCATACTCCCCGTTCTACGAACTGATTTCTAGGGTTAAGGTCATCCCTTTCAGGGCCCTAGTTTCATGGCACCAGTGGTCAGTTTCTTGCATGGCTCTCCATTCCTGGCGCGGAAAGTCGTGTACGAAACTGACGTCAGCGCGCATTGGTGGCGCCTAAGTTGTATCCTTGACGTCATCTCGACGCTTACGACGCCAGTGACGGACGTTTAGCCGCACAACACCACCTACCGTCGCGCAGGGGTACTACTGACGAAAAAACTTTCGGGATCCAGTCTGACGTCTGGGGATATTCTAAGGTAAGGAATCTATTACAAACTAATATCTCTCACAGATATATCGTTACACGAGTGGTAGCTTGTGCATCTGCACCACTCTGCACCAACGCCCACAGGCCGAGTTAGAGTGGCTCTGGACCACGAAGAGGTATCTCCTGCGATTCTGACCTGTGATCTAGTGAGCCCCGATCTACCTCATGCCTCGAGTCAACGCCCGCCCCCCCTTACACCCCACCCCCGACCGGAGCTGGGAAAAACAAAAAAGACGCCTACAGACTCCCCTGCACCAGACACTCAAAAACTCCCCCGCACAGGACACCCGAAATCTCCCCTGCACCCGACACCCCACGGCCTTGGGTGGCCCAACCTATAGTGTCAAGGCATCTCCCAGCTTCCCAACTAACCTCTCCAACTGGTGGCCAGCTCAAGAAAATCTACGTGTCTGAGCCTGCAGTCTTTGTTGTAACCGGAGAATCCCCATTGAAACCAACAGGGCACCCAACACCAATTTAGCACCCTGCACCCAGCTGCCACTGTGCCTTGTTTGCCAGCTCAGATCCCCCTTTGCCAGTAGCTAAGCCCCAGGAGCTTTGCTCCCACATCCAAGTGGCATGCCTGTGAGCAGCCACCAACCGGAGGCCCTCTATCCCCCATTGGATAATATTGGGCCACAGCACTCTGCCCCTGGCTGCCCTAGTGCCGCTGAGGATGCGTTTTGATTGGGTCCTTGATACTCGTGGAATTCTTGTTTTAACCACATGAACCCACCTCTAACTACCCTTTACTTGGATTTAAACGGATAACCTCATTTTCTTCCATAGGATTGCATTGACTGTTTTCCTATGAAAAACTTGTATCAAGGGTGTTTGAATGGCGATATAAGTAACTCCGTTTTATTGCAAAATTGTTTTACTTACCTTTTATCTAGAAAATGTCCCAGTGGAATATCTAGGCATATGACATTGAGTAGAAAAAGTATTTCAAAAAATGATCTGAAGCAATCCAAAAGTAATTTCAACTGTATTTAAAGATTCTACAAACCTTTAAGAAAGTCATTTTCTTCAGCTTGCTTGTATTGATCAACCTGCCTCAAAGTACAGGTTTACTTACCTGTACCAAGTCCTGCTTAGGTCTAAAGTAAAATACAACAAAAGAAGTATTTCTACACAAAAAATTGGTCTGAGTTCAGTCTTTGAGTGTGCGCTATCATTTCTTGCCTAGTGTGTACAAATAATGCTTAACACTGCCCTCTGATAAAGCCTTACTGCTCGCCACACTACCACAAACATAGTATTATATTATCCACTTTTACTTCTGTAAGCCTTTGGGGATCCACTTGACTCTGTGCACACCATACCTTACTTTGGTATAGTCTAAATAGAACCAGCTTCTTAGAATACGGCGTTGAATGTGGAGTCAACAGTGCAGACTGAGGGGAATGTGCTGTTGTTGGTCTTCTTCTGAGGAAGAGACTTCGGTTAGTCACCTTGTGTTGTCTGAGACAGGGCTTTTTCAGCCCATTTCTGATGCTATTGCTTCTCAGGTGGAGGAACTGGATATCTGGTCTTGGAGAGGCTAGTGGGTTGGAATTTTCACAAGCTTCTGGGTAACTTTCTCCCCCTAGTCTCGCTACTGAAGCGAGTTCCTCCTTTGCAGATATGCAGAGAAGAATGGCTACAGTTTTGGACCTGTCGTTACCTACGGTGTAGAGGTCAACCAACCCTCTGATTGAGGTCCTTTACCAAGGAGAGATGAGGGAGGAGCCTGTTCTTCCGTACCATGAGGCCCTGTTTGATATTTTATTAGTGACTTGGGCTGGAGTCGGTGGTCTCAGTGGATCAGGATATCGTTCGCCGACATTTGCCTGCACCTGGGGCCCCAGTTTGCCTCCAAAGACATCCTTCCACTTGTAGTCTAGTGGTTCAGGCTGCAACATTTTCACTTGATGTGGATTCTGCGCATAAGACTCCAGTGAATAAGGATTCTAGGAGTCAAGATGCATGTGATAAACACATATTTGCTTCTGCCAGCTCTGCCTTGAGATCCACCAACATGTCCTGTTTGCTGGGGCAAACTCTTTGTGGGACTCTTCGCAAAATGTTGCAATCTCTTCCGGATAACCTCTGTTCTGAGGTTGGTGGCTTGATAAGAGATGATCAACAGGCAGCTAAGCTTTTAATTAGGTGTGACATGGACACTACAGATTACTCCAGTATTGGAGCTTTCATAGATTCACATGCCTGAAAGTTCGGTCTCTTTTACATAACACGGGTTATGGGTTGCAGAAGGGAAATGGGCCTAGGCCTCTTTTCAGTTTGCTATACTACTAAGCATTGCTTTTTTATGTACCGGAGACTCCCGTCGCGACGACTGGGAATGATTCAGGCATGGGAATCTATAAAAGCTTCCAATACTAGAGAACTACAGTTACAGGTAAGTAACTTGTTTTCTTCTGTATGTCGAGCCATGGCATCTGTAGTGGCTTAACAGCGTTGTGCTTGGTTGGCAGCTTCAGGTTTTTCAGAGGCTGTACAGTGGTTGGCATTCCATTTTATCCTGCCGATCTCTTTGGGGCTCAGGCCGAAGTGGCATTAAGATGCCTCCGTGATAGGTGAAGGAATACAGAGTCATAATTCCTCATTGTGAGAAGTTGGCCTGATATGCAGTGCTCACTATTCTAGTGATCACTATGTATCAGTCCAAACAACCTTTATTGATGATTGGTTGTAAGTCAACCGATAGACCAGCTATCCTAGTAGCATGGACAAGAGCAGTCTTTAGGCTAGACTCTAGAGGGCGTGTTAAGCCAGCTGTTATGCCATCACATATACCTCTTGAACACCAGTGAAAGGACACCACACAAGTTGTTATGAAAATAAACAGTGTATTTATTTAGATCACAACAGCCCTGTACTCTTTATGAGGACAGGGTACTAAGCACACAACAACTCTTACGAAAATACTTTAAGTTGCACAATTTACACAAATGCCCGAGGGGCACGAAAAACCATATACTACAAAAGTGGAATGCGAAATTACTAGCAGGTAAGTACTGGACTAATAGGCTTTGGAATCGCTAGGACTTGACTACTGAACCTTCAGATTACTAGCAGGAGGCCTAGGGGACTCGGGTGCAGAGTGTGCACTCTCACGCGGGATGCGGGACAAAGTCTATGGAGGCTAGTAAAAGCAAAGTTAAGGATATCGGACGAATCCGACTAGTTAGGCTGAAAACGAAAAAGGATCTGGACCCTTGGATAGTGAGGCTATGCTGGGGCACCGAAAGGCCGAAGTTACCTAGCCCAGGGGCTGCGGCTGCATAGGTCTGAAAAGACGTCGGGAATCCTCGTTGCAGTCTATGGAGCCTGAAAGAAGAAGTTGCTGGCAGGCGACCAGTGAAGATTGTTCGGTGGATCCAAGCCTGGATCGAAGATGGAAGACACCTGTAAGCAGAGGGGACCAAGTTCTGAATCACTAGCCAGTGATTTGATTAGATGGGCACCAGGATGGCACCGGATGGAGTCACCTCGACCAGGTGAGTGGGCAACGCTGGGCTCTGCAGTCTCACGGACCAGGAGGCGTTGTCGGCGACCAGGATGGAGGTGCGAGCTGTCCCACGATGGTTGCTGCTGTCGACGTCGCTGGACCCAGGATTGGGGCAACAAGTCTTGGCAAATTCAAGCCCACGCGGTGGACTCAAAATGGCGTCTGGAGTGGACCAGGACCTTTTGCTTTTGGAGGGGAGCAAGAGCCAGTCTGGAGCAACCAGACCAGCGGTGTTGATGTCGTCGGTCGTCGTCGGGAAGGCCACAAGCCAGCGGGCTAGTAGCCAGACAACGCGGTGAGCAGCAAAAAGCAGAAGGGCCCCACGCAGATCTCGTGGAGGCTGGGAGGCTGAACTTCGGTGCTGGAGCTGCTCAGGGTTGGGGCTTCTCGGACCCCAAAGCACTCACACGAGGATCCCTCGGCGGTCGTGCTGGATAGAAGTCGTGCAGTTCTGATGATGGCCGGTCCCTCGAGGTCTCGTCGCACCTACGGTTCTCAGCTTAGCTGTAGAGGTAGGTAGAGGTCAGAGGTGCCAGGGAAGCCGGGTCTCGTCGTGCTGGTCAGTCTGATTCCGGAGGAAGGACGTGCAGCAAACCGCAGTGTTCTTGGATGGTGACTGCGGATGCAGGGTGACTACTCCTTAGTCACAAGGGAGAAATCTTAGGAAGAAGTCGAGAGTTCCTTTCGTAGAAAGTAGTTTCAGGATTCAAAGATGATCTAATTTGGAAGGGGGCCCGCTCCTATCTTTATACTAGGAAAAGGGGCTGGCACGCGACTAGGTTCTGCCCATGGGTGGGACCAGGAAGGGGGGTGGTTACACCCCTCTCCCATGCCGGACTTTCCCCAGCTCAGGGGCTGGTGTGCCCCTGGAACTGGTTCTAGCCGGCAGATGCATAGTGAGCACCGGGGTGCCACTTGCAGTCGCCTTCCTCTAAAGCCCTGCCTACCCAGGATACACAAAACCCTGTCTGGGATGGTGCTAGCACCCCCCCTGACAGGAAACCCTTTGTCCAAGCTCCCCTCGCTGGAAGGACTCCCAGCTGCAGGGGGTCAGACTTATGTCTGTGGTGGCCGCATCCATTTTGTGATGCTGAGGCTCGAGTTAACTTTACCCGGGGTTCACAGTTACATACATGTCGTGTCCCTCTAGAAGGGTGGAATGCTAACCCCGTCGCCAGAATTGGCGCGGGGTTAGTATTCCAATTCGTATGACACCTTACTCGACATGTTTTGATAAAGCGATACCAGAGATAGCATTTAACCGCGAGGATTATAATGCACTTAAGAGTATATGGTATGCGTTATCATGGAACAGCTATTAGGACTTGGTTCCGCAAGCTGCAAACGGGCTCAGCTCATGCCAGAGCACCATCTCACACGATTCCAAGCACTCTGCCTTCAGGATTGTCAAGGCCTGCCATGGGAGTGACTGATAGGAATACGGGTGTCCATTTTAGGGTTAGATATAGGTATACTATATCTAAAGCAAAGGGTGATTACACCACCTTGCCCCAGCTGTCGTGCAGCCAGTTGTGTCAGATTTAGATGGCCAGCCAGGGGTGGCATAATACATGCTGCAGCCCCTGGTAGGCCCTGGGTACACCTATGCCCGGAGTTACAGGGTCTGATAAGGTGGCCCAGTACCAATTGGAAATGTACCTAAGGTACATGGAATCCATTTTAGAGAGAGAGCAGTAGGCCTGGGGTCCTGATTGACAGGGTCCCAGGCCAACTAAGTCGGAAAACCAGCAAAACACCAGGCAAAAAGTTGGGGGCAACCATAGTCAGGTATCCACCTTCCTACACTCATTCTCTGTTTATATGTTATTTGGCCTAAACTAGGATTGTATAGGTGAAGCAAGCTCTTTCTTTATCAAGGTTTATGCTTTTTTTGGTGCATTTCCATATCCCCTTTTGTTGCACCAGATGGTGTTCCTGCAAGGAGCAAATTTCTTTGTTTCAATACCATCTTTATGGGAGGGTTGTGCCCCTTTTTAGGTCGAGCGTAGCGATGGACCTCATGTATACTTTAGTATACTGAATATGGGGACACGTGTCGGATGCGCGCATTTTCCGTCTCGGATTTGGCCTAGTGAGCGCGCTTTTGCTGCTGGCTGTTTGCTGCGAATGTGTGCGAGCGCGACTCTGCCATGCGCATTGGAAACCGAAACCTAAGAGCCTCGCGACGTGAGCTGTCTACGGTAGAAGCTCACGCACGCGGCTCTTAGGTTTCGTTTTGACTTGTTTTTCTTACTTATTCCTAGAAGACCAGTTTTAAAGTAGTGGCTCCGCTTCCCTCCAGACGAGCTCCTTTGCCATGTCAGATGCTAGAGTGTCCGCTCGGCAGAGGCTGAGAGGGAAACATGTTCAGCGAGTAGTTTCCAGCGGGCTCTGCTTCCACCCCCTTGCGCTCTAAAGAGCCCAGGCCAGCTGTAAACTCTTCATCTAATTGTCAGCCTTGGGAAGGCAGGCTCGCTTTGAAGACCCCGAAGTGCTGTTGTTTCCGCCTGCCTGTAAACAGGTCTTGTTGTTTTTTTTTTTTACCCGCTCTGCCCCCTCCCCTGCCCGCCGTGTCGCATTTCTCCTCTTCCCCCCCCCCCCCCCCCCCCCTCCTTCTCAGACTGTGATCGCCTAGCACCCATCACATCGGGTAAGAAACGCCACCAGTGTGGACTGACCTCAACTTTTCTTAAATGTGATCTCTCGCTACACAAAGCATCATGTGCGCTCCGAGGTCAAGGTGCATTTGACCAGTATCTGAAATATACTTAGAGATTTTCTATTACGACGTTGATTAATTCTTGTACTTTGCCTTCGAGGCGGTTGTATACTACTCTACAAATATTGTGTAAAACTCAAGTGAAATGAGTGAGGTTTTTTCTGAATGGTGACCAATCACATTTTGAGAGCACATAGCAAAGACAAAGCTGGTATCTGAGAACTGTGCATAGAGTTTGCAAAAGACTTAGACATGGCCCGAGCGGGACATGGTAGCCATTACCTCCCATCAGCATGAATGTTTATGAGAATGTTTACTGTGTGCTCTGTGCGTTTTCCGAAGTGGCTGTACGTGCGCAGCTTGCCTGCAGGTGGCGCTCTCTATCCCCTTTTCATGTGCTGCTCGTTGTTTAAATGGAACCTGATCCGGGCGGAGGATTGTGTGCCACTGCTAAGCGTCTCCATTACCCAAGATGAGAAGACATAATCCATACATGCTGGGGTGTGGGAATCCTAGCCGAGCAGTCTCCCGCCCTGCCTTTTGTTAAAAAAAAAAAACTGCTTAGCAGTTCATTAAAAAGTCTCTCTTGTTTTGGTTTCCTCCGTCTATGCCTCAGATGTTTGGCAACAAAGGTCGATTTGTGCAAAAAAGCTTGGCTTATTGGGAATGCTGTTGTGCTTTGTTCTCTCGCCGTACATATTTTTAATTGTGTATATCTTTTCAAGAAAGCAGCGCTAATGGGGCCACGATGCCTTTGATTTTCACGCAGTGAAAGTGTCATTTCTGGTCTTGTGTGAATGGGATACATTGAGGAGTTGACTTAACTGCAGGAGACTTTCATTTCAAAGAGCTCCATCCTTGCAGTTTCTGTCAAGGGCCTGACAAAAATATTTTTTCGTTTCACACTTGCTCCACGTGGCTAGATATTTGAATGTTAATTTATTTTTAAACTTTTCGTGTGCACTAAAAGGTTACATTTACAAACACTTCAAAACACAGAAAACGTTGTGTAAACAGTGCCTTATTCAAACCAAGTCCAATCTGGAACAAATATCTTGAATCATCTAGCTATGGGTGAACGTGCTGAAATCTTCCCCAAATCTGAAAAATATTGAAATGGTAGACATTTTTTTTCTCAGTTTCCACTGACATTTCCAGTAGAGCCAAAATCGTCCCATGCTCTCTCGCAAACGTGTGTGTGACGAAAAAATAACTAAGTCTTTGATAGTCTCTTGAATCTTATTTTTGCCAATCACTAACTTGGTTACAGAGGGACAACTCATTTTAGTATCCTTGCATATGAATTGCAGCAAACATTAGGCCCAATCAAGAGGGATTCCTGTGTTTAGAAAAGTGGGAGCTAGAATTTCTCATTTTGCACTTTTATCCTTTAATGGCGAATTATATAACTTTCTTTTTGTGTTTTATGAAAAAGAATCAGTGGCTAAGTTTGCTTCAAATCTTGGCTATGTGAAAGCTGAGGTTCTGAATCAGTGCCAAGCTGTATACCCAACATGTAATGAATGCATCCTTACCCCGCTCCATGCCATTACTTCTGTATTTGTGTATTGACTCTTGTTTTATTTAGCGCTGGTTTCATCTTATGACTTCAAAGCACTCTTTAGTTACTTAGTACCATGTAGACACTGGAAATTCAAATGAAGCCATGAAATACCCCAACGATTTACAAAAAGGGGGTGGTGATGAACAGAGTGTCTGAGTTAAACAGACCACTCTTACCCAGTCCAAAGATCAGGGCTTGATCCATCACCGTTATTTATCTCACTGCCCCATCCCAGCTCAGAACCTGGCTATATGCAAATCAGTCTGTCCCTGGCCCAGTGCATCATGGGAACAGGGCAGACTAAACTACCAAGCCAATTCTTCACCAGAAAGGAGACAAGCTACCGGGGACCGGTTTCTGGCATTTCAGCCTTCTTCGGCCCGGCTTGCTTGAATCCTGATGGAGCAGTGAGAAAGGGACTCATGTCTGAGTATACCCTGCCACACCTATAGTGGCCAAAAACGATTTACAAAAAGGGGGTGGTGATGAACAGAGTGTCTGAGTTAAACAGACCACTCTTACCCAGTCCAAAGATCAGGGCTTGATCCATCACCGTTATTTATCTCACTGCCCCATCCCAGCTCAGAACCTGGCTATATGCAAATCATTCTGTCCCTGGCCCAGTGCATCATGGGAACAGGGCAGACTAAACTACCAAGCCAATTCTTCACCAGAAAGGAGACAAGCTACCGGGGACCGGTTTCTGGCATTTCAGCCTTCTTCGGCCCGGCTTGCTTGAATCCTGATGGAGAAGACGGCTGTAATGCCAGAAACCGGTCCCCGGGAGCTTGTTTCCTTCCCAGTGTAAGAATTGGCTTTTGTAGTTTGGTTTGCCCTGTTCCCATCATGCACTGGGACAGGAACGGACTAACTTGCATACAGCCGGGTTCTGAAACTGGGATGGTGCAGTGAGCTAAAAAACGGTGTTGGATCTAGCCCTGATCTCTTGACTGGGTGAGAGCTTTCTGCTTAATTCAGAGACTCTGTCCCTCACCACCCCTTGTTGTAAATATTTTTGTCCACCCTAAGCGTGGAAGGGTATTCTCAGATGTGAGACCCTTGCTCATTGCACCATCAGGATTCAAGCAAACCGGGCCGAAGACGGCTGTAATGCCAGAAACCGGTCCCCGGGAGCTTGTTTCCTTCCCAGTGTAAGAATTGGCTTTTGTAGTTTGGTTTGCCCTGTTCCCATCATGCACTGGGACAGGAACGGACTAATTTGCATACAGCCGGGTTCTGAAACTGGGATGGTGCAGTGAGCTAAAAAACGGTGTTGGATCTAGCCCTGATCTCTTGACTGGGTGAGAGCTTTCTGCTTAATTCAGAGACTCTGTCCCTCACCACCCCTTGTTGTAAATATTTTTGTCCACCCTAAGCGTGGAAGGGTATTCTCAGATGTGAGACCCTTGCTCATTGCACCATCAGGATTCAAGCAAACCGGGCCGAAGACGGCTGTAATGCCATAAACCGGTCCCCGGGAGCTTGTTTCCTTCCCAGTGTAAGAATTGGCTTTTGTAGTTTGGTTTGCCCTGTTCCCATCATGCACTGGGACAGGAACGGACTAATTTGCATACAGCCGGGTTCTGAAACTGGGATGGTGCAGTGAGCTAAAAAACGGTGTTGGATCTAGCCCTGATCTCTTGACTGGGTGAGAGCTTTCTGCTTAATTCAGAGACTCTGTCCCTCACCACCCCTTGTTGTAAATATTTTTGTCCACCCTAAGCGTGGAAGGGTATTCTCAGATGTGAGACCCTTGCTCATTGCACCATCAGGATTCAAGCAAACCGGGCCGAAGACGGCTGTAATGCCAGAAACCGGTCCCCGGGAGCTTGTTTCCTTCCCAGTGTAAGAATTGGCTTTTGTAGTTTGGTTTGCCCTGTTCCCATCATGCACTGGGACAGGAACGGACTAATTTGCATACAGCCGGGTTCTGAAACTGGGATGGTGCAGTGAGCTAAAAAACGGTGTTGGATCTAGCCCTGATCTCTTGACTGGGTGAGAGCTTTCTGCTTAATTCAGAGACTCTGTCCCTCACCACCCCTTGTTGTAAATATTTTTGTCCACCCTAAGCGTGGAAGGGTATTCTCAGATGTGAGACCCTTGCTCATTGCACCATCAGGATTCAAGCAAACCGGGCCGAAGACGGCTGTAATGCCAGAAAACGGTCCCCGGGAGCTTGTTTCCTTCCCAGTGTAAGAATTGGCTTTTGTAGTTTGGTTTGCCCTGTTCCCATCATGCACTGGGACAGGAACGGACTAATTTGCATACAGCCGGGTTCTGAAACTGGGATGGTGCAGTGAGCTAAAAAACGGTGTTGGATCTAGCCCTGATCTCTTGACTGGGTGAGAGCTTTCTGCTTAATTCAGAGACTCTGTCCCTCACCACCCCTTGTTGTAAATATTTTTGTCCACCCTAAGCGTGGAAGGGTATTCTCAGATGTGAGACCCTTGCTCATTGCACCATCAGGATTCAAGCAAACCGGGCCGAAGACGGCTGTAATGCCAGAAACCGGTCCCCGGGAGCTTGTTTCCTTCCCAGTGTAAGAATTGGCTTTTGTAGTTTGGTTTGCCCTGTTCCCATCATGCACTGGGACAGGAACGGACTAATTTGCATACAGCCGGGTTCTGAAACTGGGATGGTGCAGTGAGCTAAAAAACGGTGTTGGATCTAGCCCTGATCTCTTGACTGGGTGAGAGCTTTCTGCTTAATTCAGAGACTCTGTCCCTCACCACCCCTTGTTGTAAATATTTTTGTCCACCCTAAGCGTGGAAGGGTATTCTCAGATGTGAGACCCTTGCTCATTGCACCATCAGGATTCAAGCAAACCGGGCCGAAGACGGCTGTAATGCCAGAAACCGGTCCCCGGGAGCTTGTTTCCTTCCCAGTGTAAGAATTGGCTTTTGTAGTTTGGTTTGCCCTGTTCCCATCATGCACTGGGACAGGAACGGACTAATTTGCATACAGCCGGGTTCTGAAACTGGGATGGTGCAGTGAGCTAAAAAACGGTGTTGGATCTAGCCCTGATCTCTTGACTGGGTGAGAGCTTTCTGCTTAATTCAGAGACTCTGTCCCTCACCACCCCTTGTTGTAAATATTTTTGTCCACCCTAAGCGTGGAAGGGTATTCTCAGATGTGAGACCCTTGCTCATTGCACCATCAGGATTCAAGCAAACCGGGCCGGAGACGGCTGTAATGCCAGAAACCGGTCCCCGGGAGCTTGTTTCCTTCCCAGTGTAAGAATTGGCTTTTGTAGTTTGGTTTGCCCTGTTCCCATCATGCACTGGGACAGGAACGGACTAATTTGCATACAGCCGGGTTCTGAAACTGGGATGGTGCAGTGAGCTAAAAAACGGTGTTGGATCTAGCCCTGATCTCTTGACTGGGTGAGAGCTTTCTGCTTAATTCAGAGACTCTGTCCCTCACCACCCCTTGTTGTAAATATTTTTGTCCACCCTAAGCGTGGAAGGGTATTCTCAGATGTGAGACCCTTGCTCATTGCACCATCAGGATTCAAGCAAACCGGGCCGGAGACGGCTGTAATGCCAGAAACCGGTCCCCGGGAGCTTGTTTCCTTCCCAGTGTAAGAATTGGCTTTTGTAGTTTGGTTTGCCCTGTTCCCATCATGCACTGGGACAGGAACGGACTAATTTGCATACAGCCGGGTTCTGAAACTGGGATGGTGCAGTGAGCTAAAAAACGGTGTTGGATCTAGCCCTGATCTCTTGACTGGGTGAGAGCTTTCTGCTTAATTCAGAGACTCTGTCCCTCACCACCCCTTGTTGTAAATATTTTTGTCCACCCTAAGCGTGGAAGGGTATTCTCAGATGTGAGACCCTTGCTCATTGCACCATCAGGATTCAAGCAAACCGGGCCGAAGACGGCTGTAATGCCAGAAACCGGTCCCCGGGAGCTTGTTTCCTTCCCAGTGTAAAAATTGGCTTTTGTAGTTTGGTTTGCCCTGTTCCCATCATGCACTGGGACAGGAACGGACTAATTTGCATACAGCCGGGTTCTGAAACTGGGATGGTGCAGTGAGCTAAAAAACGGTGTTGGATCTAGCCCTGATCTCTTGACTGGGTGAGAGCTTTCTGCTTAATTCAGAGACTCTGTCCCTCACCACCCCTTGTTGTAAATGAAATACCCCAAGGCATCTTATAACTGTCACAAATATTACAATATGAAATTCGCCAGGAGGTTGACGGTATTACATACATATGTCAAAAGTTGTTAATGTTTTTTCTACAACATGTTTTTTAACACTGTAGTGGATTTGTTTTTCTAACCGTGGTCTGCCTGAGACGGATGTCTATAAACAATAGAAGTCAGTAAAGCTTTTAAGGAGGTTCTGTGTTGCTGTTTGTCATTGCCTATATAGTTGCTAAATGTCGTTCAATGATTTTTAGGTCTTGTGACCTATCAATGCGCATGCGCATTGATAGAGAAGCAAGACTATAGGGCTTTAAACAAACTTTAACTAACTGGGCGATTTGGTGCTGTGCCCGTGGCTTTTAGGTCAATGCGCAAGCGCATTGACCTAAAATGCGCGTGCACATCACCAAATCGCCGTCTGTTCCCTCAGCCGCACTCCACCACATCCACCACACCCACCACACCCACCACCACATCCACCACCACCACATCCACCACCACCACATCCACCACCGCATCCACCACCACCACATCCACCACATCCACCACATCCACCACCACATCCACCACCACATCCACCACCACATCCAACACATCCACCACCACTTCCACCACCACATCCAACACATCCACCACCACTTCCACCACCACCGCATGCACCACCACCACCGCATCCACCACCACCGCATCCACCACCACCGCATCCACCACCACCACATCCACCACATCCACCACCACCACATCCACCACCACCTCCACCACCACCACATCCACCACCACCACCACCACAGCATCCACCACCACCACATCCACCACCACCCCCACATCCACCACCTCATCCACCACTGCATCCACCACCACATCCACCACACCCACCATCATTCCACCACCACATCCACCACCACTTTCACCACATCCACCACCACATCCACCACCACCACCACATCCACCACCACCACCACATCCACCACCACCACATCCACATCCACCACCACATCCACATCCACCACCACCACATCCACATCCACCCCCACATCCACCCCCACATCCACCACCATCACCACCACATCCACCATCACCACCACCACCACATCCACCACCACATCCACCACCACATCCAACACCACCATATCCCCTAGATCCACCACCACCACATCTATATGTGTGTGCGTGTGTGTGTGTGTGTGTGTGGGTGTGTGTGTGTGTGTAGGTGCAAATGCAATGTTCTTGAATTTTCGTCACAATAAAATACACTGAACATAATCTTCACTAAAGTTATTTACAAACGTTTAAGCTATTGCCATTATAAATTACAATACATTTTATTTAAGTATTAATTATTTACAAAATTAAAAGCCATTGTTATTTGTAATATCAATACATCTAAGCCACGTAAATACAACACACATTGCATTACAAATGCTATAGGTGTCACATTTGCGAAAGTTAAAACTATTGACATTGTAACTGACAAAGCTATTAATTTTGCTATTTTTAAAACCAACACATAAATAAAAAAAGTGTCATTTACAATACCAATCGCTCAAACTTTCCTAATGCGAGACCTATTGCATTTCCAATGCTTGTTTAGAAGAGACAGGAAGCTTGCATTGTTGGCTAAAAAAAGCTTAACTTCTTTGTGCCATAATGCATCACGGTTTCAACAAGTTGCTCTTATATAAAATAAAGTTGGCGTTATAAAGACATAAACAAAAAGAAGGATCAGATTGTCTAGCCATATTGGGTGTGGGAGGGGGGAGCGGGTCAGCATTTAATATCTTACTTTTCAGTAATAGGAATAGGTGACCACCACCACAAACCAAGTCATCATAGATCTATTCCACAACCGAGTGTCAATTATGACATTGGGTCTTCACTGTTTAACTTTTGTAACAAAGAAAGAAACCCAAATATTGCTGAAGTCAATAAATCTTGTCTTTGGGAACTATCTGCTTTGCCAATGTCTTTTGGCGATGCTTCCAGCATCTCTCAGTTTATTTATTTATTAAATTAGTTTTATATAGCGCTGGCTAGACCCGAAGGTATCAGAGTGCTTTACATGAGGTACCACAATGTTACAAAATTACATCAGTTAACAGGTTACATAAGTTGCTAGTAAAACATTTAAAGAGCATAGGAGATGGGATAACTGGAGCGTAGAAGGGTAAGGGGGTATAGTGAAGGGGTGGGGGGATATACAACGGCGAGACGAAGGAAAGTTTGCCCCAAGCCTGGCTGGGTAGGTGACGGCCCAGCTGCTCTTTAGCTATCAGGTAGCTCCACAGGACATCGGCCAACTAGCAAGGTATTGGTTAAAAAGATTTTTTTTTTTTAAAGAGTATAGGATGATGAGATAAATTGGGTGTTGAAAGCTAGAGGGAAGGGTAAAAGGGTAGGGGGAAAATAGGAAACAAAGGAAAAGTGTGCCCAAAGTCCAGCTGGGTAGGTGACGGTCGAGGGGAAGTCCACAAACCATTTAATTTGTGGCTGGGATCGCACGGAGCCCCGCAATGCAAGATAGCGGCTGAACACCAGAGACGGATCCGGAAGAGTTTCGCGATCACCTCAAGCCATCTCCGAGGCTGGGGAATGGCTGGGCGCAGGCTGCAAGACACTCAGGTTTTGCGGCTGGGCGACTCTTTGATAGTTCCCCCACACACCCCACACCCACAACCACACACACAAACCCCCACACATACAAACACAACCCCCCACACACACACAACCCCACCCCCACACACACCCCCACACACACAACCCCCCACACACACAACCCCCCCCACACACACAACCCCCCCCACACACACAACCCCCCACACACAACCAAAAACCGCCCACACACAACCCCACACCACACAATCCCCCCAACACACAACCACAACTGCCCACACATGCACAACAACAACCCCGCACACACACAACCCCCACACACACAACCCAACACACACACACACAACCAGAACCACAACCACACACAACCACACACCAGGATAGCAAAACATAGCATAGCAAAGCAAAACATAGCATAGCATAACAAAGCATAGTATAGCATAACAAAACGCAACAAAACATAGTATAACAAAACACAACAAATCAGCATAGCATAACAAAACAAAGCATAGCATAACATAACATAGCATAGCATAACAAAACATAGCATAGCATAACAAAGCATAGCATAGCAAAACATAGCATAGCATACCAAAACATAGCATAGCATAGCATAACAAAACACAGCTTAGCATAGCAAATCAATGCATTGGATAGCAAAACATAGCATAGCATAACAAAGCATGGCATAGTAAAATATAGCATAGCATAACAAAACATAGCATAGCATAACAAAACACAGCATAGCATAACAAAACACAGCATAGCATAACAAATCAAAGCATAGGATAGCAAAACATAGCATAGCATAACAAAACAAAGCAAAGGATAGCAAAACAAAACATAGCATAGCATAACAAAGCATAGCATAACATAACAAAACATAGCATAACAAAACACACAGCATAAAAAACATAGCAAAACACAACAAAACATAGCATAGCTTAACAAAACACAACAAAAAATAGCAGAGCAAAACAAAACAAAACATATAGCATAGCAAAACATAGCATAGAATACTAAACACAACAAAACATAGCATAGCATAACAAAACATAGCATAGCAAAACATAGCATAGCATAGCAAAACATAGCATAGCATAACAAAGGGCATAGCATAACAAAACATAGCATAGCATAACAAAACATAGCATAGCATAACAAAACATAGCATAGCATAACAAAACACAGCATGGTATAGAATAACAAATCAAAGCATAGGATAGCAAAACATAGCATAGCATAACAAAACAAAACACAGGTTAGCAAAACAAAACATAGCATAGCATACAGCATCTCTCAGCACCACCACAGATTCACTCAGGGGCACCACAACATCACAATGCGCTACCACAGCATCACTGAACACCACAGCATAACTCGTCCGCCACCACAACATCACTCAGCGCCACCACAGCATCAATCTGTTCAACCATTTAACAACAACTGGTTCAAATATGTTCTCTCAATGTTTCAAGCTTTATTACAATGTCACAAAAAGATGTTAATAATTAACTTCTGTTCTTGGATTTTCGTCACAATAAAGTACACTGAACATAATCTTCACAAAAGTTATTTACAAAAGTTTAAGCTATTGCCATTATAAATTACAATAACTTTTATTTAAGTATTAATTATTAAAACAAATTAAAAGCCATTGTTATTTGTAATATCAATATATGTAAGTCACGTAAATACAACATATATTGCATTACAAATGCTATAGGTGTCACATTTGCGAAAGTTATAACTATTGGCATTGTAAATGACAAAGGTATTAATTTAGCTATTTTCAAAACCAACACATAAATAAAAAAATTGTACTTTACAATACCAATAGCTCAAACTTTCCTAATGCGAGACCTATTGCATTGCAAATGCTTGTTTCTTTTACCTCTGAGGATGGGTTTAAGCTCAAGAGGTTTATTAAAAGGGAAGTGCCTTCCGATTGGGAAGCTTATCTGTTCACGTGCTTCTTTGGAGCGGTTCGTTATGCTGGGTTTGCGTGGCTTCTGTCTTTCAGCAGTTGTAATAGAGACATTGTTATTCCGATAATGAGACCTGGTGCATATCTGGTTTTGAGTATACTCTGATTTACCTTGTCAGGATAATCAGCACAGTCCTTTTTCGCTACTTAAGCGGAGTGCATGTTCATTGTGGGTGCTTCACTTTATTGAAGTGTTGTGCTGGTAAGCTCAGAGTCTGTTTAGTATTCTTTCAAATACTCACACTCTTGCTCTCCTCCTTTTATTAGAGGGTGTATGTAATTCCTGTGTTCGGTTTTGTAACATGGTGGTTAAGTCAACTCTATCTCTACAGTTATCTAAGAGGAAGTGTCTGAAAAGACTTTACATTCAGGCTGTTTTCAGCCATGTCTTATATAGTAGGCAAATTTTAGGCTTTCTTAAAAGCTCTTCTGCTTCTTTATTTTCCTGCACTATTCTTAGCATTATTCTGTCTAGCGGTTAGGTGTTTCCTGTCTCCTTAAGGACATTTGTTCCTTCTCTAGTAAGCATCTGTTATGGATGGATGGGCTATTGTTCATCTTTCTCGGTACATGGATTGAGTATCCAGACTTTGCAATGATGGTTTATTCATCCTGGGTTTAATGGGAACAAGTTCTGGAAGTCCTTCTTTCTGGACTTATTGAGACAGGTCGGCGTCTTCAAATATTTCTTTATTGATGTAGAGAATGCGGTTGCATTGCACTTGTTTTATCCGTGGCCCTTCTGGTCTAAGAGTTTTCCTTCCCTTTGGGGGTCATTTACTAATATCTGACTGTTGTCAGATGTCTTGTCTAAGGTTTAATCCGGCTTCCCTGAAGGCTTGGTTCTCTCGTGCCTGTGGGGTTATTTCTTTTTTATATTATCTTTGGTCATTGCCACGGTTTTTATTAAGAGCCCAGGCTCTTTTTATTCTATTCCTATATTTGGTCGGTTGTTGGTTATGACTGGCTGGTTCTCTTGGAGCGCTTTTGTAAGATTAGTTGGCAGACCCTCCTCCAGGTGGATAAGGCTATGGTATTTATTTCAAAGTTAAGGAATTTGCGGCTTGATATCTCTATCGGATGAACAAGTTACTTACCTTAAGTAACGTTTTATCTGGTATTAACACAGTCTAGCTGCAGATTACTTAATTCCCTGCCATTCCTCCCCTCTCTGCAAACTACCTTTGAGGTAAGGGTTATCCACTTTTTCAGAACTGGTTTTATATACTGGTGACCACTGTCTCTAGTAATGGTGGGACTAGACAGACCACCTGGTCTTTCAACATAGGTATTGTTTAGCTGTTGCCATACCATCCATTTCCAATGGTAGAGTAAGGGGTGTTTTATCTTTTACACTGGATTACACACCAGTGAGCAGGGTTGATTCATTTGGTTCTTTCTTTGAAAGTTTTTGTCTAGTAATATACCTTTTATTGCCACTGTCACGATCTCACATAATGGTGTGATTCAAAGAACAGCTAGGTGATGTTTTTATAGATTTTGTTTTAGTATTACCATGCAATTTATTAGCATTGGTGAATGGTCTGTAGAGTGTAAGGTGTTTTCCTTTGCATGCTGGCTCTACACCAGGGTGCAGGGGTTCAGGTATCCCTGTGCTTCGTTGATTCTTTTGTGGTTTTCCTTTAAATTCCATGTCTGGTATTAACATACAATTTGATGTTACTTCTTTATTGTTTCGAAGATTTTATTCATCTTTTTGGCACTCTGTTTCCGCAAGCAGTTTCTATAGTGGCTCCACGTTCTGTAGTAGGGGATCTCTGTGTATAGTCCTAATCTAGTGAATAGTCCCGCCCATGTGCGTGGACCCCGGCAATCAAAAATAATCTCTTAAATTGTCAAATCATGCAGAAACTGCAAAGACACTTAAGAGAGAATTTAAAGACAAATAATGCAGCCTATATCCACACGCTACCCTGTCCAGTACTTCCACTAGAAATTCCACCAAACAAAACCACACACAACACAGCCTGCCCAGTTTCTTCCATAGAGAAACTTGCCTCTACCAGTAAAAGACTCTGGAATGATAGAGAGGAAGGCATGGACAGACAAGCCCCATAGGCTGCCATTATGTGGCTTAAATAGGATACTGTGCCTTTAAGAGAACTTTCCAGAACTTTCTCCCAGTATCCCAGAATGCACAGCAGGTCCCTTTTGCTTTCAGTTGTTTTTTCCGGCTCCTGCTAACAGGACCCTGGCATTGAGCTCTCCCTTTTTTCAAGGGTTTATATTGGATTTAAGTTCCCTTTTTGATAAGTGTTTGCAGTTTATATTCTTGGTGTTTCCCTTCCCTCCTGTGTGTTTGTCAGGTTTTTTAGGGCTCTAAAATGCCTGCTCTTTTCGACAAATGCCCATCATGTGGAAGGGAGAAGGCCAAGACTGATCCACACGACGTATGCATTATTTGTCTCCCTGGAGCACATGTCCCTGAAGACTGTGACATCTGCCAGAACCTCTCAGCAAGGACCCTGAGGGAAAGGCTGAAGATTAGGCTTCAAGGCCTGGAAGAGAGACGACTGCAGGCTGCAGGTGGGTCTGGGCAGGCTGGGAAGGTTCCCTCTGCCTCTGCTGAGGCCTCTCGGGGGCTCCCAGAGGCAGGAAGACCAGCAAACGGTCATGGACCTCTTTCTCACCCCGGCGGTGACTAAGGCGCCCCCCTCGAGATTACAGAAAAAATACCGGACTCCCGATTCGGATCCGGCTTTTCTGAGGGTGGAACCGCCTCCGGATTCTGTGATTTTGACGGCAGCCCGCAAACAGCATGCCACCACCCCGTCATCCACAGTCCCCCCAGATATAAGAGTCTAGATGGATGGATTTAGCTGGCAGGAAAGTGTGTGGAACATCGGCGACCTCTATGAAGGCTGCGAGTGCCACGGCTTTGTTGGGACGCTACGACCGCGCCCTCTGGGACTCCCTCCAGCAGTTTGCGGAACACTTACCTCGTGAGAAGCGGGAAGATTTCCAGGAAGTATTAAACGAAGGGATGCTGGTAGCGATTAAAATTATCAGCGCTGCAGCAGATTCATCCCTCTGGGCGGCGCATGGCTTTTGCCATGGGATTAACCAGCGACGGCATGCCTGGCTCCGCCTTACGTCACTGAAACCAGACGCACAGCAAAGGGTTGCCAATCTTCCATTCTCTGGCGAAACCCTATTTGTGAAACATGCGGATGACGAAATGGCCCGCATGAAGGCGGAGGCCGAAACACTCACAGCTGTGGGTCTAGAGAAGCCCAAAGAAACGAAGAAATCGTACCGCCCGTACCAACGGCGGTTCGGTAGACAGGGCAGAGGACGTGGCCAAGCTTCGGGACAGTCACAGCAACAACAGCAGTTCCGTAAGACGTTCCAGAAACGCCCTAAGGGCAGAGGAGGCCAACAGTCGGCATCAGCGACCAAAGGCCGGCCGGGTCTAGGCCCTGAGCACGCACTTCCCCCGGATCCGTTACCCACTCCGGTAGGGAAGAGCATCCAATTTTTTCTGGCAGAGTGGAGAAAAATTACTCGGGACAAGTGGGTGCTGAATATTGTTTGCAATGGATACAGTCTTCGGTTCACCAGACCGCCTCCAGCAATTCCACCGGTCAGCTCGCAGTTTCAGCTGCGCGAGCTCCAGGCGGAGGCAGATATCCTGTTGAGGAAAAGGGCGATAGAAGACGTACCTCTGTCTCAGAGAGGAAGAGGTCTGTACTCCCGGTTCGCAAGAAGGACAAGAACGAGTTCAGGCCCATTCTGGACTTGCGACAGGCAAGCAAATGGAATCGCAGGGAGAAGTTTCGCATGCTGTCGTTGCATCAGATTTATCCTCAGTTGCAACAGGGAGACTGGCTATGTGCTATAGACCTACAGGATGCGTACTTCCATGTGCCCATTGCACACAAGCACAGGAAGTTCCTGCGGTTCCAAGTCGGCGCCAATCATTATCAATACACAGTACTCCCATTCGGACTAAAGTCTGCGCCGAGAACATTCTCGAAGTGCATGGCGGTGGTAGCAGCACACCTGAGGAAGAACAAGGTGTTGGTCTACCCGTACCTGGACGCTTGGTTGATCAAAGCCTCCTCCTTCTCGGAAGCTCAAGCACACTTCCAGAAGACGTGCGTTCTCTTGAACAAGCTGGGGTTGCACATCAACATGTCCAAGTCTGTCCCGACTCCGGTCCAATGCATACAGTACTTGGGAGCCTCCATCAATACGCTGTCAGCAAGTGTGTCTCCTTCGGAGGAGCGACGATTATCACTCCTTCCGAAGGCTCAGGCTCTTATGACCACTCCATCTACAACAGTGAGGACGGTGTCTTCTCTACTGGGATCGAAGGCCTCTTGTATCTTCCTGACGCCACACGCACGGCTGCACATGAGACCGCTGCAGGAGTGCTTGGAGGACAAGTGGGATTAGAGGAAAGGATCTTGGGATGACAAGATATGACTGTGTCTGCATGCTCTTCAGTCTCTGAAGTGGTGGTGTTCAGCGGAGAATCTCCTCAGAGGGGTTCCCTTCCACAAGGACATTCCCTAATAGACTGTCGTGACGGATGCTTCTCTCCACGGGTGGAGGGCGCACTCCGGAAACCTACAGATTCAAGGAACGTGGTCCCCGATGGAGGCCACGAATTACATCAATTTCCTGGAACTCAGAGCGGTTCACTTGGCACTGAAGGCCTTTCTTCCGTCCTTTCAGAACAACTCTCTGCTTGTACAGACGGACAATACGACCACGATGTATTACCTCAACAAGCAGGGGGGTTCGAGATCACGCACTCTGTCACAAGAGGCGCAGGTGATCTGGCACTGGCTTCTGGCCAGAGGACTGACTATAACGGCTACCCATCTGCCAGGTGTGCAGAATGTTCAGGCGGATGCACTGAGCAGACTGATTCAGGAAAACCACGAATGTTTCATAAACGACGAAGTACTAGGAGAAGTCTTCGCAAGGTGGAGGACTCCAGACGTAGATCTGTTCGCCACCGCCAAAAACAGCAAATGCCGAGACTTCGCCTCCAGGTACTACCCGCAGGGGACGCTGGGGAATGCTTTATGGATCAACTGGTTGAACAGCTTTCTGTACGCTTTTCCACCCATTCCCCTGATTCCAGCGGTACTCATCAAGCTGGCCCGGTCCAGGGCTCGGATGATACTCATTGCCCCGGAATGGCCCAGACAGTGGTGGTTCACAGACCTGCTTCACCGGTCTCTCCTTCCTCACATTGGGCTGCCGTGCAGGCCGGACCTTCTCACTAAGTTCGGGGTGCAGATGTTGCACCCCAACCTCTCGTCTTTGAGTTTGGCGGCATGGCTCCTGAAATAGTGCAATATGGCCAACTAAATCTGCCCGAAGATTGCATGGACATACTGAAGGAGTCTAAGAGACCTTCCACTCGGACTTCCTATGCTTACAAGTGGAAGAGGTTCTGTATCTGGTGCCTGTCCAAGAACTATGACCCGACGACGTGTAAGGAAAACGTCATCCTTCCTTACCTTCTACATTTGGCGCAGTCTGGCCTTAATGTTCATTCCATTAAGGTTCATCTTGCTGCATTGACTGCCTACAGGAAATGCCCTTCACAGACTTTCTTCTTCCAGATCCCTGTGATCAAAGATTTTTTGGAAGGCTTGAAGAAAGTGTTCCCTCCTGTCAGGCTTCCTTCGACTTCATGGGAATTGAATGTGGTGCTGTCCAGATTGATGAAGGAGCTTTTTGAACCTATTCATAAGGCTTCGTTGCAGCACCTGTCCTGGAAGGCGGCGTTCCTCGTGGCCATTACATCGGCCCGCAGGGTGAGTGAAATTCAGGCGTTGTGTTGCCGAAAACCTTATACTGTATTTCATGCTGCTAAGGTTGTTATGCGTACTCACCCTAAATTTCTTCCCAAGGTTATTTCTGATTTTCATGTCAACCAGACCATAACGTTGCCTCCGTTTCTTCAGAATCCTTTATTTCCAGCGGAAAGGTCTCTACATTCCCTGGATGTTAGGAGGGTGTTGAAATTTTATCTGGATAAAACCAAAGATATTCGTAGGTCAGACCAATTATTTTTTTAATTATGGATCGGTCAGGACGGATCTTGCTACCTCTAAGCAGTCCATTTCTAGGTGGATTGTGTCCTGCATACAGTTGTGTTACCAAAAAGCTAATAAGACCTTGGGGGGTAAGCCTAAGGCTCATTCCACCAGGGGAAAAGCTACCACGACAGCTTTACTCCGTAATGTTCCGATTGCAGATATCTGCAAGGCGGCCACTTGGAAGTCGGTTCATACCTTTTCTAAGCATTACTGTCTGGACACTGATGCCAAGGCAGATGCTCAGGTTGGGCAGGCTTCGCTGCGGATTTGTTCGCGCAATAGTGGTGTTAATTTTCTTCTCTCCACCTCCGCTTTGGTGTGGGGATGGGCTTGCCATTCTATTCACTAGATTATGACTATACACGGAGATCCCCCTACTACAGAAGGAGTAGTTTCTGTCCTGTAACTCCAGTTCTGTAGTGGGGGTATCTCTGTTATAGTCATAAGCGCCCGCCCTCCTCCCCGGTGGAGATAAATATTCATGTAAGGAATGCTACAGGTCTGGCGTGCTACGCCTTCAAAAAGAACTGAAAGCAAAAGGGACCTGCTGTGCATTCTGGGATACTGGGAGAAAGTTCTGGAAAGTTCTCTTAAAGGCACAGTATCCTATTTAAGCCACATAATGGCAGCCCATGGGGCTTGTCTGACCATGCCGCTCTATCATTCCAGAGTCTTTTACTGGTAGAGGCAGGTTTCTCTATGGAAGAAACTGGGCAGGCTGTGTTGTGTGTGGTTTTGTTTGGTGGAATTTCTAGTTGAAGTACTGGACAGTGTAGCCTGTGGATATAGGCTGCATTATTTCGTCTTTAAATTCTCTCTTAAGTGTCTTTGCAGTTTCTGCATGATTTGACAACTTAAGAGATTATTTTTGATTGCCGGGGTCCACGCACATGGGCGGGACTATTCACTAAATTATGACTATAATAGAGATACCCTCACTACAGAACTGGAGTTACAGGACAGAAACTACTCCTTCTGGCGCAGATGTTTCACAGAAGAAACCGACATCCTCGTGAGGAAGGGGACTTACATGGTTCCACTGACGTCATGATCGGAGTCCACTTCCTCACAGAGCCTTACGGTGTCATTCCCCCGGCGTGCAGAGGTACTACTGAAAAATGTCTGGATCTAGTCTGATGTCTGGGGAGAATTTAAAGTTAAGGAATCTGCAGCTAGACTGTGTCTCTAACAGATAACCCATTAATGAAGGCAAGTAACCTGTTTGCCAGGCACACTGTGGCATCACTCATATCCCGCATAGCTGCGCCTCCAGGTGCTCTGAAAAAGTTACATGATGACATGATTAATTATAACTCCTCCTGTGGATACAAATTCACACGGGATCATTCCAGTACTAAATTGAAATATTTACACAGTGCAGACAACCGCATGACTGCTAAGGTCTGAAATGGGTGCACAGTGACATCACTCGGATACCGCACTGCCGTGCCTCAGAGTGCTTTGAAATAGCCAATGTGCATTGGCTTTAGTCATCGTTGGGATGAACCACTCAAACCTTTTGGTGGGCTGTCTCTGCAACCCTCGACACCATCTGGCTACAGTGGTCCCGGAAGCCTCCTTGCTAGGCTTGGATGCCGACTGGAAGACATGTCAGCGCAAGATCTTTCATCGGTGTCGGAGAAGCCCCTTCGCAGAAATTTGTTTAAGTAGCTGCCTGTCTTGCCATGAAGGTAATAATCCCTTCTCTATCCCGGAACCCTGTACAGATCATATGAGTCTTCACAATTACTCCCACAAACATCAACAGACACAGTGGGTTGGAGTTGTCTCCCTATTGTTTTTTGGCAATTCACCTATGGTTTTGGTTTCATTGCCGAAGAATTTTCACAGTAGCAACTCATCCAGCACACCTATTTATGTGAAGGCAGATGCTCTCCTTTGCTTGCCACTGAAGAACTACAAGTAGGAACTTCATTCCTCAGTGATGGTGGTAGATTATCTTCTCCAGACTGGGTTTTATAGTCATGGATCTCTTTGCTACGGACCAGAACAGTAAGTGTCCCCTGTTTTGTGGCTTATACTTTCTGATTAGTTTCCCAGGGGATTTCTGCATGTTCAAGGGGTTTCAGCTCTAGCCCTATGTGTGCCAGACGATTCTGCTTCTGTCAAAAGTGCCTTTTAATGTATGGGAGGATCAAGCTCACATGATCATAATCACCTAAGACTGGGCTCTTAAGGCTCTGGTACTCTTTGGCACACATTACTCAGCCTGCACTTCTCATTAGCAGAGCAAATCTGCTCTTGTAGGGTCAGGTCCTACACCCCCCCCCCCTCCCCACCCCCAAATACTGTGGATACAGGCATTGAGATTGAGTGAACATATTAAAATGGTTTTATCTCTTTCCTTTTAAGTCTTGAGCATCATTTTGGGAAGCTGGCCACTGAATGCATCTGTGCAGATCAGTCGGCTTAACTTATCCAGTGGCGTTAGTCAAAACGGCATAAAACCCTTAAAGTTTGCCTTGCTGATGTTTGTGTTATCCCTATTGGTGGTTACAGTTAAGGTTATCTGGTGACCCTGTTCGTCTGATTAACCTTCCCTATTTAGATGGTAACTAATGGTTCCTATCTGAAAGGTTCTCTGTGTTTGTTCCCTCCTACTCTGTTTATTGTTCTTCATTAGGATTTAGACCTTGTTTTGACATTGTTGATGCCATCCACATTTGGGCTGATGTACAGTTGCCCCATTCTTCTTCATACCTTGAAGACAGTTGTGGCAATAACTTCAGTGTGGTACTGGAGAACTTCGGGGCAAATCAGTTCATCCACTGTTTTCAGTTGCTAGTTGGATACTTCTGTTCTTTTCACCTGCCCATCCTTCTTACCCATGGTGGATTCTGCATTTCATAAAAACCGTCTCTTCAATCAGTCAATCACTTATAAAGCATGGCAACTTACTCGTGAGGGCCTTGAGGTGCTGGAGAAGCTGGCTGCTGCATGGAGGTTTATTCAGTTGAACAGCCAATTTTTGAGTTCCCTCCTGAGATGCTGGAGAGAGGGTGCGGTCCTGTGGTGTAGGGGAAGGCTGTTCCATACCTTGGTAGCCAGGTACGAGAAGGAGCATCCTCTGCTGTTGGTTCGGCAGAACCGTGGGGTGTCGGCGACTGAAGCAGATCAAAGGTGTCTGTTTGGTTGGTGGAAGGTCAGGTATTTGTTGATGTATGCTCATTGCTTAATTTGTGCCGGTGCTTTCCGGTGCTAAGCACCAGCACTTAATGTTCAGGGCCGGGTCTACATGCGATATTGGCTGCTCACCGATGAAGAGCGGATATTGCATCACAGCAGCCGCCTTATGAGGCACACGCTTAGAAACTGCCATGGTCCCTGCCTTATCACAAATCACACGCTACCAATGATGACCCCTTAGTTGCAAACTATATATTTAGCCCGCTCCGTCCCTACTTGACAAATCGTTAAGTGTGTGTCCTGAGTTGGACCAATGGGATCACTGTGTTCTCTGCAGCCCGCCCAGGCATACTGCGCAGCTCCAGCGCTTTTCAACGGATGTCATGAAGCGAGCAGCGAGTTGTGCAGCAGGCCTCGGGTGAAATAAAACTAAAATGCTGTCCCAGTAAGTAGTGATTTAACATGATACTGCTGATAGTAGTGTGTGACCAGGACCTCCGGGTGTGAGCTGTTGATGAGGCAGGATACTGCCCTATTCTACACGGGCAGCCCCTCCTGCCCCCCTCTCCCTCGTGGCATAAACATTTCGCTTTAAGTTTAACACGTCCAGGACACATCTTTGGGCCCGTTACGAGATCAGGAGCATTTCACACTTCAGCAGCTGAAAGCAGCGAAATGTTCAGATGAAAGTAATGGGAGAAAGTAGTAAATCGGGTGTGGAAATCTCGCCCCCCTTGTAATTCCTCATTTCTGAGAGTACACCTCATAATACCATCATTTTATCACAGTCTCTGTGCCACCACCTCTACACTGGAGCGAGGTACGTACACCTCTGCTATCAGCAACTGTGGGAGGAGTGGGGCGCGGGGAGGGAATAGCATTCCTGGTAACGTGGCACCATATATGCATAAGTTGCGTAGTCTGTAGGTCCGGAGCTCCGTTTTTAAACCTCACTCCAGTTTTAGTTTATTTGTTCTATAAAGTGCGTAAACATAGAGGCTTATGTTATGTATTTATCTGATAGCATGAGACAGGCGCAAAAGTGACTCTAATTTTACATACACTTTGAGGCCTCACACATTTCATGCCCGCCAACTCCGATCAATTCCAGAAACACACTGAAGCGTTTTCTGTGGCTGGAAGTCAACAAGATCCCCACAAGGCGTTTGAATGCCTGGTTTCATCTCTTGCAAACCTGCAGTCTAGTGACATTTGGATGAAATCAGTACCATCGCAACAAGTTAAAACCCAAATCGTGAAACAAGCAACTTGTATTGTATTCTGAACATCGAGCTGAGCTAAAACAAAAAAAAAGAAAAAAAGAGGAAGCACATGTGGATGATGCTCAGTATGTAGAACAACATAGCACAAAAATATCTAATTGTCCTATTAGCCTCAAATGAATGCGCAAATCAATTAGGAATAATGTTTATTCTGTTTCCTTCTGCTATGTTCGACCTCCTGGCTGTGCCTAATATGAGCTGACGGTTTCTGGTGCTGAACAACAACACCTAATCGTTCATTTTTGGTGGGCACAGGTTGATTAAGTGATTCGCCCAGAATCACAGGATGTTGAGTCCAGGCCAAGGCTCGAACCTGATTCCCCAGCCCCAAATTCGGCAGCTCTGGCCATTACGCCACTTCCCCATCCCACTTGTAGGGTTTGTTGGCAATGTGTTAGGCAGTGTTCTGATGAGAGCCCCGGCATTTCTTTTTTTTTTTTTCTTTTTTTTTACAAATTAACCACTGTGTATGCTGGTCCTTTGTTGTGCAAGGCCAGCACCTTGAACTTGCAGCTCTCCCGGTTCGGGAGCCATTGTAGTTTTATTGAGGTGAGGCCTGATGTGGATCCTCCTGGGGAGGTCAATGAAGAGTCTTGCTGCTGAGTTTTGTATGATCTGGAGTCTCTTCAGGAGGCATGTTGTCATTCCTACATAGCATGTATTTCCGTAGTCCAATCTGCTGGTAACGAGGCCGTACGTGACGGTCCTTCTGATGTTGAGTGGTAGTCATCTGAATATCTTGTGGAGCATGCGGAGGATGTGAATGTAGGAGGATGAGACTGCGTTGACTTGTTTCTTCATTGAAAGATTGCCGGAAAGGATGATGCAGAGGTTGCTGGTGTTATCTGTATGGCCGACTTCCATGGGCTACCATGCGTCAATCCAAGGTAAGGTGTGGTTTCCAAAGATGAGGTATTCCATCTCGTCTGTGTTGAGGTTGAGACAGTTGCCTTTTTACTCCATCCCTCCTCCACATCCAACCAAGAAGGAAGAGGAGTGACGCTAAAATCTTATATTTTTGCTTAATGTATTTTATTTTCCCTCCTTTTTTTCATGTAACAGGCTGTTAAAGTTACACAGCATATGAGTATTCCAAAAGAAAAAAAGATATAGTCCTGATAATTGGAGTACAGTCTCTCTCGTTCTCAAATGTAGTCACTGTTTCATTTTTGTGCAGACAAGAGAGCTCCCTCCTCTCAGAAGCCTTCAGGACAATGCCGGGATGGGAGTGAGCAAAATACCCTAGAGAATAAAAAGATATATTGGTTACCACTACCGACTCCGTTAGAGAGGGGAAGAATGCCCGTCACCATGTGGTTCACCCATGAGCCTTTCAGGACAGCAGATCTTTGACCCCCAACTTGTGTTCAGTGTCCCTCCTCAGCTGTTTTCTCGCTGTGGTCAAATCTTTCCTCCGCTCACCACCATTTTAAGAAAGTAAAGTGCTTGGCGGTACTTTCCTATGGCCATGGTCCTCCCGGACTGTGGCGGAAGCTGTCACAGCGTTCTGCATCTTTTCGGGACTGCTGGGCTACAGCGCTTCGACCAACGGTGTTACAGATGACTTGTCTTTTGCTTCCCCCTCATGTGGTTCCTCACCTCCACCCGCTTCTTCGCTCCGGCTCCGCGTACTTGATTCACTTTTGTGGCGGCCTAATGCTCTCTGTCTTCCTTCTGTCGTGTTCCTCTGTCCATCTCGCTTGCCTCCTCGTTTATTAGGTCTCACCTAGCGATGCAGCGTATGCGTTGCTCGCCTTGGCGAGATCTATTGTTGCCGATTTCTTTGCCGAATGGGGACAGGACCTGTGCACTCATACAGCGGACAGGAGATGTGCATGCATACATCTTGCGGCGTTAGCACAACTCAGAAGACAGGAGATGTGCACGCTGGGGGCGTAATCACAACTCCTGCTCACTCGCTCACTCCCTGTCTCTGAGGACCGTTCTGCTTTCGTTACATGCCTCTGCCTCTCTGCCTCTCTTCCTCTCTGTCTCTATCAGGCCCAATCTATTTCATAATATGCCTCCCCATGTGCATTATTATCTGGCCATACACATACTTGATACTTTTTTTTACTGTTACACATGCTATTTTTGCCCGCATTAACACACAATAACGCACCATAGCACAACTCCTGCTCGCTCTCTCTCTCCCTGTCTCCATAAGGCCCCTTCTGTTTTCATAATATGCCGCCCCTTCTACATTCTTATATGCCCATACACATGTCCTTTGATACTTTTTTTACTGTTGCACATATAATTTTTACTGCATTAACACACAATAGTGCTTTACCATAGCTGTATTGTGAGCCCCTCAATTAGCTGATAAAACATGTTGTCGTTTTTCAACCACATGCTACAAGTTTTCCCTTGTCTGTGGAAGCTTTTATTGAATTGCAACAAAGAGAAAAAAAAACAGGCTGTAAAAAAACCAGGCTGGAACACGCCTTAGCTGCACCTGACCGTTACTTCCTCGTTGTTTTGCATTTGATTATTGGTATGTGTATGCTACCATGTTCAGAACACACTCACTTTAGTTAAAGGAGATATTTTTTATGGCCCTCATATATACAAATTAAAAATAAACGTAAACAACCTGCAGCTCATGCCACTTTATTATGCAGTGTAAACTTCCCCATTTTTAGAGCCCTTCCATTACACTATTTACACTCTTCTTTTTAGTACGTACCTTTTGAAACTGCTTAGCACAGTCACTCTACTAACACGCAACGCTTTTATATGTGTGGCTTGTAATTGTTATACTCCTTTGCTTTCACTAAGCTTTATGTACCTTATTTTCCGTTGTTGGTGTCTATTGATATCAAGGTTACTGTTGAAGCTTACATCTTAGCACCCTGCCGTAGACATTTAGCAGTATTTATATCAATGTTAAAAATAAACCAGCGCGTTATATACTACTTCTTACATATACAACTGCCAGTTTCTCTGCCTTTTTAACAGTAAATACTGGAAAAGTGCTACATGGTGTTAGATCCGCTTCAGGGTCTACATGCATGTTTAGCAACGTATATTATGTCGGTATGTGTCTGTATACTGCCCTTGGCAACGCCTTTTGGAGTAAATAACATTCCACCTCGCGGGCAAGCTATACTGTGCAAAGCTTTCATAACTGCACGTATGATAAATCAGCCAGTGTAGTCAGCTACATTACAAATCCAATAACTCTAACTCAACCTAATGCGAGACCTATTGCATTGCAAATGCTGGTCTCTTATTCCAACGTATTAATGTCTGGAATAAGATTGCTGTCTTTACTCTCGTACTGGGGCAGTGTTGTGGCCATCTCGGATTCCTCGGTCAATGAAATCCATTTATCACAAGGAGCAAATTCTTAGACTGGCCTTAGACATGTAGTGTCTTACTTAATAAAACTTACTTATTAGGACAGCGTGGATATTCCTCTTTTTATGGGCTTCGCTGGAGGTAAAAAGGTCAAGGTTGTTCCAAGACTCACCATTTCATTCTGGGCCATTATTTGTTTGAAGATCTGCTGTGCCATAGCCAAGTTGGCACTTCCAAAGGTCAGTCGTGTCAACTACAGTGGAGACATGACTACCTCCGTGGCCCGCTGCAGCAGTATCCCAGTTGCAGACATCTAACGGACAGCTCCATGCTCATCTCTGCATACTTTTATCAAGCACCACTTCCTGACTGTTCAGGATTGCAGTGATGGATTCGTTTTTCGAGCGGAGTTGCGGATGTCTTGTTTAAACCAGCACTAATCCATCTTAGCTTTTTTTGAGGTATTGTTTTGGGACTCGTTCAAAAAGTGAGAAATCTTCAGGAAGACTTATCAGTCAGAAAAAAAGTTACTCTCCTTCAGTAACAAATATTTTTTGTGGGTACATAATCTTTGTCGATTCCTCGCCACCCACCCTACTTTTTTAGTGCTGTGGCTGATGAAAACCCTAGCAAAGCCAACATATTATGTACTATTTGACGCTCTCTTTGCTCAGTTGATTTCTCTTTGCATGCTTCTCTAGGGCATGGAATTTGTTCAGAAACTGATTTCAGCACGCCTGTTGTTACCTAATACTAATATACTCTGGTGTGCATGCCTGGAAAAGGATGGCACACCTGGTGGCACTGGAGATTCATTTAAAGGGAAAGCATTTCTGGACGTGTGTGAAGTATGTATAGATAACTCATAGGGATCTGTTGGGAGATTGTGTGTACCAAAAAAATAATTCCCAAATGTAAGTAGCATTTTCTTTAATGCACCCATTCCACTGTTGAGATAATTTTTAGGTCACGCGCCTGCGTTGCAGTGCACAGCACTGCTAGTGCAGTGAGAGACCTCTTGAGGGGGTTTGAAAATGGACCTAGGAATCTCACACGCTCGTGCGTGCACTTTTCGTTTTGGCCCACGCTATTGGCCTTAGCGTGCGTCTCTTTATAAAATATAGCACGCAATTGGCCAAAGGCGGGTGCATTGCTCCGCCCATGGCCTATTGGTGTCTGTTACGAGCACCGGCCGTCATGTGGATTCAATTATCTTGCCCAGACACTGGCGCGATAATTGAAACCACATGTCTTGCTGTGTGCGCACCATTTGCTGGATTGTTCTTTTTTGGATCCATTTCACAGGGAAGCAACTAAATGAAAGAACCGCTGACGTCTTGTGTGCTTCTTGTTTTTTAAAAAGGTTACAGCAGTCGCTGCTTCTGCCCTTTATTGGGTGTGTGCATGATTAATGTGATATCCGGGAGGCCATGTTAGGCAGCATCTACAATATACCGAAGTTGATTCAGTTCATCTGCTGGCCCGTTTATCCATAATTGTGACACTGACGGCCCTGGACTGCGGCCGGAGTGGATCGATGTCGGCAGACAGCCTGCACTGCAGTGCAGTCCAGCAATGAGCAGCCATAATTAACTTTAGAACATCAGGGGTAAGCGCGAGTCAATGACTCTCAAGTTGACTCCTTGACCTCTGCCCACATGTGAGCTTGTGCAGGAGGAGTGAGTTGTCGCAGCTGGCTGGCCTCTGATGGCACTGCTCGCTACAGCAGTAAAGGTGAGGTCCAAGCATGGCATGGATGTTGGGTCTGCAGGAAACAAGGGTGTACAGAACAATAGGGAAATCCAGTGATTTGCAGCAGCCTTTCATCTGACCCTCTATCAATCAGCACCACTGGCTTGGAGGCGCCACTGACCTGCTGCAGATTTTCCTGCTACACACAGCTCAATTAATGCCCGCTGCTCCCTATTTTCACTCTGACTGGGGTGCTTTACAATCACTACCAGGCACAATATCAGTGCATCTGTGCCCTGCCTGATAGTGTTACTGGTAAAAACCAGCTTTCTTCACTTTTACTGTTAGCTCCTTCCTATAGTCCATTCTACAGATAAGTCCCACTTCACAGCACCTTACCCCTTATAAACATATGAAAATTACAACTTTCACCCACCTATACATACTGTGGAACCAGACTGCCTTTAAATAGTTATCACATCCCGTGCTTGTCTGACAACCAGTCGCCTTTAAATTAACACTTTAAATTAACAAAATAACGGCAACGCATTGCCATCAAAAAGATGTACCTTATGCACAGCTTGAATTTTTTTGTTAGAACATACCTTATTACCACACTGAAACGTGAATTTCTAATCTTTTGCTTTTTTTTCAGTTTTGTATCGCGCTTATTTGACCCAAAGGTATTGGAGCACTAGGTCTCGGATTATTGAAAGTTTGTGCTATTGCCGTTGCATTATTATTTGCAACTCTAATAGCTCAAACTTTCAGTAATGCGAGACCTATTGCATTGCAAATGCCTGTTACCTTTGTGGCAAGCATTTGAGTAATTGTCCTTTTTTTATTCTTTTAGATTTCCATTTGCATGTGCCTCGAGTAAAGAACCTGGCATTCCCCAAACAATGTATGTTACAAGGCTCAGAATACAAAGAGATAAAGTAGCACCTGTATCCACAGGAAGTGCCAAGAAAACCGAAATGAAGGTACGTCTTAAAAAGTCTGTAACAGACATCTAGTTGATGAAATATATACTTGTGCATTTTCGCTCCACCACTGGTGTCTTTCTCTCACCTCATGCAGTTGGCTGTTTGTGTATTATTCTGTATCCAATGCATCAGGGAATATTTTACATCGAAAAAGTACAAGGGGCCCTCACTTTTGTTCACATTCATTTCTGTATCTCATTTGTGCAATATCTCTACTACCTTCAATACCACCACCACCAGTACAACCAATACCAATACAAATACCACCAATATGAATTCCATGCTACTCCAGTTAAATCGCCACCAAATCAATGCCACCATTCCCAGTATTAATACCACGTCAAATATCAGCAACAGTACAACAAGCCACACTATCAATATTACCAACTGTATCCCCATCACCAGTGGTACCCCCACCACCACCTGTTCTACAGTTGTCAGTACCGTCAACCGAACATCACCACAAACACAACACCAAGAAAAATACCTCATCACCACCAATATCACTCTGCTACTACCACCTTGGCGCACCATCATTACAGACACCAACAGGCACCAACCAATATCGCACCACACCACCAGTACCACCACCAATATCACCAGCAGTCAAAATACCAATATTTTTATTTTATAAATCTTTTTATTATTTTAAACTAGAAAAAAGGAACAGACCTATCCGGTGCCATACATACATATGTTGATAATAGGGTGTACAGGATTGATAGCAGGATAAACATGGAGCAACAGAAGAATCCCTGAGAGGCCAACAGTAATGAATACGAAATAAGACTTGCAACCTTACAATCAATAGACAATTTAAATGTGGACCCTCAAGACCCTCCCATAAAATCAAAACAGCAGAAGAATCATGGCAACCAGACACTGGAATTCGAAAAACAGAATCAGGATATTCGACAATATTGCTAGTAAAGGAAAAACTTGAAAAGAGATTGAAAAAAAAGGGAAACCACATGAGCGATAACAGAAAGAAAACAAAAAACCCAACCCCCCACCCTGCACCGGCTATCGCCTAACCCCCACTAGCAGTGTGCCTGTCGCCCCAACTAACTAAATTCTAAAAGTAGAAAAGAGAAACTGTGGGGGAGCGCATTTCCATATAAGCTCCCGGTCCCCTTCCCCCTGCCAGAGACCAGCACCCCTATGATGAAAAGTCAATAATATCTATAATCAACAAAAGAGAAATTAGGGGGAGCCGTGATGCACCGCCCAACCTCCCGCGAGACCAACAGCCACGAAATCTACATCCATTACGGCCGTAATACCAACTACAGTCGATCACTCTCAGCCCTGGCCCTTCCGAACCATTATGTGAACCCCTCCCGTTACTTCAGCAGGAGAATCAAAGTGAAAAAAGAGTCTGAATAAATGCAGTACAATACAATTCAAAGTCAGCAAGTTGCCAAGAACTTCAGCAGCACAGGAACACTCCTTCACGGACGGATAGTCCCAATGTAGCTTTCTCCAATATCGGAAAGTCACCAAAGAGGGAAAGGATGGAACAGAAGTCCAAGGACAATCACCCTCAAGATTCTCCGGGAAGGGAACGCAAATCGATTCTCTTAAAGTCAGCGATGATGGTAGGTATGCCAATGTGATCAAAGCACTGGGTTCAGGATTTTCCAGGAGACCAACCAAGGGCTGCTGCTCCTCTTGTCGCACGGGGCTCTCGTTCAGATTTAAGATGGTCGTAGCTGGAATCATAGCTTGCGGTAATACTTGAGATGTAACCGGGTCTGGTTCCACGCACTCCATCACCAATAAGCCCGTCATCATTTTGTGAATCAGGGCATCCACATGGGAATGAAATGCCCCGATGGTTGCCAATATCGTCTTTAGCGACGGCTCACTCTCCGTCCGGTCCATTTCTCCACGCTCAGCAACGATCATGTTCACTTCCCCCGGGGAGCTGGCTTCTTCGGGGGCAACAGACAGGAGCGGAACGGACAGCTTCAGAGGGGACTGGTCAGTTTCTGTGGCAACAATATGTATCTCGCTTCGAGAGCAAAGACCCCGACTCACCGAACACCGGCCGGGCCACACCGGGTCCACGGGTCAGGTACCTCCACCCCGACCACTATCGTGCCACGTCACTCCTCCCTCAATGTTGGTCAGGCAAGATGAGCGCCGTCGAGATCGGGCAAAGAAAAAACCTCCACATCGATGGACCGGACCCTGACTGCCACTCACAGCCGATGTTGTTCAATTTCGACACGGCCGGGTCAAAACTCGAGGCCCCGGCTCTCCTGCTGGATTAGGCCGCAAACTTCAACTCGACGCAGCTCCGTCACCCAAGCGAATTAAGTTTTCGGAATTGCACCATCGGAGTGAGCATCGGTTCATCTACACGGAGGTCGGGCGTAAAATCAGGATTATCAACAGGATCTTCTGGCAGGATACGGAGGTTGGCGGAGCCGGGAGCCTAAGCGGCCATCTTGGTTGCTAGCGTAGCTCCTCCCCCCAAAATACCAATATTACTAACATCACAATGCCCAATACCACACCAATATTACTACCAGTATGATACAAATAATACTGCCACCTCCAATAACACTAAGCACTGGTAAAGCCATTAAGCCTCGCTTTCATGTGATGTCACATGGAAATACACTTCTGCTTGCCTGTGTTTGCATGTGACATTAAAGTGAAATCTATTTGCTTTACCAATGCTCGTTTCAAGTATGTAGTGTGAGATATTGCGAAGGAGAATTGAGCAGGTCTAAGTAAGTCACTAACAAAGTGATGTCTGGTATCTGTAGTAATACCTGCATAGAAAAAAACTGAATTTGAATATTGGAGCATAACATATTGGCTGGCAGGCTACTCAAAAGGGTTAGTTCTCTCTATCTGTGCTCCTGTGCCCTAAATCCATCTAGGCAGAGCGGCTAGAAACTTGGTCCTTGAGTTCCTTGATGTTTACTTATTTGTTTTTCCCAGGAAGATCCTGCTTTCCTTCATGATGGTTTCCTGGAGAGAACAAATATCTCTTGCCTCAGGTTATCACTACCTTTGTTACCCGCAGCAACTTGTACTACTCCAAATACACAGTATGTGCCGTCCATGCTCTGCCATAATTCTGTTACTGCCAAAGCCTTGATTAACCAGATTTCTGAGAATCTTGGGCTGATTGATTGTTTGGTCTGTCATTGCTGAGCCGACATTTCCTAGTTTACAACTGTGAACGTTTTATGTTACATTTTGTACTGCTCATTTTTAGGTTGATCCTAGATCAACTCATGCGCTGCTCTAGAAAATGACCTCTTGGAATCACTTCAGCTTTTTACCAAACTCGTGCATGTGGCTCTTTGTTTTGCACAAGTTTTATTGGCCATTGTGTGTAATTAAAGCATGCAATTGGCCAAAGGCGGGTACATGTCCTGTCTTTTCTCTAAACGTTGACTCCCATGGCCTTTCAGTCCTGGGAGCGAGCAGAGGCGCACAGGCTGGCAGATGCATTCCTTCCTAGTCATGGATAATTAAACACAGTTGGTCGCTTTATCTTTAGCAGCCTCGCTTGTTTTAATTTCTCCTTGCCCGCCTCAAAGAAAACGAAACGCCAGTTGGTATGCATGAGGCACTTGTTTATTTAATTATATTTTATACCAGCAAAGTAAACATTTGTCATAGCAAGCTGGCTGAATCAAAGGTGCCACTTTAACAGCATACGTACAGAATTCCCAGCGATGAGAGAATAGTCTTGGAAATGGCAAGGGGTTTTCGCTTGAGCTTGTCTGCTAGTTAGTGCCACATGGTGTTTAGAGTACTTGCCCTGGGAAGAGCTTTCCCGCAAGACAGTCATCGTGAAACAAGTGCTGATATTGGAGCAGATGAAAAGAGGACAAAACGTAGACCGAAGGCTATTCCGAAAGTGAGCACAGACAAGGTGACGGTGAGAGAGAATGGCTGCCTGAAATGGATGAATTCCAACATTTGAGTTCAATCATCAAAACGATTAAGCCAGGACAACTCTATAAGAAGTTCCAGTGGCACACAAATTATTTACCTCAAAATAAAGTTGGGTGGAAATCTCAATACTGCAATATTGTTAGGTCTGGTAGGCCTACCTCAGCACAGGCTGCCCTCTTTTCGAAGAGTATACTGTGGCATTAATATTAATCAAATTCATTATTGCTATTCTTAGAAAGTAAATAGGATTTTCAGCATAATATTGTTAAATGCTCAGTTCACCTGTGTCATGTTCTGAAAGTTATGCAAACAAGTGGTAAGCTTATAATATTAGCCAAACAGTCACAATGACACAGGGGATTGTTAGCGCATTGTGAGCACTCGTGTAAAAGTAGTGAACTAGGACGATCAGAATGAACAGCCTCTCAGAGGTTAAATGAAACTGGTGTGTTCGAGGCATGTTGGCTACTGAATTCATATCTGTGCATAGATCGCCGCCTAGTGTTGGGTCCGGATGATTGCACATTGTTGTCCTGGAAGAGTCTTCGAAGTATTACGAGATAGGTGGCTCCTCCCCTGGACTACAGTGCGAATGGGCATCCCCTCCATCCTCAGATTGTTTTTTTCCGCCATTGGGTTCGGATGTTACTATCTTAGCTCAAGTTAGGAAAACTTTCTATAAAGCCAAAAGGCTTTCGATAGCATCGGTATTGTTTCGTTCGGTATCGGTGCCTTTGCTTAGTGGGCATCGAGGACTCAACCGTTTTTTCTTTCCACACTCTACCCGATCTTCGTTCTACAATGGAAAGAAGTCCATTCAAGCGGTGCCCCCTTTGCAATGCAAAATACCCGCACATCGATGTCCACCCGGTGTGCAACAAGTTCCTGTCTCCAGACCAGAACAAAGCCAACTTTATGGCCTGTGCCCGGTTCAGGTCGAAGAAAACCCTCAAGATTCGACGCGTGGCTCGACTGGAGTCGAAGAAGTCAGCTCCTTTTCCCGTGAACATCTTCGGGACCGAAGACGAGGAGGTCGTTGATCTGGAGGATCAGGAACACTGCTCCGATCCTGCTTCGGGCCATGACTCCGAGTATGACGCCGAAGAGGAGTAGGTACAGGACAAAGATGAAAACGTCATCAATAAGGTAGGAGACGACATGGAGGCCCTTGGGGCCGGAGAAGATAGCTCAGGCGAAGAGCTAGGCCAACCCGGCCGCACAGAGGCCGAAGATGACGCACTCAGTAAGGGTCAGGTCGAGGGATCGCCACTAGGCCTTACCCAAGATCCACAATCTCTTTCTACAGCCCCGCATAAAGGCTTCGAACATTTCTAAAGATCCTGCGGTTTCGAAACCGCCATCGGTCGATAAAAAGAAATCGAAACCGACAGCATCTTTGCAGAAACCGAAAGTGCTTGTGCCTCTCGTCGGCTCCAAGGCCTCGAACCCCTCGGAGCCGAAGAAAACTAAACTGGCAGTCGATGCCGGAAAACTCAAGAAGGTCATCGAGCCAATGGTTGGGGCGCCGAAGACCAAGGTCAAGGCCGTCGAGCCATCGAAGCCAACGCCGAAGGGTGTCGATTCGCACAAAAGGCCCGCACCGAAAGACTGGATCGATCCTCGGTCGAGGCCTACGGACAAGTCGAAGACTGGCTCCAAGGACCCTGCCGAGTCGACAAAACCCAGTCCGTTCAAAGCCAAAGAAGTGTCAGAGTCGCTCCAACGCATCAAGGAGAAGGGTACATAGGTCGGACCGAAGAAGGCCACGATGCCGAAGCTTGTCGGACAAGTTCAGACCGCGTCGACACCTATCAAGTTTGGGTTACCACCCTCGGTGCGTCCGAAGATGTTCGAGCCGGGAAAATCTATTGGCGCCGCTACACGCGTGTCGACGGAAATGGAGGCTACGGAGGAGCCTGAAGACCAAGACAATTCATCGACGCGGACACTGGGAGACTGTCCATATACAAACGAAAGTTAATGCCAGAGACTCCCATGGAATCATATAAGATTCCCTTGAAGAAAAAGACTTTCTACAACTTCTCCAGCTCTTGTGGAACCCCTCCATCACTATGAACAGGAACCACAAAATTTTTCCCCAACATACTCATATGTTGAGACAGGGGATAATTACAATGAGGATGACCTCTATCATGTGGACACTGATCCTGATGATCAAGACCAACAATGGACGGACCCTTCTGACTCCAGGGATCCGCAGACTGGCCCGGACACTCATGTGTACAGTGTGAAAACGTCTCCTACTGAGGACACAACTGCTTTTAACGCCCTTATTGAGCGGGCAGCCAGTAATCATGACGTCGAGCTACATGCTGACCCTGTGGACGAAGACTTTCTGGTAGACACTTTTTCAACTTCAGAAAGGGCAGTCAAAACCCTACCCATGCTCAAAGGGGTCCTCAAGCATGCTGCTGATATTTTTAAAGATACCACTAGGGCCAGGGTGTTAAACCCAAGGATTGAAAAGAAATATCGGCCGGCCCCTGTGGACCCTCCTTATATAAAGGGACAGTTGCCATTGGATTCATTGGTTGTTTCCAATGCACGTAAAAGAGCGAACTCCCAGACTACAGGTGATGCTCCTCCTCCGGACAAAGAGTCGAAGGTTATGGAAACTTCAGGGAAAAGAGTAGCTGCGCAGACGGGTAACATCTGGCGCATTGCTAACAATCAGGCTCTCTTGGCCAGATATGACAGGGCACATTATGATACCCTTGAGACACTATTACAATACCTACCTGATCAGTACAAGGAGGGTGCAGAGCTACTTATACAGGAGGGGAAACTCATAACCAATGCTTCCATCAAGTGTGCTCTTGACGCACCTCACACTACAGCCAAGGCCATCAACACTAGTGTTATGCTAAGACGACACGCCTGGTTGAGGATTTCAGGTTTCAAACCTGAAATTCAAACTTCTGTCCTCAATCAGCCAGTTAACCCAGACTTCTTATTCGAACCTGAGGTTGACACCACACTTGAGAAACTTAAAAAGGACACAGAGACTGCAAAGTCTATGGGGGCTCTGCAGTCCCAGCAGTTTTGGGGTGGCTCCTTTCGTCCAGTACTAGAGGCCCTTCAAGAGGCCAGTCAACGCAACAAACACAATACAATAAGGGAGGTACACAATCCACCTACAATAAGAACAACCGTGGTGGATATCGAGGAAACAACATCAAGGGCAGAGGCAGAGGAAATAACAAGTCCAGATCCTCTGCCAATACCAAACAGTGACGCCCTGTCACTGCCCCCGACCACATAACACCTGTCTGGGGGAGACTACAACAGTTCCTGCCGGTCTGGAAATCCATCACCACAGACAGGTGGGTGAGAGACATTGTACAGTACGGGTATTGTCTGGAATTAACGTCCACTCCACCCAACATCCCACCAAGACACCGTCCTATGTCCGCAGAGCACTTACACTTATTGCAGCAGGAGGTCATCAGCATGCTGCAAAAAGGGGCCATAGAGCTCGTGCCTGTAGAAGAACAGGGGTCAGGGGTGTACTCTCTCTACTTTCTAATACCCAAAAAGGACGGGTCGCTCAGACCTATATTAGACCTCAGGCCTCTAAACAGTTACATTCTGTCAGAGAATTTTCATATGCTCACCTTGCAACAGGTTCTGCCGTTACTCAGTCAGGGAGACTTCCTCGCAACGCTAGATCTAAAAGATACGTATTTCCATATACCCATACACCCGTCACACAGGCAGTATCTCAGGTTCACTATTCAACATCATCAGTTCAAAGTCCTCCCTTTCGGAGTAACGACGGCACCCAGGGTGTTCACAAAGTGCCTGGCAACAGTGGCAGCACACCTCAGGAGACAGCACATACATGTCTACCCTTATCTGGACAACTGGCTTATTCAAGCAAAGTCGACCCAGCAGTGTGCCAGCCACATGTCCCACACCTTTCATCTTCTTCACAGTCTGGGATTCTCACTGAATTACCCAAAGTCACACCTTCAGCACGCCCACGTGCGACAGTACCTGGGTGCGACGATAGACACTCTGGCAGCCAAAGCACAGCCAAATTCAGTGAGAATAAACAGCATGCAATTGCTGATTCAAAAATTCAGACCTCATCGCTCGCTTCCAGCGAAAGTTTTCATGCAGTTGATAGACATGATGGCCTCCTGCATCTTCATAGTCCCGCACGCGAGACTACATATGCGTCCGCTTCAGGAGTGCTTAGCACGTCAGTGGAATCAGGCTCAAGGAGAGTTAAAGGACCTAGTGTTGGTGAGCGGTGGGGCATTCAACTCTCTGCATTGGTGGAACCCACAAAACCTTTGCAAGGGCCGACCGTTCCAAGAGCCTGTTCCACAAATTGTACTGACGGCGGACGCGTCTCTCCAGGGATGGGGAGCTCATGTACTCCACTACACAGTGCAGGGACTATGGACAGCACAGCAGAAAAAGATGCACATCAACCTTCTGGAACTGATGGCAATCTTCATGGCGATGAAAGCTTTCAAGGTACACTTGTGCAACAAGGTCGTGTTGATCCGGACGGACAACATGACTGCCATGTACTACATACAGAAGCAGGGAGGAACGCACTCTCCACAGTTGTCTCATCTGGCTCAAAGCATGTGGAAGTGGGCCATTCAGAGGAACATCTTCCTCATGGCGGAACACCTCCCGGGCAAAGACAACCAGATGGCGGATCTGGTCAGCAGACACAGCCACCAGATGCACGAGTGGGAGATTCATCGATCAGTACTCCAACCGTACTTCTAGCAGTGGGGTCATCCACAGATAGACCTGTTCGCCACAAGGGAAAACGCAAAATGCCAAAGCTTCGCCAGCGGGTTCCCACATCCACAGTCGCAGGGCAATGCGATATGGATGAACTGGTCAGGCAAATTTGCGTATGCTTTTCCACCAGCACCTCGAATACCGCTAGTGGCACGCAAACTGAGGCAACACTCGATGACACATATCCTGGTTGCTCCAACGTGGGCACGCCAACCATGGTACACCACGTTTCTGGAACTATCCGTGGTACCGCATCAAAGGCTACACCTCACACCCAGGCTTTTGACGCAGAGCCATGGCGACATTCAGCATCCAGATCCGCAACAGCTCAACCTGGCGATCTGGCTCCTGAAGTCCTAGAATTTGGCTACCTCAACTTGCCGCCAGAATGTATGAATATCATCAAGGAGGCAAGACGGCCCACAACCAGAGCATGCTATGCGGCTAAATGGAAAAGGTTTGTCATATATTGTAACAACAATAACGTTAACCCACTGGATGCATCTATTCAAAACATTATCTGTTATTTGTTGCATTTATACAGATGTAATCTAGCGTACAGTTCCATTTGTATACATTTATCCGCCATAGCAGCTTATCTCCAAAACAGGCAGCACCTCTCACTATTCAGAGTGCCTGCCATTAAAGCTTTTCTGGAGGGACTTACAAGGGTGATCCCTCCCAGACACCCGCCTTCACCAGTCTGGAACCTAAATGTGGTCCTCACCAGATTGATGGGACCACCTTTTGAACCTCTACACTCTTGTGAGATTCAGTTTCTAACCTGGAAAGTTGCTTTCCTAGTAGCCATTACCTCGCTAAGGAGAGTTAGTGAACTCCAGGCACTAACCATTCAATTGCCGTTCATACAGGTCCACGCAAATAGAGTTGTACTACACACCAACCCTACATTTATGCCTAAGGTGATTTCGCAATTCCACAGGAACCAGATCATAGAACTGCCAGTTTTCTTTCCTAATCCAGAAAATGTCGCAGAGAGATCCCGACACACGTTAGATATCTAAAGGGCTCTAATGTACTATATAGACAGGACAAAGGATTTTAGAAAATCAAAACCGCTTTTTGTTGCCTTTTCTCCTCAACACAAAGGCAACCCCATTTCCAAAGCAGGGATAGCCAGGTGGATCGTTAAGTGTATACAGATTTGCTATGCTAAAGCTAAACGCACTCTAACCATTCCACCAAGAGCACACTCCACACGTAGGTTAGGAGGGTCCATGGCTTTCCTAGGGAATATTCCTTTAGAAGAGATATGTAAGGCAGCCACATGGTCCACCACACATACATTTACGAAACACTACTGCGTAGATGTGCATTCTAAACAGCAGGCAGCTGTAGGACAGGCTGTTCTCAAAACTCTTTTTCAGACTGCTGCAGCTGGCACGGGCAGCCGCTGTTAACAGGAGGGACTGCTATGTAATCTATGCACAGATATGAATTCAGCAGCCCACATGCCTCGAACCGAATATGCTACTTACCAGTATGCATCTGTTCTTGGCATGTAGGGCTGCTGACATTCATATCGCCCACCCTCCTCCCCGGCGCCTGTAGCAGCTGTAGCATTCAGAATTACTCTGTAGCATGGACATCACTCACTGTATTACACTCCATCTCTGCCACAATGGCGAAAAACAATCTGAGGATGGAGGGGATGCCCATGCGCACTGTAGTCCAGGGGAGGAGCCACCTATCTCGTGATACTTCGAAGACTCTTCCAGGACAGCAATGTGCAATCATCCGGACCCAACACTAGGCGGCGATCTATGCACAGATATGAATGTCAGCAGCCCTACATGCCAAGAACAAATGCATACTGGTAAGTAGCATATTCGACCTTGTACGTAAATGGATCTGCCCTCTGATATTGCCATGGTTTTCCACATACCCCTCAGTACTACATAATTACAAGCCACATAATTACACTCTACTCAATGCAACATAAATACACTCCACATACCACTCAGTACCACATAATTACACTCTACTCAATGCAACATATATACACTCAACATAATACCACTCAGTGCCATATAATTATATGCTACATAATTGCACTGCCCTCAATGCAACATGCACTCCAAATAATACCACTCAGTGTCACATAATTACACTCTACTGAATGCAACATACACTACACATACCACTCAGTGCCACATAATTACAGTTCAAATAATTACACTCTATTCAATGCAACATAAATCCACTCCTCATAATAAAACTGTGCCACATAATTACACGCCACATAATTACTCTACTCGATGCTACATAAATAACATAATACCACTCAATACCACATAATTACACGTCACATAATTACACTTTATTCAATGCAACATAAATGCACTCCACATACTACCAGTGTGCCACATAATTATACGCCACTTAATAACACTCTACTCAATTACACTCTACTCAATGCAACATATACACTTCACAAAATACCACTCAGTGCCACATAATTACACTCTACTCAATGCAACATGCACTACACATAATACCACTAAGTGCTACATAATTACACGTCACATAATTACACTCTATTCAATGCAACAAAAATCCACTCCACATAATAACACTGCCACAATAATTACGCGCCACATAATTACACTCTACTCAATGTAACATGAATACACTCCACATAATACCACTCAGTTCCACATAATTACACACCACATACTTACACTGTACTCAATGCAACATAAATACACTCCCCACATAATTACACACCACATAATTACACTGTACTCAATGCAACATAAATACACTCCACATAATACCACTCGGTACCACATAATTACACGTCACATAATTACACACTACTCAATGCAACATAAATACACTCCCCACAGAGCTTTCTGGAAATATGGTGCCACCATCAACCACACTCTGGTCACTCCCTACCGACCAAACAGACAACTCAGGTCCACCTCCTCACACCTTCTTACAATACCCAGAATTAAGAAAGTCAGATGTGGAGGACGCTCCTTTTCCCTCAACGCGGCCAAACTCTGGAACTCCCTACCCCCTCACCTGCGTGCAGAACACAACCTGTTGGCCTTCAGGAAAAAGCTTAAAACTCAGCTGTTTAACAACTAAAAAAGGCTCCCTCTGTCCTCTCTCTTGTGTTTGTCCGCAGCGCTAGGACGCCTCAGAGTAGCTACCGCACTATATAAATGTTCGTTTCATAAATAAACACCACATACAACTCAGTACCACATAATTACACGCCACATAATTACACTCTAATCAATGCAACATAAATACACTTCACATAATACCACTGAGTGCCACACAATGACACGCCACATAATTGCAGTCTACTCACTGCAACTTAAATATACGCCACATAACTGCACTCTATGCCACATACCACCAATCAACATAAATGCACTCCAAACCATGACATAATTCAACTAAGCATAATTTCACTCAACACCACAGTTCCAGGCCACACAATTCAACTCCACACATTTCTGATACACAACACAATTACATACCAAACCACATATTTCAACTCCACAATCCACAACGTACCTATAATGCACACCATACAGTCGCACCACCTGAGCACCAAACATCACTCACCACCACCATTTTGCATCAGTGCACCACCTCAGTCTGCCCTCGGAATCCGGCATCTGTTGATTCTCTCCTGTCCGTCCGATGCTCGTGTTCTAATTCAATTACTGTTTTCCAAACTCCTCTCCCGCGTTATTTATGTCCTACTCCCCCATAACAAAAAAAATTATAACAAACAAGCATGAGAACAGGCAGGAAGAAGTTGTCAGCAGTGCAAGTACAAAAAAATTAGAAGACATTTTTTATGTCAATCTTTTTTTAATCAGGTTATGCAGTTGTATATAATGTTGTCTTGGTTTGTATAAAGGTAACAAAAACGCTTAGCACTTTTTATTATAACTTTTCATCATGATGCACAGCAGCCGCAATGCTCTACAACAAAGCCAAAAGTTCTGTCTAAACACAAGGTCCCAAAGGTGAGACCTATTGGTAGGCTTTCCTGTTTTCAGTTTCTATTTTTGGTAAATTCTGGTGTTTTTTTTTCAGTTTTTTCCGTACCTTAAAAACAGTGTTTATCAGTGGTTACACATTTTCGTGCCATTAAAAACAACAGAAACAGTGTTTTTCCGGTGCTTATGGAATTTTAATTTAATTTTAATTATTGCTTGCTTTCTGCACTGATAGTGCATGTGTATAGGTAGCATATGCAGAGGGTATATGAGGTCCAAACACATTTTTACTGCACCAGACTACAAAGTTAATAGCATTATTCATTAACTCTGAAGATTATAAAGATGCTTTCAGCATACCATCTAGCAAGTGACAAGGATCTCTTACAGGGAAGCCCTTCAGCTCAGGTATCAATTTTGACAGACCATCATACAACTTTTTCCTATACGTAGCTGAATTACTGCAGGTTCAAACAATATCACTTGGATGGAATTTTTTTCAGCAGCATTCAAAGTGACACTGCATTCCATGTTTACCAAACACCTGGTGTGATGTTTTCACCACTATCTCAGATGCTTGGTGACAACATTCTTTTCACATATACCTGTCACTACATCTTGCATTGAATGTTTAAAGACTAGGGTGTTTGGCAATTCACTTACCATCAATACTGACTCACTAGAAAAGGGGGCTGATGTATCAAAGGATTTCACCCATTCTCTGTCTGCGGGTAAATGTGATGGTACATATTAGGAAAGATTCTTATGAAACCAGCCATTTTACCTATTAGTGAAATTAAATGTAGCCAGCATTTCAAATCTGATTTCTGTATTTCCGGATTCTCTACAGTTTATAAAATATGTAAATAAGACCTAAAACATGCTTCTAAAAACTGCATCTTTAGACCAAAGACCACAAAACTGAAAAAACAGAAGGACGGAGAGACAATGTTTTAGTGGCATCCCTGAACAACAAAACTCAAGCAGAATAATGTTAGCCCAGGCTTTCTTGATGCTATCTTGTATGTCAAAGTTACATTGTATTGACCCCTTCAGAAAGCAATAAAATTTCACTCATCTTTTCCTTTCCATGAATGGCACTTAGTTTGTGCTTACAAAGGTGTTTTTTCAGTGTTTATATGTTTACACCGGTGATGGCTATTTTCCTTTCGGTGGGGTTTTATCAGTTATTATAGGTTTAAACCTAAAACCAGATAGCCTACCTATTGGCTATGCCAATGCTTGTTCTCTCTTGCTTCATCTCGGCTTGCTTATATCACACTCATCTCACCTTGAGTCTTACATGCTAGGTCCATGTCTGTTTAATACAAATACCATGCTTAACGTATGAGTCTCATGTTTGGGAGATAGGTATTGGATGTACTGTACACACATGCATTAGGGTGCTTCCATTGTTATTAGGGCTCCCCTGAACCCACCTAGCATGCAGTGAGGGTATCGGACTCCACTGCATCACTTGGCAGCGCAGTGAACCACATCGCTGCGGCGGCTATTCCGCCGCAGCGCTAAGTGGGCGGGGCGGCCGCATACTGGTGACAGAACCGCTCCGTCACCAGCCGCGGTTGCGTTGTGCTTGTGACGGAGCGGTTCCGTCATGGCCCCGCCCGCTCAATAGAACGCTCAGCGCAGGCGCGGAATTCGCGCCGCGCATGAGCGGCGGGCGGGCCATGACGGAACCGCTCCGTCATCAGCACAGCGCCACCGCAGCTGATGACGGAGCGGTTCCGTCATCAGCGTCGAAAGGGCTGAGAGACCATGCACGCTTGAAATCCGTGCTCAGTATTATCAGCAACATACTCAGTGGCTCTTGTTTCATAGTAGAGGTCACCCTCATTGGCCCAATAAAAAAGGTGCTATTACTGTGGGGAAGGTGAAATTGCCAGAGGCCAAGACAATATTTCCTCTAATATATGACAACCTGTTTTAGCCAGATAATTTATAAAACTCCAGTTAACAAGTGTTTCATTTATAGGAATCGATGGTTTTTTAGTAACAAGCCTGTTTTTTTTGTTCTGGTGGGCCTAAAGGATTAGATATTGCATCTCTGGTTATAAATGTCAGAGTAGTGGAATGTCTCAAAACTGAATGGAAGAACTATTGCAACAGCCCGATTTAGACCCAGATGACTCACTTTTCGCTTCTACAGTAACAGGAGTTCCTGAAGTTTCTTCTGAAAGGCAAGCTATCTTTCGCAAGACGGAAAAGCAACATTATTTGTTCATACGGCATCACAACTCTGCATTAATCTCAGTTCTCTGGAAGTATCACCCATTTCTTCTATTTGGGAGGCAATTCCAAACGACTGAGCAGGTCTGTGATCGTCTGGGGCGTTAACTCAGAGTTTTCACCAGCCAGTCATCTTGATATGGGTAGATGTAGAAGTCCTGACACCTGTAATGAGGTATTGCCGTAGCTAGGCATTTGGTGATTACTTAAAACAGATTTGAAGTCAAAATGCAGGGTATCAAACTGATAGAAAATGTTGATGAATCTAAAGCATTAGTATATGCAAATAGTTAACCTGAAGGTCTGTAGTGACTGATTTTTCCGTGGTTTATGGATAGGGTGATTCCTTGTAAGGTCACTATATTAATTTTTTCTTTGATAATATACATTTGTAGGGCACTGATATCTAATAACTGTTTATTCTCATCTGTACCTCACTTTTTCAGACGCAAGTACCTCGTGTATATAATTTAGCTTTGTTCTTTCGCCAAAGCCTCTTCAATTGCTTACTTCAGCATCCGAGTCTGCAGCTTCTGTTTAATTAGGACAAGATTGAGATGTGAGAAATGTCCCGCATGGATTGAATGACGTGCTATGCCTCCAGCTGGACTGCTGCTGGTGAAGGAATACCAAAATGAGTTATTTTTGGGATTGCTAGACTTTGCAGCAGGAGGAATAAGTTGCATGACCTCTGTCTTTTGTATCTGCTGTATCATTTATCGATAGAGGACTGAGAACAAGATCATGTCCCTTCCGATTGTTTTCCATGCCAGAACTATGTCCTTCCTCTAGTGCTACGAAAAGGAGAAAAAACCTGTTGGTCTCTGTTGTTCAAAGACCAGTGAAGAAATTGTTCTGATTTTGTCCTTCTTTCACTGGATCTCTTCACACATACGAGATGTGAAGAAGGGTGAATTGTTAAAAGTTAAACTGCTGATTCTCAGTCGTGATCCTGGATTAAGGCCAGAGAGATTAGTTCAAGTTTTCTTCTCTTAGACAAACCAACAGATCTCGTTCTGGCTGCAGATGCAACTACATCAGCTGAAGCTTGATAAGCTGAGTTGAACTGGTGTGATACCTGATCACTTTATTAAAATCATGTGTAAATATATAGCTAGGTAAAAGTCTTTTAATTCGAAAAGGATTATTAAAAAGTTATAAAAAAACTGTCTACACTTTATTATAAGCTAAAAGGTGACAAATGTAATTTATTTTCTATTTAAAAAAGTCAATTAAACAAAATAGTCAGTACATTAGTAAAATGTGACTAGAAACATATTTCATAAACCTTTTTTAAGAGGAAGGAAATGAAGGGCAGTCTTATTAGACTGCCATATACATGTTCTTAAAAACTGGCACTGTGCCTTTTAATAGCTTCAACCTTCATTCCTCGCCAGTAGATGACATAATAACCTTCAACAAGGTGTTCGACAGGGGAGTGGGGAAGTTTGATATTCCAATGCCTGTTCCTATAGCATCACCCTCAGTAGTTTGTGAGACCCTGTGTCACAGGTCTACTTCCAGACATAGTTTGCCTCTAGTCCCTGGCCGTCTGAAGCCCACGGTGCCATTATTCCGGTCATCCGCTTCGGTGACATCTTCTCCTTCTAGGCTTCAGTAAAGTATAAACCATCTTCATTGAGATGCAGCTTGAATGTATATGTCCTAACTAGCTAGGTGAACCTCATGTGGGCATATATTTCTCCCCTAGGAGAAGGTTTGGAGAGACAGCCGAAAATTTAATGAAACAAATGCTTGAATTAATCATAACCACTGGTACCTCTGGGTAGCTTGCACTCATTTTGTTACTCACTGTGTCATTGCAGGGAGCAAATAGCCATATGCAAATCAATTCGGGTCCAAACCCGAAACGGGTAGGACAGCCAGATCTTCCATGTGCTGTCCACTCTGTACATGAACTCAAGGAAACCAGACTGGTTTGAGCATTTTCAGACCTCCTCAATTAAGGGCAGCTTCTTTATCAAATATAATGAATAAACAAACATTACCCCATTTTGTACACTGATGTTCATTTTGCTGGTCTTTTTTTAATCGCCCATTGAACTACACATCTGTGGAGTGGAATGTTACCAGAATAACGGGATTCATACAAGCAGTCCATCCATCACAATTCGATTTTGGTCTACCTATCATCCAGGCTTTAGTGGACGTTAGTTTGCCCCCCAACACCAGTCCAATGTTTCCCTTTTCATGACCTGCTTGCCTTCATTTGTTTCACTTGTTACAAAAGTCACTCTGAAGCTGCCCTAAGAGATACCTGGCATTTCCTTCCAGCCGTGATATTGAAATTCCTCTCTTTTGTACCTATACTTATGCTCTTCATGCCCGATGATTGAGGTTTTTAAAAAAAAAAACATATTTTATTAAATTTTCATAGTACCACTTGGGCGAATGCTAGAGATAATCCAATTGAAGACAAAATATTGGTAAATTACCAGACCTGGGAATATCAATGGGTACAGTTCGTATATACAACAAAGCGAAAATAAAAAAGAACTTTACGCAGATTTTCCCACCCCACCCACATTGGCAAGCAAATTTCGATACACTTGAATACCCAAAGGGATAAAACAACACGTCATACATTATGGCCCACAAAAATCCCATGGAACTGCTTTTACAGGGATTGTGAAGGAAGAGCACGGAGGTCAATCCCCCAGTATGTAACTCATTGGGACCATATTTTTCTGCGTTTTTGGGGGCAACCCTCACTTGAAATACCCCCATCTCCACGCCCATACATTTTGCTCTTTTCACCACTTCCTATTGTTTTATATTGGTTCCCGCCTATGTCCTCTGTGCTATGAAGCAAAACAGTCCAGGATCATGTGGGAGATCCCGGGACAACACCTCTTTAAGGCAGGAAGATGCCCTACACCTGAAGGGTTGAAATGCTGTGCAACTCCATACCGTATGGAGAAATGTCCCCTCTGCACTGTCGCAGCGTAAGCACTGAGGGGATGCAACAACTCCCATCTTCCAGAGACGAAGACGTGTGTAATACACACAATGGACATATTTACACTGTATAAGACTGTATCTGGAGGCTACCGCTGCGCGCCGGGGGCTTGCTATCGCCTCTGCCAAGTCATCGCCCGTAAGGTCCGGGATGTCATCCTGCCAAGATGTCATCATTTTACGGAGATATTTACAACAAGGGGTGGTGAGGGACAGAGTCTCTGAATTAAACAGAATACTCTCACCCAGTCAAGAGATCAGGGCTAGATCCAACACCGTTTTTTAGCTCACTGCACCATCCCAGTTTCAGAACCTGGCTGTATGCAAATTAGTCTGTTCCTGTCCCAGTGCATGATGGGAACAGGGCAAACCAAACTACAAAAGCCAATTCTTACACTGGGAAGGAAACAAGCTACCGGGGACCGGTTTCTGGCATTTCAGCCGTCTTCGGCCCGGCTTGCTTGAATCCTGATGGTGCAATGAGCAAGGGACTCACATCTGAGTATACCCTTCCACGCTTAGGGTGGACAAAAATATTTACAACAAGGGGTGGTGAGGGACAGAGTCTCTGAATTAAACAGAATACTCTCACCCAGTCAAGAGATCAGGGCTAGATCCAACACCGTTTTTTAGCTCACTGCACCATCCCAGTTTCAGAACCTGGCTGTATGCAAATTAGTCTGTTCCTGTCCCAGTGCATGATGGGAACAGGGTAAACCAAACTACAAAAGCCAATTCTTACACTGGGAAGGAAACAAGCTACCGGGGACCGGTTTCTGGCATTTCAGCCGTCTTCGGCCCGGCTTGCTTGAATCCTGATGGTGCAATGAGCAAGGGACTCACATCTGAGTATACCCTTCCACGCTTAGGGTGGACAAAAATATTTACAACAAGGGGTGGTGAGGGACAGAGTCTCTGAATTAAACAGAATACTCTCACCCAGTCAAGAGATCAGGGCTAGATCCAACACCGTTTTTTAGCTCACTGCACCATCCCAGTTTCAGAACCTGGCTGTATGCAAATTTGCATATAGCCAGGTTCTGAGCTGGGATGGGGCAGTGAGATAAATAACGGTGATGGATCAAGCCCTGATCTTTGGACTGGGTAAGAGTGGTCTGCTCAATTCAGACACTCTGTTCATCACCACCCCCTTTTGTAAATCGATTTTGGCCACTATAGGTGTGGCAGGGTATACTCAGACATGAGTCCCTTTCTCACTGCTCCATCAGGATTCAAGCAAGCCGGGCCGAAGACGGCTGAAATGCCAGAAACCGGTCCCCGGTAGCTTGTCTCCTTTCTGGTAAAGAATTGGCTTGGTAGTTTAGTCTGCCCTGTTCCCATGATGCACTGGGCCAGGGACAGACTGATTTGCATATAGCCAGGTTCTGAGCTGGGATGGGGCAGTGAGATAAATAACGGTGATGGATCAAGCCCCGATCTTTGGACTGGGTAAGAGTGGTCTGCTCAATTCAGACACTCTGTTCATCACCACCCCCTTTTGTAAATCGATCATTTTACGGAGAGTCGTGGTGGAGTGTGTTGTCAGTGTTTGGTATATCTGTTGTATTTCATGTGCTCCTAGGTCGCCCATAAGAAGGCAGTCTTCTAACGGGTGACATTCAGGGAGGCCGGCTAGGTTTGCAAGCGAGGGGATAAGAGCATGGCGTAATTGGAAGTACCTGTAGATCTGAGTTTTAGGGTGATGAAAATCCTCCTGTAATTGCTGAAAGGATTTTAGGGTGGTGCCCTCCATAACGTCTCCCTTGTGATCCTTCTTGCACTGAAGGCATTCATTCCCTCTGTCCGGGGAAGTGTAGTGCAGGTGTTCACGGACAACACCACTGCCATGTGGTACTGCAACAAACAAGGTGGGTGGGGTCGTGGACCCTTTGTCAGGAGGATCTGCACCTCTGGACATGGCTGGAACACCAGGGTGTCACCCTGGTGGTTCAACACCTGGCAGGTTCCCAGAATGCCAGGGCGGACGAACTCAGCCGCCGGTGCATGATGGATCATGAATGGCGTCTGAACTTGGACGTGGCGCAAGGTCTCGTTCAGCAGTGGGGAGAGCCTTGGTTAGATCTATTCGCCACAGAGAACGCGCAATGTCATCACTTCTGTGCGCTGGAATTTCCTAGGCGGCACTCGCTCGGAGACGGTTTTCGTCACGAGTGTTGCTGCAGGCTGCTGTACGCTTTTCCGCCTATACCACTTTTGCCCAGAGTGCTGAAGAAGGTTAGGTAAGACCAAGTCATCCTTGTGGCTCCGGACTGGGCACTGGTATTCCGAGCTACTCAGCATGTCAGTCGATCCCCCGATTCGTCTGCCTCTTCAGGAGGACTTTCTCTTGCAGCAGCAGGGAACGGTCCTCCACCCGAACCTGTCCAGTCTCCACCTACATGCGTGGAGATTGAGCGCGACAGTTGAGGCCATTTAACTTTCCTTCAGAAGTCTGTGATGTGATTCTGGCAACCAGGCGTCCCTCAACAAAATCGGTATACGCCTGGAGGTGGAACAAATTTGTGGCATGGTGCACAGCAAAGGCTGTGGATCCTCTCTTTGCCCCCCTTTCAGAGGTTCTCCTCTTTCTTCTTTCTCTTGCCCAGCAGGGCTCTGCTCTGGGCACTATCAAAGGCTACCTCTTGGCCATCTCAGCCTTCTTGAGGCTTCCTGATTAGCCTTCTCTTCAAGTCCCATGTTGTAAATAGATTCTTAAAAGGCATCACACACATGTTTCCTCCTGTTCCCTTCGTGATGCCTCAGTGGGACTTGAACCTTGTACTGACTTATCTGATGTGCGCTCCCTTTGAGCCACTTCATAACTGTCCTCTACGTCTTCTGATTCTTAAGACTGCATTTCTAGTTGCCATCACCTCTGCCAGGAGAATGAGTGAGCTCCTGGCTCTATCTTCTAAACCTTCTTTCCTCTCTGTCCATCCGAACAAGGTTGTTCTGAGGACTCGCCCTTCTTTCCTGCCCAAGGTGGTTAGAGCCTTGCATATCAGCTAGTCCATCACCTTGCCCACCTTCTTTCCGCCTCTGCATTCCGCTAAAAAGGAAGAGAGGCTCCACCGTCTGGACCCAAAAAGTGCGCTCTCCTTCTATCCAGACCGCACACGCCAGTTCCGGGTGGACGACCAGCTCTTTGTTGGTTACGTGGGCGCTAAGAAGGGTCGGGCGGTGCTCAAGCAGACCATCTCTCAGTGGGTCGTCTTGAGCATCAAGGTTTGCTTTTCCTTTGCAAAAAAGGGGCCTCCTGTGGGGCTGCGTGCCCATTCCACTTTGGCCACAGAGGCTACTACTGCCCTGGGTCGGGGAGTCCTCTTGCAGGACATCTGTCAGGCAGCTATGTGGACTTCGCTGCACACATTTGCTAGGCACTACTGCCTGGACAGCCAAGTCTGGAGAGATGGCTTTTTCGGCAGTTCCGTTCTCCAGGACTTTCTGGTGTGATCTTGGTTCGCCGACCCACCACCGGGGTTGGTATTGCTGGGGTATCTATTCTAAGGTAAGGAATCTAACACTAACCTGTTTCTTTCAAATGCACAAGTCACTTAACCTTCGGTAACGATATATCTGTAAGAAACAGTAGTTAGTGTTAGATTCCTTACCGCCCCACCTATCCTCCCCATTCTGCAAAGCGATATCTAGGGTTGAGGTATCTCCCTTTGAGGGCCCTAATTTCTTGGCACCAGTGTCGGTTTCCTACATGGCTCTGCATTCCTGGCGCGGAAAGCTATGTACAGAACTGACGTCAGCGCGCGAGGGCTGCGTCTAAGTACTCCGACAACGTCATCCCGGCGATCATGACGCCGACGACGGATGCGGAGCCGCAGACGACGCCTTACAACGTGCAAGGGTACTGCTGACGAAAACTTTCCGGATCCACCCTGACGCCTGGGGATATTCTAAGGTACGTAATCTAACACTAACTACTGTTTCTTACAGATATATCGTTACTGAAGGTAGGTAACTTGTGCAACACCATCAACACCCCCACCAGTTATAAATTTATAAACCATATACTGAAACAACAAAGTTTAAGGTGCTGTTATAGTTAGGTGTTTAAGCTGAGTTAAAAACAAATGTTTGCACTGCCCTTCGCCTCTTATACCGCATCACTCATGATGTTAAATGAAATGATTAATGACACCACTTATGACATCATCCAGGGTACTGTGATTCTTTAAATCCCTTGATTAATCTATAAAACAAAGTAGGTAGGAAAGGACCTACAAATATATACAGCAGAGATTGACCAAATATACATGCGTGAAATCGTGCCGGAGACCAGTCTGATTCACTGTGGTAAAAGTTATATGTTTGAGTGCAAACAGTTATTCCATTAAGCAAGGTTGAGGCTGAGCACACCTAGTGTGCTACAGATACATTGCTGCTTGAATCCAAATCTTGGTGTTAAAAATATGTCAGATAAACTAAAGCTTATCTTTACGATACATTATTTACCTGTAGATGTATATGTGCATGCGTTAATTAAAGATTCTTCACGTAGTGATATCAAAAAAATCTATACAAACTGGAGATGTATACGTTCCGATATTTATTTTCAGATGTTTTTTTAAACCATTTAATTGTCATTTATAATTTACAAGACATGAATACATAATATTACCAATTTCCTCAACATAATTGTAGAACCGTGGCGTTACATCGGGTATGAAAGGATAATACAAACATTTGTTACTTAGGCATTTGACACTTTCGGCCCGTCCCATGTTCATAATGAAACCCAAACGGCTTAATATTCAGAATAATTTGTCATCGAATGCCTCCTGTATAGAACATAGTTTGCCTTGCGTTCCATGGTCTCATTTCCACAGCAGTATTTTCTAGCCAGTGACTTTCTCAGGCTCTGCTTTCAGGAATTCAAAAATCACATCTAGTTCTTAGTGTTACTTGTAATAGTGTGCAGTAGTATAATTAAGGGAGCTGCAGTGTCACATTATCAGGGTGTCTCAAGAAGAGAAAAGCATGGGGTTGCTTAATGGTCTATAGCGGAGGTGGAGGGAAAGGGCCCACCTTCGCGCCATTCTGTGATAGATTGCCTAGTGAGAGAGAAGGTAGCAAACTAAAGTGGTCAAACCGACTCGAGAGCCAAGATTCGGTCCCTCTGGGATGCAGTGTCTCCCTCGGCTTTTACAATCAGTTGATTTCCTTCAGTGTGGATCAGTTTCCTCACAGCCAGTGTGCCCTGTTCTTCCACTTCACTGTAAGTATCTTCCCCGGATGTTCCCATGACCCTAGGATCTTGGCCCATAGCCCCACAATTTAGCATTTGCAAACGCCACAAGCATCTTCTCCTCTGCTCTAGCCCAGACCGTAGCATCTCCTAGCCATGTTGTCATTGCTATAAGTTACTTGGCCAGGGCCAAGGCCAGTGCTAAGTCTTTGAATTTGGATCCCACTTTCCATTTCTGGTGTCTGCAAAACAGACCGAGCTAGGTTTCCAGGTTGCAATCAAGGGTGCGTCCTAGGGCAGTATGAAGAGTCTGTATCCCTGTCTCCCAGAATTGCTGCAAATGGGAACAGCTCCAGGTCATGTGGCCAAATTCTACATCTAGAAAGACACATCTTGGTCATCTACATAAATGACCTGGAGTCTGACGGGAGTCAAATATGTCATGTCGACATAGTTAAATTGGGTGTACTTTAGCCTCGTGTTTGTCTAGAAACTCTGCTTGGATATGCCAGCGTTTTACTCCATTCTGAGTCTGTGAGTTCTCGTCCCAGAAGTCTTTCCAATCGGCCTCTGATGGTCATCAATGGTTTCCGAGCCATTCCTGAAAGTGTTTTATAGAACTATTTCAGCAGATGTTGTGCTGTGCCCATGGACACCAGCAGTTGCGATACCGCATGTGTGTCTGGTTCGTCTCTGCCTCCTGGCCACAGGCCCCCAAACATTTGCACCAGTGCCCCATGTGTGAGAATTTGTCCCGGGGGTTGGTTATAGTTCTCTACTAGGTCATCCAGTGGGCTCAATGTGCCCAGTTGATAGCAGTTTCCCCAATTACTAATCCAGAGTTCGTCCAGGCAGCCAATTGCACATATGTGAAAATGGATAGCGGGTCTCCATGTGGGAGTTCCATTAATGGTATTGCCAATGCATCAGTGGGAGTCCCTAATGTCCTATGTAAGCACCGCTTCCAGCATTTCAGGGTCACTGTCAAGAGAACACCTGGAACTGGGATTTCTATTGCTTGACCAACCAGTTTCGCCATCAGATCTCATTGATCTTCCTGATGTTCTCAATAAAACCACTGAGTGATCCTCTGGAGCTGTGCTGCAAGGAATACAGCTCAAAATCGTCCGGGGGGTGCCTGAGGACCTCCAGAAAAACCCTGGTATGTCCCCCATACCATCATTTCCCTACGTAGAGTGTCTATTTGTTTAAACCAAGTGCCCGGCAACTTTACACGGAGGTTAGTAAAATAAATATATTAGTCTCTGCAACGTGACCTTTTAGATACTGAGATTCTGGCCATGATGAGCAACTTTAGAGGTTGCCAGAAGGGGTCACAAGACTTGAAGGATCTCCTAAGGAGTTGAACACTCAGATCCCCAAATGCCAAAAGTCTATCGGTGACCAAGTCAGAACCTGGGGGCAGGGCTTTGAGTGGGCAGGCAGTTTTTTAAAGGGCGCCTCGAAACGGCTCTATCGGGCTCTGTTTTGTGCACTGGCACAGGCGGTCCGTTTTTTTACGCACTGCAGTGACAGCAACCAATAGGCCTTACTTGTAGGTATGATGTTACTTGTTGTATCATACATCTGGATGCAATGACAGAAACAGCAAAATACAAATCTGATAAGAGACTACTAGCTGCAGATTGCTTAACGTAGAATTATCCCCAGGCGTGAGACTGGATCCGAAAAACTTTTTGTCACAGCATCCCTGCGCGCCGGGTGGATGGCGTCACGCTACTCCACCCAGGCGTTGTCCGCGCACCTGCCGTCAGCGAGGTCACATAAATCCCACCCCGGCGCGCCTACGTCAGTTTTTTCCTTTTCCCCGCGCAACGCTGATCCGGTCTCTGTTCCGGGCCTGTCTAGGCCCCCTTTGTTCTTCACCCTTGTGTGTTGTCTGTGTGGAACAGTGTGTGAATGCCTTCGGGCTTTTAAGTCTTGCACGTCGTGTGGACGCCTTATGCAGGCGATGGACCCTCACCTCATTTGCATGTGGTGTTTGAGGGAAGATCATGGAACAGTGGAAGCCGAAGCCCCGTCTGGAGCGCCAGATGAAACAGCTCTTGGCGTGCCTCTCAAGGTCGGCTTCATCACCTCGATCGGCTTCTGTGGAAGGTTTACAACGCGGTCATCGTCGTCACCCGTCGCTCCCCGTTAAGTGTCGTAGCTTTTCTCCAGGGGCTGGTTTCCGGCCTGTTGGGGGCGCGGGCTCTCCGCGGGTGATGTGGCCCAGCGTATCGTCCCCTATCCACCGTTTCCCGGTGAAGAGGCGTCGAGAACCCAAATGAAGATGCATGCGGCAGCGTTGCAGGCCTCGCTGGAGTCTCCCCCTCCTCCTTCCCCTCTGGGAAGGTCAGCGGATCCCTTGCATTGCGCTGAGTCCTGCGCGGCGTCGCCGGCAGCTCCGACACCGACTGTCTCGGCTCCAGGCTTGGAGGATGTGGTGCCATTGGGGTGCGGCCCTTTGGCGGTCCCTCCTTCAGACTACAGCGCCTCTGCCTCGCCGCAACTTTCCGCGGGAGACCCTGTGGTGTCGCGGGAGGTCGCCGGTGCTCCGGTCGCATCAGAGCGCCCCTCTTGGCCCTCTGGACAGGCGGCGGCCTTGTCTAAGACTGAGGTGACGCCGCTACGGTGCCTGCAGCTACTGGCCCAGGGCGTTGCCTCAGGTGTCGGTGGACCCCCCTCGTCCTGCTATGGGTTGAGGCTGGACAGGAACCCCTCGTCTCCCTCTGGGCCCCTCTCGTCCCTCCACGGAGGCGGCTGCCTGGTCTGAGGTTGAATCTGCCTTGGTGGCGCCACATGGGTCGGCGGACCTTTATGTCCCATTCTGGGTCGAGGCTGGCGGAGGGCTTATTGTGTCTCCCCCGGTCCCTCTCGTCCCTCCAAGCAGGCGGATACCTTGTCGGAGGTTGAGTCAGCCCGTCCCTTGGCCACTTCGGCTCAGCTCCGGTCCCCGGCGCTGTGTGACGTGGAGAAGACCTGTCCGGCGTCTCCTTTGGTGCCGGACGGTGATGACGTCCTGCCTCAGGCTGCGGAGTCTACGGCGCCGGACAGGCGTTGAGTTGCGGACTCGTCTCCGGACGCTCCCTCTTCCCCGGAAGTTGGGTGCCTGCTGGTGTCGTCTTCACCGGAGACGGCCGCCGTGTGGTGGCTTTCTCCCTAGCATCATCAAAAAGCCCGCCATTCCAGAGACCGCGGTTTTCACCGGAGGAGCAACAGGTCCCCCACTCCTCCGTCCCTTCTACCTTTCATGTCTGGCCCTTGTCAGCCCCGCTTGGCTTCGGGGACGACCGCCTTGGTTTGCAGCCGTCGCCCACGGAGGAGCTGCTTTCTCCACTGCTAGGCCCTATGGAGGCGGGTGCGGCCTTCGCTCGCGCTGTGTCCACGGCTGAGAGTATTTTGCGCCTGGTTGACCTGGTTGCTCATTTCCCAACTGATCATATTTTGGAGGTTCTCCACCAGGGCTCTGGTGGGAGGGATCTGTTGCTTCCCTATGAGGGTTCGCTTCTTTCTTCCCTGATGGGGACTTGGGGGCGTCCCGCTATGGGTGACCAGGTGCCCCAAAATCTCTTGCAGCTGCACCTTCCAGCACCGTGTGAACCCGCGTGTCTTTCCCTCCACCCCACTTCTGCGGACTGCCTTTCCCTCCCTGCCGCCACTGTTGTCTCCACCGTCCCGGGAGGCCCGCTGGCTGGGTGGACTCTTGGAGGCGCAACATGTTTGCCTCAACCAGCGCTGCTCTGTGGGCCCTTAACACATTATATGTGTTGGCTAGGCCCACCTCTTGTCTGTGAGGCTTGGCTGACTCCTTCGGATCCGCCGCTTCACAGGAGACTGTTCAAGTTGACTTGCGGCATTATGCTTTGGATGGCCGGGAGCTAGCGTAGTTTGTTCTTCGCTCTGCTCTGGATATCTCAGAAATGCTGGGTTGTGCCATGGATTCCTCGGTCGCCCTCCGCCGCCATTCTTGGCTCCAAGGCAGGGTGTTCCCTGAAAATGTTCAGGAGCGCCTGGTTGATCTTCCATTCGATGGCGCTCTGTTGTTCTATGCCCCGGCAGACTCTGCCATCCAGATGTTCTTGGCAGGGCTTCGTCCTACTCCTCCTCCTCCTCAGTGACTGGTGAGTTGATCTGTTTCTTGGACCTCCTTTTGGGCAAAGCCGCTCTTGCTGTGCTGTGTGTTTATGACCACTCGAGGAGTCCTTGCTGAGACTGTGGCTTTGTTGGCTGCTGGACGGCCATTTGTTGACTGTGTGTTTTTGCTTCAGTTATCGGCACAGATTGGCCCCGAGATTAGGCCTTCTGTTTTTCTCTAGGGCTGATTGACAAGCCTTCTGCTGGGTTTTTTCCCCCGTGGCTCTTTTGGTTGTCCTCTGCTCTGAAGTTTCTTCCAAAGAGGGTTCCCATGTTTGGGACTTAACGTACCCTATGTGGGGTAGTGGTAGCGGTAGCTGTTATATAGCTTGTGCTGTGCGGTGCAGTTGTGGTCGCCTTCGGGCCTCTGCTCTCCGGGGCATTTCTGTATGTTGCAGATGCTTCCTTAGGTTGTGTGCGTGGACCCCTCGTGGTGGTGTGTCCGGGCCTTTCCTCGCCTTCATGCTCCTGTCCTGAAGTTTGGGACGGTTGGGTGTTTTCCCTCTTTCAGGCGTAGCCTGTCGGGTCTTCCTAGGGGCCCCGGACTGTTCTTCCTGCTTCCAGCTGCTTCTTTCTGCTGTCGCCACTCTGTCTGGTCTGTGACCTTCCGACTATGGTGGGCTCTCCTTCTTTTCCCTCGTTTCCTTGGGCCCTCTAGGCTTTTCTTCTTCCTCTTCCTTGCCTGGCATTGGCTGGAGGTTCTGTAGCCTCGGAAGTATGTGGGGTGCTTCCCCTGGCCTTGCCCTTGTTTTCCTCTGTTAAGTGTGAACGGGCTTCTCTTTCCCTTTTCTTCTTCACTCACCCCTCCGGGAGTCGCTGGTTTTCTTCTTGTGGGGTTCCCCTTGCTTGGAGGGACGGGGCTCTTCACCCTGCCCGTTGGACTGGTCCCCTGTGGGACCCTCTGTTCTGTCCAGGCTGCTGGGGTCCTTTCTCAGTCCCTCTATCCCCGTGGATATGGCTAGGGTATCTATTCTTCGTTAGGGAATCTGCGGCTAGTAGCTCTATCAGATGTACGAGTTATTTACTTTCGGTAACGATGTATCTGGTAGAGACGGTTCTAGCCGCAGATTCCTTCACGGCCCGCCCTTCCTCCCGTTCTGCGAGGACCCTTGGCTTGGTCTTCTGCACTCGCCTTCCGGTGGATGGATATGTTTCTGTGAGTGCATTATTTACTGATTGTCATGACATTTTGCATGAGTGCATTGTCTCAGGGGGTTACTGTCTACATTCTGGCAGGGTGGCGGTTCAGGGCTGGGCATTGTCCTTATTATTTATTATTTTCCCTGCCTTTGGGTACTGCAGTGTCTGCCATTGCTCTTTATAGTGTTGTTCCTCACCGTTCTCTTTTTCCAAATGTTCTGCTGTTCGCACACTGTTCCCATGTTCCATGTTCCTACAGTTTGTCTGGTGGCTCCGTGTTGTGGCGCGGAAAAGTGACGTAGGCGTGCCGGGGTGGGACTTAAATGACCTCGCTGATGTCATGTGCGTGGATGACGCCTGGGCGGAGTCCCGTGATGCCGTCCCCCCGGTGCGCAGGGATGCTGTGGCAAAAAGTTTTCCGGATCCAGTCTCACGCTTAGGGATAATTCTACGTTAAGGAATCTGTCGCTAGAATCATCTCTACCAGATACATCGTTACCGAAGGTAAGTAACTCGTACATTGGGCGACACACTATTCTAAGGACCGATTTTTAACTTACGTGTTTTTAAGCCACGCCCGTAATTACTTTGGCCACGCCCCTTTGAAAGACCCTCGAGTTTTTTCATCCCACTTAAAGACCTCCTAGGGAGGTATTCTCAGCCCACTGAGCTACTTCTGTTTTAGGAAACCGATATGGCTTAGACATATTGGCAAATCTGGGAAGTGCCACAAATCCATCTTCTAGGTAGAGCCGCAACTCATCTGCATAGAGGGATATTTTATTTTCTCTGCTTTCTGTCATCATTACAACGCCTGAACACTCCTAATGGAAAAGTTCCGCAAGCAGTTCAATGGCCAGGGCAAACAGGAGAGGGAATAGGGGGCACCCCTGTCTGGTGCCTCTGTAAACATTATATTGTGCAGAGATAACGTATCCCATTTTGACCTGGGTGGTGGTGACTGAATATAGCAGTCTAACCCACCTTAACCAGCTTTCACCCAAACCCATCTTGCGCATGACCTCAAAGAGAAAGTCCCATCTTTTCAAATTGAAAGCCTTTTCAAGGTCCAGGGACATTATAGTAGCATGTGAGCGGAGCAGGGCACCCGGGCGATAAAGAACTTGATAGTCTTTGGTGGTTCAGTGAAGTGCTCTGATCAGGAATAAAGCAATTTTAATTACTAGGTACCAACACAGTCTGAATCCATGTACAACGTGCATAAGGGTTGAAATTCAGAGGTGCTAGCCATAAGTGTTTTGGACGTGGGGAGTCTAATTACTACTGCGTCCTTAGTGGGCTTCATCAGAGTTCACAGTTGTAAGGATTCAGCATGTAGTGCCTCCAGTTGAGGGACTAGTGTCTATGCAAAGGCGGCATAGAACTATGTGGGAGTTCGTCTGGACCATGAGTTTTTCCAGAGGCCATTTCTCTGATGGCAGCTCTGATTTCGTGCGTGACTACAGGGCCGCCTAAGCCCTCCTTTGCTCCATTGTCCATTTCATTCAGGGGAAGGCAGTCCAAAGAGGCTGCCAGGGTCCCCAATGTGAGAGGCTCAGGATGCCGGTTTAGTGATTCATAATATTCCCAGAACAATGTATTATTTGCCCTAGGGAAATAGAGTGGTGTGTCATCCCCTGTTAGAATCTGTGTGATTGGGCCTGATCAGTCACGCCAGGAGCCTGCCTGCTCTAGCTCGCTCATCATGTGCTTTTGGTAATATGCTGTTTGTTAGCATGGCAAGTGCTTAAGTGCAGCATTATACTGTTCTTTGGCTTCCCGAAGCCAAGCCTGCGCTGCCTGATCCAACCCCAAAGCATTATTTTATTTATCTACTTAACATGTTTTATATAGCGCTAGCTGGACCCGGGGGTATCGGAGCGCTTTACATGAGTGTACATTTATAGCAGCATTTACAATGAGGTAGTATTCAGAAATAAATACAGACGATAGAAAGCAATTTAAATATTACACAATCAGATTAAACAAAATAAGTTGCCAAGGGTTACAGCAAATCATGAGGGATTAGGTTAGAGAGAGAGGGAAAGGATGTAAAATAGGGAGGAAGGGTAAGGAAGGGGAGAGGTAAAGGAGGGGGATCGTTAAGGCAATTTCAAACAGCTATAAATAGATACAATTATTTGCATATAATAGGTTTACAATGAGGTGGTATTCAAAACCCCACAAGAAGCTGAAAACAACTCTAGTTTTATACCATCACATTACATGAGTTGCAAAGGGTTACAGCAAGTCTTGAGAGATTAGCCTAGCGCGGTGGGGAGAGGATAGAGAAGAGGGGGAAAGTGTAAGGGAAAGGAGAGAGGCTGGGTGGGGGAGGTTTCGGTAATACCAAGTGTGACGAGGCGGGTCATATAGGAAAGACTGGAGCGAGGATTTAGTGGGCGAAGGAAGATGAGAGATGGGGAGGAGAGCAATACGAGGTAGGGGAGGGAAGAGAGCTCAGGGGGATTTAAGTACCCCAGTATTTGGTAAGCAGGAGAAGTTTAAGGTCTTTTTTGAAGCTGGCGTAAGAGGGGTTGCAACGAAGATCTTTGGGGAGGGAGTTCCAGAAGTAAGGTGGGTTCCCAGAAAAGGATCGAGATTGTGTGGTATTCTTGTTTAATAGAGGAGGGACAAGAGCGAGGGTGTTGGAGCTTCTCAGCAGTCTAGAGCAGCCGGCTAAGTGAAGTTTATCTTGAGGTATTGCTTGGTGCATTGATGCAGGGCTTTGTGCGTAATGCAAGCTGTCTTGTAGGAAGCTCTTCTTTCAACGGGCAGCCACTTAAGGGCTTTAATGAGCCTAGCTGCAAGGTTCAGAACTGATTTGATTGGGGCAAGGTGGGCTTTTGGAGTACCAGCAAGGATGGCGTTACCATAGTCGATTTTTGACAGTACCAGCGATTGGACAACTAATTTAAAGTCGTCAGCTGGAATGAAGGGTTTTATTTTCTTTAAGTGATGGAGTGTAAAGAGAGCACTTTTGGCTGAGCTTTTTATGTGGGGGATAGGAGTGAGGTTCTGATCAATGTTAAAACCGAGGGATTTAACAGAGTTAGAAATAGTGAGAGAGCAGTTGAGTGCTGTAAGGTCAGAGATCCAGGATAGAATAGGGAGAGAGTTGTTCTTAGGGGGGAAAAGAATGATTTCAGTCTATTTGGGTTTAGTTTGAGGTGGTTGTGGTGGAACCAGGCTTGAATCTTACTCAAGGCATCATTGAGGTGAAGGACGTCTGAGCGGGATTGAATCTTATATTAAAGTTGTGTGTCATCGGCGTATAGGTGGTAATTGATTCCCGCTTGTTTAAGGATGAGGGTGAGTGGTTCCATGAAGAGATTAAATAGAGAGGGGGAGAGGATAGAGCCCTGTGGGACCCGTGGGGAGACGAGCAGAGGTTTAGAAAGGCAGTTGTGTATTTTAATTTGCTGGGCTCTATGTTGGAAAATGGAGGTGAACCATTTGAGGACTGAACCGTAGAGTGCCAAAACGATCTTTAAGTGTGTTAAGAAGCGTAGAGTGATTAACAGTGTTGAAAGCATCGGCCACGGGCCGCAGGCTACCACCCAGCGCGGTGGCGGACGTGGAAACCGCTGTGGCAGCGGTCGGGGACAACGGCGAGGCCAGTCCACACCTGCCCCTGCAGCATGTAAATGTAAATGTATTTGAGCTTATATAGCGCACAGCTACCCGCAGTGGGTTTCCCGGCGCTTGCTTAGGGAACCCGTCCTGGTATTCCCCTGTGAGATAACCCCGGCAGGGTATCCATAAGGTGAAAGCCAGGCATCCCGCCGCGAGGGGCCGTTGTGGAGATTAAGCAAGCTATTGCCCAGAGTCGCAGAGTGTGAACCCGTGAGTCGAGAAGGCACCGGAGCGAGAATTATCGAGTCCGTGGAATTTTTAGCCCAAGACCCGCCGAGGCGGGGAATTGAACCCTGGTCCAGGGCCGATCTCAGCTTCCGGGTCTGCCGCCTCTAACCCCTGAGCCATACTTCTCCACATCCGCATCCGCCTCAAAACCCTCCTAGTTCGAGCTTTCAGGCCCATGTGACACCAGTGGGGGGCAGAGTTCGCCATCACCACCTCCACTGACGCACTGTCACATCGGACAGGTGGGTGCTGCAAATCGTCCGAAGGGGCTACTACCTCCCCTTCAAGATGACCCCTCCAACCATGCCACCGCAGTGCCACCGCGTGTCGGGGGATCAATTGAAACTTCTACAAGAGGAAGTTACGGCCCTCTTGGCCAAGGGGGCCATCAAGCGCGTTCCTGGGCCAGAAGTAGGGTGCGGTTGTTACTCCCAGTACTTTCTGGTACCCAAGAAGGGCAAAGGGGTCTACGCCCTACCTTTGACCTACGGAACTTTAACGGCTTCCTCCGGAAGGAGAATTTCAAGATGCTGACATTGGCTCAGGTCCTAGCTGCCCTAGACCCTGGAGACTGGATGGTAGCGTTGGACTTGCAGGACGCTTATTTTCACATCCCCGTCCTGCCGGCGTTACCTGCGGTTCACGGTAGGCCACAAGCACTTTCAGTTTACCGTGCTCTCCTTCGGCCTTACCGGCCTTACCAGCACCCCACGGGTGTTCACGAAAGTGATGGCGGTGGTTGCAGCTCATCTGCGCAGGTTAGGGGTTTCAGTCTACCCTTACCTCGACGATTGTTGTTGAAGGCGGGCTCGCCCCAGACAGTCGTCAGCCACCTCCAGACTACGGCCGACCTCCTGCACCTGCTGGGGTTCTCCATCAATGTGCCGAAGTCACACCTGTGTCCCTCTCTGAAGCTCCTCTTCATCGGAGCAGTTCTAGACTTGGCGCAGTTTCGGGTTTATCCTCCCGAACAGCAGGTTCGGGATATTCAGGCTCTGATTCGGATCTTTCAGCCTTTATCCCGAGTCTCGGTCAGGTTGACGCTGCGGCATCCTTCTGGTGCACACGCCCGGTGGCGGATGCGGGCTCTGCAGTGGGACCTGAAGTTTGTGGGCCCAGCATCCGGGCAACTTGTCCAACCATGTCTTGATCTCGGAAGGCACTGCAAGACAATTGTAGTGGTGGGTCATGGACCGCGATTGGGTCAGCGGCAGATCCCTCTCCCTATCCCAACCGGAGCACGTAGTTGTGAAGGACGCGTCCCTTCAGGACTGGGAGGCCACATGGGAGAGGCGGAGATCAGAGGCCTCATGTCTCCGGCGGAGTCCCGGCTCCACATCAACCTTTTGGAGCTGCGGGCAATCCGGCTTGCACTGAAGGCATTCCTCCTCTCTGTCCGGGGGAGAGTAGTGCAGGTGTTCACAGACAACACCACCGCCATGTGGTACTGCAACAAACGATGCGGGGTGGGGTTGTGGACTCTATGCCAGGAGGCTCTGTGCCTCTGGCAGTGGCTGGAACATCAGGGCATGACCCTGGTGGTTCAACACCTGGCAGGTTCTCTGAACGCCAGGGCGGACGAACTCAGCCGTCGGTGCATGATGGATCACGAATGGCGTCTGAACTCGGACGTGGTGCAAGGCCTCTTTCAGCAATGGGGAGAGCCTTGGTTAGATCTATTCGACACAGAAGAGAACGCGCAATGTCATCAGTTCTGCGCGTTGGAATTTCCAAGGTGGCGCTCGCTCGGAGACGCTTTTCGTCGCGAGTGGAGTTGCGGGCTGTTGTACGCCTTTCCGCCTATACCACTTCTGCCCAGAGTGCTGAAGAAGATCAAGCGCGACCAGGCCCAAGTCTTCCCTGTGGCTCCGGACTGGGCACGAAGATACTGGTATCCAGAGCTACTCAGCATGTCAGTTGATCCCCCGATTTGTCTGCCTCTTCAGGAGGACCTTCTGTCGTAGCAGCAGGGGACGGTCCTCCACCCGAACCTGTCCAGTCTCCACCTCCATGCTTGGAGATTGAGCGGCGACAGTTGAGGCCATTTGACCTGCCTCCTGAAGTTTGTACTGTGATTCTGGCAGCCAGGCGTCCCTATACGAAGTCGGTATATGCCTGCAGGTGGAACAGATTTGTGGCATGGTGCACAGCAAAGGCTGTGGATCTACTCTCTGCTCCCCTCGCCGAGATTCTGCTCTTCCTTCTTTCTCTTGCTCAGCAGGGCTCTGAGCTGGGCACTATCAAGGGCTACCTTTCTGCCCTTTCCGCCTTCTTGAGGCTACCTGATCAGCCTTCTTTGTTCAAGTCCCCGATTCTTAACAGATTCTTGAAGGGCATCACTCATATGTTTCCCCCTGTTCCTTTCATGATGCCCCATTGGGACTTGAATCTGGTTTTGACTTACCTGATGTGCGCTCCCTTTGAGCCGCTTCATAACTATCCTCTTCGCCTTCTTAATCTGAAGACTGCTTTCCTGGTTGCCATCACCTCTGCCAGGAGAGTGAGTGAGAAATCCAGGCTCTTTCCTCCAAGCCTCCTTTCCTTTCTGTCCATCCCGACAAGGTTGTGTTGCGGACAAGACCCTTTTTCCTGCCCAAGGTAGTCACAGCCTTTCACACGGGCAGTCCATTACCTTGCCCACCTTCTTTTCGCCTCCGCATCCCTCTAAAGAGGAAGAGCGGCTCCACCGTCTGGAGCCAAAACGTGCACTGTCATTCTATCTAGATCGCACACGCCAGTTCTGGGTGGATGACCAACTCTATTGGTTACGTGGGCGCGAAGAAGGGGTGGGCGGTGCACAAGTGGACCATCTCTCGGTGGGTGGTGTTGTGCATCAAGGCATGCTACTCTTTGGCTAAAAAGGAGCCTCCTGTGTGGCTGAGGGCCTATTCCACTAGGGCCACGGCAGCTACTACTGCCCTGGATTCGGGGAGTCCCCTTGCAGGACATTTGTCAGGCAGCTACGTGGGCCTCGCTGCACACGTTCGCAAGACACTACTGCCTGGTCAGCCAAGTCCGGAGGGATGGCTTCTTTGGCCGTTCCGTCCTCCAGGACTTTCTGGTGTGATTATTGGTTTGCAGACCCACCACCGGGGTTGATATTGCTGGGGTATCTTTTCTAAGGTAAGGAATCCAAAACTAACCTGTTTCTTTCAGATGCACAAGTTACTTACCTTTGGTAACAATATACCTTTAAGAAACAGTAGTTAGTATTAGATTCCTTACCGCCCCACCCATCCTCCCCGTTCTGCGAACCGATATCTAGGGTTAAGGTCATCCCCTTTTAGGGCCCTAGTTTCATGGCACCAGTGTTGGTTTTTATCATGGCTCTTCGTTTCTGGCGCGGAAAAGCTGTGTATTAGAACTGACGTCCGTGCGCGGAGGCAGCGTCTAAGTACTCTGACAACGTCATCCTGACGACGGACTTGGAGCCGCGGACGAAGCCTACCTACGCGCATGGGTACTGCTCCCTAAAAATTTCCGGATCCAGCCTGACTCCTGGGGCAATTCTAAGGTAAGGAATCTAATACTAACTACTGTTTCTCACAGATATATTGTTACCGAAGGTAAGTAACTTGTGCGCCGGGAGGATGATAGATGTTGTGTAGTCTAATTGGAGGGGAGCCTAGCACTTTAAGTTCTGCTCCGAGGTATTCATAAGTAGAAAGATCGGGGATAGGCACAGGGGAGAGTTGGAGTTCGTTTTTATAGATTATTGCTAGACCGCCACCAATTTTGACAGGTCTATCTTTTCTGACGATGGAGTAGGCAGGTGGGGGGAAGAGTATATCAAGAATGGAAGAGGAGTGCTTGTAGGGGGAGGGCAGGGGTGGATTGTGGTCAATTGCTGGGGAAGTCTTGGTGAAGTTGGAATTCTGTTAGTACCAAGGATCACGGAGATAGGAGCCTGTGGGTTCAAAGGGTCGGGAGATAAAGAGCAGGGGGGGGGGGGTAAGGATTACAGGTGTCAGGGAGATCAGAGGCGGGGGAGGGTCGGGGCGCAGAGGGTTCTGAGTGTATCGTTACTGAGGGGAGTAGTATCCTGTTGCTGGGTGAATGTAGGGTAGTTTTGATCAGTGCACAGGGGACTATAAGGTTTGGGGCTGTTAAGTGAGGAGTGGGAGTTAACATATTTTCTGAGAGAGCAGAGTTCAAACGATAGGTAAGCGAGATGGAGTTCTATGTAAAAAAGCGTCTAGGGAATAAGGGAGAAGGGCATGGGGGATGCGAGTTCAGGGGGACTTGGAGGATGATTTATGTTAGTCAAGACGAGAGGCCTGGGGAGAGGGAGGGAAGGGAGCCCGGGTGGGGGGTGTTGAGGAGAGTTTTGATTTATGGCTGAAAGGAGGGAGGTGAAGTGGGATGAGTCAATCAATGGGGGCACAAGAGAGTCAGGAGAAGGGAAGGGAGCTCGGTGGAAGTGAGGAAAGTGGACCTCCTGGTTAAGAAGAGAAAGGTCAGCTAGAGGGGAAGAAGTTCGAGCAGGTGCTGGAGTCGGAGGGAGGTCAAATTGAGGGGGCTGGGAGGAAGAAGAATATAGGAAGGGGGGCTGCTGTGAGATGTTGGAGCCTCAATAGGAGAGAGAGTAAGGGTGGTTGTGTAGGCAGTTGGTGAATCATTAGGAGGGACCGTAGTTAAGGTAGGGGATAGACTGGGAATCTGTGTTTGGGAGACCTCCGTGATGTTTTCAAAGTCAGTTAGAGTAGGTGACAGGAGGCGTATAGTCCGATTGCGATAGGGAGGCTGATAGAAGGGGGGGACTGCTGTAAGATGTTGGAGTCACAAGCAGGGGAGAGAGAGTATGGATGGATGCGAAGTCAGTTGGTGAATCAATTATTTTCTTCTTCTTATTATTATTATAAAATAAATAATAAATAAATATTATTATTATTATTATTTGTGTGTTTTGTATAGCGCGCAGCTACCCCAACGGGGTGCCCCAGCGCTGATGCTTAGAATACTAGGCCTAGTCCAGAAGGATTTAGCAGAAGAGAAATGTTTTAAGGGCTTTACGGAAATGTAACTCTTCCTGGATTTTACGGAGGGAGATAGGAAGTTTGTTCCATTGAGAAGAGGCACACACCTGGAAAGTTCTGCCCTCAGAGGGAACTTTTTTAAATCTGGGTGTGGTCAGCAATAATTTAGAATTGGAACGAAGGTTTCTAACATTGCTATAGGGATGAAGACAGGACGAAAGATAGGCAGATCCGCTTCCTTTTATTGCCCGATGGGCCAGAGTCAACACTTTAAACTCTGCCCTTTTATGGATCGGCAGCCAGTGCAGCCTCCGCCGGTAAGGTGATATATGTTCTCGGGGAGAGATGCCACAGACTAGCCGAACAGCGGCATTTTGAACTATTTGTAGTCTATGGCTCAGGCCCGAAGTGAGTCCGAGATAGAGGCCGTTAGCATAATCCAGGTGAGAAGTAATTAAAGCCTGGACTATTGTTTTCCTAGTGTTGCTGGGAAGATAGTTAATGAATTTTTTAATCATCCTGATTTTAGGGAAGCAGGCAGCAGTGACTAGGAGGGGCAGTTGTTAAGTTATGGGAAAGATTGAGAGTCAGTGCTTGGGAGACTTCCATGGTGTTTTCACAGTCTGTAGGAGGGAGGGAACGAGTAGGTGAAAGAGGAGGCGAGGGGTCAGATAGTGAATGAGAGGGTGATGAGTCAGAGGATGGTATCGAGAGTTGTAAGTTAAGGCGCTGAAATGGAGTTTAAAGATGGTGAGATGTTTTTCTGAGGCTTGAATGATGATGTTTCCTGACTTGAAAATGGAGATGTCTATTTCGCCACGAAAAGTAGGGGAAGGGGAGGTAGATAGTTTTAAGCCATATGGGATTTTGCATGACTTTGTGATAGGGAGGTGGTGAAGGAAGGTGCTTTTCCATTAAGAGGGGCGCTTGGAGTAGAAGATATAGTTGGTTTTTATGATAGAGTTGAGACTGCGGTAGTTATCTACGAATAGCGTTTCTTGGTGAAGAATTAGTAGTTTGTGCTTAAAGTTTTTCTTGGCATTTTTGGAGAGGTGTGGGGGATAGAGGATGGTCCAAGAGTTTGGGCCGTGCCTAGTGATAGGAGCATCCTGCGAAATTGGGGGATGCGTGAGGGAGGGCATTGTTAATCTGTAAAGGGCGGGTGGGTGATTCTAGTAAGCAAAGTGCGATTGGCCTGTCAATTAAAGGCGATCGCAATCATCTAGTATGTGGGGTAGTGTAGACCAAACTAGGATGGCTGTCACTAATAGAGGATAGACCGTTGCTCTTTTATTACCCTTGTTATTGGTGTGAGGCTCAGAGCAATGTGTACATTCTTCTTTTAATTCAGTTAATCTCAGAGGCAGAAGAAAGTGGATTTAGGCAACTTGGAGATTCAGAATTCAAAATTCAAAAATTCAACAATACAAAAAATAGCTGTCCTGTGCATCTGGAGATCATTTAATAGGTGTCCAGTACAGGTGTAGGTCATGGAGTTTCCCATTCAACAAATTGAGTTCTGTATTGAGCTCCCTCTGCATTCAGAACGAGTGCCCTAGACCAGGGCTATCCAATCTTTTCAACAGTGATAGCTACTTCTGATCAAATAAACCCGAATGGAGCTCCTGCCTAGTTATTATACTTTAAATATTGGCAGTTGAACATTCAGTTCTTTGCAGGGAGCTCAATTATTAATAGCATAAAAGCTGCACTCTGTATGGTCCTCAAGGAGCTTTTTGCTTAGATTTTTGAAAGGCTAATGTCACTTTTTGTCATGAAATAGAGGGGATGAGATTATGCCTGTTATGCTAGATCGAGCCTGAAAGATTTCCAGAGACTTCTAGAGATACAGATACAGGCAATGCCTTTAAGCCTAAAGATTAAGAATAATGTTTACTTTTTGTTGAAATTTGATAGAAAAGTTATTCGCAAGGCCGGCCCTTGACATTTCACTGCTTTGGAAATAAATGCCCATGCACTCCAAGACACATACAGGCACACTCAAACTAAATAAGAAAGTTATTTCTTAACATTTCACCCATAATTTGGGCCTTCCGGAGTACTTATTAAACAGAATGCAGGTGGTACAGAACGCGGCAGCCCGGGCTATTCTGAGTCTTGGGCTTAGAGACCGGATCTCCCATCACATCAGAAACTTGCACTGGCTGCCCCTTCGCAGTAGAATTTGTTTTAAGGTGATGGTTCTGGTCTTCAAGGCTTTGCATGGCCTCGGAGCAAAGTACATCTGCAGAAGAGTCGCTGGTTATGAACCGGTTGGATCTCTCAGATCCGCCCAACAACATCTTATGTTCATCCCAAAGTATTGCAGGGTCCGTAAAGGAGGCCGCTCTTTTCAAGTGCAAGGTGGCAGGACTTTGGAATAAGCTTCATGTAATAAATAAAGCAGAATCCAAATGGTATATTAAAAGTCCAGGATTTATTCAGCTGCAGCACAGTACTTCCAATCTTCCAAACTCCCAGATTCAGTATAACCTTTTTAGATCATAACAATTCTAAATGGAACTACCTGAATGGTGTGCATGTGCAACATTGGACAAAGGTTCTATTAAAACGGAAATATATACAGGGAAGAATTAAAAGGGAAATTCCAAGAAGTGAGAATATAACACATTTCCCCCCTTAAAGAAAAAGAAATGCATTCAAACATAAAGAAGCATATGTAAAGAATCAACCAATATAAACTATGGTACACATTTCGAAACTCTTCTGACATTCCATCTTTTTCCATCCTGAGTAACAACACTATTATGATAGACACGCATAACTTTCATTGGCTTACCAAATTTGTTCTCTCCTTTGGCAACAAACCCTGGTTTTCGAATCCTGACAACATCACCAACCATGAATGCTGGTTGTCTAACTTTCATCCTAGAATCATAATTACATTTGTACTTGTCTTGTTTGAGCTCCACTTTTTTAGCCACATCCTTAATGTTCACATCAGTCATTTGTTGGCTACTACTTTTCTTAAACCACCAAGGACATAATCCTGAAACAGGGTCTCTACCTTTTAGTAAACGGAAAGGAGAGACTTCAGTAGTGGCATGAGGCGTAATACGGTATAACCATAATTTTTCTCTCAACTTATCTTTCCACAGACCTCCTGATTTGCGGGCCCAAACCAGATCTTCCTTGAGGACTCTATTATACCTCTCCACTAGACCATTACCTTGTGGTTCATAGAGGGCTGTGGTACAGTGCTTGATGCCATATGTGCTCAAGAACTCCAACATGAGAGAGGACTTGAACTGTACCCCATTATCGGATACAATACACTCCGGAGAACCTTCTCTGGAAAAGATCTCCTTTAAAAACAGAATAACACTTTCAGTATTTGGATGAGGCACTAGTTTGACCTCTGGCCACTTTGAGTGATAATCTACAGCAACAATGGCAAATCTACATTCCTGTGGTAAAAAATTGAAAGGACCAGCTATATCAATTCCTAACTTTTGCCACGGATGATCTGGCCACTTTACAGGAACTAAAGGTGCTGGATCACACTTACACGATTTATCACTTTCAATGCACTCGGGACATTCCCTGACAAATTTATCCACTACTCTATCAACCCCTGGCCACCAAAAATTTGACCTAATAAGTCTTTTCATAGAAGACATTCCCATATGGCACTCATGACTCATTTGTAAAATCACACTTCTAATAGCCACCGGTGGAATACATTTGCCAGCTCTGAACAAAAGATCTCCCTCAATGGCCAATTCATCAGCAACGTTGTAGAAAGGCGTGATCTCAGAAGGAACACGTTCTTTGGAAGGCCATCCCAACCTCACATAGTCTCTGACCTTACACAGCAAATCATCCTCATCCATACTTCTCTTCCACATATCCTCCGATATGACTTTGTATTTTTCTGGAAACATTTCAGAAATGCTGGTTACTACTTCTGTATCTTCATCAATCCCAGAACTAGTACAGGGCAACCTAGACAAACAGTCTGCAGTAACATTCAACTTCCCCGGCACATATTCAATGTCGAAACTATATTCTTGCAAACGTGACATCAATCTTGCAATGCGAGCTGTTGCATTTAAACCTCCACCAGGTGATAAAATGCTCACCAATGGCTTGTGATCAGTGCGTATGAGGAACCTTGCACCCCAGATGTAATTACGGAAATGCTCAACACCCCATACACATCCCAACAATTCTTTCTCTATGACCGCATACCGTCTTTCAGTTTGATTCAATGATCTGGACGCAAACGCAACATTCCAATCTTCCTTTCCAGAACGTTGAGAAAGTACACAACCTAAACCATAAAGACTGGCATCCACTGTCAAAATGCAAATTTTATTCAAACAAAATGGCCTTAAAGTTGGTGCTGACACCATATCGAGCTTGACACTTTCGAAAGCATCCTGCTGTTTTGATCCCCACAAAAATTCCACCTCCTTCCTTGTCAACTCCCTTAACGGTTCCATCTTTGTAGCAAAATTTGCAATAAACTTACTGTAATATTCGCACAGTCCTAGGAACGACAACAACTTATCCTTACAATCTGGTGCAGGAGCCTTTAAGATAGCATCCACTAAGGATCTTTTAGGAGCAACACCCTTACCAGAAATAGTGTGTCCCAAATATTCTATAGTTTTTTTAAACAACTTACACTTCTTACTCTTAATGGTAAGTCCAAACTTATCTAGCATCTTGCACACATTCCTCAAATGCTCCATGTGTATTTCGTCATCTTTGGAGAAAACCAAGATATCGTCTTGGAAACACTTCACGTACTCACTCATGTCCTTAAATATATGGTACATAGACCTCTGAAAAACGGAGGCTGCCGATGCCAAACCGAACGGCATCCGTTTGAACTGAAACAAACCCTGAGGTGTGATAAAAGCTGTGAGATGGCGTGACTCCTCAGCTAACACCACCTGATGATACGCCGATCTCAAATCCAACGTGGAAAATACCATACCACCTCCCAGCATACTCACGACCTCGTTGATATTTGGCAAAGGATGACAGTCTACCACTATGTTGGCATTGAGTGCCCTCAAATCTATGCACAACCTCAAAGATTTATCAGGTTTGCGTGCCAAAACCATTGGCGAAACCCATTCGGATGACTCTATTTCTTCTATGACATCATTCTTTAACATGTCATTCAGTGCATCACTTAATTCTTCTCTGACATTAAGTGGTACAGGCCTAAGTTTTTGTACCACCGGTATGGCTCGTTGTTTAAGCTTGATAACATGGGTGAACCCACTTAATCTACCCAATTTGTCCGAAAACACACTAGGAAACTCATCAGAAAGAGTCTTCCAAACATTACTCTCTTCAACAGATCTGACTTTATCCTCTGACATATCACCATCATATGACACCATGACAGGATCTTTGTTGCGTGGATTCAACGTAATGTGAAGTCTGAATTGATCCCGCCACCCCAACACATTCACTCCCTTCACAGCCACATACAGTTTAATATATGCAGATTGATCTTTAAAATAAATCATGGAGGCAATATATCCTATAAAATCAATACTTGATTCATTGAAACCTTTTGCCATAATGTCAGGAGGACACAATTCGCTTTTAGAAATTATGTTCCTGTACTTCTCATCAAAATACTTTTCAGTTATGATAGTCCAAGGAGACCCAGAATCAGCCATCAACTCTAACTCTATTCCTTTAAACCTAACAACACATTTTGGGGACTCCAAGTAATCCTCCTCAAGTAAACTTATGCTAATAATGGACACAATCATCCCACTTACTCTGTTAGATTCATCAGACACAGCATGTTCATATCTAACCAGACTTGAATCATAGTCTGTTTCATCTCTCACACAAGAGACTTCCTTTTTCTTGAAATAATTTCCTTTATCCCCACCCTTCTTTTTGTCTTCTCTACAAGAGTTGGAAAAATGACCTATTTTTCCACACTTGTTGCACTCCTTGCCTAAAGCAGGACAAAATTTGAACATAGCAACATGATTATAACTCCCACATCTAAAACAAACAATGCGGTTACGTGGTCCAAACTTATGATTTTGGGGACTTCTTCCAAAATTGTTCATAGCACATACTTCTTCAGTTAGCTTGTCACTCTTACCACTCTTACTGCTTGTTTCTTCAATCGTCTTCATCCATTTGTTAGACTGCTCAAAGGCTTTAGCAGTAGAAATACACTCCAACAGCGTTGGATTTCCTACAATCCACAACTGTTCTTGTGTTTTCTTGCATTTAACATTCACAATTATATTATCTCTAAGCATTTCATCTGTCATATTACCAAAATTACATGGCATGACTAAAGCTCTCAAACCAGTCAGAAAATCATCAAAAGATTCATTTTCTTTTTGCGTTCTGGTATAAAACTTATATCGATTTAAAGCTAGGCTAGTGGTGGGTTTAAAACGTGTTTCAACACGAAGCATGGCTTCATCAAAAACCCCATTATCACCAGGAATGGGTGGTAAATTTCTGAAAATTGCCTGCCCTTCAGATCCCAGGCAATGTAAGAAAATATTTTTCTTCCTTTCATTCCCCATCCTTTCCCCATCAATAGCTTTTAGATAAGTCATAAACTCCTCCTTCCATCTGTTCCACGGGATTGGAGGATCGCCTTTGCTTTGTAAGAATTTTGAAGGGGGATCAAACTGCATATTTAAGTATTAAATGTAAATAGTTTAAACAATTGAAACACAATAAAATGAAACACTAACTGTTATATAAGATATAAGTTAGTCAATGAGTACACCAGCTGTGTACATCAGCGCATATCCAATGAAATCTGCATCAGAGTGATATTTCAATGTGTAGTAATCTCCTCGAAATCAGTCAAAAAGTACCTTCAATCGTAGTGCCTTCGTTGTTCAAAAGTTGTAATACGTGGCACAAGTACGTTTAGTGAGCCGCGTGGTGAAAGAATGACTTCCCAAATGTGTTGCAAATTCTCTCAGGCAGACGCGCTCAGCTTCGTCGCAGCGTCCGTGAACTTCAAATTGTAAACAAATATGGCCGCCGCGTAGACGTTGCGCATTACGTCATGCGTTTTGTTTCTTCGTTTCCATGGGTACAGCACGCATTACGTTATGCGTTTTGTTTCTTCGTTTCCATGGGTACGCTAGCAGCGCACGGAAGGGAAAACAGAATACTTACTCGCGTGCCGTTTTCAAAGGTAAACGCGATACGATGTATTTGTTTAAAAGCTGTAAAAATTCATGGAAACACTTACAAAGATCGTAGTTTTCAAGGTTTAAGCAGTTTTCACGTAATGCAATGACAGAAAAAACGGTGATAGCGGTTGTCATTCAAGTTTGTTAAAAGTTCATAAAACCTTACGTAGTTCCAGTAAAATAGGTGTAGAAACGGATCTTTCCTTGTATCCTTGTAGACACAGGTCACACTCCAAAACGATAGCTTTTGAAGGCAAATCCAAGTACTTTGAGAAGTAAATCCACAATCCAAAGCTTCTGGAAATGGGTAAACACAGCAAATACTCCACCAAATTCCCAATTTCCAGTTTTGTACCACTCCTGTGCTGCTAATATAGAAGTAGTAGGTACTGGTCACCCTCGTCGCCAATTTGTAATAAATAAAGCAGAATCCAAATGGTATATTAAAAGTCCAGGATTTATTCAGCTGCAGCACAGTACTTCCAATCTTCCAAACTCCCAGATTCAGTATAACCTTTTTAGATCATAACAATTCTAAATGGAACTACCTGAATGGTGTGCATGTGCAACATTGGACAAAGGTTCTATTAAAAGGGAAATATATACAGGGAAGAATTAAAAGGGAAATTCCAAGAAGTGAGAATATAACACTTCACCTTTCACTTAGGCAAACCACCGATCTGTCGACCTTCCGAAAGCAACTGAAGACCTGGCTGTTTGGTCCCCGGTAGCTTGTCTCCTTTCTGGTGAAGAATTGGCTTGGTAGTTTAGTCTGCCCTGTTCCCATGATGCGCTGGGCCAGGGACAGACTGATTTGCATATAGCCAGGTTCTGAGCTGGGATGGGGCAGTGAGATAAATAACGGTGATGGATCAAGCCCTGATCTTTGGACTGGGTAAGAGTGGTCTGTTTAACTCAGACACTCTGTTCATCACCACCCCCTTTTGTAAATCGTTTTTGGCCACTATAGGTGTGGCAGGGTATACTCAGACATGAGTCCCTTTCTCACTGCTCCATCAGGATTCAAGCAAGCCGGGCCGAAGAAGGCTGAAATGCCAGAAACCGGTCCCCGGTAGCTTGTCTCCTTTCTGGTGAAGAATTGGCTTGGTAGTTTAGTCTGCCCTGTTCCCATGATGCGCTGGGCCAGGGACAGACTGATTTGCATATAGCCAGGTTCTGAGCTGGGATGGGGCAGTGAGATAAATAACGGTGATGGATCAAGCCCTGATCTTTGGACTGGGTAAGAGTGGTCTGTTTAACTCAGACACTCTGTTCATCACCACCCCCTTTTGTAAATCGTTTTTGGCCACTATAGGTGTGGCAGGGTATACTCGGACATGAGTCCCTTTCTCACTGCTCCATCAGGATTCAAGCAAGCCGGGCCGAAGAAGGCTGAAATGCCAGAAACCGGTCCCCGGTAGTTTGTCTCCTTTCTGGTGAAGAATTGGCTTGGTAGTTTAGTCTGCCCTGTTCCCATGATGCGCTGGGCCAGGGACAGACTGATTTGCATATAGCCAGGTTCTGAGCTGGGATGGGGCAGTGAGATAAATAACGGTGATGGATCAAGCCCTGATCTTTGGACTGGGTAAGAGTGGTCTGTTTAACTCAGACACTCTGTTCATCACCACCCCCTTTTGTAAATCGTTTTTGGCCACTATAGGTGTGGCAGGGTATACTCAGACATGAGTCCCTTTCTCACTGCTCCATCAGGATTCAAGCAAGCCGGGCCGAAGAAGGCTGAAATGCCAGAAACCGGTCCCCGGTAGCTTGTCTCCTTTCTGGTGAAGAATTGGCTTGGTAGTTTAGTCTGCCCTGTTCCCATGATGCGCTGGGCCAGGGACAGACTGATTTGCATATAGCCAGGTTCTGAGCTGGGATGGGGCAGTGAGATAAATAACGGTGATGGATCAAGCCCTGATCTTTGGACTGGGTAAGAGTGGTCTGTTTAACTCAGACACTCTGTTCATCACCACCCCCCTTTTGTAAATTGTTTGAACAAACAGCCTAATTGTCTCTTCTTCCTTTTTTGTTTTCTCGTTTTCACTTTACTTTTCTTTTGTGCTTTTAGCTTTTGGGTTTTTTCTGTCTTAGCGCCGGGACACTCTTTGAGTAGCTTTGCGCTCTATAAGACTATTTTAACATAACATAACATAACTATGACCATAAATAAATGAGTGCATGAAGGCTTTGTAGGACTCTACTAGTAAATATGTTTCTTCAGTCATAGCCAAGTCCATGGGTATATTTTTGCGGCAAAAATAAAACACAAGTTCATAAACAAAGAGTTTGTTTTAGGAAATGAAACACTCTTAAGAAAAAAAGGAGAGTTAGAAATAAAGGAATATAAAGAAGAAAGAAATAAAGATTAAAAGATGAAGTAAAAGAAAATAACGTGGTGCAACTGTGAGGTACGTGTTTTTAGGAAGTATTATAATCCTCCAAATATTTTACAATGATGTTAATGCAATACAAGTTCAGAAAGGCTACATATGTTGGGGTTAAAGTTGTCAAACAGTGTGCTCAATCTAAGACGTTCCTTTATGGTCAGGCTTCTCTCCGAGGCAGCAGAATTGTTTTATTTTATGGAGAGGCTGGGGTAGCTGCTGTTCCTGTCACCTTTCACTGCATCATAGGACCAGAGCACAGAGTTTAAAAACACAGCATCTGCAGTGAGGCAGCTGCATGCTAACGGTCTCAAGGAAATGGTAGCCAGCTCCTCCAAGACAGGTGACCTGCTGGTAGCTTACGATCGACTTGTTGGAGACTCGTGCCCTAGACAGTGGCCTCGCACCACCACCTTAAATGCCTCCCACTCCAGGAGGCCGAACGATGCGGAACCGTGTTAGTGAGAGAAATATTCAGTCATAACAGTACCCAGTGAGTCTCTGAAGCACGTATCCTCCAGGGACAAAGGATTAAAGCACCACATGGGAACCTCCAAGCTCTCGTGACCGGTCGAAACCCTAAAAGAAGTGGGCTACGGCTAGTCAGCCAATACACTAGTAGTTGGTCGTTTTTCAGCAGGCATCTCTAAGATACCCTCTGTGTGCATTTTTTAATACATCCAATACTGGCATCAGGGTGGGTTTATTATGCTGAGAAGTTTGATACCAAACTTCTCAGTCTTCAGTGAAGCCATCATGGAGGTGGGGACTTTGTGTTGACAAAGTCCTAGCCAATGTCCTCAAAATGGCTTCACTGCACTTACAGTGTCCAAGAATGGGCTCAGACACTTTAGGGGCATACTGCTCATGCTGCTATGCCCTCACCTGTGATATAGTGCACCCTTCTTTAGGGTTATAAGACCTCTTACAGGGGTGACATGCCTATGCCACAGGCAGTGGTGGGTAGGCATGGCACCCAGGCAGGTGTGCGATGTCGACTCCTTTAATTTATTCCCTCCCCAACACATAACCTGCAAATGGCAGCCTGTATGTGTTTTGGTGTGGTAACCTTTGGGAAGGCACAATCCATGCTGCTGCCCTAAGGGACCATCTCGAGTCACCAGACCCTTAGTACCACTGGCAACTTTTACTAAGGATTTAGATGTGACCCAAAGGTGTGCCAATTGTGGAAACATTGGTACAGTTAAGGAAAAAACAACAGGTACTGGGAAGCTGATTGACAGGGACCCAGTGAATACTCAGTCAAAGTGCATCAGAAGTCTGGCAAAAAGTGGGGGGTTATTGCAGACGAAACCTACTTTTCTAGTGGTAGGTAATCATCAGACACTCTTTTGACCCGGTATTCAAGTTTTACTCAATTGCTGTACGTACTAATGTCTACATGGTCATTACCTGGGCAGTTCACTAAGGTAATTTACACTTGTGGGTCATTTTGTGTACGTTTTCTCTTGCTGGTTGCATTAAAGTCCAAAGAGGCATTACGTTTTTAAGCACCAGTATAATAAGAATGTTTCATGTTCTGCATATTAAGTAAGATTACACCCATAGAGGTTATAATAAATTAGCTTTAGATGTAGTACCCTGAATACCTTCTCAGAACGAAAAGCGTAGAGCAAACTGTCCCATTAATGGGATGAGGACATCATTGATGTAATCAGTTAGAACATTTGAGATATCCTCAATAATGTAATTTAACATGTCACGAGGGATGTAATAAATTGGGTCATAAGCAGTGCATGCCCGGGCACAAGTTATAGTAAGTTCACATAACTATAACTGGCGAATTTCAGTATTTGTTTTGATTTATAAACATTAGTTTTAACTCCTTTTAAATACCAAATTATAACGTCACTTTAATGACTTTCTCAGATGTTTGTAATGAAAGATCATATTACCATACCTAACTATCTAACAATAATGTCTCTTTAACTTTTGATTTGGACCAGGGCCCCCACCACCCCCCTGCATGTGGCCAAGCCACAGCAGCCTGCCCTCTGTGGTAAGTTTGCCTCCCCTGCCCCCTGGATTCTGTTCTGTGCCTTTGCCCCTGTCTCCTGGCCTCCGTTTTCTGTTTTGCTGCCCCAGCCTATGCTGTCTTGCCCTCCGTGGTCAGCTTACTGCCCCTGCCCACTCTCGCCTGCCCTCCATTCACCATTTGCATGCCCTGCCCCCTCCCACAGCTCCTCCTGTTTGCTTTCTGTGGTCATGTTGCTGCTCCTGCCAGCTTATCCTCCGTGATCAGCTTGCTGCCATCCATTGTGTGTGTGCCTGCCCCAGTCCTCTCTCTTCTGCATTCTTTTGTACATTGTGCTTCCTTTGCCGGCCTCCCCTCCATGGTCAGCTTGCTGCCACTTTCCCCCTGACCACCATTCTTTGTAAGTATGTATTTCCTGCCACCGGTAGTCCTGTGTGCTGCCCCTGCCTAGGCCAGCCTGCCCTCCGTGATCAGCTTGCTCCACCTTCCTTCCTCCCTCCTTTATGTGCTCCGTCTGCGTGTTCCTGCCCCTTCTTGCATGCTGTCTGCATTAAGCTTGTGCCCCTATTCATCCTCTCCGTGGTCTGCTTTCTGACCTCCCTTCTCCATGTGAGTGCTGCCGCCCACTCTCCCTTCCCTCCATGGCCTGTCCCGCTTACCCTGACTACGTGCCTTGAATGGTCGGTTTGTTGCCCCTGCAACTACACCCTGTCCTCTGTGTCTGTGTGTGTGTGTGTGTGTGTGTGTGTGTGTGTGTGTGCGCACCCCTGCCTTCTCCTTCCTGCCCTCTGCAGCCTGTTGTGCTGTCCCTGCTAGCCTGCCCTCCATGGTCAGTTTGCTACTCGAGCACAATGCTCCCTCCCACCTTGTGCCCTTTGTGGTCAGCCTGCTGACCCTAGCCACGATGGCCTGCCATTCATGGTCTGTTACTGTCACTGCAACCCTTCCCCATGCCTTCCATTTTTCTGTGTGAGTGCTCTACCCCCAACCCCATAGCCTCAATGTTCCATTTGCTGCCTGCCCTCCGTGGTAAGCTTGCTGCCCCCACCCTCCGTTCTTAGTGTGTATGTCCGTGCGTCCTCCTGCATGCCCGCTATGCTTCCTCTACCTTCCCTGCCTGGTAGGCTTGTTGCTCCTGCCCCCTTCCCCTCCATTGTCTTCGTGCATTCTCCAGCCCCCTCTCTCCTGCCCTCTACGGCCTGTTGGACAGCCTGTGCCACCTGATTGTCCTCATTTTACCTTTCTAGAACACTAACCATAATTCTTTGGACACAAATATGCCCTCATTTTGTTTATTTCAAAAAGAGCTCCTTTAAGTTTTCCAACTTTGAATCCATCAAGATGGCTTCCGTTGTACCACACTTCTGTCATAAATACTCTTGTGGTTCTGGTTCATTAGAACACTGTGTGAGGCTGCAGTAGAACACTGGGGATTTATCTGGCAGGCTGATGCTTGTTTTGAAAGTATGTTATGTTATGAAGTAGTGTGGCTCACTGGTTAGAGGCGGCAGACCCGAGAATGAAGTAGTGTGGCTCACTGGTTAGAGGCGGCAGACCCGGAAGCAGAAGACGGTCCGGGACCAGGGTTCGATTCCCAGCGCGGCAGGTTTCTGGACCAGGGTCAGCGGACTCGATAATTCTCTCGCCTCGGTGCCCACTCTGATCAGCGATCACACTCGGCAACTCTGGGCATTAGCTTGCCTCATCTTCACTAACGGCCCCACCAGACCGCCGGGGATGCCTGGTCTCACCCTGGAGATACCCATTAAGGGACCATCTCTCAGGGAAGCCAGGAAGGGTTTCGCAGCGGTCGAAGCGCCTTGGGACCCTACGGGTAAGTAGTGCGCTATATAAACGCCAATACATTTACATTTACATTTACATTTACGTTTCAGTCTGCATGTCAGAATGTTTTACTTACACGGATTAGAAATGCATTTGAGAACTCATAAAAGATGTGTTCTCTTTTTAACTTTCTAGAACACTACCCACAATTGCTATTACATAATGTGCCTCCTTATTTTGTTCATTTCTAAAGAAAGTTCTTTACGTTTTACAGCTATTAATCAATCAAGATAGCTTCAAGTGTGCCACACTTCTATCATGAATACAGAATGCTGGTGCTCTAGTTGTTCTTTGGTACACTGTGTGGAGCTGTGCTGGAGCACTGAGGAATCAACTGACAGACTCCTGCTGCTATCGGAGCACATGGTTAACCCAGAATATTAGCCTGAATTCTCACGTGACTAAGGAAGATAATGTGAATTTATAGAAAACGTGGTCTCATTTTCGCTTCTGGAGCACCTTTCATAACTGCCATGGGAAAGTCATGAGACAAAATATTTCTCCTTAAAAATTAATTAAATCCCAGCAGAGGATCGGCATTTTTCACAGAGTAAAATCACCTTAGAACACACCAACATTCCTAAAATTACTATTTTACCACCAGGAAATGATTTATAGTGTCAGTAAGATCTGTTATCACCCTTTATATGTGTTCCTTTTTGTAACCCTCAAAACCTGCCATTCATTACAATGCATTTCAGTGGGGCCCATGACCTGAAGTCCTGTAACGACTGCCATAACATGTTGTCACTGTGCCCCCTATATAGTTTTGAACTTTATTTTCACAATGCAGGACCCAGGTTGTGTAATACATGGCCACAATATTTTGTTCAGGTTGTGGTCAGTCAGGATTGACTAGTCCCTTTAAAGCTGCCAATTCACTCATATCTGGACACCAACAGACCGATTTCTTTTTAATCCCTTCATGATTTTCTAAACAAATTTCTCAAAAACAACTGAAGGGATTTACTCCAAATAATGAAAAGCAATCCATCTTGGTAAAGTTCTACATTTCTGCCAAATTTTGTGTAAATCTGGTCCGAGTATTTGCTATTGGAATTTACACAGGAAATCAATGTTTTGGACCCTCCCTTTTTCGTGGCCCTCGATTGACAAGTCATCTTAAAACTTTCCAGGAAAGAGTGGATGTGGAAGAACCTTTTTGTTTTTTGATCGTTTCATGAAGATTTGCTAAATGGTGTGCCAACGTTATTAGCAAAACTCTGACTTATCTATAACTACACAGTGGCGGCCTTCAAAGTGTAATACATACATCTAAATATATTTATATATTTATTCATATGGAGAGAGAAAGCTTCCTAGTTTTGCTTCTGCCATCACCTCAAATAAAAAAAAGGTACTCAACAGAAAGTACTTGGTCTACGAACACGACACATGAGTGAGTCAAGCATAACAAATAATGGAAGTGGGGAAATAGTTTTAGTTACCATTGAACTTTGTAGTAGCATTGATTGTACATAACTGGCCACTTTGAGAATGGTAAATGCGTTCCTCTGATTTTTGTGTGGTTTTGCAATGTACCTTTTTTCAGATGCCTTGCAGTTCAGAGATACTTACAGTCTGAAATATGTCTCCCCTAATTAGGCTCCTGCTACTAAATTGGATGTGGAAAATACAAAACAACCTTCAGAACTCCCTTCAGGTAACATTGCATTTTCAGTGCATTTAATTTCATATTTGAATTTGTTTCATGATGAAAGGGAAACATGTCTTACTGACGCCATTAAAGATACAGTCTTTTGAAACAATTGATGTGGTGTAAAAATGTAGTCTGAAAACCTTGTAGTGAAAAGTTCAGTCTTTACTCCGCTTAAAAATGATTGGCCATGTCTCCCATTCATCTTTCTTCTATTATTTAATGTGTGGCAATTATTCATTGTTTTTTTTATACAAAGTATGCCTTTTATGTTGCACCATATGCGTTCAAGAACACAGCATGCTTTCTGCTCCTAAAACAATTATCAGATATACAGTACAAAACATGGTAAGGTGCATGTCAATGAGTAACCTAACCTCATTTTTCAGTAAAGTTTTTAGTGGCTTCTTTTTAGTTTTTAATTTTCCTTCCCAATGTTCATAATCTTTCATGCATCGTCCCAGAATCTTAAGGTTTGGACCCTCTTCTCAGCATATCTTTGTATAATTCACAAGACCCTTTCATTATATTCTGCCAGACACCTGAGTGAAGCTCCTTTAAAATGGCAATGTTTAAATTACCTATATTAGTTTTCATTACTTCCAATTTCTCCAGCATTAGATTTTTCTAAATATGCATTCATGAATCATTCTCATTGTTGAGCAAGGAGTTGCACAATAATCTTCAAACGTCTTAAAGCGTTTTTACACTGCCTCAATTTAGTAACCATGCTAAGCTGTGATGTAAATTCTGTATCTCCAGAATCCTCCAGTGGCACTTTTTCATTTTCATGTAAAAGAAAATTATAAAGCAAATCTGGTCTATTTTTATTAATTGATGTCAGATTTCTTGAGCATCTCAATTATTTCTTCAATTGTTTTTATGCTATTTAAATCCTTTACACATATTCCTTTGTGTAAGCCAGAATGCTCAGAACCACAGCTACCCAGCTTTGAGCAAAGGTTTAACAAACGGTGTAAGTGTATTACACGGTGAGGTCGCACAACAACACCATATAATACACCCCATTTCCTCACAGCAACCTTAGTACGTTGCCACTTTGTTTTGCAAGGCATCCAGTATCTGTTTACGGTTGCACAGAGAAGGCTGTCTTTAAGACGGCCTTCTGGCTTCTTGGGGAGAAGTGTTAACAATTACCAGGAAAGCCTGCAAAGGGCCTGCCGGGGAAGGAGATTTTCTCTTCTTGTGGCAGGAAATATCACACAGGATGTGAGCCCAAAGGGTGAGTTTTAAAGGGAAATCAGCCTTTGGAGGGCAAATGGCAAGAACACACAAAGAGGGGCTACTCCTTTGTTTAGGAAGACAGGAGAGCGTAGGGGACAGCGATACAAAAACATTTATTGGACTTTTTTTTGTGGGAGTGTAGGCCAGAGGTGGCCATACCCCTGGGCTGGGCTACCAAACTCTACTGGTCGACAGAGGGGTTCTGTCATCATGAAAGTGGGCAGAACACAGCAGTAGATGACGCACTCAACAGAAAGTTTTTATCAAGCGGAAGGGATTCGAGTAGCCCATTGACCAGTGACCACTGCCTCCCCTGAGGGCACTTTCTGGGCATAAGAGTGGCTCACTTGGCCCCCATACCTCAGATCTCGACTGTTCTGGAGAAGAGGACCGAAGGACTGCCCTGATGACCTGGCAAAGTGAGACCGCACCGAAGTTCAACTGTACTAAGTGCTCCTTGGGCTACCAAAGAGAGAATGTTCCTGTGGTGTCCTGCTGATGGAAAAGTCATCCCCTGAGTCCCAGACGGAAGCAGAGACTCCAAGCTTCAGTCGTCTGACTTCCTAATCCAGCACCACAGCCACAAAAGCTGGGAGCAGTCATTGTGTTTACTCCCACTAGACAGGATAAAACATGTTTCCCTGCCCGCGGTAGTTAATTAATGAATAAATAATTGCCACTTGTTAATTCTTAAATTATTTAATAATTATGGTAATTGTTTTTATCTATATAATTTTTAGGTTAATTAATAAAGTTGATATTAAGAGTTTTATATTTTTATTAGGGTAATAGGGTTTAATATACTTTATGCGTTTAAAGTGAAGTACTTTCCCTACTGTTGCATAGACTGGAGTGGGAATAGTAAATTCTACCCCTGCAAAATCCAGTTCTTTCTCTACTGTTGCACAGACTAGAGTAGAAATAGTAAATGTTACTCCGCCGAATTCCAATGCTTACCCTACTTTTGCACAGACTAGAGTGGGAATAACATATCTATTATTCGAAGACTTCAATACTTTTTTTTAATATTGTTTCAATATAATTAATATTCATGTATTTGTTTAATTTTGTTATTTATGTATCATTTTTATTTATATCATTTAAAAAAAATGTTGCTGCAAATGTCTTTTTGTTTTTTTTTTAAATGAAATTAATTTGGGTATTAGGTTTTGCATTTGATTTTTTTATATTATATACATGTGTGTGTGTGTGTGTGTATATATATATATATATATATCTATGCTTTTTATAGTAGTAAATTAGAAAAGCTCAAAAAAAAATACTGGGCACTATATTTTTAATTGTGATATATATATATATGTGTGTGTATGTATGTATATATATATATATGTATATATATATATATATATATATATGTATGTATACAGACACACATAGTTGTGAATATGTTTACATAAGTTTATATTTATATATTTATAGTATTAAATGTTACTTAAATGTATTTAATATACATTAAATTATTGTTTAATAAAATAGTTAATATTTACCTTTTTAAACAACATATATATTGGAAAACTATTTGTGTAAGTTTTTAACGAAATTACAGTGAAACAATATTTGTACTTAACTTTAAAAGTTTAGGAAAATGATATTTTTGTAATCGTTATATTTTACATGATATTTACGTATCACAATATTGGTGTGGTCGGTATTATGTCAGTGATCCCCTCTGCACATGGGCCAGGTTGTTATCAAAATAGGATATGGGCAAAAGCTTGAAAGGTTTGACTTAATCAAGCCTTATTGGCTTGAAATATCAGACCATCCACAATCCTGGGCTGTCTAAAATTAACGTATTCCCCGTAAAAATATTTAGATCGGGAGCCCACCCACCGTCTCTTCCCACCATTAAAATATCACTAGCAAGAAAGACAGAATTAGTTTTTCAGCTTAACTGGTGAGCGACCTTATTTTTCACTTCAATGGTTGATTCTGCAGACCCCTTGGCAACACAGGGACATTGGCCAGAAGCATTGTGTACTGGCTAGATGCGGACAGTAGATGTAATGTGGAAACCACGCCGCTGTTGGTCGATGACAGGCAAACACGGGCCCGGGCGTGTCCCTCATGCAGCCCAGAGAGCACACCGTGCTTAAGAGTGCTTGCAGTCTAAGCCCCGCCGCCTCAGGCCTGCTGTCTCCTGGGGGCTGTTGTCACCCGCAAGGAAGTTCTCCACGATAAGTCCCACATCCATGGGAGCACACAGCGCTTAAGAGAGCTCGCCAGCTAAGCCCTGCCTCCTCAGGACCAGGTGTCTCCTGGGGGTTGTTGTACCCCACAAGGCAGTTTGCTCCACAATGTGTCTTGTGTCCGTGGGAGCATAGATTGCTTAAGCTCGCTCGCCAGATAAACCCTGCCTCCTCTGGGTCAAGTGTCTCCTGGGTATGCAATGAAAAAACACAGCCAGGGTTATTTATCCACTTTGCCTTCCATGTCTGAATAAAAATGAATAAAAGGTTTATCTAAATGAGCTGCAGCAGTTCTGTCGGCTAGTGTTGCAGAAGGACTGGCAGCTCTTTGTGTGTTCTGCTGGGCTTCCAAATGTGACCGGTTCAAAGACATCATCAATCGCTAGATAGTAGTGACTACTCATTTTTTAGGTCTCGCCTGTCGATGCGCATGCGCATCGAGCAAGCGAGACTATGGGGGCTTATCCACTCTTTATCCAACTTGCAAGGAATCGTGGCGATTCCTTGCAGTGCCCGTGACTTTTAAGCTCAATGCGCATGCGCATTGAGCTTAAAAGCGCGTGCACATCAGTTCCCTCATCCGCACGTCGCATTTCTCCTCCCCCCTCGCCCCCTCCCCTGCCCGCCGTGTCGCATTTCTCCTCCCCCCTCCCCTTATCTGCCTTCCCTGTCTGTTCCCTCTCCCCGCTCCGCCCCCTCCCCTGCCCGCCGTGTCGCATTTCTCCTCCCCCCTCCCCTTATCTGGCCTTCCCTCCGTCTGTTCCCTCTCCCCGCTCCGCCCCCTCCCCTGCCCACCGTGTCGCATTTTTTTTTAAATCACCACTTACCCCCTACCCCCCAGCAATGCCAACACTGACGCCGTGCTCGGTGTTTCTCTTGTTATTGCATTGGTTTGAGTGGCAACTGCTATTACATGAGCCCCAGGGATTCCACATGGCGATAGGCCTCAATGGACTTGCGCTTCAGTCTGAACCTCCCTGTCAGCCAATATGCCTACTCCGCTAGTGCCCACATATCCTGCCAAACACTGGCGTACGCATTCCTGTAACGAGCAGGGATCTCCTAGCAAGAGCCTTGTGCACACGTGGTGAAGGAAACTCTGCGACAGAGGCCCGACCTCGCAACTTCCAAAATGTTGGCCCCGGGAAATCCTCACGTCACCGGCCCCTGGCGGGCCTCCACAGTAAGTTACTTCACCCTGCAAGCCGGGCTTGGTACCTCTGGAGCGGATCGCTCACTACCTGCTCGTGCCCTACCAGATTGCGGGGATCGAGAGCAGGCAAAGCCTTGCATAAAGTGACGCTGTCTGGCCCAAGCAACCCCCGCTGAGCATACTGCGCCCCACGCTACATCAGGGTTACCTCAAGTACGCTTATAAATCCACCTCTTTCATACCCCGAGCTACTCTGCCTGCATCCTTGCCTGAAGCGCACTTTTCCTGTCACTCTGGGCTATCTAGGCCGCTCCGACACCATCGCAATTGTGGCGCTGAGAACTATTCCGCTACCCTGAACTCTGCAGTCTGGCGGGCAAAGTTTGGTGCTGAACGCCCATGGAGTCGTTTCCTCTACTGCGGAGGGGGCTGGGTGCAGCAGTTACACTGCATGTAGGGCATTTCACCAGCACAGTGCCACTTTCCTCTGAGCTTGACGCCCTGGGCCCTCTGCATTGTGGCTGCTGTAAGATATTAGACCTTGCCCCTACGCCATTGGCACTCGTTCGCACGTTTTCCAAGCGCAGTAGCGGATGCATCGTATCCACAACGCATGGGTAATAACTTGTTGAATTGAGACGTCTGATCATTGCTCCAGGGCCTGCGATACAGCACTACCTTGTGCTTAGCTGCTCTCATTCTAGGCTGGCATCCCTGTACTGCTCATCTCCTGTGAACTCTACAGTGGTTGTGCATAAATTTAATGTACCTGCTGGACATGGTGGGGCATGTACTCCCTTTGTTTGAGTGGTTCGTACTTTGATCCTTAACGTCATTGTGCGAATCACCCTTCTTGCAGGTGAGGGCCCCACCTTCCACCCATAGTAAGGACGCAGATACATAAGCACCCTTCACTTGTTGGGCTTGTGAGATGCACCACCGCTGCTGCTGATACTCTGACGCCATTCCACCTTCTGTTTGAGGAGCCAGCACGTGTGCGCTTCCCACTCTTGTTGGACACTTTGTCCCCAGTACTAACTGCTCCTACGATCATGGGTAAGCCAAATGGCCGTCAACCCAAACTTGTTTTCGAAGCCAAAAAAGCTGTTACATGCTCTGACTCTGAAAATTGGGGACAGTCAAGTGTTGAGCCCCTGCCCGCCGTGTCGCTTTTCTTCTCCCCCCTCCCCTTATCTGGCCTTCCCTCCGTCTGTTCCCTCTCCCCGCTCCGCCCCTTCCCCTGCCCGCCGTGTCGCATTTTTTTTTAAATCACCACTTACCCCCTACCCCCCAGCAATGCCAACACTGACGCCGTGCTCGGTGTTTCTCTTGTTATTGCATTGGTTTGAGTTCGCTGATTGTTTTGTAAAGCTCTCTGGCGCCCTGTTCGCGCAATGGAAAATCACAAAGATAAATGCATACCCTGCTCCCCCCTACCCCCCCTCCACGCTAGCAGGTTCTCTTCGTGCACTTACTCCTATTTATAGCCCTGAGACAGAATGATGTTGCCGTCTTGTTATTTTTTGTGTGTGCAATTTACAGCAGTATATTAAATAACGCACGTTCATTCGGACCGGCGAATTTTCACCCAGTAAGCTGCTCGTGCTAGTCGGAACGCTCACAGGAGGCTCGCGGATCCAAAGAAAGTGAATGTACAATTTGTCCCACAACAATATTTTGGCCTGCTCTAAATAACAGGCACTTTCCGCTTCTCGTGATGTAGTTTCCAGCTACACTATATGCTTTCCTGAGATCCAAATCTTAGATTATATTTTCTCACGGATGGAGAGCCTGTGTTGAAAAAAATATGCTACCGCGCCATTATAACCAGCGAATCCTCCAAGATTAAAAGTTTCAAAAGCCAACGGGCCATGATTTTGCATCGACCACGTGGAGGTGATAAACGTTTTCTTGCAGACAAACCAAAAAAAAAAAAAAGAATCATGCCTGTTATATATTACACACGACTTCAAGGTCACATAACAAATCGGTTACCATAAAGTCTACAAACACGCTACGACTGTTCACGTTGCCTGCAAGACACGGCTTCACATACTCGACGTAGTAGATAGATACATTAACATGTATGAAGGTTGTCTAAGCGTGTGAGTGTGCTTGCAGGAAAATAAACATGAATGTAAACATGTATGTACACATATATAAATATATACACAGACACATGCATGCAACCCTAAATTGCATCAATGGGTATGCACGTTAAAAGTCGTGTGAAAAACAGATGTGTAAAGCAATGCATTTCGAAAATTAACTTTTTTATTCTATGTATTTTGCGACTCGTCCCATTTTAAATACCCTCACCCACCCTCAACACCTCATCCTCACTCACCCTTACCCTCACTCACCCTCACCCTCACTCACCCTCACCCTCAACCCCTCACCCTCACTCACCCTCACCCCCTCACCCTCACTCACCCTCACTCACCCTCAATCCCTCACCCTCACTCACCCTCACCCTCACTCACCCTCAACCCCTCACCCTCACTCACCCTCAACCCCTCACCCTCACTCACCCTCACCCACCCTCACCCACCCTCAACCCCTCACCCTCACTCACCCTCACTCCCTCACCCTCACTCACCCTCACTCACCCTCACTCACCCTCACTCACCCTCACTCACCCTCACTCACCCTCACTCACCCTCACTCACCCTCACTCACCTTCACTCACCTTCACTCACCCTCACTCACCCTCACTCACCCTCACTCACCCTCACTCACCCTCACTCACCCTCACTCACCCTCACTCACCCTCACTCACCCTCACTCACCCTCACTCACCCTCACTCACCCTAACCCACCCTCACTCACCATAACCCACCCTCACTCACCCTCAACCCCTCACCCACCCTAACCCACCCTCACTCACCCTCAACCCCTCACCCACCCTCACTCACAACCCCTCACCCTCACTCACCCTCAACCCCTCACTCACCCTCACCCTCACTCACCCTCACCCACCCTCACCCACCCTCAACCCCTCACTCACCCTCAACCCCTCTCACCCTCAACCCCTCACCCACCCTCACTCACCCTCACTCACCCTCACCCACCCACCCTCACCCACCCACCCTCACCCTCACCCACCCACACCCACCCTCACTCACCCTCACTCACCCTCACTCACCCTCACTCACCCTCACTCACCCTCACTCACCCTCACTCACCCTCACTCACCCTCACTCACCCTCACTCACCCTCACTCACCCTCACTCACCCTCACTCACCCTCACTCACCCTCACTCAGCGCAACCACAGCATCTTCACTAAATATATTTAATAAACTTTAAGCTATTGGCAATATAAAATAAAATCCATTTTATTTACGTATTAATTATTAATTTTTTTTTAAAGCCATTGATTTTTTTTATATCAATACATATAAGTCACATATAAGTCCCGTTAATACAAAACATGTTGCTTTACAAATGCTAGAGGTGTCACATTTACAAAAATTATAACTATTGGCTTTGTAAAGAAGAAAGCTATTAATTTAGCTATTTAGAAAAAACAACACATAAATAAAAAACAAAAAAATAAATAACACCTATAGCTCAAACTTTACTACTGCGAGACCTATTGCATTTCCAATGCGTGTTATAGATTGCATGCTGCTGTAACAGCTGCATTTCCTGCTATGACAGTAAAAGAGAGCTACAGGACTGAACATTTTCTGTAAATTTTAGAGCTTCACCACTCTGTTACATTTCCTGACAAGTGTTTCTGATGCATTCAATTTCATTTTACCAACATTGTTCATCCTGTGGTTGACTAGATGTTGAGGTACTGGGGGTGTTTGTGTAGTATTACACATTGGATGCGGTAGCTGTGACCAAAATAGTAGAAACCTCTAGCTATTTTGGTGAAACTTTACACTGTGGGTAGGCAACTGAGAGCTTACTCCAGCCAACTTGCCACCTCTTCATATTTTTGAAGTGACGAATCTCCTGAGGGTACCTAAATGGGTTGAGAATGGGATCACCTTGAGACCCCTATTGCCTTTCTAAGCACCTTTTACTGGAGTTTGCACACTGTCTTGTTGCTCCCTCACTTTTTTTTTCTCATTTCTGCTCCATAGCTCGTAATAAAATAAACATGCGAACAAGTTCTAAAAGCCCTCATGGAAAATCTAGGACAAGAAGCAAAGAACCTGAAAAGCCGAAGTAAGTCTACATTTTTCTTGTGTAAAGAAATTACAGAACAGACTTTTGAGTCCTAATTAAGTGTGTTTACATTGTAAAACGTGCAAAGGTTTATGGCTAGTATGGTCATAATGTCTCATTTCATTCTAAAAAAAGGAAATTTAGTAAAGCTCTAAACATTAATTACTTTATGCACGGCAGCACGCATGGCACAAGTATTTCATGGCAAAGATTTGCAATATTACAAAATTCTGTATTTGATTATAACAAACTAGCAGCCCGTCCCGACGTTGTCCGGGTATGAATTGCTGCCGGCCAGTAGTATATTGTTTTGTAGGATTTCGTTTTGATAGCATTTCTTATCTGTGACAGGCCTGTGAAACGCTCCGATTCACAGTGCACTGCTGCGCGTTCAGTAGTGTGTGAACTCGAGTTTCCCTACTTTATTTTTCCTTGCAATATTATAGTGCACGAACTCGACAACATGACATGAGCACAATTTACATTACATACGAACACATTAATTTGTGGTAGGCACGGGGAGACACAGCGATTTGCCTGGAATCACAGGATGTTGAGCTGATGCCGAGATTCGAACGTAGCTCCCCAGCTCTAAAGTTCGCAATTCTAGAACTTGTGGCGGGAGGTGTGTCTAAAAGTGTATGTCGGTGCTGGCCATCAATGAGAGAGACCTGTGCATTTTGGGTGGTGAAAAAATATGAGTATGTTGCTGGAGATGTGGGCCGCCATGCCACCAATGTACTTATCGGGGGAGGGTAAATACCCATTATTACGCAACTTTCTTTCCGCATACCATCACTCCGCATACTTTCATTACGAAAGTACCATGACTCCGCACTGCCATTATAACGCATGGCATTACATTTTATATGCTTTTACCACACATACATTTACAACGAAATTCGTTGTAAATACATGAATGGTAAAAGCATGTTTTTTTTTTTTAAATGTTTAGATACGGTAAGTATGGGTATAGGGGTATATGTTTTGGGTACTGAGGTATATGTTTTGGGGTGTTTAGGTATTTTAAGGGTTCAGATTTAGTTTTGGGGTACAGGGGTAGTTTTAGGGTTTAGGGATAGATATGGGTTTTGGGGTACAGGGGTATTTTTAGGGTTAAGTTTGGGGTACAGGAGTATTTTTAGGGTTCAGGGCTAGGTTTGGGGTACAGGGATATTTTAAGGGTTCAGGGCTAGGTTTGGGGTACAGGAGTATTTTTAGGGTTCAGGGCTAGGTTTGGGGGTACAGGGTTATTTTAAGGGTTCAGGGCTAGGTTTGGGGGTACAGGGTTATTTTAAGGGTTCAGGGCTAGGTTTGGGGTACAGGAGTATTTTTAGGGTTCAGGGCTAGGTTTGGGGGTACAGGGTTATTTTAAGGGTTCAGGGCTAGGTTTGGGGTACAGGATTATTTTTAGGGTTCAGGGCTAGGTTTGGGGGGGGGGGGTACAGGGTTATTTTAAGGGTTCAGGGCTAGGTTTGGGGTTCAGGGGTATTTTTAGGGTTCAGGGCTAGGTTTCGGGGTTCAGGGCTAGGTTTGGGGTTCAGGGCTAGGTTTGGGGTTCAGGGCTAGGTTTGGGGTTCAGGGCTAGGTTTGGGGTTCAGGGCTAGGTTTGGGGTTCAGGGCTAGGTTTGGGGTTCAGGGCTAGGTTTGGGGTTCAGGGCTAGGTTTGGGGTTCAGGGCTATTTTAGGGTTCAGGGTTAGGTTTGGGTTCAGGGTTAGGTTTGGGGTACAGGGGTATTTTAGGGTTCAGGGCTAGGTTTGGCAGTACAGGGGTATTTTAGGGTTCAGGGCTAGGTTTGGTGGGGGTACAGGGGTATTTTTAGGGTTCAGGGCTAGGTTTGGTGGGGGTACAGGGATATTTTGAGGGTTCAGGGCTAGGTTTGGTGGGGGTACAGGGGTTCTTTTACCTTTTAAATGTATATGGTGGGCGTCTGCATAGCCTATGTCCTTCTGCTGCAACTGCCCTTTCCAACGCTGTATTGGGTGCTGTGATTCGAGCTGTGGTTCCTGAGATTACCCGCCTCAAAGGTTTGGGCTCTCTTTATTATTAGTATAGATAATGGTCATTAAATATTATGAGTTATTCCATTATTATTTCCTCAACTAATTCAGTACAGTGTGCAATTTTGTGGTTAATAAAATACGAGAAAAACATGAATCAAAAAATCAGAAAGGTAAGCTATTGATGATTTATTTCTGATAGATACATCTGCCGTGTGGATTCCTCACCTTGTGAATATCCCCTTGCGCCAGCAACATTCGGAAATTCTTAGATTCGCGCCGACGTGGACATGGCGTCATAGAGGCACGGCATCGCTCGCGACTCTGCTGATGTCACCGACGCCTACAATAGGCCCACGCCGGCGTGATGACATCAGTTCCCTTTTTTCCGCGTCGTCGACGCTAACGGTTTTCTAGGGATCGTCCGTAGCTTTCTCAGTAACTTTGTTACTTTGCTTTGTTGATATTTCTGTATCTTCTCTTTCGATATGTCTTCGAAGAAGACTGGTTTTAAGGCCTGTGGGGAATGCGGAAATGCTATGTCCATTACGGACCCGCTTGAATGCTGTTTGTGGTGTCTTAGCTCCGACCACGACGTCGAAGACTGCAGTTCCTGCAGGAAGATGACTCCTAAAGCCCTCCGGGAGAGAGAAGCTAAGCTTATTGTTGCAAAGCTTAAAGGAAGTAAGGAGAAGAAGAAATCGAGGTCGCGGACTCGACGCTCGAGGCCAAGATCTCGCTCGAGGTCGCGTTCGGATTCGTCCTCGGCTCATGCTTCGAGGAAGAAGCATAGGAAAAGATCTCATGAATCCCGACATCGTTCCAAGAAAGATTCGGGTTCTAAGCCGAAGTCGCAGGTGAAGCTGGTAGAGAAAGAAGTGTTGAGCCTCTTCACAAATGTCCTATGAGGCTTTTGACTCTTAAGACAGTTTTCCTCGTTGCGATTACCTCGGCAAGGAGGGTAAGTGAGCTTCAAGCTCTTAGATCTAAACCCCCTTTCATGTCCATTCATGCTGATCGAATGGTTCTTAGGACCAGGGCTGCTTTTCTGCCTTTCCACCTTGGTCAATCTGTTACCCTCCCTACCTTTTATCCTCCCCCACACCCTTCCAAGGAGGAGGAGAGGCTACACCGTCTGGACCCCAAGAGGGCAGTGTCTTTTTACCTGGACAGATCTAAAGACTGTCGGTTGGATGAGCAGCTCTTCATTGGTTTTGCTGGCTGCAAGAGAGGAAGAGCTGTCCATAAAAGAACTTTATCGAGATGGATCGTCCTCTGTATAAAGATCTCTGGTTGGATGAGCAGCTCTTCATTGGTTTTGCTGGCTGCAAGAGAGGAAGAGCTGTCCATAAAAGAACTTTATCGAGATGGATTGTCCTCTGTATAAAGATCTGCTACTCTTTGGCCGGTAAGGATCCTCCAGAGGGTATTAGGGCTCATTCTACTAGAGCTAAGTTGTCAACCTCTGCATTGGCTAGAGGTGTTCCTGTAGAGGATATTTGTAGGGCAGCTACTTGGTCTTCCCTCCACACTTTCGCGAAGCATTACTGCTTGGATTCCGAAGTGAGGAGGGACGGTCATTTTGCTCGCTCTGTTCTTCAGGATTTCCTGGTCTAGAAGAGTGGACACCCTCCTCCAGGAGTGGGGACTGCTGTGGGGCTCTATTCACAAGGTGAGGAATCCACACGGCAGATGTATCTATCAGAAGAACAAGTTACTTACCTTCGGTAACGCTTTTTCTGGTAGATACAATATCTGCCTGTGGATTCCTCACTGACCCACCCGCCTCCCCGTTGTCCACTCTTCTAGGTCAGTGTTTCTATAATGTTTTATTTTATTGTCAAGGAGTTGTTTATTTCAAATGTTTAATTGCATTTGTTTCACACTGTGTGTGTTACCTTGATATCTGTGCTGTGTATACTGTGTATATTTCTACTGTCATTGGTCCGTCCGTGTGCCTCGAAGGCACGGAAAAAAGGGCTGAACTGATGTCATCACGCCGGCGTGGGCCTATTGTAGGCGTCGGTGACGTCAGCGGAGTCGCGAGCGATGCCGTGCCTCTATGACGTCCATGTCCACGTCGGCGCGAATCTACGAAAAGAATTTCCGAATGTTGCTGGCGCAAGGGGATATTCACAAGGTGAGGAATCCACAGGCAGATATTGTATCTACCAGAAAAAGCGTTACCGAAGGTAAGTAACTTGTTCTTCTAGCTGGAAACCACAAAAAGTCTCATATTATCCTTTACAGCTTAACATATTACCTTTATGAATTTTTTCTGCTTTGTCCATTTTTTCCAAATAACTAATCTCAGAGATTAATTATTCATTGGGTGTTTCCAAGGGCATAGTACGTAAGCGTTGCCATTTTATATATAATTCCCAACTAGAATAACTGTTCAGTTTCAAATTTGATTATCAGTATGACTCAATCCCTCTCTCTCACATTCTGCCTCTCATGTTTTAAATTCTACCAAATGTGTGTGTAGGATCTAGAGAAGATTATATTAAAAAAATACTTGTGAAACTAGCCTTGAAACAAACGACTGTCTAATTGAATGGACCAGTGAGGTACCTCAGAGGTAAATTCATTGGTGAATGGAACTATTGAGTAACAAGAGCCTTGTTGTCATCTTTGAAACCTCATACCAGAACAGAGATTTCGAGTGATGTGGTGAGTGCTTGGAAGGTTCTGTTCCTCCATTCTCTCCTAACTTATGTGAATATGGAGGGGGTACCCTGTCACTTAATTTCCTTTGTATTGTTAATCAACTCTAACACTTCTCAAATTGAAGAGCAGATGTGGGCCAATAGTCCATTGGAACAGAAATTTAATGTTTGCCATTAAAAGTAACTTTCAAGCTCTGGTTGCAAACAGTTACCATGTGGGTAGCATGTACTTTTAAGTTATATTCTGGCCAGATCAAATAGGCTTTTGAATGTCAGGAATTGTGTTTTTGAATATGACTTAGTCCTAAATGGGCAATTCGTTTTAGGACTGTCTGATTTGAGACACAGGATCCTTTCGGCAGACACCACAGACTAGCTTGAACATGGGTTTTTGCCATATTTATGAGAATTTCTGGGTCTCCTGCTTGTAATGTATATGTTGCAGGTTAATGGCTGTATGACTGCTATGATCTTGTGGGATTAGGAAACAAGAATTTGCAATGGAATAGGTCTCGCATTTATAAGAGTTGGAGCTATTGACATTGTAAATGACAATGCCTTTTATGTATCTGTTTTAAAAACAACACACAAATAAAAGGCATTGTAATTTACAAATGTGTGCTTTAGTCTCGTTTGGTGGTTTTGTTAGGAGCTTAATGAGGTTGTCAGGAGATGAGTGGGGTTGCGTTGTGCGCTTGTCTGATATGGGAGTTGCCATGAGGTGAGTGGGGCTGTGTTACGAGGTAGATGCGGTCTTGGTGTGCTTGTCTCGCCTTAGGGTTTTGTCAGGTGGTGAGTAGGGTTTTGTTGTATGCTTACCTTGTCTGAGAGTTAATTTATGAGGTGAGAGGTGTCCCCATGAGTTTTGTGAACCCAACACCCTCCATCTCCCCTTTACTCATCCCAAATCCCTTCCTACTGCTATGCACTTCAAATAAAAGAAGAGAAAAAAACTCTAGACCCTTCCCTCTTAACAGACTAACATGTCCACTACTTAAATTCATTTCCTATTTCCCTATACTAATTCCCTAATAATCCTTTAAGGTTTCCGGAGCAGCGTGCTATTTGCCGAAAAAGTGCTTTGTTACCTCATATGGGGTCGTAAGCACTATATAAATGCAATTACAATACAAATATCATTAATTGGACAGTACGCTGGCAAGTTTGTATTTTTTGTGAGATAACGTAAGCATCTGCAGGTCACACAGTAAAACTATCAAGCTAACGACCAGTAAACGCATGCGGTATGCTTGGATAACTCACTAGGAAGCAAAATGTACTACTTGAGTCCAAAGCTTTAAGGAGAATACAGATGAGATGGTGCCTAAAACGGGAATCACTTGAAATGTGTATTGCCAATCATTTGCAAAGATAAGAGGCCTATTCATTTTAATTTGCGCTACTGCCAAAGACTTCACAAACATATATAGTAGGGAGGTTCTTTCTGAGCTCCAACATTTTCTTAAACAAGATCTTGTGCATTCTGACGTTGCAATTCGGGTAACGAAGCGCTCTAGCTGCAACAATCAAAACTCCAGAAGCAATGTCCGAAGTAACAGACTAGCATACACGCATTAGACTTAAACACAAACTTGTCAAATTACTTATTAGCAGTTTAATGTAAACGGAGACCAGACTAGTGGCAGGGTACTTTACCTAGCCAGGCTGGTCAGCAAGACGATATCGTACATAACAAGAAAAACTGGCTACAAAATATTAGGGCATGCACATGTTCCAGGTTACAAAGGTGATTCTTACACGATATGAACGATTATAAACAGAAGTTTCACAAAGAGTAACGTTGTAACGTGAAACAATGTAGGCTATTCAATTTATAGACTTACTGCCCAATTGGATAAAGCTGACTGGCAAGAAGAGTCCAGTACATACTTTAATAACTAGATAAGAGGAATGTGACCTATGTGGTGTCACTAGACACAGGCAACTTCCACTGCATCAAACACCAACATATTCATGTTGTGCAATGTTAACCGCGAGTAAAGTCCTGCAGTGTCAGGGGAATGCTTTGGCATAGTACACAGCTTACAGACACTTGTATCGTGAGCTTAGTTTCCGATTTAACAAGTCTGAGCTGCAGGTTCTCCCAGGGGGCTTGCAGTTGACTTATAACACCCCACCGTAACCACACAAGACATAGCGGGATGCAAGTGGAGAATGTATTATTTTAGATTAGCACAATGAAATCCAGAATAAAACCGCACACAACATGAAAGTTATATTACAAACGTAAGATTTGTATGGTTCCATGCAACTGAAGCCATGTCAGAGTAAACATTTAGAATGCAAGTTTCATCTTACCCACGTAGTAAGTGATTTATTTTGTATTTATTTATTGGCGATTTCAGTACAGAGTGACCTCCTCTGTACAGTGCCAAGGTAAAAGGGTTGAAAGTAGAACAAAGGAAGAAACATAGTAGTACCGAGATATTTAAGTCCCACAGTTAGAGAGGGGTGCACAGGGACTGAATGCACAACATTGAGCAAGTGTTGCATACCTTCTAGGGCTAGCAGGCCCTTATTTGAGAGTGAATGAAAGCTATATTGAGACATACCTCAAGGGTATGCACAATTAGCTCGATGACCTCAAAACCTTTAAATTGAGATTTGGAAAAGTATCCAACAAAAAGGCCCTTTCGAGTGTGAAGTCCAAATGGAGGAAACATGGCAGCGAAAAATCACCAAATTAACCACTACAAAACATTTACATTAATAACAGAAACAATACTAGCGTATTCCTGGGACACTACAAGCTTCTTCAAGGGGTGGGGAGTTTGCTGCGATGTTTACATACTGCAAGTAGATACTGTGAAGAGACAAACTTCACAAATATTTATGGCTGTCCCGTACCGATGTGCTATTATGCATTTACCATGATATAGTTGGTTTTATTTGCATTATAAAATGGGCAACTGCAAATAAGAGGATCCAGTTACCCGACAAAGTGAGACAGGCATTTTTCGAGATTCACTGTTAAAAGAAGTGAAGCGGTGGCACCACGCTAGCCTCCTGGAGTCAGCAGCACCGCAGCCTGTGCGGACGTGTTACTGAGCCCGCGGCAGCGCATGCGAGATGCAGGCCCCTGACTGCAAAGCCGGAGAACAGGCCTGGCGACCTTCACGGTACCGACACGTCAGGCACCGGGTGGGGGAGGAGGGGACAATATTGGTTGGCGGGGCGCTACCACTCGAAGGCAGGGGGGGCTGGTAAGAAGAGAAAAAGAAAGGGCCACGCTTTCACTCAGGCTCTGCACAGCCCCGGATCTTCTGTGAGAACAAAGCGCGAAAGCTCTACCCTACAGCACCATAAAGGAGCGCGAGGCCGGGTGATCCTGAGGGGGGTCGCGAGCTACAGGAAGACAACATCATCACAAGGGGGGATGGGGCTGTGTTTACTTTATCTCCCGCCTGATACTTGGCCAAGGGGTGCACGCTTTCTTTCCTCGCTCTTCCATCACTAACCTGGTACACGCCGGCAGCGCAGTCGCTTACTGTGTTCTGGCCCGTGAGCACTATGGTGGCGGCCGCAAGCTCTCCGCTGCTCTCCTTGGTTTTCCAACTTAACGCCACACCCTTCCCCCCCTAGTTAAACATCCACAAAACAATGATAACAATCTGGGTCTTTCGGTGAATAAAAAAAAAAAAAGTAAAAAAGCGTAACTGTTGTAAAAAAAAAAACACACCCGCAAGTGGTGCGCGCACGAGCTACAGCAAGACATGTGCTTTCAATTATCGCGCCCGTGTCTGGGCACGATAATTAAAACCACATGGCCTTTGGTGCTTGTAACAGACACCAATAGGCCGTGGGCGGAGCAATTTCGCCTGCCTTTGGCCTATTGCATGCAGTCTTTTAAAAAAAGACGCACGCAAATGCCAATCACATCGCACAAAAGGAAAAGCACATGCACAAGCAAAACCATTGAAATTCACTGAAAAAACCATAGGTTTCACACCAGTTATAGTTAGCTGAACAGTTTACTCATACCATTGAACCATTGAAGTTCCCACGTTATAGTTAGTTGGACTCACTATAACTCGCGCGCCCGCAATCCACTGCTGATGATGTTACATATTACATCATTCATGACAAGGTCAGTGACATCACTGATGACATCACGATGTCACAAGATGACACAAGATGGCGGACTCTCCGGACTGTTTAGAATGTTGACAGACACCCGACAGCCAATCAGCTTTCGCTCGCGCACTCCCGTAGCGCGCCGGGTACTTTCCCCGGTACGCGCACCGGTGAGCGCCGGCAGCGCACCTATAGATATATATGTGTTTTTTAACTTTTCATAAAAACCACTGGAGCAATTTTCACCAAACATAGCAAAGGCACATCTGCGTACCAGTCCTACAATTTTGCCAAGTTTGGCGTAATTCCGTTCAGCTGTTCGGACTGTAGACTTGTCAGACCGTCCTATGGAAATTACCATGGAGAAAACACGTTTTGGGACCCCCCTTTTTTCTCAGCCCCCACTTCACGAATCCCCCCGAAACTTTCAGGGAAGGAGCGGAGCGCAGCAAGACCATTTTAAGGAAAATTACAGGCAGATCCCTCAATCGGCGCCAAAGTTATTCCCAATAGAATGTTCGGAATTTCCTATGGTAGCCAATCCTACCTATAACTACCTACTGGCGACCGCCTGTAGGAAAAATATATATATATATATATATATATATATATATATATATATATATATATATATATATATATATATATATATATATATATATATATGATATCTATGCTGACGAAAAAAATGAGAATCTCTCACTTGGGATAGTGCACTTGTTAAATTGACCCCACAATGGTAAAATTATTTTGCGATATATTATATCACCAGAATGTTTTCTTTCTGACCAGAGCTAAGCCTTCTGGCTGCGGCGCTTATGGGCTGTGGTAATTAATAATTTTTTGAATGAAACCAGGATGCACTGTATCACATTGATTAATTTGTGTGATGCTAGTATAATCTCCAATGTATTGCTAAAACCCATGCCTGAGGTGGCTGACAGGATTGTCATCGCATATTTGATTTAAGATAACGTGGTGGACCCGTTAGGCATATAACAGTACTCCACTCTAAGATGGCCGCGGTAATGGGGTTTCAAGTCCTTTGTTTATTTTGAGCACAAATCACGTGTCAACTTTATTTAATGTTTGGTATACTGACAATGTAATTACCCGTGACCAAGGCGAAGGTTCGCCGAAACGCGTTGGGGTTATTTTCGTTGTTTATATTCACGATGCTGCACACAATGGATTAAAGAAACTTTGAAAATGCACAAGAAGGATTGGAAGTGATCTCTTTTCTGTCTGGGAGAATGCATTTGCGTAGCCGTGCTGACTACGCGCTGTGAGCCTGAATCTGTTTACAGGGTAACCTTTGCCCCTGAATTGCACCGCTGTTTGGGTGTCCCGGCAACCGCGAAGGAAGTGGAACTGCATATATATATATATATATATATATATATATATATATATATATATATATATATATATATATATAATATATACACACACATTTTTTAAATTTAATTAAAACATTTATTCTTTTAAATTGCTTTATATTATTTTTATTTATTTTATTTTATTACCCTTTACACCCTAAAAACGAATCCCACCCTGCTCCCTTTAAATACCCCTGCACCCCAAAATCATAACCCACCCTTACTCCTTAAAATACCCCAACACCCTTAAACACTAACCCATCTTAACCCTATAAATATACCCTGTACCCAAAACCCAAACCTATCCCTAAACCCTAAAAATACCCCTGTACCCCAAAACCTAGACCTGAACCCTATAAATACACCTGTAACTTAAACCCAAACCTACCCGTGAACCGTAAAAATACCCCTGTACCCCAAACCTAGCCCTGAACCCTAATACCACTGTACCTCCAAAACCCAAACCTACCCCTGAACCCTAAAATACCCCTGTAACCCAAACCTAGCCCTGAACCCTGTACCTCCAAAACCCAGACCTACCCCTGAACCCTAAAATACCCCTGTACCCCAAAACCCAAACCTAGCCCTGAACGCTAAACCTACCCCTGTACCCCAAAACTATATCTGAACCCTTAAAATACCTAAACACCCCAAAACATATACCTCAGTACCCCAAAACATATACCCCTATACCCATACTTACCTTATCCAAACATTTAAAAAAAACATGCTTTTACCATTCATGTATTTACAACGAATTTCGTTGTAAATGTATGTGTGGTAAAAGCATATAAAATGTATTGCCATGCGTTATAATAGCATTGCGGAGTCATGGTACTTTCGAAGTATGCGGAGTGATGGTATGCGGAAAGAAAGTTGCGGAATAATGGGTGTTTACCCTTCCCCGGTAAGTACATTAGTGGCATGGCGGCCCACATCTCCAGCAACATACTCCTATTTTTTCACCACCCATTTGAAAAATGCACAGGTCTCTCTCATTGATGGCCAGCACCGACATACACTTTTAGACACAACTCCTGCCACAAGTTCTAAAATTGCGAACTTTAGAGCTGGGGAGCTACGTTTGAATCTCTGCATCAGCTCAACATCCTGTGATTCCAGGCAAATCGCTTTGTCTCCCCGTGCCTACCACAAATGAATGTGTTCTTCTGTAATGTAAATTGTGCTCATGCCATGTTGTCGAGTTTGCGCTATATAATATTGCAAGGAAAAAAAAAGTAGGGAAACTCGAGTTCACACACTACTGAACGCGCAGCAGTGCACTGTGAATCGGAGCGTTTCACAGGCATGTCAGATGAGCAATGCTACCAAAACTAAATCCTACAAAACAATATACTACTGGCCGGCAGCAATTTATACCCGGACAACGTCTGGACGGGCTGCTAGTTGCCTATAAGCTTATGCAATCCTAATGTGATTTTAGCCAATTGTTCAAGGTGCCTAAGATATTAAATGGCAAACATTGAATAATAAATGGAGCAAAGAAATAAAAAAAGGTGTTTCAAAGCCAAGAAAGTATTAATTGGTAGATGATATTTGAAGGAGTCTGCTAGACCATTTGGGGTTCCCACACGGTGAGGATGTTGCCCTAGAAGATAATTTGAATAGGGGAGGAATTTCTTTAGATAGTACCACCACTTTGTGCAGGAGCCTGAGCGGTTCATGTATAATTCATTTAAGCATTAGAGGTTACACATTACAGGAAGGTGAAGTAAATGTGATTCAGTGCATAGTCAGCTGACACCTCTCAAGGAGTACTGGCCCTAGATCCCCTAGTGAAATAACATTCTGCAGCCAATGGCGAATTTTCCTGAGTTGCGTTTTCCTGCTGCTCAGCTAGCGCTCTGTGCCTTGAAGAGGCTATTGATGCCGAACTGAGGTATTCCCTCTGTTTCCAGCAAGGCAAGCCTGATTGTGTGTTTTGTGCCATGGAGACTGTTTTCCCCTGGATGGATTTTAGGGTTTATCTTGTTTAAATGTGGATGCCTCTGTTGTTGGATGGCACCGCAACCGCTGCTGATTTTCTTGGTGGTTTGGTACAGTATCACATCCTGACAAGACTTCCATAAACAAATTCATCAACAGCTAAAATCACTTCAATTCATGACTGTGCCTCCATTCCTTTTTCAGATTTAACAACATATGCTTGGAATTTAAACATGCATGTTGTATCTAGAACATTAATATGAATATGTAGGTAAGAGGTGACGACCATCCCAAACTCTATAGATTGTCCCGGCACCATACAGGAACAAGCATTGAAAATGCAATAGGTCTCGCCTTTGATTACGTTCTAGGAGGATCGCTTGACCTACTAGGATTCCTTGGAGTAAAGTAATTGCAATTAAGTTCAACGAGTGACCGATGGTACAACCACGGTCTTCCAAGCAGCCGGAATACTGCATTGAAGGATTTACTTGGAATTCATTCTCTCTGCCGAGTGTTCATCACTCTCACCCACACTCATCGGAGCCCCATTGTCTTTGACAATTTTTTGTACCTACTAGGCTTTTCTCACATGAGATACGGTGCCAGTCTACACTCACCTTCACTGTTGTCCTGAGGAAGACCCCGTCAGTAAGGACTAGAACCAACCTACATGGTTTCTGGGGTCGAAACGTCGACACATGATGGATGCCAGTATCATCAACAGTGCATTTTTGAACTGTGACTTTCTATTGTACCTGGCTATTTAAATGATTGTGAACTATGAACTTTATTATGAATGTGTGGCATTGAGTAATATGCCCAACAATTTGATTGTGATTTTTTATTGAATATTGTATATCACTTGCCTCACTACCTCACTCAAGTCACCCTCCCGCCACCCAGTTGGGCACACCACCAGTTTTTATACTAGTGTTTTCTGAAAATTGTTTCTTTAATTAATATATGTGCTTAGTGTGATGAAATAACACTATGGCACGAATCGGCTTCCTGAATTTTTGTTATTCTTTTCTTTAAATGTATTGGTACTGGGACCACTATTTTCTATACCATTTGATTAAGTTAAAGCCATTATATTTGCTAATGGTATTGTATAGCAAAGCAAATGGCTTTAACTTAATGAAAAGCGAGACCTATTTCTTTTTTAAGACTTGTTTGAAGATTGGCTTAACAGCACAGCTATATGCATTTTACTATGTGCCATTGGTTTGTTTGGGTCAGCCCAGATCAGCCCAGCCTGACAAGTGGGCAATCCCCTGTGGAAAAGTGGAAAAGTTAAAGCATCTTCACTCACTACCACTTTCGTAGTTTTGGCCTTCCTGTCCTCTAGGGCAAAACAGCTGCAGTAATATTAAAGAGGAAAGCACCTCTATGCAGAATGTAAAAACACTACAGTAAGTCGACCACTTGTGTGGTAAATTCAGAGTTTTCAAATATACGATCTTGGAAACACCTTTTTTACACAACTAATCAGAAAACATTACCCAGAGAATAAAATCTTCAAAAATGGTGATATAATGGATCCGCAATGGCCTATTTACTTTCTGAAGTTTGAAACGTCAGTATAACTTTCCAGGTGTTGTGCCTTTCATCACTACTCTCCCTTTACAGTTTGTTAGCCATGTTTTCCCAGTTCGCCGTCTCTTTTCAACTGCTTTGGATATGGTAGCTAGCACATTAGATGTTGTCTGGATATGGCATCTTGCACATCAGATGTAGTCAATTTTGGGGATGCATTATCCTAACAAAGATACAACTGGCCTAAGTTGTAATGCACGTTCCGGCAGTGAAAGAGTGAGATGAAAGTAGGTCAGGAGGGTCAGGGCTTGCAGCCGTAGTGTTTCGTAGTATGCTCTTGCTGGGATAATTGGAGCTGGGGCAATATTTTGATGGTGGGCCCTTCGTATGTACGCATTGCATCTGCACTGATCCCCATATCTTGCTGGATGGATTTTGTGGTTGCATTCAAGACCGGAGGGTTTCAATAAATGAAAAGACATTACAGCACATTAAATCCTGTGAACTAGATCACTTCTACGATTCCTTGACCCCCGAAATAGCAGGCGGTGTCTCTCCTGTAGATGTAAGAGTTGAGCTTGCCTTTCCTTTGCTAATCTGGAATTTATTCACCTCAAGGTTTTTTGCTTTGCTTTCTATGAAGAGCCAACACTCCTCTCAAAGCACCTAAGTGATGTAATTTTGCATCTTTGTGCCAATGCAGAGAAGATTGGGCCATGATTCCTTTTCCATATTGGATTTTATATAAATAAACCGAGCTCAGTTTGTGTTATTTAACTTTTAAACTGAGCACGGTGCACTGTCATTAGCACCGCTGAAAATGAAAATAAAATAGTGCTCCCTGAGTCATAAAGGGGTGGTGTAACTCCGCCAGTAAACAGGTCAATCCTTGTCGGCGGGGGCAAAAGGAGACAAGGCGGCAACAAGGAGGACCAAAAAAGCTTCCTTTACAATGAGAAGCATGCGCTTAGCCTAAGCTATGACGTGTGCCAATGGGAAGAGGGGCGGGGCTTCAAGTCCCCTTCCTAGAGCATATCGATTTCAAGAAGCTCTCGGAAGCCAAGAGCATGCACGCTGCTGCTCTCCAGCTGAGACCTAAAAAGATAAGAGGGCAGCTCTCTTATGATCATATCAAGAAATATGGAAGAATGAGCATGGCCATTGGACAATTTGGGCTCTCTTTTGAGTGTTACTAATTGTGAACAGCGAGTCCCAAAACGAGGCTAGTTAATTTAAAAATTAATAATTCACAGTGAGAGTATAGCATTACCCTTGTCTGGCTTTAGAGAGGGAATGGCCTTTGACAGCCGTAATTTGCTGGTTAATTCCTTCATTGACTAAAATTGTTTACTTAGAAAACAGACTTGTAAAGCATGATTACAAATTACAGGAAAAAATGGTCTAAAAGTTTGGAATTTCATTCTGATTACTATACAGTTGTGTACCTGCACTGTAGTGTGTATGAGATTAATCAGGCGGCGGACTCTACGGCTCCAGGCTGGCGTCAGGTCGCAGATTCGTCTTCAGACGCTCCCTCTTCTCGGGAGGTTGGGTGCCTACTTGTACCATCCTCATCGGAGACAGGCCGCCGTGTGGTGGCTTTTTCACTGTCATCGAAGGGCGGCTCCCTGCCATTTCCGAGGCCAAGGTGTTCGCCGAAGGAGCTACAGGTCTCCCACTCTTCAATTCCTTCTGACTTTCAGGTCTGGCCATGCCCGCTTGGCGTCTGGGACGGCTGCCGTAGTTTACAGCCGTCGCCCACGGAGAAGCTACTTTCTCCACCGCTGGGTCCTACGGAGGCGGGTGTGGCCTTCGCTCGCGCTGTGGGCATTCTGCGCATGGGTGACCCGGTTGCTCATTTCCCGGCGGACCATCTCTTGGAGGTTCTCCACCAGGGCTCTGCTGGGAGGGAGCTATTGCTTCCCTTTGAGGGATCACTCCTTTCTTCCCTGATGGGGTCTTAGAGGCGCCCTGCCTCCGGGGATCTGGTGCCTCAACACCGTCTGCACCAGCACCTTCTGGCGCCGTGTGACCTGGCGTGCCTTTCCCTCCACCCCTCTGCCTCAAGTCCACTTTTGCTGACTGCTTTTCCCTCCTTCCCGCCACTGTTGACTCCGCCATTTCAGGAGGCCCGCTGTCTGGACTCTTGGAGGCACAACATGTTTTCCTCAACCAGCGCTGCCCTGTGGGCCCTTAACACCTTATGTGTGTTGGCTAGGGCCACCTCTTGTTTGTGGGACTCTGCTGAGTCCTTGGGTTCTGCATCTTCACAAGAGACTGTTCAGGTGGACTTCCGGCATCATGCGTTGGATGGCCAGGAGCTAGCGGCGTTTATTCTCCGCCCCGTTCTGGACATCTCGAAGGTGCTGGGCCGGGCCATGACTTCCTCAGTCACCCTCCGTCGCCATGCTTGGCTACAGGACGGCGTGTTCCCTGAAAATATCAGGGAACGGCTGATTGATCTTCTATTTGATGGCACCTTGTTATTCCATTCCCTGGCAGACTCCGCCATCCAAAGGTTCTTGGTGGCACTCCGTCCTCCTCCTCCGCCTTATCCTCCTCCTCTGCCTTATCCTCCTCCTCAGTTACTGCTGAGTGGAGCTGGTTCTGGACCTTCTTTTGGGCCGGTTGCCCTTGCGGTGGGGTGTGTTTTATGGCCACTCGAGTCCTCCTTGCTGGGACTGTGGCGTTGTGTGCTGCTGGACGGCCCCTTTGTTGACTCTGTTTTTACGGGTCTTGTTTGCACAAACTTGCCCTCAGATTAGGCCTTCTGTTTTCTCTTGGACTGCTTGACAAGTGTTCAGCTTGTTTTTTTCCCTATGGCTCTTTTGTTTTTTCCTCTGCTGCGGAAGTTTCTTCCAAAGAGGGTTCCCATGTCTTGGGACTTAACTTACCCAAGTGGGGTAGTGGTAGCTGTTATATAGCTTGCACTCTGCTAGGGAGTTCTAGTCGCCTTTGGGCCCTTGCTCTCCATGGTGTTTAATTATGTTGCTATTGCTTCTTTAGGTCGTGTGCGCAGACCCCTTGTAGTGGTGGGTCCGGGCATTTCCTCACCTACCTGCTCCTGTCCTGTGAGCTGCGATGATTCTGTGTTTCTCTCTTGTCATGCGTTGTCTGCCCAGTCTTCCTGGGGCCCCGGGCTGTTCTTCTGGCGGCTTATTACTGTTAGCCTGGCATATGATGTCCACTATTCTAGTGGGCCTCTTGCACCAGTCTAATAGACCCTTATTGATGGTGGTTGTAAAGTCAACCTTATAGACAAGCTATCCTAGTGGTAGCATGGACCAGCCGTCATAGGCTAAGACTTCAGAGAGCATGTGAAGCAAGCTGTTTTATCAATTATAATCCCTTGAATACCAAATGAAAGGACACCACACAAGGTATATATCAAATATATATGTATTTATTCTAAACACAACCCGGGCAGCTATAGAGGTCAGAGGTAAAAGTACATCACAAGTTACTCAATTAGCATACCATAGGTTGCACAAATACAGTTATGCCCTAGGGGCCTCACAAACCATAGACTAAGCAAGTGGCATACAAACCACGTGAGAGTTAGACAGCAGGCCTAGGGCCTGTAGAATCGCTGGGACTACACTAAACAACCAAAGGTTAGGAAGTAGGAGGCTCTCGGGAGACGCGTGCAGTGTCTAAACACAGTCGCGAGTTACCATTGACTTATAATGGGAAACAAAGAAGTTACAAAGTTACTGTTTAAGGACACTTCCGGATGGACTAGGATGGAACCCTTTTAAACTAGGACACTTCGAGAGTCAAGACCCACGGGAGCACCGGAGTACTTGTGTTACCTCACCCAGGGAAGACGGGTGCATTAGGTGTCTTTTCGTGTCGGGTTTCGTCGATGCTTTTAATGTAGATCTGCAAAAGAAGTGCTGCAGGCGACCAGAGGAAAAGTGTCCGGGTGGATCCAAGGGTGGATCGACGATGTGAAGAACCTGAAAGCAGAGGGGACAGAGTCTGGGTCACTAGCCAGTGACCAGGAAGGAACCAGGCAATGTCACGTGCTTAAAGGTGAAGAAGGTGAGTTTGTCTCTTCAGCCACGAGGTCCAGGAGTCATTGACGATAACCAGGCGCTGGATTCGAGCTGTCCCACGACGGATCTAGTTGACTGTGGTATCGTATCCGGATTGGACCCAACAAGCCTTGTCAACCGCAACCCACGCAGGATGTCGAGATTGGCTCTGTTGCAGACCAGCAAGGTCTGTTGCGCTTCTCCTTTGAAGGGAAGCTGGAGCAACCAGTAAAGCAGTTTAGTTCAAAAGAAAAGTCTTCAGGGGGCTCACTAGCCAACGGGCAAGGAATCGGGAAGACGCGTCGAGCTGAAATGCAAGAGCGGGCCCCACGTTGCACTCGTGGAGTGTGGAGGGCTGAGCTTCGGTGCAAATGGCGCTTGGGTCTGGGGCTTCTCGTACCCCAATGCACAACTGCGAGGGGACCTCGGTAGTCAAGCAGTTAGCAAAATGCAGGTTGTCCAGGGTGTCCGGTCCCACGTCTCTCGTGTCCACCACGGGTCTCAGCTTTGCTGTGGATGTGGGTCGGAGTTCGAGAAGTCTGAGAGTCCAGTTCTTGTTTCGCGGAGTCTTCGGATTCCGGCAGGTGCTTCGACAAAGCAGACCGGCAAGTTACTGGTGGTGCCTGTTTGCACAGGGTGGTCACTCCTTGACCACAAGGGAAATGTCTTCTGTCTTCTAGTCAGAATAGAATGTCAAAGGTCCAAGAGTTCTGTATCAAAGTTTCTTTCCAGGATAATCTAAAGAACCGGGGACACAGCTCCTATACTTATACTAAGGATGGGGCCTGGATTACCTGCCTAGGTCCCTCCTTTGGGTGGACCTGAGAAGGGGGTGGTTACACCCCTTTCCCTTTGTCCAGTTTCGCGCCAGAGCTGGGGCGCCCCAGCAACTGGTTTGAACCGGGCTATGTATGGAGCACTCTGTGTGCCACAGGCAGTGTCTAGATGCATTCACTGAATGCAGCCCTCCCTGCCCCAATACACAAACCTCTTGTCTGGGGAGGTGCTGGCACCTCCCTGGACAGGAAACCTATTGTCCAGGCTGCCCTTGCTGGAGTTTCCCCCAGCACCAGGTGGTCAGTCTCGTGTCTGTGGCAGCAGCATCCATTTTGTGATGCAGAGGCTCTGTTTAACTTTAACCAGGTAACTCAGTAACATACATGTCTTTTCCCTCTAGAAGGGTGGAATGCTACCCCCGCCGCCAGAATTGGCGGGGTGGGTAGTATTCCAAAGTGTTTGACACCTTACACAACATGTTTTGATAAAACCAAACCAAAGTTAGCATTAACTGCGAGGATTATAATGCACTTAAGAGTATATGGTATGGCTTTATCATAGAACAGCTATAAGGAGATGGTTCCGAAAGCTGCAGAGGGGCTCAGCTCATGCTAGGGCACCCTCTCACATAAAACCAAGCACTCTGCCTCCAGGATTGTCGAGGCCTACCATAGGAATGACTTATAGGTGCATATGTGTATATATGTACGGTAGATATAGGTATACTATATCTAAGTAAGTGGTGATTACACCACCTTACCCAAGCTGAGTGATCAGCCTGTGGTGTCAGTTTGGAGGGCCAGCCAGGGGTGGCATAAAACATGCTGCAGCCCCTGGTAGGCCTATGCCCTGGGTACCTACGGTACACTATACAGGGACTCACAAAGGTGACCTAATATCCAATCTGGTATGTACCTAAAGTACATGGTATCAATTTAGAGAGAGAACAGCTCGGTTGTGGGTCTGATTAGCAGGTCCACAGCCACATTAAAGTCGAAAAACCAAAAAATCACAGCAAAAAGTGGGGGTGACCATAGGAAGCAGACCCTACTCTCCTACACTGTGTATGGTTTGTGATGTCCTAATGTGTATTGTATGTCCATGTTTAAAAAAAATAACAGTATTTGTATATATTATGTGTTTTGTAGTCCTGAAGAAGTCCTTTTGAACAAAACACGTTGGCTACTGCAAAATCGACAAAAAACGTGATTAAGTAATCGTTTTTTATCAACAAATAGGTTCTGAGTGTCTGTGCAACTTATTTTAAATTTGAATGTATATTGTCTCTTCTACTAAGGACAGCAATTCTATGTGGGTGCTGAGTCACATTTCCCTTAAGTTAATGGAGTTTTTCTCATGGATTTTTTAAGACTTAGTTGGCTGGTCCTATAGAGTTGAGCACCACAAAGTTCTGAGTAATAATTCACCCGTTAGTGTGTTGCAGTGCGATCCTCTTTTGCCTCAGCCTCTCTTTTGTACATTGCTGACAGTTCAAGTTTACCTGCCCTGGGGTGTCCGGGTGCAGAGATGCTTTAAGCTTGGTAGCCTCGAACTGTACACGCTAAAGTCAGTGGGGAAAAGACCCTGTAAGAAAGAGGCTGCAAAGGGGGCTGGGGAACGAGTTCAGCAGAACACAGGGGAAGGGGGGGGCTTGGCTGCTGAGGGTCTCCGGACCACAGAGACACCATCTGGTTACGTGAACCTAGGCTGGGAAGCTCGGGCACAGAGGTGTTTTTTCCTACAAGTTGGTGAGTTATAGACTTTTGAGGTTTTTGGTGTGCCTGCAGAAAAGGAAAAAGTAGGGCCAGTCTTGGTGTGGAGCTGGCCTCTATCGGAATCCCTAGACGAGCAACTAAGTTTTAGCAGTAGTGATGTTCCTATTGAACACAAACAAGCCTTGGTGCTTGCAACTGGCTCCAGTACATCAGGTATTGGTGCAGGGGGGACTCCTGGGGGTCCTGGTATCTCCAAGCTTGGCAGGGAGACAGACCTGAACTCCTGAAGCATGAAGACCTCTTGCTGGGCTGCTGCTCCCTTTGTGGGCCCAGGGGTCGATGGAAAGCTGGTACCGGGCAGCTATAGTCTGTGCCTGCTAGTGCAGGGAAGTGGCTCCTCTACTCTAAAGGAGATGTTGCTAGGTCGAGGAAGTGATGGGCATACCTGCAAGGGTTTGGGGAGACTTGCTCATCTGGGCGAGTCAGTGTCATGATTGTTTGGAAACCAGCAGTCAGGCAGGGTTTTGCATTAGCGTTGATGCTGATCCACAGTCGTCATGTCTTTGGCTCTTTTTTGACCTCCTTCTTTCAGGCAGATGAATCTGAGTTCCTGGTGTCAGGGGGCATGTAAATACTACATTTTGGGGGTGCTAAGAGGAATGAAGGCCAGTCGGCTACTTACCCCTGGGGTCACTACTTCAACTATATGACCACTTTCTGTGAGGAGTGGCCATAATCCTGTCCCAGAGTTTTTAATTCCACCCATAACAAGATGGTGGAACCTTTCTTTTGTGGTGCACATCAGATAACCCACCTTAACGGTGTGCCTAGTCTGGAGGTGCAACATGCCTACTGCATAGCTAATTTTCCACCTCTCCTGGTGCCAAATGAGCCTCAGGGCAAGGGGTGGCATCTCCCAGGTCTCAGGGAAGTCGGGGTCACATATCAAAGGCGGCAGGGGCATTGAAGCTCCTGACCTGGATATGCTAAATCACTAGCCATCCTGCTAGAGGAGGTGTGAACAACATCTCTGGAGCAGTATTTGTTTCTGAACTCCGTAAGCACAGGCTCTCACCTGCAAGGAGTCTGTGGTGGCAGTCTTGACAGTACCAGTTAGCCAGCACACTAGATATGTGTGTGAGGAAGAGAGGGTATCCCCGACTAGAGTTCCTAATTCGGGATAGGTATAGTATGTGAAAGAAAGGTAATTAGGAACTGGTTTGAGAAGAAGGGCAAAGGCGGACAATTGACAGCAAAGACTAGTAGAGAAATATGATGCAAAATTGTGACTTTTATTTTATTCAATTCTCATTTTGGTAAAAAACATAATTAAATTTTTATGGGTATTCGCCATGTGCCTATCTCCACTATACATGTGACTTTTCAATCTACATATATATACATATTTTTACAACTTATACACATCCTAAAATAGTTCATTTATACTAAGGGGTGGAGAATAACAATTGTTTCAGCACATTATACATAAAAACATGGCTAGGTATGACATCTACGCGCGTTTCGGCTGAGGGCCTTCATCAGGGAGCCATGTGAGTATCCAAATGGACCTGAATCAATAAATGTTGGCGATTTTCACATCGAGGGAAATGGCAGAGATGCAGTGGAATTACGGAGTGCTTTATGTTTGAACCTGGGGGGCTTTTTGTTTGTTCGGATCCGTGGACCTTTCGTTGAATTCAGAGAACGCTTCAGTATTTTTAGGCTTAAGGAAATGGTCACTTGACTTTACAGAATATGCTTATTCCAGGTGTTGAATAAAGATAAAAGATGTTGCATGGGTGACCTGCAAAATGTGCTCTCAGACTTCTTTGGTCGGAGTATTATGGGCCATACTTGTTATGGAGATAATCTTTGGATTCCATTCGCTGTAGTGTGTAAATGGGGGTCCCGGTGCTTCTAGTGATGCTGACAGTCTTTAAATCTCGCCCATTGCGTTTTCAGTGGGGGTCTGTAAACTTCTAGCGCTTGGTGTGCTGTTATCTGGACGACAGTACGTGGACAATCTGAACGTAGTCTGTTGTCTGCATTCCAATTGTGGGGTCTGCCGGTATTTGTTATGGTGGAATCAGGGCCAGCACACTAGATACCAGTAGGTTTTCAGAGGGCACCTCTAAGGTGTCCTCTGTGTGCATGTCATAATGAGTCTAGCGCTGGTAAAATTTCAGTTTTATTTAGTCACGATGTTTGATACCAAACACCATACTTTTCAGTAAAGCCATCCTGTATCTGGTGAACTCGTACTTAATGACTTCTCGTTTTCACTTGTACCATCTAGTAATGGAACTAAACAGCACAGGGCATAGCTGCTCATGCTGATATGCTCTCACATGTAAAATAATGAAACCTACCTTAGGGCTTTACGGACTGCTGTAGGGGGTGACTCAAATATATTACATGCAGTGACTTTGGCAGGGCACACAGTGAGGGTGCCAAGTCGTATTTTCACAGTTGGTTTGCACCATGTCACGCAGTATGCAATAGCAGGCTGCATGCACTTTGTAAGGGCGTCCCATAGGGTGGTGTAATACATGCTGCAGCCCTAAGGGACCCTCTTTAGTACCCATGCCCTAGGTACCAGTGATACCATTTGCTAAGAACGTATAGAGGTGCTAAATTCCTTTCCAATTGGTGAACAGTTAGACTTTATATTGTATCTGAAAGAGACACGTTCGTGATAGATTCCTTACCTTAGAATATCCCCAGGCGTCAGACTGGATCCGGAAATTTTTGCGTAGCAATACCCCTGCGCGCTGGTAGGCGTCGTCTGCGGCTCCGCGTCCGTCGTCGGCGTCGTGAGCGCCGGGATGACGTCATCGGAGTATATAGACGGCGCCCATGCGCGCTGACGTCAGTTCTTCTTTTTTCCGCGCCAGCTAGCGCAGATCCGGAAGAAGCTCTACCCCCAGTCACTTTTTGACTGAAAACTTTTTTGATCTTTTTGATCCTCTATTTAGTCGATTCTCGACTATCGGTGCCAGGGATGCCCGGGTTCAAGCCCTGCTCGAAGTGCGGCCGACTCATGTCGGTCACGGACCCCCATCGCCGGTGCCTGAAGTGCTTAGGCCTCGACCACGACGATCGAACCTGCTCCGACTGCCGGGCCCTGACGTCGAAGGCTAGGCGGGAGCGGTCCCGCAAGCGTCTCGAGCTGAGGCAGTCGGCCCCGCGCCGCTCCAGGTCCCACGGGAGGTCGAGGGACAGGTCGCGAGGTCGGAGTCATCGACGTTCCGGGAGTGGACACCGATCGTCTGGTTCCAAGTCCTCAGGTAAGAGGCATGAGAGGTCGGAGCGACACCATCGATCCTCCGACCCGCCCCGTCGCTCGCTCGATGCGACCGGGGACTCGGGCGACACCGCCCACGCGGCTCCGCGGGAGTCGCAAGCGTCGCCGCCTGCCCCACACCTTCGGGTCCCTGGGCACGGCGCGTCGCAGGAGGAGGTCGAGAGGTACCTCATGGCCATGAGGGCCCTCCCTCCTCAGTCGGTTCCCGTGGCGCCTTCGGGCCGATCGGCTCCGTCTGGAGGTCCTTCCGGGTCGGGTGCTTCGGCCCCGACGACGTCGGGTACTTCGGGCCCGGCGCCGCTGACGACTTCGGTCCCGGCGCCGCACGACCTCGCTGGATCCGGCTCCGGATCCGGGACCTCGCCGGTCGACCCTACGACCTCGCCGGCGCCGTCCCTTCAGGTGTCGTCCCCGGCAGCCGAGGTGGTTGCCGCCCCCGATGTTTCCTACGGTCCTCCTCAGGAGTCGGAGGGGCGCCGCTGGGCGCCGATTCCGTCGGCCTTCGGAGAGTTCTATCTCCACGAGGAGGCCCTGGCTGTTAATCCTGGTCTCCAGGAGCCGGGTGACGAGGAGCAATGGGAGGGGTCCGAGGACCCTCTGGCACGAGATTGCCAGTCACATCAGGACTGGACATATGAGCTTGGGGAGGCCAGTGGTATTGACACCTCGCCAGACACTGGATTTACGTCGCCCCCGACTGTGGCTTCGGAGGCGGGTTCTGCTTACAGTGTAGTGTTGACGAAGGCAGCTAAGGCCTTAAACCTTCAGCTCCCCGTCGCGGCCGTGAGGACTAATCTCCTCACTGAGGTCCTCAAACAGCAGTCCGGCTCCGCGGAGCCCCTCCTGCCGTTCAACGAGGCCTTGTGTGACGTTCTCCTGGGCACTTGGTCCAAGCCCGCCACAGGCCCCCCTGTGGACAGGAACGTGGCCAGACGCTACCGCCCGGCACCGGGCGACCCTTGCTTTTTGTCCACCCACCCCACCCCCGAGAGTCTGGTCATCCAGGCCTCCAACTCCCAGACCGCATTCCCGTCGGCCCCGCCCGACAGGGAATCCAAGAGATATGAGCAGTTCGGGAAGAAGGTCTTCTCGTCTGTGAGCCTAGGGCTACGGTCAGTGAACACCAACTGTCTCTTGGGCCGCTACACCCACACTCTGTGGGACACGGTTGCGGAGGTGCTGCCACAATGCCCTGAGGAGGTCAGGGCTAAACTCAGCCAAACCCTTGCGGACGGCCGAGATGCGGCACGTTTTTCTATCCGGTGTGGGCTGGATACCACGGACTCACTGGGCAGGGCGATGGCAACGACGGTGGGGGTTCGACGCCACGCCTGGTTGAGGTCCGCCAACTTCTCGGCCGATGTCCAGGCCACACTCCTGGACATGCCGTTTGATGGCCGTCGCCTCTTCGGCGACAAGGCAGACCATGCGCTGGAGCGTTTCAAGGACTCCAGGGCCACGGCCAAGTCCTTGGGCCTTACGGCCCCACGCCAGCAATCGGGTGCCTTTCGCTCCTTTCGTGGCCACGGAAGGGGCGCCCCACCACGTACCGTCAGCCACGCGCCGCAGAATGTACAGCAACGCGGTGGCGGACGTGGGAACCGCCGTGGCGGTGGTCGGGGCCAGCGGCGAGGCCAGTCCACACCTCCCTCAGCAGCCCCTGCCTCAAAACCTTCCTAGTCCGAGTTTTCAGGCCCATGTGACGCCTGTGGGAGGCAGGGTTCGCCATCACCTCTCCCACTGGCATACAGTCACTTCGGACAGGTGGGTGCTGCAAATTGTCCGAAGGGGCTTCTCCCTCCCCTTCGAGTCCTCCCCTCCATCCATGCCGCCTCAATACCACCGTGTGTCGGGGGATCACTTGCGACTTCTGCAAGAGGAAGTTTCGGCCCTCTTGGCCAAGGGGGCCATCGAGCGCGTTCCTGGGCCAGAAGTAGGACGTGGCTGTTACTCCCACTACTTTCTGGTACCCAAGAAGGGCAAAGGGGGCCTACGCCCTATCTTGGATCTGCGGAACGTCAACGGCTTCCTCCGGACGGAGAAGTTCAAGATGCTCACTTTGGCTCAGGTCCTGGCTGCCCTGGACCCAGGAGACTGGATGGTAGCGTTGGACTTGCAGGACGCCTATTTCCACATCCCCGTCCTGCCGGCCCACCGGCGTTACCTACGGTTCATGGTAGGCCAAGAGCACTTTCAGTTCACCGTGCTCCCCTTCGGCCTTGCCAGCGCCCCACGGGTGTTCACGAAGGTGATGGCGGTGGTCGCAGCCCATCTGCGCAGGCAGGGGGTATCAGTCTTCCCCTACCTCGACGACTGGTTGTTGAAGGCGGGCTCGCCCCAGACAGTCGTCAGCCACCTCCAGACTACGGCCGACCTCCTGCACTTGCTGGGGTTCTCCATCAATGTGCCGAAGTCACACCTGTGTCCCTCTCAAAAGCTCCTCTTCATCGGAGCGGTTCTCGACTCGGCGCAGTTTCGGGTTTACCCACCCGAATAGCGGGTTCGGGATATTCAGGCTCTGATTCCTGTCTTCAGGCCGTTATCCCGGGTCTCGGTCAGGTTGACGCTGCGGCTTCTGGGGCTGATGGCCTCCTGCATCCTTCTGGTGCGTCACGCCAGGTGGCGGATGCGGGCTCTGCAGTGGGACCTGAAGTTTCAGTGGGCCCAGCATCAGGGCAACCTGTCCGATCATGTCCTGATCTCGGAGGGCACTGCGAAGCAACTGCAGTGGTGGCTCACGGACCGCGACTGGGTCAGTGGCAGACCCCTCTCCCTTCCCCAGCCGGAGCACGTAGTTGTGACGGACGCGTCCCTCCAGGGCTGGGGAGGCCACATGGGAGAGGCGGAGATCAGAGGCCTCTGGTCTCCGGCGGAGTCCCGGCTCCACATCAACCTTCTGGAGCTGAGGGCGATTCGTCTTGCACTGAAGGCATTCCTCCCCTCTGTCAGGGGGAGCGTAGTGCAAGTGTTCACCGACAACACCACCGCCATGTGGTACTGCAACAAACAGGGCGGTGTGGGGTCGTGGACCCTCTGCCAGGAGGCTCTGCGCCTCTGGCAGTGGCTGGAACATCAGGGCGTGTCCCTGGTGGTTCAACACCTGGCAGGCTCTCTGAATGCCAGGGCGGACGAACTCAGCCGCCGGTGCATGATGGATCACGAATGGCGTCTGAACTCGGACGTGGCGCAAGGTCTCTTTCGACAGTGGGGAGAGCCTTGGTTAGATCTATTCGCCACAGAAGAGAACGCGCAATGTCAGCAGTTCTGCGCGTTGGAATTTCCAAGGCGGCACTCGCTCGGAGACGCTTTTCGTCGCGAGTGGAGCTGCGGTCTGTTGTACGCCTTTCCGCCTATACCACTTCTGCCCAGAGTGCTGAAGAAGATCAGGCGCGACCGGGCCCAGGTTATCCTTGTGGCTCCGGACTGGGCACGAAGATACTGGTATCCCGAGCTACTCAGCATGTCAGTCGATCCCCCGATTCGTCTGCCTCTTCGGGAGGACCTTCTGTAGCAGCAGCAGGGGACGGTCCTGCACCCGAACCTGTCCAGTCTCCACCTACAAGCTTGGAGATTGAGCGGCGGCAGTTGAGGCCATTTGACTTGCCTCCCGAAGTCTGTGATATCATTCTGGCAGCCAGGCGTCCCTCCACAAAGTCGGTATACGCCTGCCGGTGGAACAGATTTGTGGCATGGTGCACAGCAAAGGCTGTGGATCCTCTCTCTGCACCCCTTTCGGAAGTGCTGCTCTTTCTTCTTTCCCTTGCCCAGCAGGGCTCTGCTCTGGGCACTCTTAAAGGGTACCTTTCTGCTCTATCAGCCTTCTTGAGGCTACCAGATCAGCCTTCTTTATTCAAGTCCCCTATTGTAAGCAGATTTCTGAAGGGCATCACGCACATGTTCCCTCCTGTTCCCTTCGTGATGCCCCAGTGGGACTTGAATCTTGTTCTCACCTATCTGATGTGTGCTCCCTTTGAGCCACTTCATAACTGCCCTCTTCGTCTCCTTACTCTAAAGACGGCCTTCCTGGTTGCCATCACCTCTGCCAGGAGGGTGAGTGAGCTCCAGGCTCTTTCTTCTTCTTCTCCACCTTTCCTGTCTGTTCATCCTGATAAGGTGGTGTTGCGTACACGACCTTCCTTTCTGCCCAAGGTTGTCACGGCCTTCTACATCGGGCAGTCCATCACTTTGCCCACCTTCTTTCCGCCTCCGCATCCCTCGAAGGAGGAGGAGAGGCTCCACCGTCTGGATCCAAAACGTGCGCTCTCCTACTACCTAGACCGCACTCGCCAATTCCGGGTGGATGACCAACTCTTCGTTGGTTACGTGGGCGCGAAGAAGGGAAAGGCTGTACACAAGAGGACCATCTCCAGGTGGATCATCTTGTGCATCCGGCTGGATTGCGGGCTCACTCCACTCGGGCCACGGCAACGACAACTGCCCTGGGCCGCGGTGTCCCCCTGCAGGACATCTGTCAGGCAGCCACGTGGGCCTCGCTGCACACGTTCGCAAGACACTACTGCCTGGACAGTCAAGTCCGGAGGGATGGCTTCTTTGGCCGTTCCGTCCTCCAGGACTTTCTGGTGTGATATTGGTTCGCAGACCCACCACCGGGGTTGGTATTGCTGGGGTATCTATTCTAAGGTAAGGAATCTATCACTAACGTGTCTCTTTCAGATGCACAAGTTACTACTTGTGTAACGATATATCTGTAAGAGACATTAGTTAGTGATAGATTCCTTACCGCCCTCCCATCCTCCCCGTTCTGCGAACCGATATTTAGGGTTAAGGTCATCCCCTTTCAGGGCCCTAGTTTCATGGCACCAGTGTTAGTTCTATCATGGCTCTGCGTATCTGGCGCGGAAAAGCTGTGTTATCAGAACTGACGTCAGCGCGCATGGGCGCCGTCTATATACTCCGATGACGTCATCCCGGCGCTCACGACGCCGACGACGGACGCGGAGCCGCAGACGACGCCTACCAGCGCGCAGGGGTATTGCTACGCAAAAATTTCCGGATCCAGTCTGACGCCTGGGGATATTCTAAGGTAAGGAATCTATCACTAACTAATGTCTCTTACAGATATATCGTTACACAAGTAGTAACTTGTGCATTAGGGAAATAGCACTGGCACTGTAGCCTGGTTAGCCGGCTTCAGTGCATTGTCAGTCAAAACCCGGCACCTAGTAATTCTAATGGTGGCAAAAAGTAGGGGGACAACTGCAACAAAATTCCAGTTTCCTGGAACTATCCATTAACAATCTGATGGATGGGCATTTTCACAGATGAATACATTGATTTAGAAACCAAGATAACCAAGCATTGGCAAAGTTGAAAGTTATTGCCTGTAAATGGTGAGGGCAGACCTATTGGCTTTGTGAATTTTTGTTTGTGTTAGATCACCCTTTCATTACCATTCAAAAATGACTTGTAAGCGTTCTTGGAACTGTAAATTGTAACAGTTGAAATTCCTGCTAGTGTATCAAGAGGCATCCGTTTGCACAGCAGTCATCTTAGCATGGCTATTATCCATTCCATTTCGACTGTTTTGTTTGTGTGTGTGTTGCAATATGTTTTTCTGCATACTGGTAAATAGCAGTCATCCTGGAATCGGTTTTATATGTTCCAAGATGGGCATTGTGTGTTTGTATTCCTGTGTCGCCACACAAGTGCATGCATGCCATTTGATGCAGCACAAAAAATTGGAGGTTGATTGAGCAGATAGAAATGCTCAATGTGTGTGTGAGAATGTGGGGAGAGACTACTTTTTAAAGTTGTTTTGTCCATGAAATGTTGTGAGCTGGTACTAGTGCTGATGGGCAACCTGTTAATCAATGTCTAAGTGGAGCTGAAAAGCAGGAATAATGGCTGAAAGAGGCAATTCAAAAACTCGTTTCTGTATAATTATCTGTAAATCCTTGTATAATATGTTATTATGACAATAACTCTCGCCAGACTGCAAAATCGCTCTGTAAGTGAGACCTAAAAGAGATTACTTACATCAGTACATCACATAGAAAGCAGGGCAGTTTGAGACATATTCCTGCAAAGTGACAAATAACTGAATTTATTTAGCATACGATATTCAATTTGGGAAAGGAGCAACAATGACATTTCTTCAAAGACACTCAGCCAAGATAAATCAAAATATCTCAAAGAAACAGGTTAGTTTTAGATTCCTTACCTTAGAATATCCCCAGGCGTCAGACTAGATCCGGAAAGTTTTGCGTAGCAGTACCCCTGTGCGTCGGTAGGCATCGTCTGCGGCTCCGCGTCCGTCGTCGGCGTCATGATTGCCAGGATGACGTTGTCGTAGTACTTAGACGCCGCCCTCGCGCGCTGACGTCAGTTCTTTTCTTCGCGCTAGCAAGCGCAGATCCGGGAACAGCAGTACTACTAGTCACTTTTTGACTAAACTTTTTGATCTCTTTTGGATCTTCTCGAGTTGCTCTCGACTCTCGGTGCAGATAGGGATGCCCGGGTTCAAACCCGCTTGATGTCGGTTACCGACTCCCACCGTCGGTGCCTTTACTGTCTCGGGGCAGACCATGATGACAAGTCGTGCCCCGACTGCCGGGCCTTGACGTCGAAAGCTAGGCAGGAGCAGTCCAGCAAGCGCCTCGAGCTCCGGCAGTTGGCCCCGTACCGCTCGAGGGGACTCAGTTATCACAGCTCGGCGAGTCGACACCACTCGTCGGGCTCCAAGTCCTCTGGTAAGTCGTGGTACAAGAAGTAGAAGAATCGACATCGCTCTTCTGACTCCCCCTGACACGGCCGGGGGTTCGGGCGACACCTCCCACGCGGCTCTACCGGAGCCACAAGTGCTGCTTCCAGCTCCACAACAGCCGTTCCCTGGGCTGTAAGCGACATCGAAGGAGATCAGCGGCTTCCTCACGGCCATGAGGTCGCGCTTCCCTCCATCAGACCCCGCCGAGGGGCCTTCGGGCCCTGTGGGTCCGTCTGGGAGCCCAAGCGGCCCGGCGGCTCCGTCCCTGGTGCCTTCGGCCCCGGCACCATCGACGACTCGGGTCCCACCGCTGCAGGGCTTCTCAGGATCCAGGCCTGGGCCCGTGACGACGCCGGTCGACCTTACGACCCCTCTGCTGGTGCTGTCACCAAGGTTGTCACCCCCGGCGCCGTCATCCCTGATCCCCCCCCCCTTGTCCGGCTCGGACCGCCGTCGCCCGGCGCCGTCTTCGACGTCGATCTCTGTGCCCTTCACCGACGACCCAGCCCCATCATTTGTTCCGGACTATCAGGAGATGGATGACGAGGGGGATTGGGAGGGGTCTGAGGACCCTCTGGCACTGCAGTGCCAGTTGAGCCAGGACTGGGCTTAGGGAAGGCTAGTGGTCTGGACACTTCGCCCGACACTGGATTTGTCTCCCCGCCTACCGTGGCTACGGAGGAAATGGCTGCTTACAGCGTGGTGTTGACTAGGGCAGCCAAGGCCTTGGCTCTTGAGCTCCCAGTCGCGGCCGTGAGGACTAACCTCCTCACTAACCTCCTCACTGAGGTGTTCAAACCGCAGGCAAGCTCCTCGGAACCTATCCTGCAGTTTAACAAAGCTCTCACTGATGTTCTGTTGAAAACCTGGTCCAAGCCCTCTACAGGCCTCCCAGTAGATCGGAACGTGGCCCGACGCCACCGTCCGGCTCTGGGCGACCCCAGCTTCCTGTCCGTTCACCCCAACCCTGAGAGCCTGGTGATCCAAGCCTCTACCTCCCAGACCGCATTCCCGACCGCTCCTCCGGATCGGGAATCCAAAAGGTACGATCAGTTTGGGAAGTAACTGTTCTCCTCACTCAGTTTGGGGTTGCTGTCTGTCAATACCGCCTGCCTTTTGGGCCGTTACTCTCACTCTCTGTGGGATACGGTTGCGGAAGTGCTGCCGCAGTGCCCGGCGGATGTCCAGGCAAAGCTAACCCAAGCCCTTGCAGAGGGACGGGATGCAGCACGATATTCAATTCGGTGTGGACTGGATACCACGGACTCACTGGGCAGGGCGATTGCGACGACGGTGGCGGTTTGCCGCCACGCCTGGTTTAGTTCCGACAACTTTTCGTGGGATGTACAAGCCTCCCTGATGGACATGCCCTTTGATGGTAGTCGCCTCTTTGGCGACAAGGCGGACAGTGCGCTGAAGCGTTTCAAGGACTCTAGGGCTACGGCCAAGTCTTTGGGCCTCGGCCAACGCCAGCAAACCTCAGCCTTTTGTCCCTTTCATGGCCAAGGAAGGGGCGCCCCCACACGTCCAGCTAGCCACAGAACCAACCTCAACGCGGTCGCGGAGGTGGTAACCGCCGTGGTGGTGTCGGGGGACACCGGCAAGGTCAGTCAACACCTGCCCCTGCAGCATCTGCCTCAAAATCCTCCTAGTCCGAATTTTCAGGCCCATTCGACGCCAGTGGGGGGCAAGGTTCGCCATCACCTCCTTCACTGGCGCTCCATCACATCGGACAGGTGGGTGCTGCAAATCGTCCGAAGGGGCTACTCCCTCCCCTTTGAGGCGACCCCTCCAGCCATGCAACCTCAGTACCACCGCAAGTCGGGGGATCACTTGCGACTTCTACAGGAGGAAGTTATGGCCCTCTTGGCCAAGGGGGCCGTCGAGTGCATTCCTGGGCCAGATGTAGGATGTGGTTGCTATTCCCACTATTTTCTGGTACCCAAGAAAGGCAAAGGAGGCCTACGCCCTATCTTGGACCTTCGGAGCGTCAACGGCTTCCCCCGGAAGGAGAAGTTCAAGGTGCTGACTTTGGCTCAGGTCAGGCTGCCCTGGACCCAGAAGACTGGATGGTAGCATTGGACTTGCAGGACGCATATTTCCACATCCCCGTCCTGCCGGCCCACCTGCGGTTCACGGTAGGCCACGAGCGATTTCAGTTTACCGTGCTCCCCTTCGGCCTTACCAGCGCCCCACGGGTGTTCACGAAAGTGATGGCAGTGGTCGCAGCTCATCTGCGCAGATTGGGGGGTTCAGTCCTCCCCTTTCTGATGGATACATCTGCCAGTGGATTCCTCACCTTGTGAATATCCCCTTGCGTCAGCAACATTCGGAAATTATTTTTGTAGCTTTGCGTCAACGACGTCACAGTAGCACGGCATCGCGAGCGGCTCCGCTGACGTCACCGACTCCATAATAGGCCCACGTCGGCGTGATGACATCAGTTCACTTTTTTCCGCGTCGTCGACGCTAACGGTTTTCGAGGGATCCTCTGTAGCTGTTACAGTAACTTTCTTACTGTTTGTTTCTGCTGGTGTCTTCTTGCTTCTTTGTCGCATGTCGAGATGTCCTCTAAGAAGACCGGGTTCAAGCCCTGCAGAGAATGTGGGAAGATGATGTAGATCACGGATCCGCATGAGGATTGCATCTGGTGCCGGAGTTCGGACCATGATGTTCAAGGTTGCTCTTCCTGTAAGAAGATGAACCCGAAGGCCATTCATGAAAGAGAAGCTAAGCTTCTGGTAGCCAAGTTAAAAGGTAAAAAGGAGAAGAATTCTTCGAGGCCGCGTTAAAGGTCGAAGATGAGGTCGAGGTCTCGCACGGCGTCGCCTTCAAAGTCATCGTCGGGGCATGCTTCTAGATCAACCAAAAAGAAGCACAAGAAGAGAAGGCATGAGTCTCGACATCACTCAAGCAAGAATTTGGATTCGAGACCGAAGTCGCCAGGTAGGAGACGCTGTTAAGTATGTTCCAATTCTCCAGTTGTGGATCCGGTAGATGAGGTTTCGCCTGTGGAGCCGACGGAGCATTCACCGTCTCCGGTGTCGAATCCCTCTCCGGCGCCGTCTCGATCTCCAGTTCGAGAGGAAGAGGGCATCCTGTGGGTCCATACCCACCTTTTCCGGGCCCAGGTCAAGACCCTACACAGTTTTTAAACGCGATGTATGGAGTCTATTCGAGAGCCATGTACCCCTCTTGTGTACCTGCGGGTCCCATGGGTCCGATAGCATACAACCTGGGGTTCCCCAGACTTATGCTCCAGCTCCCTTTATGCCATTTTTGCCGGTGTTTACTCTGCTAGGGCATTTCTCAGCGCCGCCGAGGTCTTCGACGGCGATACCTTTGTCACCGGCGCCACCCGCCCTCGAGAGCATCGGCCTATGCATCCGGATCCGAACTCGACGCCGGCTCCGTCGGAGTCGATCGCGGATCCACCGACGCCGCTATTGAAGGAGAGGTCGAGGCGTGATGCTCATCATCTACTGGAAGAACAAAGGTATAGAGAGGCTGAGGTTGAAGAAGGTGAGCTGCAAGATGATTACTTTCATGACCTGAGGGAGGCTTGCAGATTGGAACTTTCACCAGACTGGGAGTAATCCTCTGTTTCGGATGCCCCTTCAAAGGATAATGCACCGTACCATGTGGTCATAAAAAAGGCAGCAGAACTTTTGAATTTAACTGCCTACTGCTGGGTTCAAGTCTAATTTGCTAACTGAAGTCCTCTATTCTCCGTCTTTTGTTGTGGAACCTATGCTTCCTTTCAATGAAGCTTTGACGGAACCTATTTTGGAAGTATGGAATAGACCTCTCTCGGCTCCTGCTGTTGCAAAAGGTGTTGCAAGGAGGTACAGGGTGGCGCCTGGTGACCAAGACTTTATCATTGCACCCTTTGCCGGAGAGCTTAGTAATACAGGCAACCTGTTCAAAGAAATCTGTGGGGGCTTTCCCTCAGGTGCCTGGGGACAAAGAGTCGAAAAAGTAGGATCAAACTGCCAAGAAAGTGTTTTCATCGGCGAGTATGGCTCTTAAGTCAACTAATGCCACATGTCTCTTTGGGAGGTACATACATGCCTTGATGGACTCTGTAAAACAGTTGGCCCCTAAGATTCCAGAGGAGGACAGGAAATTTTTTTATGAAGTGTTGGCTGACACTCAAGCTGCTGCAAGGCAAGTCATTCAAAGTGGTCTAGACACTGCTGACTCAGTGGCTAGAGTTATGGGGACTTCAATTGCTACGAGAAGAGCAGCCTGGTTAAAGCCATTTGAATTCTCTGCGGACGTCCAAGCTGCATTATTAGATCTGCCCTTTGATGGTTCAGGCCTTTTTGGAAAAAAGGCCGATGCAGCTTTGGAGAGGTTTAAGGACAGCAGGGCTACTGCCAGATCATTGGGTCTACAGTCTAGAGGAACTGTGAACAAAAGTTATAGGGGTTTTGTAAGGGCCTTCTTTCGTCCCTATAGACAATCTCAACAGCCGCAGCAACAGCAGCAACAAAATCCACTGTATAAGTCATACAGGGGTAGGCAAAGAGCTCATCCTCGAGGACGTCAGGTCTCCTCCTCCTCTTCCTCAAACCAGCCCCCTCCAACCTCAGGAAAGCAGCCCTAGATCTGCTATTCCGGATCATGTTGGTCCTGTAGGGGGTCGGCTTACCTATTTTCTGCGGAATTGGAAATCGGTCACTTCGGACCTTTGGGTTCTCAATCTCGTGGAGAATGGGTATACACTTCCCTTTCGGGAATTCCCTCCGAATTACCCTCCTTGTCAAGGGTTTTGCTTGGAGGACCACCTGCTTCTTCTGCAGGAGGAAGTCCTGGCGTTGTTAAGAAAAGGCACAATAGAGGTGGTTCCGGAGCAGGAAAGGGGTCAGGGATGCTACTCGCGGTATTTCCTGATTCCCAAGAAGGATGGCAGACTTCGTCCTATCCTGGATCTCAGGATCTTGAACTTGTATCTGAAACAGGAAAAGTTCAAGATGCTCACCCTTGCTCAGGTTCTTCAAGCGCTTCTGGAAGAAGACTGGATGGTGTCGATCGACTTGCAGGATGCGTATTTTCACATCCCAATCCTGAAGTTGCACAGGAAGTATCTCAGTTTTACGGTGGGTTCGCAACACTACCAGTTTGCGGTCCTTCCGTTTGGTCTTACTACTGCGCCTCGAGTCTTCACCAAGGTGATGGCTGTGGTGGCTGCACATCTCAGGAAGTCAGGGATTCCAGTATTACCTTATCTGGACGATTGGCTGATCAAAGCGGAATCTCCAGAGAAAGTGCTCCATCATCTGCAAGTCACAACTCAGTTGTTGTACAGGTTGGTTTTTTCGATAAATGTACCCAAATCTCACCTGGTGCCCTCCCAGCGCAACCTGTTCAAAGGTGCGGTACTGGACACAACTGTATGTCGAGCATTCCCTCCTCCTCATAGGATTCTCAACATTCAGGAAATTATTCCTTTATTTTACAATTGAGCGGTCGTTCTTGTCCTGAAGGTCCTTCGTCTGCTCGGTCTGATGGCTTCCTGCATTCTGTTGGTCGACCATGCACGCTGGCACATGAGGGCACTGCAGTGGTGCCTCTGCAGGCAGTGGTATCAGCACAACGGAGATCTCAGGGAGTCTGTGAGGATCTTCAGAGAAGCTGCGGTGGATCTGTCTTGGTGGAGCGTGGAGGGCAATCTGTCTCAAGGAAAGCCTTATCTACCTCCATCTGTTGCACAGTGATAACGGATGCATCCACTCTAGGGTTGGGTGCTCATCTGGGGGATCTGGAGATCAAGGGTCTTTGGTCTCCAGAGGGAAAGGTTGCTTCACATCAACCTTCTAGAGTTGTGGGTGATATGTCTGGCGCTCAAGGCCTTCCTCCCTTCCTTTCGCGGTTCAGGTCCTAACGGACAACACGACTGCGATGTGGTATGTCAACAAGCAGGGAGGAGTAGGGTCGCCGTGTCTCTGCAGAGAGGCTCTGCGTCTCTGGTCCTGGGTTCGGGGTCATCAGATTTGTCTGATGGTAAATCATCTGGCCGGAGTTTTGAACTTACGTGCAGACAGTCTTAGCCGGCAATTCACAGCCGACCACGAGTGGAGGTTTCATCCAGAGGTAGTTTGTCACGTCTTTCGGACGTGGGGGACTCCTCAGGTGGACCTGTTTGCCACTCACAAGAATGCTCACTGCCCATTATTCTCCAGCCTCCAGTATCTGATGCAGGGAGCTTTGGGGGATGCGTTTCAGTTGAGTTGGGACTCACAACTCCTTTACGCATTTCCTCCCATACCCTTGATTCCTCGGGTTCTGAGGAAGATTCGCCAAGACCGGGCCCAAGTCATATTGGTCGCCTTGGATTGGCCAAGAAGGGTATGGTACACAGATCTTCTCCACCTCTCCTCATGCCCGCCGCTCCGTCTCCCTCTCAGGGCACATCTCCTCTCTCAAATGGAGGGGCAGGTTCTACACCTCCTCCTCCAGACCTTACACCTTCATGCCTGGAGGATGAACGGGACAATCTGAATTCTTTTTCTCTTCCACATGATGTGGTGGATGTAATTTTATCGGCCTGGCGTGACTCCACCAAGTCTATCTACTCTTATAGGTGGTCTAAATTTGTTTCTTGGTGTGGAGAGAAATCCATAGATCCTTTGAGGGCTCGTTTGCCAGACATACTTCAGTTTGCGCTTTCTTTGCCTCAGCAAGGGTTTGCTGTGGCTACAGGGAAAGGTTAAATTTCAGCATTATCGGTATTTCTCTGTTTGCCGGATCAGCTGTCTTTATTTAAATCTCCTGTTGTTTTAAGATTTTTAAGGGGTCTTGTAAATAAATTTCCTCCTACTCCCTTTATTGTACCTCAGTGGGACTTGAACCTTGTTCTTACATTCTTAATGGGTTCGCCTTTTGATCCTTTGCATAAGTGTCCCTTGAGACTGTTGTCTTTTGAAACGGTCTTCCTTATTGCAATTACCTCGGCAACGAGGTTAAGTGAGCTTCAAGCTCTTACTTCTAAGCCCCCATTCTTGACCATTCATGCTGAACGAATGGTACTCGGGACCAGGGCTGCTTTTCTGACTAAGGTGGTAACTCCCTTCTATCTAGGGCAGTCCATTACCCTCCCTACCTTCTATCCTCCCCCTCACCCTTCCAAAGAGGAGGAGAGACTTCATCGCTTGGACCCTAAGAGGGCAGTGAGCTTCTACCTGGACAGAAACGGAGAGTTCAGAGTGGATGACCAGCTCTTTGTGGGTTTTGTTGGAGCCAGAAGAGGCAAGGGGGTGCACAAGCGCACACTTTCAAGATGGATTGTCTTATGCATCAAGATATGCTACTCTCTGGCGGGTAAGGAACCTCCTGAAGGTTTAAGAGCTCATTCAACTAGAGCAAGAACTGCTACTTCTGCTTTGCGCGCTCTGTCCTACAGGATTTCTTGGTATAGTAGAGTGGACACCCTTCTCCGGGAGTGGGGACTGCTGTGGGACTCTATTCACAAGGAGAGGAATCCACTGGCAGATGTATCCAACAGAAGAAATAGTTACTTAACTTCGGTAACGCTTTTTGTGGTGGATACAGTATCTGCCTGTAAATTCCTCACTGACCCACCCGCCTCCCTGTTGTCCACTCTTCTATACCTAAAGTATTGGCAATGTTTTAATGCATATGTGTTGCTTTCAAAAGTAGTGTGTTATTCTACTTGGTTAGCTTTATTATCTTGACACACTGGGTTTGATCTTGACAATTGCGTACTGTGTATATATCTACTGTTATCGGTCCGTCCGTGTGCCTCAAAGGCACGGGAAAAAGGGCGGAACTGATGTCATCACGCCGACATGGGCCTATTATGGAGTCGGTGACGTCAGCGGAGCCACACGCGATGCCGTGCTACTGTGACGTCATCCACATTGGCGCGAAGCTACAAAAGAATTTCCGAATGTTGCTGACACAAGGGGATATTCACAAGGTGAGGAATCCACAGGCAGATACTGTATCCACCAGAAAAAGCGTTACCGAAAGTAAGTAACTTGTTCATCTCGACGACTGATTGGTGAAGGTGGGCTCGCCCCAGACAGTCGTTTCCCACCTCGAGACTACAGCCGACCTCCTGCACTCGTTGGGGTTCTCCATCAATGTGCCAAAGTCACACCTGTGTCCCTCTCAGAAGCTCCTTTTCATCGGAGCGGTTCTGGACTCAGCGCAGTTTCGGGTTTATCCCCCCCTGAACAGCGGGTTTGGGATATTCAGGCTCTGATTCTGATCTTTCAGCCTTTATCCCGGGTCTCGGGCCTGTTGGCGCTGCGGCTCCTGGGGCTGATGGCCTCCTGCATCCTTCTGGTGCATCACGCCCGGTGGTGGATGCGGGCTCTGCAGTGGGACCTGAAGTTTCAGTGGGCCCAGCATCAAGGCAACTTGTCCAACCATGTCTTGATCTCGGAGGGTACTGCAAGACAATTGCGGTGGTGGCTCACGGACCGCAATTGGGTCAGAGGCAGATCCCTCTCCCTACCCCAACCGGAGCACGTAGTTGTGACGGACGCGTCCCTCCAGGACTGGGGGGCCACATGGGAGAGGCGGAGATCAGAGGCCTCCGGTCTCCGGCGGAGTCCCGGCTCCACACAAACCTTCTGGAGCTGCGGCGGGCGATGCGTCTTGCACTGAAGGCATTCCTTCACTCTGTCCCGGGAAGTGTATTGCAGGTGTTCCAGGACACCACCACCACCATGTGGTACTGCAACAAACGGGGTGGGTGGGGTCGTGGACCCCTTGCCAGGAGGCTCTGCGCCTCTGGCAATGGCTGGAACACCAGGGCGTCACCCTGGTGGTTCCCTGAACGCCAGGGCGGACAAACTCAGCCGCCTGGATCACGAATGGCATCTGAACTCGGACACGGCGCAAGGCCTCTTTCAGCAGTGGGGAGAGCCTTGGTTAGATCTATTCGCCACCGAAGAGAACGCGCAAAGTCATCAGTTCTGCGCGTTGAAATTTACAAGGCAGCACTCGCTCGGAGACGCTTTTCGTCGCGAGTGGAGCTGCGGTCTGTTGTACGCCTTTCCCCCTATACCACTTCTGCCCAGAGTGCTGAAGAAGATTAGGTGTGACCGGGCCCAAGTCATCCTTGTGGCTCCGGACTGGGCACGAAGATACTGGTATCCCGAGCTACTCGGCATGTCAGTCGATCCCCCGATTCGTCTGCCTCTTCAGGAGGACCTTCTGTCGCAGCAGCTGGGGACGGTTCTCCACCCAAACCTGTCCAGCCTCCACCTCCATATGTGGAAATTGAGTGGCGGCAGTTGAGGCCATTTGACTTGCCTCCTGAAGTTTGTGATGTGATTCTGGCAGTCAGGCGTCCCTCCACCAAATCGGTATACGCCTGCAGGTGGAACAAATTTGTGGCATGGTGCACAGCAGAGGCTGTGGATCCACTCTCTGTCCCCCTTTCTGAGGTTCTCCTCTTCCTCCTTTCTCTTGCCCAGCAGGGCTCTGCTCTGGGCACTCTGAAGGGCTACCTCTCTGCCATGTCAGCCTTCTCTTTTCAAGTCCCCTGTTGTAAATAGATTCTTGAAAGGCATCACGCACATGTTTCCTCCTGTTCCTTTCGTGATGCCTCAGTGGGACTTGAATCTTGTTCTAACCTATCTGATGTGCGCTCCTTTCGAGCCACTTCACAATTGCCCTCTTCGTCTTCTGACCCGTAAGACTGCATTCCTGGTTGCCATCACCTCTGCCAGGAGAGTGAGTGAGCTCCAGGCTCTATCTTCTAAGCCTCCTTTCCTTTCTGTCCATCCGGACAAAGTTGTTTTAAAAACTCTTGCTTCTTTCCTGCCCAAGGTGGTTACGCCTTTCACATCGGGCAGTCCATCACCATGCCCACCTTCTTTCTGCCTCTGCATCCTTCGAAGGAGGAAGAGAGGCTCCACCGTCTGGACCCAAAACGTGCGCTCTCCTTCTACCTCGATTGCACATGCCAGTTCCGGGTGGATGACCAACTCTTTGTTAGTTATGTGGGAGCGAAGAAGGGACCGGCGGTGCACAAACAAACCATCTCTCGGTGGGCCGTGTTGTGTATCAAGGTCTGTTACTCCTTAGCTAGAAAGGATCCCCCTGTTGGGCTGAGGGCCCATTCCACTTGGGCCACGGCGGCTACTACTGCCCTGGGTCGGGGAGTCCCCTTGCAGGACATCTGTCAGGCAGCTACGTGGGCCTCGCTGCACACGTTCGCTAGACACTACTACCTGGACAGCCAAGTCCGGAGAGATGGCTTCTTCGGCCGTTCCGTTCTCCAGGACTTTCTGGTGTGATCTTGGTTCGCAACCCACCACTGTGGTTGGTATTGCTGGGGTATCTATTCTAAGGTAAGGAATCTAACACTAACTTGTTTCTTTCAGATGCCCAAGTTACTTACCTTCGGTAACAATATATCTGTAAGAAACAGTAGTTAGTGTTAGATTCCTTACCGCCCCACCCATCCTCCCCGTTCTGCGAGCCGATATCTAGGGTTAAGGTAGTTTCCCTTGAGGGCCCTAGTTTCATGGCACAGTGTCGGTCTCTGGCAAGGCTCTGTGTTCCTGGCGCGGAAAGCTATGTACAAGAACGGACGTCGGCGCCTAAGTACTCCGACGTCATCACGACGACGGACGCGGAGCTGCAGACGACGCCTACCGACGCGCAGGGGTACTGCTACGCAAAACTGTCCGGATCCAGTCTGACGCCTGGGGATATTCAAAGCGAAACAAAAGGGGATGATGGACGGAGCGTTTGAGCAAATCAAACACTCACCGCCAGTCAACTGATCTGGGTTTAATCCATCACCATTCTTTAGCTCACTCAGCCACCCCAGTTCAGACATGACCATATGCAAATCAGTCTGACCCGGTGCCTCATGGGAACAGTCCAGCCCGAACTGCCAAGCCATGTCTTCCCTGGACCGGAAACAAGCATCCTGGGACCGGGTTCGGATTCAAAATCCTCAGCAGCCAGGCTATCTTGAATCAAGTGGCCAAGTGAGCAAGGGACTCACGTCTGAGCATACCCTGCCAACTTAGGGCGAACAAAGCGGAACAAAAGGGGATGATGGACGGAGCGTTTGAGCAAATCAAACACTCAGCCCCAGTCAACTGATCTAGGTTTAATCCATCAACATTCTTTAGCTCTTTAGGGGATATTCTAAGGTAAGGAATCTAACACCAACTACTGTTTCTTACAGATATATTGTTATCGAAGGTAAGTAACTTGTGCGTTAGCTGTATCTAGTAGTTGATCAGGAAGTCAGTCACGCCTAATGTGGCAGTGGACGCAGTGACTCAAAGAAAGAAAACAATAAACTGAATTTAAAATCTGCAAGTCTTTCTATCTGCCTTTTCAGTATATTTCGTTTTCTCCTTTGCCATCTGTAAACCAGGACTTTCTCATTTGTGATCCATTTACACAGTAATTGAAAGGGAAGTCAGCTAGCAGAAGTACACTTCTGTAGTAGGGGATCTCTGTGTATAGTCATAATCTAGTGAATAGTCCCGCCCATGTGCGTGGACCCCGGAGCAATCAAAAATAATCTCTTAAACACTGGGCTTTATAGTCGCAAAGAGAGATATTACTCAGAAATGGGGGGCGGAAGGCTTACCCACATTGGCGGGATGGTGTAAAAATTTGGACCTTGCAATGGTGGCGGAACGGGCGGTATACGCAAATAGAGGAAGCCCACGGAAGTGGAACAAAATTTGGGCGACATGGAATGGATATAGAGGGGATCTGTTGGACTTGCTGCCTGAAAATGACATTGACAGCTCGGACGAAGACTCGGACGGGGATTAATAGAATACTGTGATTGCGGGCAATAAAGTGATTGTATCCGGAAGATTATACTGTTAATCTAATAAGGAGAAGTGAATGTTCAAAGATGTATGATAATGGAGAATGTAATATTGCTGTTTACTCAATGTGATAACTGTTGATGAGAAATTTGTTTAATAAAAACAATTTAAAAAAAAGAAAATCTCTTAAGCTGTCTTCAGTGCAGTCCTGCATAGACACTTAAGAGAAAATTAAAGACAATAATGCAGCCTATATTCACAAGACTACACTGTCCAGTACTTCAACTAGAAATGCAAAGGATATTCCACCAATATCACATTTAACACAGTCTGCTAAGTTTCACTAATAGAGAAACTCCCCCTTCACAAAATCCTTGGAATGATAGAGAGGAAGGGATGGACAGACAAGCCTCCATAGGCTGCCATTATGTGTCTGGAAAAAGGATACCGTGCCTTTAAGGAACTCTCTAGAGACCCTCGGTATCCCAGGATGCACAGCAATAGTCCTTTTACTTTCAGTTCTTTTTTCCGGCTCCAGCCATCAGGACCTAGATCAAATAGGCATAGAGATATCAATATATTAATGGTTTACCATCAACAGCAAAAACTTTTTGCACAATGCTCCTCTCTTTTGATTATTGAGGTAGGAGGTACAACCAAAATATGCTAATCAATAAAAACACATTGCCCAACCCTTGAAGAAACGAGAGACAGTTGTGAGACAACCAATAACACACACCAATATGTCCAAATAGGAAAATGAAAAGAATTAGAAAAAGTGTGTGTGAGCGAGATGGCACCTCACGGGCGAACCACCAACGGGAACCTGGCAGGTACTCACCAGGATTACCCTGCTCTCATCATTGGCGCCATCAAGCTCTAAAAGAAAACAGGTGTCCACAGAACAAACAAAACAGTGTTTGTGAAAAAATGCAGTGTGTGAGACAAACAACCACAATACGTAAGACCAGACACATATGTAAAAGCCACAAGCAACAGGGGACTTATCTTTATTCTGTTTCTTTCGTGTTGGTTATGGAATGTAAAACAGTGAAGATGGCTAATTCCTATCTAGCCATGTTCCACTTGCCGACATGTTTCATTGCCACTTATATTTCGGGCAATTTCTTCAGGGCATCACAAATTTTTAGAGCCACTGCATGGGGACACACATCGTATTCACAAACTCAAACGACCACCTGAGCTCGTACCAGTCGTGAGGTCCAGACCAATAATTGGTTTCAAGAAGACTCCAGTTGTGAGTCACTCCTCATTCCGTAATTGTACGGTAATGCGGGGGAAAACAGCGTTTTCTCAGCACTCGCGAATGCTGAGAAAACGCTGTTTCCCCCGCATTACCATCTTACGTATTGTGGTTGTTTGTCTCACACACTGCATTTTTTCACAAACACTGTTTTGTTTGTTCTGTGGACACCTGTTTTCTTTTAGAGCTTGATGGCGCCAATGATGAGATCAGGGCAATCCTGGTGAGTACCTGCCAGGTTCCCGTTGGTGGTTCGCCCGTGAGGTGCCATCTCACTCACACACACTTTTTCTAATTCTTTTCATTTTCCTATTTGGACACATTGGTGTGTGTTATTGGTTGTCTCACAACTGTCTCTCGTTTCTTCAAGGGTTGGGCAATGTGTTTTTATTGATTGGCATATTTTGGTTGTACCTCCTACCTCAATAATCAAAAGAGAGGAGTATTGTGCAAAAAGTTTTTGCTGTTGATGGTAAACCATTAATATATTGATATCTCTATACCTATTTGATCTAGGTCTTGTTTTGTATTCATATAACTGAGTGGAGGGTGACCTATGATCAACTCTTTTCCCTCTAAGCTCCTCTTTGTTTACTCCAGCTATCAGGACCCTGGAGCATTGAGATCTCCTTTTATGGGTTTAATTCACATTTTTTGACACTTCAAGTGTTTAGAGTGTTTCACTCGACGTCTTCCTACTCCTTCTTCCATTTGCTGGGGCTTTTTGACAGTTTTTTGCCATTTTTCTGTCGCAAATGCCTGCATTGTTCGACAGGTGCCCTGAATGTGCCAGGAAGAAGGCCAAATCGGACGTCCACAGAGTGTGTATCCTCTGTCTCCCTTCAAGAGGACCCTGAGGGACAGAGAGAGAATCCGGCTCCAAGGCTTGGAGCTGAGCAAACTTCAGGATTAAGGTGGGTCTGGGCATGGGAGGACTGGATCTAAGTCCTCTGCCCATGCTGTGGCCTCTGGGGGGCTCCCCAGTCAAGAGAAGGGCAGAAAACGGCACAGATCGTCGACGTTGATGGCCTCGACGTCGAGAGGGTTGACCACCGTGCGCTCCCCGTCGACCCAGAGAGGGTTGACCACCATGCGCTCCCTGTCGACCCAGGGCTCTGGGTCGAAGCGGCGTCGCCTCGGACGAGGTCGACGTTGAGAACTACATCAACATCGAGGAGTCATCGACGTCGTGATGGGTCCAGGCGCCGGCGATCGCCGTCGAGGCGACAACGCCGTTCGCCGTCGAGGTCTACTCGGCGTTCGACGTCGAGGAGCAGGCACTCGACGTTTAGGAAAAGGAGGTCGGCGTCGAGGATGTGTCGCGTCGAGGCGTTCGACGTCGAGGAAGGGGTCGACGTCCAGAAAGGAGAAGTCAACCTCCATGAGGCGATCCAGGGCAAGGACGGCATCCCCGGGCTCGGTGGTCAGCCTGTCCTCTGCTTCTACGAGACCCCGGTCGCGGTGGCGCCGGCGGTAGTCTAGTAGAAGGTCTGCCTCTAGGACTTCATTGCGAAGGCCTGCAAAGAAGAAGAGAGTAGTTAGATCTTCCGACTACTCTCCAATCTACTCACCTTCTCGGCCAAGGTCGCCTACGCCTCTGTTGCCGCAGAAGAATCCCACTCTTCCACCTCTTCCTCCACTTCCGAGGATTCCTCCTCCTCCTCCTCCTCCTCTTCCGAAGACTACTCCTCCTCTGCCTCCGCCACCCCCTCATGGCCCTCCGGCTCTTCCACCATGGCCTCCTCTAAGGTCTGTCTCGATCCCGCGCTTCCCTTCACCACCTAAGGGGACGCCACAGCCGAAGGCTCCGGCTCCGGCTCTGCCTCGACAGCTTCCACTCCCGACCAGGCCAGTGGAGCGTCCAAGGCCTTGAAGGTCCGGATCACGTTCCAGATCACGATCCGGGCGAAGACACCCCTCTAGGAGTGACCGCCGTTCATCTACACGGTCCCGGCGTCGTCACAGAAGAGGCAGGTCGAGATCCCGTCATACGGATTCGTCCAGTGCTCAGGAGTATTCTCCCACTCTGTCAGACTCCCCCCACAAGAGGATGTCGCCAGTGGACGACATTGTGTTGTTTCAGGAAGTGTTATTGCAAGGAGCGGCGAAGCTGGGTATTACCCTGACGGTGCCCACACCTTCTATGTCCGTGATCTTCGAAACCCTACATAAGCGGCAGCTGTCTCGACCCCTGTTGCCCTTGGTGCCGGGGATGGAAGAACCGGCGATGGAATTGTTCCTGACGCTGGCATCAACAAGATCTGCCCCCTCATGGCTGCAAAAGAAATACAGAACCCCTGACTCCGATCCGGCTTTTCTCAGATCGGACCCGTCCCAGATTCGGTGATCGACAAAGCAGCCAGGAAACAACACGCTACTAGTCCATCATCCACGGTACCCCGATATAAAAAGAGTAGGCAGATGCATTCTGCGGGTCATAAGGTCTGCAGTACGGCTGCTACGTCCATGAAAGCCGCTAGTGCCATGGCTCTCTTAGAGCGATACGACCGGTCATTATGGGATTACCTAGAGCAGTTTCTGGAGCATCTCCCGAGGGACAAGAGGGAGGATTTTCAGGAGATCATCAACGAGGACATGTTGGTGTCCAATCAAGTGATCAGTGCAGCGGCGCATTCCTCGCTCTTGGCTGCCCATGGCTACTGCCACAGGATAAATTTGAGCCATCATGCCTGGTTGCGCCTGACGTCCCTGAAACCAGTGGCCCAGCAGAGGGTAGCCAACCTGCCGTTCTCTGGGGCGACATTGTTTGATAAACACGCCGATGAGTAGATGGCCCGCATGAAGGCGGAGGCTGAAACCCTGATGGCCGTCTGGTAGAGAAGCCGAAGGAGCACAAGCTCCAGGCAGAGGCCGATATCCTGTTAAGAAAAAGGACGATAGAAGTCCCTCTGTCTCAAAGGGGAAAGGGTCTTTTCTCACGTTTCTTCCTAGTGCAGAAGAAGGACAAGAACAAGTTCAGGCCCATTCTGGATTTGCGACAAGCAAACAAATGGATTCGCAGGGAAAAGTTTTGCATGCTGTCTTTGCACCAGATCTATCCTCAGCTACAGGGGGGAGACTGGCTTTGCGCGATAGATCTGCAAGATGCGTACTTCCATATGCCCATTGCACAGAAACACCGGAAGATCCTGCGCTTCCTCGTCTGCACCAATCAGTACACCGTACTACCGTTTGGACTGAAGTCTGCACCCAGGACTTTTTCAAAATGCATGGCTGTGGTGGCAACTCACCTGCGCAAGACCAGGGTGTTTGTCTTCCCTTACCTGGACAACTGGTTGATCAAGGCCTCCACCTTCCAGGAAGCACAATTGCACTTAAACAGGACGGCCGTCCTGCTGAACCAGCTGGGGTTGCACATAAATACACCCAAATCAGCCCGAAGGGTGAGTGAAATTCAGGCATTGTGTTGCCAGGAACCTTATACTGTATTTCATACTGCTACGGTTGTCATGCGTACTCGCCCTAAGTTCCTTCTTAAGGTGATCTCTGATTTTCATGTTAATCAGACTATAACTTTACCATTCCACTCCAGCGGAACGCTCTCTTCATTCCCTGGATGTCAGAAGGGTGTTGAAATTCTACCTGGATAAGACCAAGGATATTCGTAGGTCCGACCAATTGTTTGTTAACTATGGGTTGGTCAGGACTGGTCTGGCTACTTCTAAACAGTCCATCTCTAGGTGGATTGTGTCATGTATCCAGCTATGTTATCAGAAAGCGAACAAGACCTTAGGGGGTAAGCCTAAGGCTCATTCCACCGGGGGCAAAGCAGCTACAACAGCTTTGCTTCGAAATCTTCCCATTGCAGAGATCTGCAGGGCTGCCACTTGGAAGTCGGCCCATACCTTTGCTAAGCATTACTGTCTGGACTCTGATGCCAGAGCAGATGCTCAGGTTGGGCAGTCTTCAGTAAGAAATCTGTTTGCACAGTAGTGGTGTTGTCTTTTTCTCCACCGCCGGGTTGTTTGTGGGGATGGGCTTGCCATTCTATTCACTAGATTATGACTATACACAGAGATCCCCTACTACAGAAGGAGTAGTTTCTTACCTGTAACTCCAGTTCTGTAGTAGGGGTATCTCTGTTATAGTCATAAGCGCCCGCCCTCCTCCCCGGTGGAGAAAATGGTACTGTATTGTATGCTACAGGCCTTGCTTTATACACCTTCAAAAAGAACTGAAAGTAAAAGGACTATTGCTGTGCATCCTGGGATACCGAGAGTTCCTTAAAGGCACTGAAGACCGCTTAAGAGATTATTTTTGATTGCTCCGGGGTCCACGCAAATCAAACACGCACATGGGCGGGACTATTCACTAGAAAATGACTATAACAGAGATACCCCTACTACAGAACTGGAGTTCTAGGTAAGAAACTACTCCTTCTTTTGCAAGTTTGATGGTGGGTAGAACTTATATTGATAATGACTTATGAGGCTAGACTTGATACTCAGTTACTTAAGGGAATGAGTAAAAGCTCTTGTTATCAACAGTAACTTTTTTAATTGATTATTGGTTAGTTTCAGTTCGTACATTCAAAGATCTATACACATTTGTTCATATCAAATTGACATTGATTCATTGTGGTAGATTTTAAACAGTAAGTCAAATGCTATTTTTTCAGTTAAAAAATCAATGTCTCCTTCCCTTGGTTTTGGATAAAACAATTTTGAAACAGTTTTTTGGATGTTGTTTTTAATTTATTTCAGACAACCTGAAGGTTCAAAGCTTGACACTCCGGATATTCCAATAATTAATCCTAGTAGCACTACCTCAACGGTAAGAGTGAAAAATACTAAAAGTATTCTATTGGCATTTAATTTTGTATCCTTATTCACTTGGTGGAATTGAAAGCATTGCTTGCTCGTTGTACTGAGTTTGTCTCGCCAGTGACAAATTAAGACTGGTGATTATCATCGCATTGATGTCACTAGGCATGACATGTGGCAAAAGTGGTGGCAGCTAAACCTCCAGTTGTGCAGTATTGTTTGTTGTGGATTATGGAGCCTGAGTCAACAACAGCAATAAAGAGTGTATTTAAAAAGGGACCCCACCTTATTATTTGGTGAAGTTCTTGATTGCCCATTACAGAGGCTGAAAAATTGGTCAGAATGCAGTGCACGTAACACGTTTTTAGACTTCATACACCCTTTGGAGGATGATTTTGCACATAGAAATCTAATGCAGAGCTTGCATATGTTCCTCTTACTATTTGAAAGTAGCTGCTTGCAAATTGAAACCAACAGTACCAGAAAACTGAAAAAAAAATATATTTTTAAATCCGAAAATCTGTAAATTAAAAAAGTAATTTCGCTAGACCCTACTGCTAGACGCTAGACCCTGCCTCTTCTCATAGTGTTTTCTTTACATATACCATTCTTGAGGAGTGAAAAGACTCCACCCATTCTAGAGGCATAAAAAGATGAGGTTGAAGCAGAAACTAAATGATTCTTCTTCAAGAAAAAGTAATATTACTGACTGATTAGTTCTTCTATCTCAAAATACTTCAAGCAACATAGCAAGATATAGCTTTTAACTCTTCACAGCACCTGCGGGTGCTTCTTCTTGTACTTCAACTGCAACAGAAGCGTGCTTCCTCCAGTGCCTGGATGCTTCATGGCTTCATAACTTGCTGTGTCACGTTCTCCCCAGCATCTTTGCATTCATGTGTCTGCAGTAGAACACTTCAGGGACCTTAAAACTCACCATGGCACAGATCAGGTCTCTCCCGATGTCACTGTGGTGCCGTTGAGTCGGTTCGCCTAAGCTCCTTCGCATTCCCTCACCTTCGCTGCAGCATCCTTTTCATGCAAGGGTACCTCTAGAACCCTCCTAAGTAGCTCGTCAGCTCTGACCTTTAAGTAGGGCCAGGCATCCTCACCTGGTAGACTTGTCAAATTTCCCCAGGTTACTGGTCGCAAACTGTAAAGAGGAATTGGTGGTCTTTAACCCAATCCTGGCAATCCAAAGACTCTCCTGCTCTAGTGGTGAGGCACTCAAGGGAAACTCGAAGTTTCGTTACTTTGAACTGGCTGTGCTCGCTTGCTGTTAAAACTTTGACCCTCACTGTACTTTACTTTTAAACTTGTGTGTTTTGATTTTTTTAAAGAACGTACTTCTTAATTCAATCTTCAATCTTACCTCACGCTGCACGCTCCGACCCCAGTCCACCACAGCTGTTGCTGCTTGAGTGGAGGGCGGACCTGCAGAGCGCGACACGCTCCCCTGACTCGTCACAGATGAGGTGGAAAGCACAAAAGGGCCGATGCCAGGGACGCGCAGCAGACGCGCGCAGCTGGTTCGCCTAAGGCAAGCCCATCTGCGACAGTCCGCCCCTGGCCCGGGCCTAGGGCCAGAAGTCCTGGTTCTCCTCCTAAACACTATGGACATACTATCAAAAAGCAGCCCGAAATTAATCAACAAGTATTCACTTGAGCAACTAAAGGCAAATTGTACACCTTGGCACCTTGAATGTATGAGATTACACATTGATGGCAAAAATGAAATATGTTCCAAGTGCGGTTCTCCGTTACACCAATTTCCAAAACTATGAAAGTCAAAAAATCCACCAGCGTTAACCAGTCAACTCTATCCAACAAATACTTTTCCTTCATTAGTACTAACTGCCGCTCCCTTCCTAAGCACAAATTCGATCTGTTTAATCTGTTAGTCAACGAACAACCGGACGCGATCTTTCTTGCGGAAACCTGGCTCCATGAAAGCTCAGGTCCGGATGTCGCCACCGCTCTACCAGCTAACTACGCAATAGTTAGGAAAGATCGCACCACTAAAACCGGAGGGGGTATAGCCATAATTTAAAAAAAGGATTACCGTTGTAAGTTCAAACATCTCTTGATCCCTAACTGCGAGGCAGCCCTATTTAGGTTGGCTCTTATCCCTAAGTTTACCTTTTCCTGCACACTCGTTTATCAACCTACCGGACCCTCTGGTCCCTGGGCTTCTGCTTTCCTTGAACTAATAACTCCCCTGGTCATGAAAACGGCGAATTTTTTAATTCTGGGCGACTTAAAACCTCATTTAGAGAATCCCTTCATCCAAACCCAGCAATAATCTGATTTCTGCCTTGGCCTCCTTTAATGTCAATCTAATTAACTCTGGGCCACTCATGAGGCAGGCTGTTAGACCTGTCTGGCTTCCTGCGTAGTCCCTCCAATGTATTATTTATTTTGTCCCCTTTTTGCCCCTCATACCTTTAATAATTTTTGTCCACTCACTTTTTCTAGGTGTTGGTCAAGGGGATAGGTGTTCTTTTCCCCCTCATAATTTTTCACCTCAGGCCTAGAGGCCTGGTCTGTCAGGAAAAATAGTTGGAACCACAAAATGGTGGCTACCAACTGCCCTAACTGCCAAACCCAGAACCTGCCCATAGACTAGTATAGAGCGTTCCAGAACCTTCTGGTCCCTTCTGGACTCCCGAGGGTCAGCCTATAAAAGGCGGAATGCTGGACAGCCATTTTGTCTGTCAGTGAGGAGCAGCTAGAGTGAAGGCTGAGGTCTGGTAGGGGTAGGATCCTGAAGGGTGGATTGCTCTACAAGGGTAGCCCTCTGTCAAGGCTTTTCCACCTCTCATTTCCTGTTGTCCTAGCCAAGTTAGTTCATCCTGCTGACCCTGGACAGTTAGGTGAAGGGGATAATTCCAGTAGTCATTGAAGCTGAGAAGGACCCTGCCCTGGGAGCTGAATTAAGAGTTCCCCTGTGCCCCTAGGTCTGTCCAGTAAGGAGGGATAGGGGATTAGTGCTGAAGAAGAGCTCTGTGGCTCTATTCTTAAGGAGCCCCCTTTAATCCCCCCTCCTGTCTAGAATGTGGAAAGGAAGCACTTCCTCTGAATAACTTCCAGATTTCCTTACTCTTGACTGGTCCTGTGGTGTGTAGCAAGCCTTTCAGCCTGTTAGGTGGAAAGCGAGGGGCTAGGATCTCATTCTCTTCAGTAAATCGGGAGCGGGACCCCTGGGGCACCGATCGCGCTCCGTGGCAGCGCCTTCCCCGAGGTGAGAAGAGTTAGTAAATTGACTGACTTTTGAGCGCTACCGCGCATGATCCCAGCTGAGCCGGGTGGCTGGCACAGGAGGGGCCTAGGGTCGAGCAGGCCTGGGAGTGAAGCATCTTCCTGGGAGCAAGCGCAGTGGGAGGCGGCACCAACGCGAGCGCTACCGCGCATGACCGCGAGTGTAGTGTCCCCGCCGATCGACGCTGAGGAGGAGCGCCGGGTGGCACAACAGCCAGAGAGAGTGTCCCGCCTTTTCCTTCTGCTCGCGCGCCACACGGAGGAGCTGGCCCGAGCAAGGAGGGAGAGTTGAGGGGCCCGGTAGCGGTGGTGGAATTCCGCATAATCTGTGCTTCTCCGCTCGTGTGCCTCAGAGAGCAGTTGGCTCGAGCAGGGTGAGGAGAGCGGAGGGGCCTGAGAAGCTGATGAGTCTTTCCAGCGCGGGGCTCCTTTGAACTGCCGAGTGAACTTCCCCACCGTCTGGCGCTGCAAGGCTTCACCTGACAATTCGTCCATAAGTAAGGAGGTAATCTGAAGGGGGAAGGTGGCGCTAGAGCCTGCAAGGTGATGATTTAAACTTCGGTTGTTCTTCCTCAACTGTGATTAGTGAGGTGGGGAGTAGACTGAGGAATCGACCTGCCAAGAGTGTGCTGAAAGTACTAATGATTTGAGGAAAGTTATAAGTTCCTCTTAAAGCTTACTGGTGTCAACATAGAACTTGGGCATTTCCTACGCTTTTCACTGTGTATGCCTTCACTTTGTGAAAGAGGTACAGATAAGGGAGGTAAAGGTTTAGGCACTAAAGTGAAGACAGAGCCAGTGAAGTTTGGAGACTTATGCAATGAAAGATACTATTGATGTTGATTATTAATGCCAGTTAAAACTGCTAAAAATATTTCTATTAATTTCATGACATCTGCATTTGCATGTACTGAGCTGTAGTTTCTCCCAAGACTTAAGCGTAATGTTATTTCACCTGACTGAATGTAAAGTACTGAACTGTGAATTCTAAATATAAGAGAACAGAGAATATTTTTATAAAGCAGCTCTTATTTTTCCATATTTTGGTGTAGTGTTGTTTTTGTGTGTTATTGCGTGGATTTACTGCTTGGTGGTTTGCAACCTTCACACTTGTGCCTCTAGAATTTATGTCTTACCCTAGGCCAGGCTACCCTAGGTGACCTGACATCCCAGGTTCCAACAGATTGGTGGCAGCGGTGGGATACCGACTTGATTGCAGCTACTCAATAGTAATTCAACGCAATACACTGGCCTACACCAGGAGTTTTCTCCTTGCGGCCCTCCTAATTTGAATTTTGTTTTTCCAAATTTGTTTCTGGTGGTGGGTGGAGGTTATCCTCAGGTCACGCTTCTTGGTTCTCTCCTGAGTGCTCATTTAATCCCATAGTGAAAGATGGAATTAAATTTTGAAGAGCTAGAATCCTACACTGTGACCCAACTCAAAGAATGGTGTCAGCAACAGGGGGTATTCTTTAAAAAAGGTGCCAGGAAAGGCGAGTTACTGACAAGCATAAGGGCATGGGTGGAAGCTCATTTAGTGGAGGAACCGGACACAGAAGAGAGTGACAGGGACACTGTCCTTGAGACTGCAATGTTGTACCAAGCTGGAGGGGGGAGTCTGCTGACCGGTCCCAGGACACCTTCGAGGGTGGGCAGCAGCGTCTCGGAGAGGGGTTTAACTGACGCCGAGCTGGAAGATAGGAGGGAGGAGAGGAGAATGAAATTGGAATTAGCTAGAATGGAAATGGAGAGGGAGGACAGGATGTTAGCCCATGAACGAACCATAAAGGAGCTAGACCTTCAAGCCTTAACACTAAGGTCTCCTAATCCAGATAATGGTGGCAGCGAAAATAAAGTGAATACCAGGGAACCCAGACCCTATCTACCCAAGGATGTGATTGCCAGTTACACCACAGGCGATGACATTGCCAAATGGTTAGCCGCATATGAAGTTTCTTTAAGGGCTCACTGGATCTTAGAAACTCACTGGGGGGGTGGGCTGTATAAATACATGCCACCTGCTGGCAGGGACACCTTGTTGGCTCTGGAGCAGGATGAGCAAACCCACTACCCTACAATGAAAGTGGCACTGGTGAAAAAGTTTGGACTTACCCCTGAAAGATACAGACAGAAATTCAGGGGAAGTCACAAACTGAGTACCCAGAATTGGGTAGATTTCTTAGATTACGCCAAGAAAGCCTTGGAGGGTTGGGTCAAGGGCAGCGAGGTGAAGGATTATGAGGGGCTGTATAATCTATTTTTGAAAGAACACCTCCTCGAGAAATGTTTTCCCGAGCTGCGCCAACACCTGGTGGACAGCAAGCTGACCAATCCCCGGAAGCTTGCAGAGGAGGCAGATACCTGGGCAAGTACCCGGGTGTCCTCAAAGGGGACTGGAGGGGATTCTCAAAAAGCCAGACAGGGCGCCCCCCAGAAGAAGGAGGGGGGAGATAAAAAGGAGTTCTCCAAAGGTCCCCAATTTAATTTCCAAGGAAAGGGAGCAGGTTTCACCCCTAAGGCAAACCCGCCCAGAAACCCTAATCCTGGCCAAAGCCAGCAGCCAAGGGTTCTCCACTGTTTTGAGTGTGGTGGTGCTGGACATTATAAGGGAGATGTCAGATGCCCAAAGAGACCACCCCCTCCCACCGGAGGAAAACCACCGGGAGTAGCTAGTGTAGCGCTCGGGGAGGAGTTGCCCTTAGATAAGGGGGGTGAGTGGGCGGGTGTCACCTTAGTGTCCCTGGGGGAGCGGGAGATGGTTCCAAAGATCCAGGTGCCCCCAAATACTACAAAGTATGGGCAATGGGTCACCATCAATGGCCAGAGAGGGGAGACTCTGAGAGATACAGGAGCCAGTATGACTATGGTGAGAAGTCAACTGGTGTCTCCAGAGCAGGTGGTTCCCAATGTACTCCACCCCGCCGCGATGGCTGACGGCAGAATGGGCCACTATCCAGTGGCTGAGGTTCCCTTTGAGTGGGAGGGGGTTGCAGGTTCACTTCGTGTTGCCGTAAGCCCTGCCGTGCCAGTTGATTGTCTGCTGGGGAATGACATGGAGCACAACACTTGGAGAGAGGTGGAATACCGGACGCACACTGCGATGCTGGGTACACCTGACTGGGCCTGTGCAAGCACATGGTCTGCGACTGCCCGGAGAGGGAGTTCGCCTGGGTTGGAGCCTGGAACAATGGCCCAACCCGCTGCTAAAAAGGGACAGACCCGGAGACAGGAAGAGCCTGCTCCGGCTTCCACACCCCATGAGACAGATCGGCCACCTGCGGTGGTGGGCCAGGAGTCCGTGGAGGGGGAAGTAGACTCTCTGGAGGATTTACCCATCCCTGCTGAGTGGCATGTGGAGGGAGGTCCTACCAGAGAGGAATTCTGTAAGGGGCAGAGGGAGTGCCCTACCCTTGAGGGACTGAGGCGACAGGCTGAAGCCCAGGCAGCAGGTGATGTTACGGGACATTACCATATTTACTGGGAGGATGGACTCCTCTACAGTGAACCCAAGGTACCCTTGCCTGGTTCATCAAGGGCCTTTGTAGTCCCGCAACAATACCGAGCCTTTCTGCTAGAATTGGCTCATGCTATACCCCTGGCAGGACACTTAGGCCAGGACAAGACCTTTGCTCGGCTTGTCCTCCGCTTTTACTGGCCTCAGATGAAAGTGGCGTCCAACACTTACTGTCGGACATGTGTATCCTGCCAGGCCAGTAGGAAAACAGGGGTGAAGCTGAAGGCTCCCCTGGAACCACTTCCAGTCGTTAGCACACCCTTTGAGAGGGTGGGCATCGACATTGTAGGGCCTTTAGATCCACCAACCACAGCTGGTCACAGGTTCATCCTGGTCCTGGTGGATCATGCCACACGGTACCCAGAGGCAATTCCTCTGAGGACAGTCACTGCACCTGTGGTGGCTAGAGCCCTAATGGGGATCTTTACCCGAGTGGGATTCCCCAAGGAAGTTGTGTCCGACAGGGGGACCAACTTCATGTCAGCTTATATGCGGGCAATGTGGAAGGAGTTTGGAGTGATCTACCGGTTCACCACTCCTTATCACTCCCAGTCAAATGGACTGGTTGAGAGATTTAATAAGACCTTGAAGGGCATGATCAGAAGTCTGCCCGAAAGCCTGCGGAGGAAATGGGACGTCCTCCTACCCTGTTTGCTCTTTTCTTACAGGGAAGTGCCACAGAAGGGAGTGGGCTTCAGCCCCTTTGAGCTTCTGTATGGGCATCCTGTACGCGGTCCTCTCAGCCTGGTGAAGGATGGTTGGGAGAAGTCTCCCAGGAAACCCCCCCAGGATGTGGTGAGCTACATGCTGGCCTTCAGGAGCCAAATGGCGAAGTTGTGGAAGCAGGCTTCTGACAACTTGGAGGCCAGCCAGGCAGTTATGAAAGAGTGGTATGACCACAATGCTCACCAGGTGGAATTGGAGCCTGGCCAGAAAGTGTGGGTGATGGAGCCTGGAGAGCTTAGTGCCCTTCAGGATCGCTGGACAGGTCCATTTGAAGTGTTGGAGAAGAAGGGTAAGGCCACATACCTGGTGGACCTTAAGACCCCTCGACAGCCCCTACGGGTGCTGCATGCCAACCGTCTCAAACCCAACCATGAGAGGCCCGAGGTCATGTTGTTGATGGTGACTGATGGGGAAGAGGAAGCGGAAAGCGAACCTCTCCCAGATCTATTCTCGTCTCAAGAGAAGGATGGGTCAGTGGAGGGAGTGATTCTCTCTCCCACTCTAACTCCTGAGCAACGGGAGGACTGCCGCCAGATACTGGAGCAGTACTCTACGTTGTTCTCCCTTGTCCCGGGAAGGACTCACCTGTGTACCCATGATGTGGACACAGGGGACAGCCCACCAGTGAAGTCGAAGACCTACCGGCTGTCTGACAAGGTGAAGGCTAGCATCCATGGAGAGGTTGCCAAGATGCTAGAGCTGGGAGTTATCGAACCTTCTAACAGCCCTTGGTCCAGTCCGGTGGTGCTCGTGCCAAAAGCCGCGCCACCAGGCACCACACCCAAACTGAGGTTCTGTGTGGATTACCGAGGACTGAACTCAGTGACAAAGACTGATGCTCATCCGATCCCTAGGGCGGATGACTTAATTGACCGGCTAGGAGCTGCCCAATATCTGAGTACCTTTGACCTCACTTCGGGGTACTGGCAGATCTCCTTGACAGATGGAGCAAAGGAAAGGTCAGCCTTCTCCACGCCTGAGGGACACTTCCAGTTTTGTGTGATGCCCTTTGGGCTCAAAAATGCCCCTGCCACATTTCAGCGGCTGGTGAACCAGGTCCTCTCTGGAATGGAGAGTTTCTCTGCTGCTTACCTGGATGACATTGCTGTCTTCAGTAGCAGTTGGGAGGACCATTTGCAACATTTACAAGCAGTTCTCCAGGCCCTGAAACAAGCTGGATTGACAATCAAGGCCAGCAAATGCCAGATTGGGCAGGGGTCGGTTGTTTACCTTGGACACTTGGTGGGTAGGGGGACTGTGCAGCCCCTGCAGGCGAAGATTGAGGCAATCATGGCCTGGGAACCCCCCAAGACACAGACTGAGGTCCGAGCTCTCCTGGGCCTCACAGGTTACTACTGTCGCTTTGTGAAGGGGTATGGCACTATTGTAGCGCCCCTCACAGAGCTCACCTCAAAGAAACAACCTCGACGGGTAGTTTGGACGGGAGCTTGTCCGCAAGCTTTTGAGAAACTAAAGCAGGCAATGTGTGCAGCACCGGTCCTGAGGGCCCCAGACTTCTCCAAGAAGTTCATTGTCCAGACAGATGCATCAGAACATGGCATTGGGGCAGTGTTATCGCAACTAAATGAAGAGGGCCTGGATCAGCCTGTAGTTTTCTTATCCAGGAGACTGCTTCCCCGGGAACAGAAGTGGAGTGCAATTGAGAGGGAAGCTTTTGCGGTGGTGTGGGCTCTGAAGAAGCTGCGGCCATACCTCTTTGGCTCGCACTTCCTGGTTCAGACTGACCACCGACCCCTTCGTTGGCTGATGCAAATGAAGGGGTAAAATCCCAAGCTGTTGAGGTGGTCCATCTCCCTACAGGGAATGGACTTCCGGGTGGAACATCGGCCTGGAGTGGACCACGCCAATGCAGACGGTCTCTCCAGGTATTTCCGCCTTAGTGATGAGGACTCCCAAGGGGTTGGGTAGTTCTCCCCACTTTCAGCTGGGGGGGACGCGTGTTAGACCTGTCTGGCTTCCTGCGTAGTCCCTCCAATGTATTATTTATTTTGTCCCCTTTTTGCCCCTCATACCTTTAATAATTTTTGTCCACTAACTTTTTCTAGGTGTTGGTCAAGGGGATAGGTGTTCTTTTCCCCCTCATAATTTTTCACCTCAGGCCTAGAGGCCTGGTCTGTCAGGAAAAATAGTTGGAACCACAAAATGGTGGCTACCAACTGCCCTAACTGCCAAACCCAGAACCTGCCCATAGACTAGTATAGGGCGTTCCAGAACCTTCTGGTCCCTTCTGGACTCCCGAGGGTCAGCCTATAAAAGGCGGAATGCTGGACAGCCATTTTGTCTGTCAGTGAGGAGCAGCTAGAGTGAAGGCTGAGGTCTGGTAGGGGTAGGATCCTAAAGGGTGGATTGCTCTACAAGGGTAGCCCTCTGTCAAGGCTTTTCCACCTCTCATTTCCTGTTGTCCTAGCCAAGTTAGTTCATCCTGCTGACCCTGGACAGTTAGGTGAAGGGGTTAATTCCAGTAGTCATTGAAGCTGAGAAGGACCCTGCCCTGGGAGCTGAATTAAGAGTTCCCCTGTGCCCCTAGGTCTGTCCAGTAAGGAGGGATAGGGGATTAGTGCTGAAGAAGAGCTCTGTGGCTCTATTCTTAAGGAGCCCTCTTTTATCCCCCCTTCTCTCTAGAATGTGGAAAGGAAGCACTTCCTCTGAATAACTTCCAGATTTCCTTACTCTTGACTGGTCCTGTGGGGTGTAGCAAGCCTTTCAGACTGTTAGGTGGAAAGCGAGGGGCTAGGATCTCATTCTCTTCAGTAAATCGGGAGCGGGACCCCTGGGGCACCGATCGCGCTCCGTGGCAGCGCCTTCCCCGAGGTGAGAAGAGTTAGTAAATTGACTGACTTTTGAGCGCTACCGCGCATGATCCCAGCTGAGCCGGGTGGCTGGCACAGGAGGGGCCTAGGGTCGAGCAGGCCTGGGAGTGAAGCGTCTTCCTGGGAGCAGGCGCAGTGGGAGGCGGCACCAACGCGAGCGCTACCGCGCATGACCGCGAGTGTAGTGTCCCCGCCGATCGACGCTGAGGAGGAGCGCCGGGTGCCACAACAGCCAGAGAGAGTGTCCCGCCTTTTCCTTCTGCTCGCGCGCCACACGGAGGAGCTGGCCCGAGCAAAGAGGGAGAGTTGAGGGGCCCGGTAGCGGTGGGGGAATTCCGCATAATCTGTGCTTCTCCGCTCGTTTGCCTCAGAGAGCAGTTGGCTCTAGCAGGGTGAGGAGAGCGGAGGGGCCTGAGAAGCTGATGAGTCTTGCCAGCGCGGGGCTCCTTTGAACTACCGAGTGAACTTCAAGGCTTCACCTGACAATTCGTCCATAAGTAAGGAGGTAATCTGAAGGGGGAAGGTGGTGCTAGAGCCTGCAAGGTGAGGATTTAAACTTTGGTTGTTCTTCCTCAACTGTGATTAGTGAGGTGGGGAGTAGACTGAGGAATCGACCTGCCAAGAGTGTGCTGAAAGTACTAATGATTTGAGGAAAGTTATAAGTTCCTCTTAAAGCTTACTGGTGTCAACCTAGAACTTGGGCATTTCCTATGCTTTTCACTGTGTATGCCCTCACTTTGTGAAAGAGGTACAGATAAGGGAGGTAAAGGTTTAGGCACTAAAGTGAAGACAAAGCCAGTGAAGTTTGGAGACTTATGCAATGAAAGATACTATTGATGTTGATTATTAATGCCAGTTAAAACTGCTAAAAATGTTTCTATTAATTTCATGACATCTGCATTTGCATGTACTGAGCTGTAGTTTCTCCCAAGACTTAAGCGTAATGTTATTTCACCTGACTGAATGTAAAGTCCTGAACTGTGAATTCTAAATATAAGAGAACAGAGAATATTTTTATAAAGCAGCTCTTATTTTTCCATATTTTGGTGTAGTGTTGTTTTTGTGTGTTATTGCGTGGATTTACTGCTGGGTGGTTTGCAACCTTCACACTTGTGCCTCTAGAATGTATGTCTTACCCTAGGCCAGGCTACCCTAGGTGACCTGACATCCCAGGTTCCAAACCAGGCCATTTGCTGGACCCCATCTTTTCTAACCTCGTTGAGATTCAATGCTCCCCAGCACTTCCTATATGCTGGTCTGATCACTTTCTCACAAGCTTCAACCGGTCACTCCCTGCGTATTTTACACCCACCTCCGACCTAGGATCGCAAACCAGGAACTGGAAAAAACTAGATATCACTGCCCTAAACACTATTTTAAACTCTCACATGCCTTTCTCCAAACAATTAGTGAATTCACTCTCAGCCTCAGTGCACAAATGGCTCCACACTGTCATTGACACCTGCCTACCTCTCTAAAAAAAAAAAGCTAACAATCACTGACCCCAGCACCTTGGTTTACCGAAGCACTGAAAACAGAGAAAACCAACTGCAAGTTATGGAACGCAAGTGGAAAAGGAATTACACATCTGAATCCAGAGTCGGATACAAAACTACCTTTTTTTTTAACACTTTATGTCATTTTTCATGTTAAACATAGGTACACTCTGGTAGATTTCAATAAATAAGACAGTTCAGGTCTAGAAACAAGAAGCATTGGTATCGTATACAACAGGAAATAACACATTACGTATTGTCTCCCTGCAGGTTCGAAGCATCGTAAGTACTAAACCATAAGATACAAAGTTACCTTAAAAACATATCATAATCTTTGCAGAACCGCCCGAGCAAACTATATCTCCACCACCATCTTCGACGCCCTCAATTGCTCCAAAACTTAAATATGGTCAAGGAGTTCTCTGGCTCCAAAACCCAAACTAGGCCCCCTGCACTCAACAAACAGAAATGTGAGGTTTTGGCCTACTTCCTTGTCCAGAAAGTGGATAAAATATATCAGGACATAGTGCGTACTCAAGACGTGAACCTCTCCCCACCTCCTGCATTACTCACATCTTTCCAAACAGACAACATGTGTCCTAACCAAGTTGAGTCACTCAGCACTCCTGGCAGCTACTTGACACATGGTCCCTGTTGAACACAGCCACTCTGAAAAAAACTCTTAAACAATATCAAACCAGGATCACCCAAGGATCCTCTGTCGATTTCGGTGCTTCGGCAGCTTGAACAGCCATCGCTGAACGTGATCATGGACCTCCTAAACGCCTCCCTGCAGGTAGCTACTATTCCATCGGACTGGAAACATGCCATGATACTGCCTCCTCAAAAAGGCCAATGCCGACCCCGACTTACCCTCTAACAATCGCCCGATCTCCTTACTGCCAGCCTTTTTAAACATTTTGGAGAAGCACGTCCATACACCGCTATCTCAGTTTGTGGAAACCCAAAGGCTCCTCCATCCCTCCCAGTCAGGTTTTAGAGCCGGATTCTCCACCGAAACCACCCTTTTAGGGGTAACTGAGAGACTGCGTCGCCGTCTGGACACAGGAGTCACCGTGGCGCTCATTTTGTTGGATCTGAGTGCTGCTTTCAACACGGTGTCTCACTCAGTGCTAATCAAAACTTTTAGATCGCTGGGTATTCACAGCTCAGCTTTGAATTGCCTCTCCTCATTCCTTGTCAACCGCACCTTCCAACTTTTCTCCCCCACAGCCAGCTCAGAAATCCACTCCTTCACCCATGGGGTGCCACATGGTTCCATCATCAGCCCTCTACTTTTTAATTTATTATTATTATTATTATTATGCTGTTTTATAGCGCGCTCCATTACTGCCGGAGTATCCTGGCGCGAAAAGAAAAAAAACAGAATAAGAATAAGCAGCCTACCCTACACAGACAAAAGCTAAAAGGCTAGTCGAAACAAATGGGTTTTCAACCCTTTTTTGAAAGAGATAAAGTTCACCGTAGCTCGCAAGGATAGAGGGAGCTCATTCCAAGCCAAAGCGGACTTCACCGCCACTGATTGCCCTCCCAGCCGAGAAAGCCGGAAGCGCGGGACCTGAAGCAGATGTTGGGCGGCAGAGCGCAAAGGTCGCTTAGGAGAGTAGCGCCTGAATCGTTTCATCAGGTAGGCGGGGCCTTGTCCATAAATGGCTTTGTGGGCCAGGGTCAAGATTTTAAAAGTAATCCTCTGGGAGACCGGCAGCCAGTGCAGGCTCTGCAGGTGGTTTCTGGCGCTGACCCGACTGGGGATATTACCTAACAGTCTGACGGTTGCGTTTTGGATCACCTGGAGACGTCTCACCATATAAGCCGGGGATCCACTCAGCAGGCCATTGGCATAGTCAAGTCGCGAAAGAATTAGAGCTCTAGCCACTGACTCTCTTGCTGAGGCAGGCAAATAGGGAAAAAACTTCCGCAACGCCTTAAGGGTCCCGAAACAGCCCCCTGCCAGCTTCTTGATGTGCCCCTCAAACCGGAGGTCTTCCCCGAACCAGACCCCTAGATTCTTGGCGAGGACATTGACTGAACTGGGCATCGGGAAACCGGCCGGCCAAAGTGCTTCTCTAAAATTAGGGGGGAATTGACCGTAAAGCAGTATTTCCGTCTTATCCTCGTTGCACTTCAGTTGCGCGGAGGCTAACCAGTTGAAAACTGCGGATAAACAGAACTGAATCCGCTCGGTATCTAAGACATCCCTAGGCCAGGTGAACAACAGCTGTGTATCATCGGCATATGCGATGATTTTGGCCCCCAAATGTTCGGCAAGCTCAATCAGGGGGGTCAGATATACATTAAAAAGAAGAGGGCTCAAGGTGGAGCCCTGCGGGACCCCCGTCATGAGGGGCTTAGCCGAAGATGAAAAAGGAGGGAGCCAAACCTGTTGTGACCGAGACGAGAGAAAGGAGCGCAGCCAGTCCAAAGCGAGGCCAGCAACCCCAATGTCCGCAAGCCTAGTGAGGAGGCGTTGGTGAGGCACCGTGTCGAACGCGGCAGAGAGGTCCAATAAAATTAGAGCTGCTCTGCCGCCACCGTCCAGACACTCCCTAACTGCCTCAGAGATCTCCACCAGAGCAGATTCCGTGCTGTGCGCAGCACGGAAACCAGATTGAGCAGGATGGAGAGCCCCCGATGATTCCACAAACTCATTAAGCTGCCGGAAAGCCAGTTTTTCCCCTATTTTTGCCATAGCCGGGAGCAGAGAAATTGGACGATAATTGGCCAGCACTTCAGGGTCTGCTCCAGCCTTTTTCTGCAGGGGAAGAAGTTTGGCTTGTTTCCACTCAGCAGGAACTGTGGCTGTTTTAAATGAAAGGCTAACAATCTGCGTCACTTTAAATGTAAGACCCTTAGCCGATGTGGCAGAGGAGTCAGGGCTGTCCTTATTCTCCTATCCTGATGATTCCCAAATCATTTTTTCTCTCTCCATGAAGAGCATTGGTGGTCCTTCCCCCCGCCATACCCCCCCCCCCAACCCCCCCCTTCCTTCAGTTGGGTCTGAGCAAAATAGCATCATGGACGCAACTAAACTACCTCAAACTAAATGGGGAGAAAACAAAGGTCCTTGTATTTGGGAAAAACAAGGAACTCTGGGGCCCTCAACCCTGGCCTTGCGAAATGGGCACTCTTCTCACACCCTCCCGAGAAGCTCGAAATCTGTGCATCACTATTGATGACTCGCTCAGTATGCACTCCCAAGCAGTTAAAGTAGCAGCTACATGCTTTACCATACTAAAGTAGTAACAATAAATGTGCTGGATGTTACCAGAGTCCACCCAGAAAACCGTAGTCAATGCCTTGATTAAGTCAAAGCTGAACTACGGAAACGTTCTTTACTTGGGCTCGAATAAGAAGGTAAACCGCAGGCTACAAATGGTGCAGAATTCTGCAGCTGGGCTTCCGTGCCGGGTCCCGAGAGCTACCTCCATTTCCAGTCATCTACGAAACTTGCACTGGCTCGCAATTTCGCAAATCCTTGAAGACGTGGCTTTTTAACATATAACCTGCCAGCCTTTTTTTCCTATCTTTGTCTCGGATCCGTTTCTGTGCCGGGAAACCCTCTGTGGGTAGCTGTTCCGCATTACAAATAAAATAAATAAATAAATAAAATTCTTTTGCTTCGGAAACCTTGGCTCAATTATTTGAATTTTCTGCCCCATCTTTTACTCAAGCTGTAAGCAGTTTAATTCATTGACCAGTTCTGCAGTTTGGCAATTTCCACACAAACTGTTCCAGCCCTGGTCTTTGTCCACAGTGAGAGCAGGAATGGGCAGATGAATCTGAGAGTCTCTAGGGAGGATTTTAATGGGTTTATATTTGTGGTCATTAACAACGTATAGAGTGTATTTCCTCACTCGATTACAAATGTATACATTATTATAGTATTGTTGCTTTTGAAACAAATTCTCTACAATGTGTAGAAAAGCGATTTTCTGATGCGTTGACCAGGCTCCAATTGGGTATAAACCCCATATTTTCCAAGATGAGTCATCCTTGTCGCTCATGCTCTTTCGCCCCTGCCCATATCGCTCCTTGAAATCTCTGAAGCTCATAGTAAAACTGAAATGTACTGGTTTATTTCCAAAGTCGTCGTTTATTCTGCTCTCGATTAACTTTCCATGGCTTAATCACAACCTGAAACTTTAGTTTCAAGGTCTTTCCGCTGGTTCACTGTGCTCTATTCATTCCTATAACAAATTATTGTAAATGTATTTAATTTGTTCTAGAATCTCTGTACAACATTAGTTTAGCGGGTGCTGAATAACAATTTGTGCAGTGGGACGATGCTTAGCTGTTAAGGTAACGTGACATTTATTTTCCATGTGTTCTGATTTGCTGATGAAAGTATACATTTGCTCACACCACAGTGATTATGCAGTTTGTTATTTCAGATGTAAAAATATTGTATAGAAATCCTTGATTTTAGGGGTGAGTCAGAGCACTTTCTTGTTGTACTAGGGATGATGTCCTTAATTCACTTGATTTTGCCACCCACTTGGGACGTAAATTAATTTCTGATTTTACACTGCTTTCTAATGCATTTTCCTTGAGATGCTTCATGGCATTGACTTTGCATTTACTCTGTGCTGCTTTATTCATTTAAACATTTTTTTTTTTACTGAAATATTTTTTATTTTCAAATTAGAATCAAGGAAAGGGTCTACACCTACACAGCATATGGCCCACAACCCCTGGTCGGGCCGACTGCTTATGTTTAGGGAGGGCATGAAAAAATCAGACAATGGTTATCAATGCAGGTGTTGCAATGCAAGTCGCCTACAACCCATGATGGGCCGGCCGCGTATTACAAGAGGGCACTGCATAGGTATGTGATGTTGGAGAACTTTGAGACCCAGATTCAACATAGATGGTAAAAGAAAAATATAGTGGAAGACGTATAAAAGGAGATAGAAAAGGGGTAGTTGGCAGGGAGAGAAAAGAAGACGGGTAAGTCAGGAAAGAGATAGAGAGCTAAGACAGGGCGGTTAAGGAAAAAAGATAGTGGAGCAGAGTAGAGGGGTCGTATTGCTTATGAAGGCGAACAATGGTGGTCCAGGGCAGTATCAACAAGCATTTGCAATGCAATAGGTCTCGCATTAGGAAATTTTGAGCTATTGGTATTGTAAATGACAATTTTTTTATTTCTGTGTTGGTTTTGAAAATAGCTAAATAGCTTTGTCATTTACAATGCCAATAGTTATAACTTTCGCAAATGTGACACCTATAGCATTTGTAATGCAATTAGTGTTTTATTTACGTGACTTAGATGTATTACTATTACAAATAACAATGGCTTTTAATTTTTTTAAATAATTAATACTTAAATAAGTTATTGTAATTTATAATAGCAATAGCTTAAACTTGTGTAAATAACTTTTGTGAAGATTGTGTTAAGCGTATTTTATTGTGACGAAAATCCAAGAACAGAAGTTAAATATGAACATCTTTTTGTGACATTTGTAATAAAGTTTGAGACATTGAGAGAACATATTTGAACCAGTTGTTGTTGAATGGTTGCACAGATTGATGCTGTGGTGCCCCTGAGTGGTGGTGCTGAATTAGTGCGATAGATAGATCGAGTGAGGGCGATAGATCGAGTGAGGGCGATAGATCGAGTGAGGGTGATAGATCGAGTGAGGGTGATAGATCGAGTAAGGGCGATAGATCGAGTGAGGGCGATAGATCGAGTGAGGGCGATAGATCGAGTGAGGGCGATAGATCGAGTGAGGGTGATAGATCGAGTAAGGGCGATAGATAGAGTGAGGGCGATAGATCGAGTGAGGGCGATAGATCGAGTGAGGGCGATAGATCGAGTGAGGGCGATAGATCGAGTGAGGGCGATAGATCGAGTGAGGGCGATAGATCGAGTGAGGGCGATAGATCGAGTGAGGGCGATAGATCGAGTGAGGGCGATTGATAGATCGAGTGAGGGCGATTGATAGATCGAGTGAGGGCGATTGATAAATAGAGTGAGGGCGATAGAGTGAGGGCGATAAATAGATAGAAAGTGCCTATAAATAAACCAATCAAAAACATAAACACCTAATAAACAAAAATGCCTGATTATTGAAAAGGAATAGACCAAGATATTAGATTTGTGCAAATACAATAAACAGAAGCAAGACAGTGAAGGGGCAGGAGAGAGTGAGACAAAAATAGAGGAAGAGTGGAAGGCCAAGACAGTGAAGGGGCAGGAGAGAGTGAGAGGGAAATAGAGGAAGAGTGGAGAGGCCAAGACAGTGAAGGGGCGGGAGAGAGTGAGAAGGAAACTGAGGAAGAGTGGAGAGGCCAAGACAGTGAAGGAGCAGGAGAGAGTGAGGCGGAAACTGAGGAAGAGTGGAGAGGCCAAGACAGTGAAGGGGCAGGAGAGAGTGAGGCGGAAACTGAGGAAGAGTGGAGAGGCCAAGACAGCGAAGGGGCAGGAGAGAGTGAAACGGAAACAGGAAGAGTGGAGAGGCCAAGACAGTGAAGGGGCAGGAGAGAGTGAGACAGAAATAAAGGAAGAGTGGAGAGGCCAAGACAGTGAAGGGGCAGGAGAGAGTGAAACAGAAACTGAGGAAGAGTGGAGAGGCCAAGGCAGTGAAGGGGCAGGAGAGAGTGAGACAGAAATAGAGGAAGAGTGGCGAGCCCAAGACAGTGAAGGGGCGGGAGAGAGTGAGGCGGAAACTGAAAAAGAGTGGCGAGGCCAAGACAGTGAAGGAGCAGGAGAGAGTGAGACAGAAATAGAGAAAGAGTGGAGAGGCCAAGACAGTGAAGGGGCAGGAGAGAGTGAGACAGAAATAGAGGAAGAGTGGAGAGGCCAAGATAGTGAAGGGGCAGGAGAGAGTGAGACAGAAATAGAGGATGAGTGGAGAGGCCAGGACAGTGAAGGGGTAGGAGAGAGTGAAACGGAAACTGAGGAAGAGTGGAGAGGCCAAGACAGTGAAGGGGCAGGAGAGAGTGAAACGGAAACGGAGGAAGATTGTAGAGGCCAAGACAGTGAAGGGGCAGGAGGGAGTGAAACTGAAACAGAGGATGAGTGGAAAGACCAAAACAGTGAAGGGGCTGGAGAGAGTGAGACAGAAATAGAGGAAGAGTGGAGAGGCCAAGACAATGAAGGGGCAGGAGAGAGTGAGACAGAAATAGAGGAAAAGTGGCGAGGCCAAGACAGTGAAGGGGCAGGAGAGAGTGGAACGGAAACTGAGGAAGAGTGGAGAGGCCAAGACAGTGAAGGGGCAGGAGAGAGTGAAACGGAAACAGAGGAAGAGTGGAGTGGCCAAGACAGTGAAGGGGCAGGAGAGAGTGAGACAGAAATAGAGGAAGAGTGGAGAGGCCAGGACAGTGAAGGGGCAGGAGAGAGTGAAACGGAAACTGAGGAAGAGTGGAGAGGCCAAGACAGTGAAAGGGCAGGAGAGAGTGAGACAGAAACTGAGGAAGAGTGGAGAGGCCAAGACAGTGAAGGGGCAGGAGAGAGTGAGACGGAAACTGAGGAAGAGTGGAGAGGCCAAGACAGTGAAGGGGCAGGAGAGAGTGAGACAGAAATAGAGGAAGAGTGGAGAGGCCAAGACAGTGAAGGGGCAGGAGAGAGTGAAACGGAAACAGAGGAAAAGTGGAGAGGCCAAGACAGTGAAGGGGCAGGAAAGAGTGAGACAGAAATAGAGGAAGAGTGGAGAGGCCAGGACAGTGAAGGGGCAGGAGAGAGTGAAACAGAAACTGAGGAAGAGTGGAGAGGCCAAGACAGTGAAGGGGCAGGAGAGAGTGAGACAGAGACAGAGATAGAGGAAGAGTGGAGAGGCCAAGACCGTGAAGGGGCAGGAGAGAGTGAAACGGAAACTGAGGAAGAGGGGAGAGGCCAAGACAGTGAAGGGGCAGGGGAGAGTGAGACAGAAATAGAGGAAGAGTGGAGAGGCCAATACAGTGAAGGGGCAGGAGAGAGTGAAACGGAAACTGAGGAAGAGTGGAGAGGCCAAGACAGTGAAGGGGCAGGAGAGAGTGAAACGGAAACAGAGGAAGAGTGGAGAGGCCAAGACAGTGAAGGGACAGGAGAGAGTGAGAGAAATAGAGGAAGAGTGGAGAGACCAAGGTAGTGAAGGGGCAGGAGAGAGTGAGACAGAAATAGAGGAAGAGTGGAGAGGCCAAGACAGTGAAGGGACAGGAGAGAGTGAGAAAAATAGAGGAAGAGTGGAGAGACCAAGGCAGTGAAGGGGCAGGAGAGAGTGAGACAGAAATAGAGGAAGAGTGGAGAGGCCAAGACAGTGAAGGGGCAGGAGAGAGTGAGACAGAAATAGAGGAAGACTGGAGAGGCCAAGAAGGTGAAGGGACAGGAGAGAGTGAGACAGAAATATAGGAAGAGTGGAGAGAGAGGAGAGAGTGGGGAGAGTGAGGATAGTGAGGAGAGGGGAGATTGAAGTGAGAGGGAGGTGAGAGGGGAGAGTGGTGAGTGGGGAGAGTGGGGAGAGGGGAGAGTGGGGAGAGTGAAGAGAGGGGAGAGGGGAGAAGAGAGGAGAGAGGAGGGAAGAGGGGAGAGGGGAGAGACTGAGGGGAGGGGAGAGTCAGGAGATAGAGGAGAGGAGGTTTTATAGTATTGTTAGAAAGGAAGTGAAACTAAATAAGGGGGGGGATGCAAGAGGAGGATTATATGGGAGTGACCAAGAGCGTGAGAGAGAGAGAAATATATTCTAGGATAGCTGAGTGGACTAAAGCGATTACCCAAGACATTTGCCTGGGACTTGTAGACTAAAACTAGCGTCACATCTTTCTGACGCCAAAGAATCGAGAACCATTGAGTCGGGTAACACAGACACCTGTTTGGGGCGCCTGGAGATGAGTGGGAGTCTGCAATGCGCTGTATCAAAGGTCCCTATCAGCTGTCCAAGAGTCAAACTTTAAAAAAAAAAAAATTGTGTGCGTGTCTAGATCCCATGAAGGGATTGTGGGTCTGAAAGCAGATGCACTAGAAGAAGGGGAGAAGGAGGTGCTGCAGCCCCCACACCTATAAATCCTTTATGGCGTTCAGATGTAAAATTAATAATGAAAACACCTTAATTTTTTTGTCCTGAAGCACATCTACTATGTGTTCAACTACAAAATGTTTCACGGCAGCCAACTTCGTTTGATAAAGTGCTGCTAAATATTTTAAAATGTTTAGCTGTGCCTGCAATTCCTTTCTCTTACAACACTCTGGAGTTTATTTTTTTAATATTAACTTAAGAAACTCTTGGTCGGGTGCAGATTGAAGAAGTCCCTGGTATTCAAGAGGTGTTCTTTCATATAGAAAGACACGTGCTTACTTTACAAAGTACAAACAAATCAATATAAACATCTGCAGCATGGGAAGTACAGTCTAGGGGCACTTAACTTGATGTCAGTGTAAAGCACCCTTCTCCAACAAGCAGGGGTGCCAACCTTCATGTAGCGCTGTGAGGAGGAGGGAGGGAGGAGAGAGTGCGCCGTGCATACAAATGGTGAAGGAGGGCAGGTCCAGCTGAGACGGAAGAGGCTGAAGGTGGGAGGGTGGGGGAGATAGCGAAAGGGTGAGAGAAGAGGCATGGGGGCGGGGGAGAGCATTCCTTTGAAGTGTGAAGCTTTCGGCATTGCTGTGGCGGGTCTGATGTGAATACAGATCGTTATGCGGTGGTCTGCTTTTACCATAATGTAATGCCTACTTTTGTAAGGAGTTAGTTCAACTAAAATTGAGATCGTATTTGCCAAATGATTTCTTGTGTCTTCTGTTTTAAACTATGTGGGACCCGAGTTGATGTGATGGTCTTGAATCCTCCAGATTTCTATTGAAGTCAGACTGGTGCCTCTGAAGACATGTGACCATCTGAACCCTTAAGAGGCACTACCGCTCGCCCTAAAGAGAAGGGACCGTTGCGTGATTGACTCTTAACAATGGAGAAAAATAAAAATGACGTCAGCTTTTTAGCTTCTTCCCTGCTCCTGCATTTCGTCTGTTTGTCTATGTAGGTGGCATCGCCCGGTTGGAGACATGATGTATGTTCTTGTCTTGTGCATAAAGGTATATTGGTCAGTAATCTGCGCTAAGCAGAGTGTGCAGCTTTTCACACGTTTGTGAAAGACTGTCTTTTGTGTAGATGCCTGCTCCTACTTACTCCGCCTCCTTGCAGAGTGCACCTTTGGTAACTGGTTTCGACACTCAAGCTGCTCCATCCTGTTCTCATCGCCATTGTAGACATGAGTCTGGAATGTGCTGCTCTGACAGTTTGTGTGTTTGTTTGTACGTGGCCGCGGCTCAGTACATCTGTTGTGCTGGTTGGTATGGGGGGGAGGGGGGGGGCGGGGCGGGAGCGCATTGGCGAGGGAGCAGCAGCCTGGTTGGTATCGTATGCCCACTTCAACCTAAGTAGTTTCTGTGCTTCACGAGATGGACATGGGGCGTTGAAAACGAAACTGCTGGCTGACAGTGAATAAAAAACAAGCGTTGCTTTTTGCATGGGTTTCCGTTGACAGCCAGAGATCCATTTCCATTTAGCCTTCAGGAAGTACGTCAGAAACAAGCAACTCGTCACCAGCATTTTTTTCTTGAGTATGTGTGCTGCGAGGCCTTACACATGACAGGGAAGCGCTACACAAAAGCTGACAACATAACACAACGTAACATGTCTGCAAACTGGCATGCTGTAGTTAGAAGGCACAAAGTATGTAAACAGAAAAAGATCCTCTTCCGAAAGTGTCACACTGCTAGGTCATCAGCCGTATAACTCCTTGCACGTAACAAAAAAACTACTCTATCTCCTTATTTTTGATGCAAACGTAATCTTTTTCTGAACAAATACTTTCCCCCTTGGTGAAAGGAAGAAACCGTTTAAGCAGAGTTTGCTGCATGTTTATAGGGCTAGCATAAAAGCGATAGCATCAGCGCGTGGCTTTTGTTTCCAAGTTTCAGGCACGACTTTACAAGCAAGCAGGGGGCGGAGCGGGAAGAGCTGCTGGCGTGGGAGGGTGATTGATATGCGGGGCAGTGCTGGGGAAACCTTTGATGTGGCCTGGCGCCCGTGGAGAAATGCTGCTAATGCTGCTGGCAGTGGGAAGGCTCGGGCATGCTCGTCCACGAGGGGAGGGGGAGGAGAAATCCGAGTAAGGCTGTGGAACAGATGGCTGGGCAGAAATGCGAGTCGCGGTAAGGGGAGCCTTTGAAGAGCAAGGCAGGGGGATAGAAGCGCGGTCACGAGCATGTGTACTTCTACAAATCCAGATCGTAAAAGTCAGCTTTGTGGATGGGCGGCAATAGGTCTCTCTGCGAGACCTAAAAAGGAGGAAAATGGCAGGTGGAGGGGGAAAGGAGTGGGTGACGGCGCTCCAGAGTCTGATCACCGCTCTATGCACATCATGGTGGGCGATGGGCGTGGCCAGTGTGACTATGCCAACAATCTGTCAGGTTCAGGTGGCATCATAGCGTCCTCAAAGAGGCGTAAAGTTTGGAGCTTCGGGGGCAAAAGGCTCGCATGTTCCATTTCACACAGGTAAGTGACTAATGACTGCCATATTTTGGTAAAGCAAGTGTCGCGGGATTGCAAGCGCACAGTATATAGTTACATAGTCACTATGTGCCAAAAGGACGTGAACCAGATTTTGATGGAGGGAGTCTCTTCTTTTTTCCAATACAAAGCAATGAGTTGTTTGGCAGCACCTAGCATGTGGAGGGCGATATGCCAGTTGCTACAGGTGAGTGCGCCCAGATTCTCGGGTTTAAGGCATAGGTGAATTGTAACTGGAGATTCAGGCACGGGGAAGCCAAGCACCGCTTTAATATGACGAAGAACCTCTTTCCAGAATAGGGTCAGGAGTAGACAGGCCCACCAAATATGGATGAAGTCACACAGGGAGCTCGAGCATCTCCAACACTGTGGAGAGGAAGTGGGGAACATCTTGGGTAGTCGAGAGTGCGTGTAGTACCACTGTGTCATAATTTTGTATGCAGTTTCCTGTTGTGAGACACTGCGATATACCTTTGGAATGTCCCACCACAGGCGACTCCATTGGGCTGGCGTGATTGTAGTGGAGGTTGCCAACTGCCATTGACGTTGATATGGATGGGGGACTTAAGGCGAGGAGTGCTGTAAGACCTGATATGTCTGAGACAAACGTTCCTTTGAGTCGGCAAAGTAACGCACTAAGCGTTCAAAAGGGGTCAATGCTCGGGTGGCGGCCTGCATTGCAGCAGACGTAGATGCCCAATGGCAGAGCTATACGTACTGAAGCCTGGCTCCCCCGGGAGTCGAATCTCCTCCTTGCATTGAGCAAAGGTTTTGAATGTACCTCTTTTGAATAGATCCCGAATCGTTCTGCTGCCACCCTCCAACCAATTAGGGAATACCTTGGGACATGCAAGTTCGCCCCTATCCCGCGGGAGCATGAGGAATTTGTTGGAAAATCGCGGTCTACGCCCACCCCAGACAAAGTTAGTGATGTAGCGCTGGAGACTTTGGATCTGGTGCTGCGGAATAGGAGTGGGAAGACGTTGAAATAAATATAACATTTTAGGAAGTATTGACGTGTTGAAATGGCGTTTATGCGGCCCATCCAGGAGAGGGGTTCCAAACTTAGGTCCTCCAACCTCCTGCACTCCCGCCAGTTTGTTTGGGACTATGTGGCCAGTGAAAGGGTCAGTTGGAGTCCCAAGTAACGAATGGAACTAATAGCCCACTGGTATGAGACGAGAGATTGTAGTGTGGAAATCTCCTCTCCGGGGATCATGAGATTCAGGGCCCATGAAGTCTTGTGGTTAATTTTTAGACCAGATGCCAATTCAAAGGACTGCAAAAAAGAGAGAAGAGCCGGGAGAGAGGTGTTAGCGTGAGAATAAGGTCGTCTGCAAAGAGAGCCACTTTGTGTTGTTGGCCTCCGAGGGGGATGCGTGGATGTTTGGAGCCTGCCGGTTCATCACGGCAGAGGTTCCACCACAAGGGCAAACAGGGGGGGGAGGTTGCAGCCCTGCCGCATGCCTCTGTATGGAGATGGGGTTCTTGAGTTGTCCATTAACTCGCACTCGAGCCTGTGGGGAGAGCTAGAGGGCCATGATCCCGGCTATCATGGACGGGCCCGCCCGATTTTGTGCAGTACAGCTTGGTAGAAGGGCAAGTCCACTCGATCGAACAGTTTCTCCGTGTTGAGCGATAGCAAACATGTCGGTATGTTCCAGCGATGGGCCTTCCCCACAAGATGAGCAATTAGACGCACATTGTCTGCTCCATGACGATGCCGGATGAAGCCAACCTGGTCCGGTTCTATAAGTCTGGGTAGATGCGTGGCTTGGCCAATATTTTTGTGAATATTTTAAGGTCCGTGTTCAAGAGGGCTATAGGACGGAACGAAGAGCATAGGGTGGGGTCCTTGCCTGGCTTGGGAATGAGGGCAATCTCTGACTGCCCCATAGAGGGGGACGGTCCCGCCGTATCGGTAAGAGTTAAAAAGTCGCAGTAGATGGGACTGGAGCTGCGGCAAGAATAAGTGATAGAAGGACAGGGGAAGGCCATCTGGCCCAGTGATTTCACAAGGGGAGGGTCCTTGAGAGCTCCCGCAAGCTCTTCTGGAGTAAGGGGTTCCTCCAGTTGCCGAGCGTGGTATGGACTGATTGGAGTCCAGGAGCAATTGTCCAGTATAGCTTGCACTCGGCCTGGAGGCGGCATGTCCTTGGCGTAGAGTGCTGAGTAGTATGCGTGGAAGCGTCGCGTATGGCTTCCTCAGTTGTGGCCCGCATGCCATCACCAGTCTGGACATTGGCTATGTGTGCCTTGGCAGCGCGTGCTCGCAGGCGTCTAGCCAGGACCATACCCACCTTATCCCCCCCTTCAAAAAAGCGTTGCTTCAGCGTTGGGAGAGCCCGCTCAGCCTTATTAGTTCGAAGGGAGCGAAGTTGGCCTCAGAAGTTCACCAAGCGTCATTTATGCGCAAGTGAGGGGTGCTCCTTGTCCCGCCTCTCCAGAGCCTTGATGTCCTTAGAGAGGTTGTTTTACAGGAGGGGTGCTTCTCGCGCCCGTGCAATCGCAAGAAATGTGATATGACCTCAGATCGTGGCATTGAATGCGTCCCACACCACAGGGGAAGGGAGTTTCGGGGATATTATTGGTTGCAAAATAAGACTCCATGGCAGTTCGCAATCTTGCCACATCAACTGGGTCCGAAGGATGTGCGGGGGTAGGCGCCAGCGATGGGACCTAGGGGCACTGACAGACGGGTCTCTCAGGAGGAGATCAAGATGGGCATGATCTGAGACAGAGATGTTGGACATAGAGGCCGAGAGCAATGCGCCGATCAGGGCATGGGAGATAAAAATGTGGTTGATGCGGGAGTACGAGCGGTACTCGTGTGAATAATAAGATTATTCGCGTACGTCAGGAGAGTGGTAGCGCCAGGATTCTAGTAGGCCAATATCCAATAGTTGCCTCTTGAGAAACGAAGACCTGGCGTCCGTCCTGTGAGATGAGGTGTCTCTGCGAGCCATTGCGGCGTCCCATACCATGTTTGTGAGAAAGTGTCTCTATATACTGGACTAGAATGAAGTACAGTGTGTATAGAGTCCACCAACCCCAGAGGTATAACCGAGGTTAAACTCAGAACTGACCTTACTTTCCAAAGTGGTAGCTTGGTCGAGCAGTAAGGCAGTACCAGAGGACACTGTAAAGCATTTGTTGTACGGTGACATGCTTCATCATTGGGGTCCACCCAGATGGCCGAGTGCCATCTGGGTGTGCTGCGACACCTGACTACAGTGGAGCTGGTTATTTTGAGTGAGGTGCAAAAAAGTGGTGTTAAAAATTGTCCTGGTATAACTTGTAGAAAAAACTTTAATCAGAAGCTACTGGACAATAGTAAAAACAGGGTGTGGATACTCATAGGTTATAATGGCCAGGAGTATCTATGTGATTGTTATATAAAAGGGGTATACATGTTTCAACCTGTAAATGGTAAATCCCAGGTTTTCGTCAAGACCAGAAAGGAAAATGGGTGGTATACACACTAATGTGTATCCAATCCTAGATTCCTTGGACCGTACTGCAAACATCTGCAGAAGACAGCCTCAAAAACCCAAATAGGCGAGGAAAAAAGGGAGAAACCTGCAGGAGGAAAATGAAGACAGTCACAAACAAATAGTATACGTGCCTGTAACATAGTGTAGGTTCTCAGAAATGTGCATGCTTCATGCCAATCCCATTTATAATTAAAGACAAATATCGTGCCAGGGACATGGATACTAGTGTGAACATGTGCTTGTATCTTGTATTGCAGTGCTTGCTAGCCGTATATTGTTGTCTGGTGGTGCTATAATAAAGCCACCAACATGAGCGCACACAGTCACACTGATCAATAATAGTGTGCGTGGTGGCTAGGAAATGTAATTAAATTGTGTCACTCGCACACAGAAAATTATTCGGTGGGGTGACTATCAAAACTCACGCAGTCGTAAGGGAGTTCATACAAACATGCATATGCCCTTATTGCATGGCACTGCACACATGACTGGATCGTTCTGATCCTAAAAACAGCACTACGCCTCTCCGAGGCCATAGTGATAGAGATCCAAACCACAAAAAAACAGATAAAAGCCAGCATAACAGGCTACAAAAAGAAATTAGATGAACTGAATAAAGAAATTAACGAGTACAGAGATAACCTGACTCAACAGAAAGTCCAGAAGTTTCACAAGGACTTGAAACGGTTCTCTTTTGTTAAAGCCTACCCTTACTCTGATCCGGAATACATTACTCCAGTCAAATCTGATAATGACTCTGACGCATCCAGCAATGCCTCAAACGGCAGTAGCGGGTCAAACACAAGCAATGGCAGACAAAGGCAAAGAAGTGGATACAGGGCACAGAACCATTGGACACAATACAAATAACAAGCTTCACGGTCTTTCAGGGACCTTATAACCAACACCAGCATTACCCTATGTATGGATGGCAACCGCCTTTCCAAGTACCGCCATTCCAGCCAAATCAATTTCGACCTCCTTTTTTAGGCCGGGGCAGACGCGGCAGGGGAAGAAAAAAACCAATGAACCAGGTACACTGGGAAGAGGAAGACCCAGTCGGCAGCTACACCCGGAGCAAGGCCGGAACGAGCAGCACCAGGACCTAGTACCGAACCTGTCTTCGAGACCTCTCTCAGCTATTGAAGAAAATGTCCCAAATAAAGGACTAGGATTCGTGCCCACTGCCCGCCTGGACAAATTCCAACTGCACTGCGAGTTTGCCAACTTCTTCAGAAAACTAAGATTAAAAGCATTTTGTGAAAAACAAGGAGAACCATCCACCATTGACAATCCCAATGAGACAGGACTCAAAATAAAATCGACCTTCACACCCCAACCCATCCCAGTGGAAGTGATAGCTTTTGAACAAGCTGTGTACAATGACGTGGAAAAGATGAGTGACATCAAATTTCCAAAACATGAGCAAAGCTGAAAACACTGCTCTATCAGAACTCAGAACCTGTGAAACCATCATAAAATCGGCTGACAAAGGGGGTGGCGTGGTGGTGATGGACAAAATAACTTATCGAGACGAATGCCTAAGACTCCTGAATGAAACCAGGAACTACAAAAACTTACAATCCGACCACACCGTTGAACTCAAGATGGAAATCAAACAGCTGGTGGAAACTGCTGAGCTGGCTGGAAAAATCTCAAAACAAGAAGCGGACTATCTATGTAAATCTGAGGGCAGAATTCCATACTTCTATATCTTACCAAAAATGCATAAAGGCAAGATCCCTCCCCCTGGTAGACCAATAGTATCAGGGATAGATTCCCTCCTGGAACCATTGTCCAGGTTTTGTGACTTTTTCTTAAAAACCATTGTTCAATCGACTTCAACCTACTTACAGGACACTAAGAGCCTATTGAGACTCCTACAAAACATTACGGTGGATGAAAATACCATTCTGCTGAGCTTTGATGTTGAAAGCTTGCATACGAGAATACCCTAGGATGATACCATTACTGTCTTAGAGAAAACTCTGAACAGCAGTACTTGGACCTTTAACACATCTAAGGCATTTATTTTGGAATGCGCCAAACTCTTCTTAAAAAGAAACTATTTCGAGTTTGAGGGTTCTCTTTACCTACAGACAGGGGGGACCTCCATGGGCAACATTTTTGCCCCCAGCGTGGCAGGACTCTGTGTTTGATTTTGAACAAAAATTCATTCTCCAAAACCCTTTCTTTAGCCACCTGACCTTTTGGAAACGTTACATAGATGACGTCCTTGCCATCTGGCAAGGACCCCTGGAAACTCTGAATGAATTCATAGCATGGATCAACACGTGTAACCAGAATCTTAGGTTCACCAACAGCTTTGACAAAAATACCATGGTTTTCTGGACATCATAATAACCAAAGACAACTCCCATCTTGAAACAAAAACATTTCACAAACCTACGGCAAAAAATAACCTGCTGCGCTTTGAAAGCTTTCATCCCCGCCCATTAAGGGAAAACCTCCCTTATGGCCAATTTTGAGACTTCGCCGCAACTGCAGCAATACTAGTTACTATCACAGCCAAGCAGCCGAATTGACTGGGAAACTTGCAGCAAGGGGTTATCCAAACAAGATAATAAAAAAATGCCAAAAAGAGCTAGAAACCAGCCAAGGGAAGCTCTCCTAGAAGAAAAAGTGACTACAAACAATGAGAACATACCACTTACATGTGTCACAACTTTCAATGCAATATCAAACCAAATGAGTGGGTGCATGAATAAACATTGGTCAATACTGAACACAGGCAACTTACATTGGGAAAAACCTTTGTTCTCTTAAGATATCTCGCAGCCTAAAAGATGCCCTGGTGAATACCAGACCTAAGGTGGTCAACCATAACTAGGAACAGTCTATCACCAGAGCCTGGGGGCTCCCTGCGATCAATGGGCACTTTCGCTGCGGAAACTGTAGTGTATGCCATCTGACCGACAATACAAAAACTCTTGATCTAGAAGAAGGTAAAATTTGGAAACAACTATCCCACACCAATTGCAACAGCACCAACGTGGTGTACCTAATCAAGTGCACATGTGCAAAATCCTACATAGAAATGATAACCAAGAAAGTCAAACAACGAATCTGCGAGCATCGTAGTACTATCCGATGCAGAAAAAATGCAACCAGACTAACAGATCACTTCTTGGAAGCCAACCACACTCCTAATGACATGAAGTGGTCCGTGATTGAGCAAGTCAAGACTGGGCCCAATTTACAAAAACGACTGTTTGAAAAGGAACAGCGTTGGATCTTTAGACTATCTACGCACATATCAGGATTGAACGATAACATCCCTTGGGGCTCTGTCCTTCAGAAATAATCCTGTCTTCATCAAGACCGGTGACAAACTATCTCACTTGGACTTGACTGACATCTTGTAGGAAGGTACCTCCTGACTATGGTTGCCCCCAACTTTTTGCCCTGTGTTTTAGCTGGTTTTTGACATAGTCGACCTGGGGCCCTGCCAATCAGGACCCCAGGCCTACTGCTCTCTCTCTAAAATGGATTCCATGTACCCTAGGTACATTTCCAATTGGTACTGGGCCACCTTATCAGACCCTGTAACTCAGGGCATAGGTGTACCCAGGGCCTACCAGGGGCTGAAGAATGTATTATGCCACCCCTGGCTGGCCTCCTAAAATTGACACAACTGGCTGCACAACAGCTGGGGCAAAGTCGTGTAATCGCCCTTTGCTGTAGATATAGTATACCTATATCTAACCCTAAAAATGGACACACAGATTCCTATCAGTCACTCCTATGGCAGGCCTTGACAATCCTGAAGGCAGAGTGCTTGGAATCGTGTGAGATGGTGCTCTGGCATGAGCTCAGCCTGTCTGCAGCTTGCGGAACCAAGTCCTAATAGCTGTTCCATGATAACGCATACCATATACTCTTAAGTGCATTATAATCCTCGCGGTTAAATGCTATCTTTGGTATTGCTTTATCAAAACACGTAGAGTAAGGTGTCATACGAATTGGAATACTAACCCCTCGCCAATTCTGGCGACGGGGTTAGCATTCCACCCTTCTAGAGGGACACGACATGTATGTAACTGTGAACCCCAGTTAAAGTTAAGCGAAGCCTCAGCTCCACAAAATGGATGCTGCCACCACAGACACGAGTCTGACCTCCTGCTGCTGGGAGTCCTCCCAGAGTGGAGAGCTTGGACAAAGGGTTTCCCGTCAGGGGCGGTGCTAGCACCATCCCAGACAGGGTTTTGTGTATCCTGGGTAGGCAGGGCTTTACAGGAAGGTGACTGCTGAGTGGCACCCCGGTGCTCACTACGCATAGGCCAGTCAGAACCAGTTCCAGGGGCACACCAGCCCCTGGCCTGGGGAAGTCCGGCATGGGAGAGGGGTGTAACCACCCCCCTCCTAGTCCCACCCATAGGCAGGACCTAGTCACCGGGTCAGCCCCCTTTTTTAGTATAAAGATAGGAGCGGGCCCCCTGTTCAGATTAGATCATCTTTGGAATCAAGACACGACTTTCTGCGAAAGGACATCAAGATTTCTTCTTCAAGATTCTCCCTTGTGGCTAAGGAGTAGTCACCCTGCATCCGCAGGCACCATCCTAAGAACACTGCGGTCTGCTGCAAGTCCTTCCTCCGGAATCCGAATGCCCAGCTTGACGAGACCCGGCTTCCCTGGCACCTCTGACCTCTACTCACCTCTACAGCCAAGCTGAGAACCGTGAGTGCGACGAGACCTCGAGGGACCGACGATCGCCAAGACTGCACGACTTCTTTGCAACAAGCCCACCGTGTGCTCCACTGGTGAGTGCTTTGGGGTCTGAGAAGCCCCAACCCTGAGCAGCTCCAGCACCGAAGATCAGCCCTCCAGCATCTCCACGATCTGCGTGGGGCCCTTCTGCTTTTTCCTGCTCACCGCGCTGTGTGGCTACTAGCCGGCTGGCTTGTGGCCTTCTTCACGACGCCCGACGACATCACTGCTGCTGGCCTGGTTGCTCCAGACTGGCCCTTGCTTCCTTCTTCAAGAGAAGCACCCCGGACCCTCCTGGTCCACTCCAGACGCCATTTTGAGTCCACCGCGTGGGCTTGAATTTGCCAAGGCTTTGTTGCCCAATCCTGGGTCCAGCGACGCCGACAGCTTCATCCATCGTGGGACAGCTCGCTCCTCCATCCTGGTCGCCGACAACGCCTCCTGGTCCGTGAGATCTGCGAGCACAGCTTCACCCACTCACCTAGTCGAGGTGACTACCATCCGGTGCCCTCCTGGTGCCACCTGACTACTGGCTAGTAGTCTCGAACTTGGTCCCCTCTGCTTTCATGTGTCATCCATCTTCAAGATCCAGGCTTGGATCACTTCGAACTCTCTTCACTGGTCGCCTGCCAGCATCTTTCTTCCAGGCTCCTGGTCCGTCTACGAGGATTCCCGACGTCTTTTGAGACATATGCAGCTGCAGCCCCTGGGCTAGGTAACTTCGGCATTTCGGTGCCCCAGCATAGCCTCACTATCCAAGGGTCAGAATCCACTTTCGTTTTCCTCCTACCAGGTCGGGTTCGCCCGAGAACACTAACTGTGAAATCTAGCTACCATAGACTTTGTCCCGCATCACGCGTGAGAGTGCACACTCTGCACCCGAGTCCCCTAGGCCTCCTAGAAGTAATCTGAAGATTCTATAGTCAAGTCTAAGCGATTCCAAAGCCTATTAGTACTGTACTTACCTGCTAGTAATTTCGCATTCCACTTCCAGAGTATATCGTTTTCCGTGCCCCTCAGGCATTTGTATATACTGTGCTAACTTAAGTATTTTCGTAAGAGTTTTGTTTTGTGCTTAGTACCCTGTCCTCATAAAGAGTACAGGGCTGTTGTGATTTTAATAAATACACTGTTTATTTTCATAACACTTGTGTGGTGTCCTTTCACTTGGTGTTCAAGGGGTATATGTGTGGTATAACAGCTGGCTTAACACGCCCTCTCAAGTCTTTAGCCTTAGACTGCTCGTATCCACGCTACTAGGATAGCTGGTCTATAAGGTTGACTTACAACCAATCATCAATAAGGGTTGCTGGACTGATACATAGTGTTCACTAGAATAGTGAGCACTGCATATCAGGCCCCCTTCTCACACATCTCATCCCATAATTGTGCAGTTAATCTCTAAGCGCAATGTACTGTCCTGTCCCCCCTACATTCCAGCCACCACCTACAAGACATTGCCTCCATGCCTGCCCGTATTCTTAGTTCTGCTTTTTAATCACCCGAATAAACTGGTCTAATTGTCCAGTTTGGTCTGATTTTTTTCTGATAATTTATTATGTTCCCATTTCGGAACCCCACCCTTAAACTCGTGAAGCAGGTCTACTGGCCTGCTTTTCCTTCTTTTTTTCATTAGCCTCCACCTTTTTGGCACCGTTGGACCACCATACTTGTGTTCCGATCGGTTGCCTAGCAACGAAGGCAGCGTGAGCCTCACGCAGCCCCGCCCACTCCCGGAAGCCGCTGCTAGATAGTCACCATGCCGGCGGCTCCACAGTGCTACGGGGAGAACTGAGAGACGCGTAGGTACTCTGACCACGAAGTTCAGTGAAACTAAGTTTTTTCCTGCTTATTTACTACGCTGCTGAGAGACCGATATTATTCTATTCGGCAGCGGTGATTACCGGCTCGCATCGAGCCTTTCATCTGTGAGTGTGTTTTCCTTTCACTACCGACATGCTCAGGATGTGTCCATTGACCTATCTTTTTATACCCCCGGTGTGCCCGGTCTCCTGCTGCCACTGCCGCCCCTGCTAGCCGCTGCTGACTATTCTACACCCCGGTGCCTGCTGACCCCCAACCCTGTGACTCCTGTTGGGCCCCTGTGCCCTCGCCGCCACCTCTTCCCGCCGCTTTTTACCGCCGTTTCTGCCTTGCTTTTCCCTCCTGTGCCCCCTCCCTTCTGTGCCCCCAACGCCACCTTCTTTCCGCATCTTTGCCGCCGTTTTTTCCCGCCGCTGTGTCCCTGCGGCCCCGCCCCCCTGACCCCATTGGCCGCCCCGCTCCCCCTCCCAGCTGCTCCTCCCTCCCTCTGACCTACATATAGAGGCCACGCAGCGACCGCGCCAATTGTGCGCCGAAGGCGCGCCAAAGGCAAGCCCGTCTGCGCCCATCCGGGCCTGGACCGCGCCCAGCACCAGGACCCCTGGCCCCCGTCGACGCCAGACCACACAACGGACCTACGACGCCGCCACCCTCAACGCACTCAACGCCGGCCGAACCCCCGCCTGCTACCGAGCCACCCTGAAACGCACCCACGGACCCTTCACCTGCCAAGCCTGCAAATTCACCTGCCTCCGGACCTGCACCGCACCCGACATGACTATAAAGCTGTTTTAAAAGTTCACACTTTGAAACTTTTCAAAGGATATCTGACAATGTTATTCAATGGGAAAAATTCAGGTTGCAGGTAAAGTACGATTGCGTTACTTTTGTAACCTGTGTTTGAGTTTTTACGGGGTGTAGCCCAGATAAAAACTACCCGGCCTGGGTCAATAAAGCTGGGATAGCTAAAGCTTTAATGACAGAATCTTACAAAAAATAGGTAGGGAATAAAGGCGAAAGATCACCACACATTTGAGCAAGCGTTTTGAAAAGGGAACTATTTAATTTCCTAATACTTGTAACATTGGATGCAATTAGTATTCAAAGCATTAGTTAATTGGTTACCAAGTACTTTTTGATGGTGCTCATGAGTTTGAGAAGAGGGAAAGGTACTGGAGTGGTGAAAGAGACATTGTCTTCCTCTTTCATGTATGCTGCGAGACCACGTGAGATCGGGATCTCTACAACACACCGCTTTAAGTTATTAACCACGCCTTCTGCTCACCCATTGGTGACTGTCTAGGAGAGCCACCGGGAAGCATTGAGCTGCTGCACTATGAGTGCGTGCACGCCGTAGCTGCCGTTTCTGCTACCAGAGAGTGATCGCTCGGGAACCTCGCTGTTTGGAGCTACAGACCATTCAGTAAGTAAGTAATCTGACCGTCAACAATCTTTCTGTAAACCATCAGCGGTTAACACAACGATCACCGTGCACCCCTGTTAAAATCGGTAGCCTCCGCCATACACTGCCTCAAGCACTGGTATTTTTCTCACTCTGTCGACATGCCAGGATGTGTCCTTAAGACTCCGTGCCACTTCTTTTGGCGAGCGTTCATTCTAGTGCAACACAATCAGCCTCATTTCCCTAATCACTCGCTCCCGTGACTAACCCGTGAACGCTCATGCCCTCTCTCCCCTCGTTTAATGGCACAATCTTTCGATGGGCAACTTCACCGGTTAATACCTTTTTAACATTAACTGCCCTGTTTTGAGATCCACATTACAGACGTTATTTGGGCAACTTCACCGGTCAATGCCGTTTTAATATTAACTGCCCTGTTCGTGATCCACATCACTGCCGTTAATGTTCCCCCGCCCAGCACCTGGGGCATACCACCATTAAAGTTTCTGTCCAAACCTAGTCCTTTTGACCCTGACCCGCCGCATATCCCTTTCTCTCTAGACTCACCAGATTTATTTCTTTGGACAACAGGAGAATTGTATCCCTGTGATCCCACGTAAAGTGAGTACTGTACCACTAGATTGTTCAGACTTTCTGGGAACATCTATTCAGACATGTAGAATCAGTACATGTCTTTCTTCCCCCCTTTTCTTGTAGATCTCCTGGAGCCCTGTGCGAGCCCTACGATGAAGTGAACGGTTCCCGTCTCTTCTCATGCCAAGTAGGTTTGACTCGAGATCACCATGACAATACCATTTAGCTTTAGATACCCATTCTTGTTTGTCCTTCCACTAGGCACCCCCTTTTCGTCCTGATGAAGACCCCTCTGTGAGGCCATCACTCACCCTCCTTGACACTTGGGTCGAAACGTAGACCGTCGTACTTTCTCTTACATCCTCATAGGACTTAAATGTTATAAATTACAGGATATATATGAGCAATGTATACTCATGAACTGATTGACCGTCATTTGGCTGTAAAGGTCTACTTGTAAATAGTGTGTATTGTATTATTTGCCACAAACACCTTTACCCTGTCCCCCACTTGCCAACTCACTTTCACCACTCCAGTACCTTTCCCTCTTCTCACACTCATGAGCACCATCAAAAAGTACTTGGTAACCAATTAACTAATGCTTTGAATACTAATTGCATCCAATGTTACAAGTATTAGGAAATTAAATATTTCCCTTTTCAAAACACTTGCTCAAATGTGTGGTGATCTTTCTCCTGTATTCCCTACCTATTTTTTGTAAGATTCTTTATTTAAAGCTTTAGCTATCCCGACCATACTGTACAACGTATTACTTTTGTAACCAAGCACTGGTCTCCTAGGGCCAGCACTGGGGTCTTAACTCAAAACAGGTAGGTAATTGCGTTTCAGTATTTCGTGTGATTTTTAAAGAATATTTCAAGTTTTCAAAAGTAGACACTTAAAAAAAATTTCATAGAAAAGCAGACAATGGGTTCCTATGGAGAAAATACAGATTACTAGTAACCCTGCTAGGGATTACTTTTGCGGTTTAGTACTGGGCTGAAAGGTACAGCACTGGCTTCGCCCCTGATCACAGGTGAGTACTTCGGAATTCAGCTAATTTTATGTGAATATTTTCAGATTTCAAAACTTACACTTAGAACATTTTTGAGTAAAAATTAGTCAATGTTATCTAATGGCAGGTAAGTAAATTACCGGTTTCCAGGTGAGTACTTGGTTGGTGAAGTTAAGGTTCTGGGCATAGACTCGGGGGTCCCCCAGGGTCAGGTAAGTACAGTTAGTTCACTCCCAACGGCACAGGGGCGGCCGGTGCAGAGGTAGGTAGGCCCAATGATATCCAATGAGGGAAGGGGGGCCTTCGGTTGGTGGCTGCTGGCTAGAAGGCCACACGGCTGTGGGAGCTGGGCTCCTGGTCGCTTGCTCAGGGCAAGGGGGGGGGAAGTAGGATAGGACACAGGGGTCACAGCCAGCGACACTCGGGCGGCTGGGTGCAGGGTGCTTTTGAGCCATTGGGCGCTCAATGTTATCCAATGGGAAAGGTAAAAAAGGAACAAAGGCTCGGGGACGGAAACTCTCCAGGGGCTACCAGCACTTCGAAAGGTAAGTTGGGATCTTGGAGCACAGGTAGGTGCTGTAGGGCGCCGGGTGCAGGGGTGTCTTTGGGTGTCGGAAAAGCTTACCCTCGGCTGGTCGCGGTTGGGGTGGCCCCTAGTTCTGAGTCTGCAGGCAATGGCTGGTTCGTCAAGGAGGGTCTTTGGGCACTGGACTTCGGGTCCCAGTCACCGGGGGGACGTCTTCGTGGATTTGGTTCGGTTGGGCCCGGCCCGGCGAGTGCAGATTGGGCTGGTCCGGACCTACCTGGTTGGCACCAGGTGGGTTGTTGCAGCAGAGTCCCTGCTGATGGGAGTCCCAGTCTTCAAGAGGGTCAAGGCAGGCAGGTCCTCCGGGTGTCCCAAGGTTTCTGTCCGCATGAGTCGCCGGGATTAAGCAGGAGCAGGTTCCAGAATCGACAGGCCGGTAGGGCTGGGGCCAAGTCAGTTGTTGTCGTCCTGTTGTTTGCAGCTGCACGGCGGGTCTTCTTCTTGATCTTCTTTTTTCTTTTCGTATCTGGATCTGAGGAAGGAAGGTTCAGGGAGCCCCTAAATACTGAATTTAGGGGCGTTACAGGTAGGGTAAGGACAGGGACCAATGGGTCCCTGCCCTGGGGTGGGTAAACCCCCTAGCCTGCTCCTCTCTTGTGGGAGGGGAGCAGGAGCCTAGCTGTGATATGGCAGGGCTCCCCATCTTCAAGATGGCCGGAGCCCAGGGTCGTGCTTCACCTCATCTCTGCCACCTGAGGGGTGGGGTTGGCACAGGCTGGCACTCGCCTTCCTGACGTAGTTTTTCCTGCCAGTCTTTCCAACAGAGTGGGAGGCAGAACTAGTGGGGGCTGGTTGCTGGGTACAGCAAATGGTCTGGTGAAGCTTACAGAGGCGGCATGCCTTTGAAGCTTCCCCCTTCCATCCTGGGGGAGGGGACCTAGCACCTCGCTCAGGATGTGCATTGTTGCAGGCCCAGGAGAGCGGGGGCTCTCCTACCCAGGGGTCCAGCAACATGTCTGTTGTGTGGCAGCCTCTGCAGCCACTCAGCCAGACGTGGATTGTAGGTTAGGGTTTCAGAGGGCATCTCTAAGTTGCCCTCTGTTGCATTTTACATTAAATCCCACACTGGCATCAGTGCGGGTTTAATGTGCTCAGAAGTTTAATACCAAACTTGTCAGTCTTCAGTGTAGGCATTATGGTGCTATGGAGTTCGTAATGCCAACTTCCCAGCACCATATACTCTTGATGGCATCACTGCACTTACAGTGCCCAGGAATGGCCCTGGGTACTGTAGGGGCACAGGCCTCATGCACCCGTGCCCACACCTCTGGCATAGGGCACCCAGCTATAGGGGTGACTGAAGTTTGCCAGGGCAGTGGGTTCTGTGGGCATGGCACACAGGGATGTGTGCCATGTCGACTCTGGTTTTAGTTCTGTACTTAGGCACTCAGCCTGCAAAGGCAGTGTGTGGGTGCCAGGGCCCCTGAGGGTGGCACAATAATTGCTACAGCCCTCAGGGGTCTTCTCTGGTCACTATGCCCTAGGTACCTAGGGTACCAATTACTAGGGGCTGACAGGTGGCCATAGATGCCTATTGGGTTTTGTTTCAGTACAGTTTTAGGGAAGGAACACAGGCCCTGTGTACCTGGTTGGCAAGAGCCCAGGGCACACTCAGTCAAAGCACATCAGTAATTCAGAAAAAAGTGGGGGCATACCAAGGCAAGAAAGATGGCACTTTCTCACAATGTTAAAATCTCCCCCTATGATCAGTGAAGGAGCAGCCTGACGGACAAGTTCCAGTAGGATCGCCCGAAGATAGAGTCCTGCGCTTGATTAGGCGCATAAATATTACACAGTGTGAAAGAGCGGTGTCCGATCCTGACCCCTGCCCTAACAAAGCGGCCGTCTTGGCTACGAAACACCCTGGATTCCCCCTGCCTGATGCCAGGTCTACAGAGTATCGCTACTCTAGCCATTTTAGAGGGGGCTGTAGCCCAGAATTGAAGTGGCTAGCGAGGGTGAGCCATACTAGGGACATCGGCCTTTATAAGGTTGGTCTCCTGGCCGAGGATGATATCTGGGTTTTGATGCAAGAGGTAGTGCCATATCTGGTGTCGCTTAACATTGAGGGACAAGATCTTCAAGCATGGGGCGGTAGCCACGGTATTGTCAGGGCTTGAAGCAATCCATAACGCCATAGTGAGGGGCAGAGTGCTATTGCAGGAAGGAAGGGGAAAGAGAAATCGCTCCCATTGCGAGGGAATAATCCTCTTGTGGGGCAACCCCACCCGCCATAGCGAAGGATAAAGAAGAGGAAAGAGAAGGTGAGGAGGAAAAGAGAAAAATGGGTGATCAAAATATACCAAACATAACGTTGGCCAACAGGGCCATATTTTCCTGATCCAGTCCAGGGACAATCGCGGCCTAAAGGCACAGGTCATCTTGGAGAATTGACTCTCCCAGGAGAAGGGGTGGGCGGGTAGTCCAAGGTTAGGGCGTGACAGCAAGGAGGGCATCCCTGCGCCACCAGTCCCTAAAGTGTGGAGCTGGGTGCTCACCCGCCACAGAGCAGGGGACCGACTCATCAGTTCAAGGTATCAGGTGCGGACGGTGAATCTAGACGGAGCAGATAGAGAAGCGTGTCCATTCGTTTAGGGCGTGCAGGGGCGAGAGCTAGCTGGTGAGTGGCATTCTTCCATGGATCTAATATGTTGAATAATGTCTTGCTTGGCTTGGGAAGCGGATTGCTCCCCTGGGTGAAAGTGTGAGGTTCTACTGGTACCCGGGCTCGGGAGGGTAGGCGTGTTGGACTTGATGGTGGCGTGATGGAGAGGTGTAGGAGCTGTGCTGCTTACTGGAAGGATCGCAACATCTGGCGTTTGGACTCAAATTGAAAGATGAGCGCGAAAGGGTTGGTACTGGATTTTTAGGCTCCGTAGCTTATCTGTTAATGGCTTGAAATCTCGGCTTCTGCGCAGTGTAGTGGGTGCAAGGTCTTGAAAAATCTGTATGATGGTGTCTTTGTAAGTGAGCTCTGGTTTGGAGCGCGCAGCTTTGAGAATTGCCTCCTTCTCTGTAAAAAAAAAAGTGGGCCCGAGTAAGAATGTCAGGGACCAGGCCTGTACGTTTGGGAGGGCCCGAGACTCAGTGCGCTCGGTCTAAGGCCGGTGGCGAAGCAGCATCATCGCCCCAGATGTCATGCAACTGTGTTGCAACAAAAGTAAAGATGTCTGACCCCTCTGCCTCAGCCGGAATCCCCCTAATGCAGAGATTGTTACGGCGGCTCCGATTTACCAAATCTTCTTGCTTTAGTTGTAGATCGATATACTGTGCTTCTAGGGTAGCCAGCCGCTGCCAGAGGTGCTCTTGATGCTCTGTTCGGGCATCCACAGTCTTTTCGAGGCCATCCACTCTCTCACCAAGGTCAGTGTAACAAATAAAGAGAAATCCAATGGTATATTGATAAGTCCAGGATTTATTCAGCTGCAGCACAGTACTTCCAACCTTCAAGTTAGCCAAGCCAGTATATCATTTCAGATCATAACAATTCTAAATGGAATGACATGGACAGTGTGCATGCGCAACTAAGAACAAGGATTCTATTAAAAGGGAAATATATACAGGGATAGATTAAAAGGGAAATACCTAGTAAGTCAGAATATAACACATTTTCCCCCTTAAAGAAAAGAAACAGACATGACCTTAAATGCTGTAAATGCAAAAAATCTAGAATGCATAAATAATGTATATATATGAAACAACTATGGCACACATTTTGAAACTCTTCTTACATTCCATCTTTTCCCATCTTGAGTAACAACACTATTATGATAAACTCGCATAACCTTCATTGGCTTACCAAATTTGTTTTCTCCTTTAGCAATGTATCCTGGTTTGCGAATCCTAACAACATCTCCAACCATGAATACTGGTTGCTTAACATTCATCCTAGAATCATAATTGTATTTATATTTGTCTTGTTTGAGTTCCACTTTTTCAGCCACATCCTTAATATTCACATCAGTCACTTGTTGACTACAACTTTTCTTAAACCACCAAGGACATAATCCCGAAGCAGGATCTCTACCTTTTAGTAAACGGAAAGGAGAGACTTCAGTAGTGGCATGAGGTGTAATACGGTATAACCATAACTTTTCTCTCAATTTATCTTTCCACAAACCTCCAGATTTTCGAGCCCAAAGTAAGTCTTCCTTGAGGACTCTATTATATCTCTCCACTAGTCCATTACCTTGTGGTTCATACAGAGCTGTAGTACAATGCTTAATTCCATACGTGCTCAAAAATTCTGACATGAGTGAGGACTTGAACTGTACCCCATTATCTGATACAATACACTCAGGAGAACCTTCTCTGGAAAAAATCTCTTTTAAAAACAAAATAACACTTTCAGTATTTGGATGAGGTACAAGTTTGACCTCAGGCCACTTTGAGTGATAGTCCACAGCAACAATGGCAAACCTACATTCTTGTGGTAAGAAATTGAACGGACCAGCGATATCAATCCCTAACTTTTGCCATGGATGATCTGGCCACTTCACAGGAACTAAAGGTGCCGGATCACACTTACACGACTTATCACTCTCAATGCATTCAGGACACTCCCTGACAAACTTATCCACTAATCTATCAACTCCTGGCCACCAGAAACTAGACCTGATCAGTCTTTTCATAGAAGACATTCCCATATGACATTCATGACTCATTTGTAAAATAACACCTCTTACAGCCAACGGTGGAATACATTTTCCAGCTCTGAACAAAAGATCTCCCTCAATTGCCAACTCATCAGCAACGTTGTAGAATGGTGTAATCTCAGCAGGAATACACTCTTTGGAAGGCCATCCCAACCTTACATAGTCCCTGACCTTACACAGCAAATCATCCTCATTCATACCTTTCGTCCACATGTCTTCTGATATAACCTTGTATTTTTCTGAAAACATTTCAGAAATACTGGTTACCACCTCTGTATCTTCTTCAACTCCAGAGTTAGTACAAGGCAATCTAGACAAACAGTCTGCAGTCACATTTAGCTTTCCAGGTACGTACTCAATGTCAAAACTATATTCTTGCAAACGTGACATCAATCTTGCAATGCGAGCTGTGGCATTTAACCCTCCACCAGGTGAGAGAATGCTCACCAATGGTTTGTGATCAGTGCGTATTAAAAACCTTGCACCCCAAATGTAATTCCGGAAATGTTCAACGCCCCATACACATCCTAACAACTCCTTTTCTATGACAGCATACCGTCTTTCAGTTTGGTTCAAAGATCTGGATGCAAACGCAACGTTCCAATCTTCCTTTCCAGAACGTTGTGAAAGTACACAACCTAACCCATAAAGGCTGGCATCTACTGTCAATATGCAAAGTTTATTCAAACAAAATGGCTTTAAAGTAGGTGCTGACACCATATCGAGTTTGACACTTTCGAAAGCATCTTGCTGTTTAGATCCCCACAAAAACTCTACCTCCTTCCTTGTTAACTCCCTTAACGGCTCCATCTTGGTCGCAAAGTTTGCAATAAACTTACTGTAATATTCACACAGTCCTAGGAACGACAACAACTTGTCCTTACAATCTGGTGCAGGAGCCTTTAAAATAGCGTCTACCAAAGATTTTTTTGGAGCAACACCATTACCAGAGATTGTGTGTCCCAAATATTCTATAGTTTTTTGAAATAACTTACACTTCTTACTCTTAATAGTAAGTCCAAACTTATCTAACATCTTGCACACATTCCTCAGATGCTCCATGTGTGTCTCATCATTTTTGGAGAAAACCAAAATATCATCTTGGAAGCACTTCACGTACTCACTCATGTCCTTGAATATATGGTACATAGATCTCTGAAAAACAGAGGCTGCCGACGCCAAACCGAACGGCATACGTTTAAACTGGAACAAACCCTGGGGTGTGATAAAAGCAGTGAGATGGCGTGACTCCTCTGCTAACACAACCTGATGATACGCCGATCTCAAGTCCAACGTGGAAAATATAATACCACCTCCCAGCATACTCACAACTTCGTTGATATTGGGCAGGGGATGACAGTCTACCACTATATTTGCATTGAGCGCTCTCAAATCTATGCACAACCTCAAAGATTTGTCAGGTTTGCGTGCCAAAACCATTGGCGAAACCCATTCGGATGACTCTATTTCTTCTATGACATCATTTTTTAACATGTCATTAAGTGCGTCACTTAATTCTTCTCTAACATTAAGTGGTACTGGCCTAAGTTTTTGTACAACTGGCATAGCTCGTTGTTTAAGCTTGATGACATGAGTGAAACCACTTAATTTACCTAATTTGTCTGAAAACACACTAGGAAACTCATCCGACAAAATCTTCCAAACATTACTCTCTTCTACTGATCTGATACTATCTTCTGACATATCACAATCATATGACACCATGACCGGATCTTTGTTGCGTGGATTCAACGTAATGTGAAGTCTGAATTGATCCCGCCACCCCAAAACATTCACTCCCTTCACAGCCACATACAGTTTGATATATGCAGATTGATCTTTAAAATAAATCATGGAGGCAATATATCCTATAAAATCAATACTTGATTCATTGAAACCTTTTGCCATAATGTCGGGAGGACACAATTCACTTTTAGAAATTATGTTCCTGTACTTTTCATCAAAATACTTTTCAGTTATGATGGTCCAAGGAGACCCAGAATCAGCCATCAACTCTAACTCTACTCCTTTAAACCTAACAACACATTTTGGAGACTCCAAATAATCCTCCTCAAGCAAACTTATACTTATAATAGACACAATCATCCCACTTACTCTGTTTGATTCATCAGACACAGCATGTTCATATCTAACCAGACTTGAATCATAGTCTGTTTCATCTCTCACACAAGAAACTTCCTTTTTCTTGAAATAATTTCCTTTATCCCCACCTTTCTTTTTGTCTTCTCTACATGAGTTGGAAAAATGACCCACTTTTCCACACTTGATGCACTCCTTGCCTAAAGCAGGGCAAAATTTAAACGTAGCAACATGATTGTAACTCCCACATCTAAAACACACGATGCGGTTACGTGGTCCAAACTTATGACTTTGGGGACCTCTTGCAAAATTGTTCATTGCACATACTTCTTCAGTTAACTTATCACTCTTACCACTCTTATTGCTTGTTTCCTCTATTGTTTTCATCCATTTGTTAGACTGCTCAAAAGCTTTAGCAGTAGAAATACACTCCAATAGAGTTGGGTTACCCACGATCCACAACTGTTCTTGTGTTTTCTTGCATTTAACATTCACAATTATGTTATCTCTAAGCATTTCATCTGTCATATTACCAAAATTACATGGCATGACTAAAGCTCTCAAACCTGTTAGAAAATCATCAAAAGATTCATTTTCTTTTTGCGTTCTGGTATAAAACTTGTATCGATTTAAAGCTAGACTAGTGGTGGGTTTAAAACGTGTTTCAACACGAAGCATGGCCTCATCAAAAACCCCATTATCACCAGGAATGGATGGTAAATTTCTGAAAATAGCTTGCCCTTCAGATCCCAGGCAATGTAAGAAAATATTTTTCTTCCTTTCATTCCCCATCCTTTCCCCATCAATAGCTTTTAAATAAGTCATAAACTCCTCCTTCCATCTGTTCCACGGAATGGGAGGATCGCCTTTGCTTTGTAAGAATTTTGAAGGAGGATCGAACTGCATATTAATTATTAAAAGCAAGTATCACAGCAATGAACAAAAATAAATGAAATGTAAATAGCATAAACAAATGAAACACAATAAAAAAAAAAAAAAAATACCATACACTAACTGCTATTAATTAATGAGATATAAGTTAATGAGTACACCAGCTGTGTACATCAGCGAACATCCAATGAAATCTGCATAGGAGTAATATTCCAATGTGCAGTAAATCTCCTTGAATTCAGTCAAAAAGTACCTTCGATCGTAGTGCCTTCGTTGCAGTGCCTTCGTTGTTCAAAAGTTATTATACGTGGCACAAATACCCTGAGCGAGACGCGCTGTGAATAAACAACTTCTAAAACGCGTTCCGTTTTCCCGTCTCCATGGATACAGCACGCTAAGCAGCGCACGGAAGGGGAAACAGAAAACTACTCGCGTGCCGTTTTCAAAGGTAAACGCGATGTATTTGTTTAAACGCTGTAAAAATTCATGGAAAAACTTACAAAGATCGTAGTTTTCACGTAATGCAATGATAGAAAACGGTGATAGCGGTTGTCATTCAGGTTCACTTAGAGTTCATAGAACATTACGTAGTTCCAGCAAAATGGATGTAGAAACGGATCTTTCCTTGTATCCTTGTAGGCACAGGTCACACTCCAAAACGATAGCTTTTGGAGGAAGATCCAAGTACTTTTGAAAAGTAAATCCACAATGCAAGACCTTCTGGAAATGGGTAAACCACTGCAAATACTCCAAAAACTTCCCAATTTCCAGTTTTGTACCACTCCTGTGCTGCTGATGTAGAAGTAGTAGGTACTGGTCACCCTCGTCGCCAATTTGTAACAAATAAAGAGAAATCCAATGGTATATTGATAAGTCCAGGATTTATTCAGCTGCAGCACAGTACTTCCAACCTTCAAGTTAGCCAAGCCAGTATATCATTTCAGATCATAACAATTCTAAATGGAATGACATGGACAGTGTGCATGCGCAACTAAGAACAAGGATTCTATTAAAAGGGAAATATATACAGGGATAGATTAAAAGGGAAATACCTAGTAAGTCAGAATATAACACAGTGACCTCTTTTCTGAGTTCCCTGACACAGGAATGGACCTCTGACTGCAAAGAGCCAATTTCCGACTTAAGTTCCTGTATGAAACTGGTTATGAAGGACTGCGTGACTGGTGCTGAGTCTTCTCCCGTCAATGACACCATTGCACCAGAGGCGGCAGGGCCCGGCTTGTTCCAGAGCGCCGCAACCAGGTTGTCCTTCTAGGAAGTCGCAAATTCCGTCCCTGCTTTTGTGTGAGTAATCTCTCCTCTAGGCCGAGCTCTCTCCGGTCCCCTGTCAGGGTGGCTGAGTCAGGCGGGGGGATGGTGGGAGCCACCCAAGGGTACCGTTCGCTCACAGGCCGAAGGGCTGCAAGATTGCAGGGATCGGCAACGTCGTGAGGACCTTGTCATGGGGAATGCCAGTGGCTATGCAGCCAAGTTGTAGGGGCCGATGCCGCCGAGGACTACACTGCAAACAGGTTTTGGAGTCGTCACTGGGAATCGGGGATTAATGTCATTACACAATGCCCACAGCAGCAAGCCAGATCGCCATGCTAGGTCCACTGGATGATGAGGGGTGTAGGGACTGCTCGCAGATAGTATCGCCGCTAGCGCAGTGGACGCTAGCGAGCAAGCCCCCTTAGGCTAAATCACATCCACCCTCGCCGAAGGTCCCAGGAGGTCGGGACGAGCAGAGGACCCACCAGCGGCAGGGGGGGGCTCAGCTACTGGAGGGCCCTCAGCTACTGGAGGGCCCTCGTCGTGGTCCGTAGAACTCCCAGTCGCACAAGGGGCAGTCTGCTGGAGTAGACCTCTGACCGAATCAATCCATTGGGCTGCGTATAGCCAGCGAAGTGCAGGGTTCAGAGGAGGATATGCAGGGAGTCAATTCAGCAAGAGGTGTCCCCACCCCGGCTCCGAGCTTCGGTGCCGCAGAAGTCCAGTAAAAGAGCAGTGTGGGCCGGGCGAAGAGGGACAAAAGCTCAAACCGTCTCGGAGATCCACCAGGCCGGGGGCCACCACTCCCAGGTCAGGTCAATGCATAGGCACTGTTAATTCCTCTGAGTGTCTGTATTCAGCAGGTGCCCCTCAACATCCTCTCTCAGTCCCTCCAACCGATGCAGAAGGAGGCCGCCGCCTCAGGAGCTCGTAGCAGCAGCTCTCTGCATCACAACAGCTCTTGAGGGAGGCGAGGGCCCAGGACGGCAGTCGTGGCAGTCCAGGATGTCGGAGTACCCTGCATTTCAGCTGCCCCCCAGGCACTGGGAGCCACACACAGGGGCCCCTCGCTCCCCTCAGGGCACAGGATCCCCAAGGCAGAGCAGCCACACACAGCACTGGGTGATCTGGGATCACCACAGACAAGATGGCGACCGCCGCCAGTTCCAGCCCCAAAGGGCAGGGGGCCTGCGCTCCTTCGCCGGGTCACTCCTGGCCGCTACCTGCATGAGTGCCACAGCTGCTCTGCTGCCCCGTGACTCGTCGGTAGGGCCGGAAGAGGTGATCGGCGGTTCGCAGCACTGGGGGATGCCCGGGAACGCAATAGTCAAAATGGCAGCCGCCGCCGGGTCCGATCAAAGAAGGCCCGATGTCCACGCCCCCACTCCAGGCCAAACCGGGCCGTTGTTCGCTCTTCTGGAGGTGCCCCAGCTATTCTGCTATCTGTGCACCAAAATTTGTGGTCCCAGCTCTGTGTTACAGGCAGCTGAAGATTACGGCTTCCGGGAGCTCACACGGCGCACGTCTCACGCCATTCGCGGCGACCACGCCCCCCTATTTGTATTTTTTGGGGGCGTTTAAAATTTTGGAATATCCCTGTATTCACAGTTTTGGCAGCAGAAGATGGTTGCAGGTTAAAGAGCACCTCCTTTCTGCTTTTATAATGTCCTTGTTGACAAGTCCTTAGTGATAGGAGATTTTCAGGTGTGTATTTTTCGGAGAACCTGTCCTTCTGTGCTGTTCCTGATTAATTTAGGTTGTAAGTATTAATAGGGTGGAAGGATTTCGATGGTTAAGAGTGTTCAAGTGTGTTATTGAAGTGCCATGCTTAAAGTATTGTGATGCTGTATGTGAGGCTTTTTGTTATGCAATTTTGATTTTGGGTTCACTTGGTGTTTTGATCACTGTTCTTTTGATGTACTATTCTTATTTGTGATATGCGTCGTAAAGGGTTTTGTTCTATTATGGGGTGGTAGGCAAAAGGTAGTGTGTATTGCGAGGTGCTACAGGTACACAGATCGGAACTTCTGAATTAACGAGTTTTCCTTTCAGGAGTTTGTGTTTTTTTCCCTTTCCTTTTTTTATTGGCAGAAATCACAGCCATTACATTAATTACAGTATTATATCAGTTATGCATGTGAACTGGAAAATAGCACCCAAAAGACCTCATTTCATATGTATATCAGCGGTCGAAAAAAGAAAGGAAAAGCATTTTTCAAATGCAAACATGCAACCTCTGATTGTCACAATTGCACCAACCTGTAATAAATTGACATTATAATACATCAGCTAAATTAAAATTCGAGAAATCGACCCATTCTGTGGTTTTATACGAAGTCTTTCCAGAGAACAAAAACTTCTTAAGTTAACTAGATCTTAATGCATAGTGTTTATCAGATTCTTTCATTTTAACCATTTTTCTTTTCTGTTGTTCAAACAAGGGTATTTATTGATATTGTAAAGACGAGAGCAGCGTTTCTACCACAGGCTTTGACTCCCTTTCATGTCAGAGTCCATCACACTTCGGACATTATTGGCTCAGTCTCACCCCTCGACTCCAGAAGAGCATTGAGCTTTTATATTGTTCGCACCAAAGATCAATCGGATGGACAGTTAGCTCTTTGCTGAATTTTTGATGGCAAAGGCAAGGCAGTGCAATAAAGGACTCTGACACAGTGAATAGTCCTCTCCATTAAGATCCGCTATGCAGTGGCCAAGAAGCAGCACCGAGAGGGCCTGAGGGCCCATTCCAATACTGCCACTGTTGCCCTTGCAGGTTGAGTGCCTATCTTTGACATCTGACATGCTGTGATGTGGGCGTCAGTACACACTTTTATGAATCACTACTAGGTTGACAGCCAGGTCAGACAGAAAGACTTTTGGCCATTTGGTCCTGCCGGACTTTTTACTCTGGATCATTCCACAGACTGACCACCGGGCAACTACTTCTTTGGTATCTATTCTAAAGATGCTTGGAAGTATCCATCGAAAAAACATTTTTCTTATCTTTGGTTACATTCATTCTGGTGGAAGGTCGGTCTAAATGCAAATTCCTCATTGCCTTCCCATTTTGGTTAATGGACTCTCTTCCATCTTTAAAAAAAAGAACACAAACAAGATCCTAAATTAGAGATCTGTTCACAGGCACAAATAATTGATCCTTTTGAGTTCTGCGTCCAATGGCACTGCCTTTGTCAAGAAAGAAACGGACATCAGAATGGTTGGCTGGCACTTCTATTCGGCTTTAGCCCTGACTTATGAGGTGGACACTGAGCCACACAACCCCACCTACCGGCACACAGCGGCTATGTTAAAAAACCTTCGATGTCCAGTCTGCTGCCTGGGACTATACAAAACGTGAGGAATCTGCAGTTAGAGTGTCTCTGCTACAAAGAGTGTTACCAAAGGTTTCATTTCAAGTGAATTGCGTGGTAGAATTATGATAGAACTAATGTTACAGAGCATGGCAATCGATTTTTCTCTGTTTGATTTTAAAATGTACAGATATTATTCTCACTTTATATTACTCTGTAGTTCTCAAATGTACGAATAAGTGTGACTGGGCTGCAGTGTGGCAGGGTTTTAGATCTTAGGCTCAATTTAACCTAGAACTTAAGCAAAATTGTTTAACATAAAGGTGCTGATCCCTGTTTCGATCTAGTTTTGATTTCAGTTTTGATAAAACAAATAATTTAGACATAGTTTGTAGATGTAAAATCTAAAGAAAGTACTTGTAATCACAGAGCCAGGTATATATCCCTAATGTTTACAATTGCGATTCTCCTATTAACATGACCAGAGAATCTGGATTTCATTAAAGACACGGAGGCTGACATTATGCATTATCCTTTAATAAGCAACTCACACAGCCGCACTACATCATAAAGGATAAGTTCTAGAACAAACAGTGTACAAAGGATGTAACTAGGATATGATCTGCCTCTTTTAAAAGAATCGCAGCAGCAGGAAGGACTTCACAAACGGAGAGAATCAGGAAGAAACATCGAGGAAGGAACTCCAGTATCTCCAATATCCTGATGGAAAGCTCCTCAATGGAAATCCAGTCAAATAGAATTGCCTGAAAGAAAGAGATGATTAAGAATCAAGAGCCTATAGAGCTATAAAATCTCAAAAACAATAGTAGAGTAATAAGAGATTAACAGCAATTGAAGCAGTCGATAATTTCATAAAGGCATATCAAAGTTGTAAAAGGGAGGAGGGAGGGATAATGTCAGCCTCCGTGTCTTTAATGAAATCCAGATTCTCTGGTCATGTTAATAGGAGAATCGCAATTTCATTACAAGACCGGAGGCTACATTATGCATGTTCGTAGCCCCGAAGGACAACATCAGACATATGCTCGATAGGCTTGCAGTAATGACGAGCAAAGGTGTTAGCATTTGACCAGTCAGCAGCTTTCAAAATATCATCCAACTTACCACCTGACCAGAAGGATTTACTGGCCATAGCTCCTCTGATAGAGTGTGCTTGGAATTTAGAGAGGTCGATACCAGCAAGACTCATGGTAGACTTAACCCATCTAGCTATAGAAGTGGAAGAGACCGGTTTAAAAGGTTACACAAAAGAAACTAAAAGTTGATTTGCATCGTTAGGACGTAGGAGAGACATTCTAGAGTCATACTCTTTCATACAAGCAACAACACAAAGTTTAGGGAAGGTGTCAAAACGAGGATAAAAGATAAAATCTGACATGGTTTTCGTCCTTCTGATTAACTCAAATTTGACACCAAATATATCATAACATCTATTAGAAATGTCTAAGCTTTTGATGTCAGAAACTCTTCTACAGGAAACTAGGCACAAGAGAGTGGCGAGTTTGAAGGAGAGAAATTTTCTATTAAGGGAAGAGTTATCAGGCCAAGAACAAAAAAGGTCTAAAATACATTTAACATCCCAAAGGGTCTGATACTTAGGTTTAGGAGGTCTCCTCAATCTTATACCCTTGAGGACTCTACAAATAGGATTTTTACCTACCGATTTACCGTTGATGAGGGAGTGGCCCGCGGAGATTGCGGATCTAAAACAATTAATAGAGCGATAAGAAAGGCCTCTGTCAAATTGTTCGACCAGAAAATTCACGATATTGACGACAGGAGTCTCCACGGGATCGGGATTCCTTTCCAGGCACCAATGAAACCATTTCTTCCAAATGTTGTTATACCTGAGGTGTGTTCCTGGTGCCCAAGATTCTCCGAGAAGAGAGAGAGCTGTCGACGAAAGTCCATACAATTCGTTAGATTGCCTGACACTTTCCAAGCAAGAAGGTTCAAATTCCCCTCGAGAATAAGACGATGATCTTCCCCGTCTGCGTTTGAGACCAGGCCTTGAGAGGCTGGGATCAGAAAGGGAATGTCGCATGCTAGTTCCAGGGCTGTCGGGAACCAAGCTTGGGACGGCCAAAAGGGAGTAATTAGGATCAGAAGGCATTGTTCTAATCTGACTTTCTGGAGGACCCTCTAAATCATGGCGAAAGGGGGAAAGGCATAACTCAGGAAGTGGGACCATGGTTGGAGAAAGGCGTTCACAGCGAGAGCGCCCGGGTCCGGCATCCAACTGAAATAGTTGGGAAGTTGGAAGGTAAGCCTGCTGGCAAATAAGTCCACGTCTATTGGACCCCAAAAGTGGAAAAGGGAATTGAAGACGTTCACATAGAGTTTCCAGTCTGAAAAATCTACAAGGAATCTTGAATTCCAGTCTGCAGAAATGTTTGACTTCCCTGGAAGATATTCCGCCCTGAAGGAAATTTTGTGTTCTAGACAGAACATCCAAAGTTTCCTGGCAAGATTGGAGAGATCTGCAGATTTCGTTCCTCCAAGGCGATTGATATAGGCAACAGCAGAAATGTTGTCCATTTTCAGAACAACAGACCTCCCTTGGATGGAGTGTTTGAAGCTCATAAGAGCGTATAAGCCAGCTGTCAATTCCAGAAAGTTTATGTGTTGAGAAGATTCCGTCAGGGTCCAAACCCCACCGGTGTTCTGGTCTTCCAAGCGTGCACCCCAGCCATGAAGACTGGCGTCTGATTCTAGGACAAAATCTGGGGAAGAGCCAAAGATGGCTTTGCCATTCCAGGCGTCTAAGTTTTCGAGCCACCAAAAGAGCTCTGCTCTGGCATCTGGGTCTAGAGAGACAAGATCTCCATACCATAGACCTGAATTGAGTGCTTTTCTCTTTATTCGCTGAAGCGCGCGGTAATTCAGAGGACCAGGGAAAATGGCCTGGATGGAAGAGGAAAGAAGCCCTAGAAGTCTGGCTAGTTCGCGGAGAGTCAAAGACTCTTGTTTCAAGACGGACCTGATCTCTTTCCGGATCTTGGCAATCTTCTTGGTAGGAAGAAGGAGAAGACATTTGACAGTGTCCAGAGTGAAGCCAAGGAAATCTATGGTCTTGCAGGGAGAGAGAATGGATTTCTCTTTGTTGATGATGAATCCTAGACTCTCTATTAAGTTCATTGAAGTATTCAGATCTCTTAGGAGGTCTGAATGGGATTGGGACATAAGGATATCGTCCAGGTAGATGATGAGACGGATACCCCTTTCTCTTAGAATTGTAACAATACACTTCATGATCTTGGTAAAACACCAAGGGGCAGAAGAGAGGCCGAAGGGAAGAGCTTGGAATTGGTAAAGACGTTCTTTCCAAGTGAATTGAAGGAAAGCTTGATGTTCCTTGTACATTGGGATGGTGAAGTAGGCATCCTTCAGGTCTAACTTGACCATCCAATCTCCTTCGAGAAGGAGATCTCTTAGAAGGTGGATACCTTCCATTTTGAAGTGACGATAGACCAGAAATTTGTTGACTTCTCGAAGATTTATTACCGGTCTCCACCCTCTGTCCTTTTTCTGAACAAGAAAAAGAGTGCTTATGAATCTTGCATCGGACCAGGGAACCTCCACTATTGCGCCCTTTTTGAGCATAGAAATAATTTCTTCCTCCACGATCTTTTCCTGATCTTGTGAAAGGACAAAGGGTTGGGGTAAGTGTGATTGGAAGGGGATCTGTAAAAAGTCTATCTTGAAACCCAAGACAGTTTCTAGAACCCATGGATCTTGGGTGATTGAATTCCAAACATGATAAAATTGTTTTAGTCTGCCCCCTACAATGGGAGGGAAAGAAGAAAGAGGAGTAGTTCTTACTTGTAGAGTTTGAGGTGTTGGGAGCACCGCGACCTCTGGAACCACGGTTTCTTGGACCCCTTCCTCTTTGGGGAAAGAAGGGTTGTCTAGGGGGATAGAAGCCTCTTCCAGATCCCCTGAATGATGAATAGGGTCGTTGATTTCCTCGGCCGGAAGAGCGACCCCTTCTGTCGGCCTGACCAAAAAGGTTTGTGTTAAAGACTCGTCTCAGGTTGTTTTGAGCCCTATCGAGGGCAGTAAAGGTAGAGACGTATTTACCAATCTCTTTGATTATATCTTCTCCGAAAAGGAGACCTTTAGGGTTTTGGGAGGGTTCTTTTTCTGCCATGTCCCCTAATTTAGGGTTAATTTTGTTTAAAATGGACCTTCTTCTTTCAATATTTAGACTGGCGTTAGCATTGCCAAGGAGAACAATGGCTCTTTGGCTCCATCCTCGAACGAGGTCGACGTTCAAGGGGGTAGAGGAGAGATGGGATTGTTCGGCCATATCTAAAATTCTAACCAGTGGTCCTAAGACATCTAAAAGACGGTCTTGGCAGCCTTTAAGGGCTCTCTCCAGTCCTTTTCTAGGGTCTCGCCCCAATTTAAAGAGGAATTTAATAAGATCTGGATCTAGGTTCGGGGTTTGACAGACCCTCTCCTCAATGGTAGGTCTGGAGAATTCGGACCTCATTGTATTCCTAGTGTTTCTATCCAAAAGGTTTCTCAACCAACGTGTGACAAACTGGGAGACATGTTCCTGGGGGAACCATTTTGAGCTGTTAGGGTGAGAAATGTTTAAGGGAGAGAACATTTCTTCTCCAATAGGGTTCAAAATAGTATTTTTAGAACTTGGTTCGGGATCAGGTTGAGAATTGAAGTCTTGCTGGACTTCGTCCAGGTCAAAGACAAATTCGTCGGAGGGGTCTTTTGAGGAGTTGTCGTCAAAGGAGGAGGAGGAGGAGTCAAAACCAGAGTTCTTTTTTGGATTAGCACTATTCCAAGGTGTGTCGCGAGGGACACCGTACACATTTGTGCCGCCATGGACACCGGTCAAGGGAGTGTCCCGAGGGACATCAGGTTCAAGTGGGGCGCGGTGGCCCCCCATCCAAGTTGAGGTGCTAGGACCTCCCATACAAAGAGAGGCGCTTGGGCCAGTAGTGCTTTCACAATTTTTAGTCTTTCTGGGTCTCTTGCCGTGAATAAGGGGGGGTCTTGGGAATCACACGGTCTTTTAGAGAGCATGACTTCTTTTAAAGAGGACATCATACAGGATTTAATCTCCTGTTGAAGGAATTTTTTTAAAGAATTAGCAATAGGTGCAGGTGAACTTGCCATGGCATCCTCAGAATCCATGTCAGACATGGTGTAGAAGAAATAAGGGGAAACTAAAATGGTATTAATGAGGTAAGTAATAAGACTTTTCCTCTGTTAATAAAGAGTCCAACTCTCTTTCTCCTCCTTTTTTTTTTTTTTATGTAACTTCAAAATGTAAAGGGTAGTCTCTCTTTTTTTTTTTTGTTTTTTTTTTTTTGTTATACAGGGTAGGGTATGTAGGTTATAGGGAGCCTGGGGTGATTTTTTAGTAACAATAGGTTATAGGGAGCTTGGGGTGAGTTTTTAGTAATAGTAGTACCCAGTAGGGAATTAATAATAGTATTCAAAAAATCGTATAGTTAATTTATCTAAATAAGTATCAGGAATAGTTAATGAGCGTAGCGTTTAACGATGAGCAGGGTGTCTCCGACGGCTGAAGCAGAGCAGAGCAACTGTCAGGATACTAGGAGCGCTCGAGCTCAGCCGTCGGAGAAGAGGAAAGTCGCTTAGAGAAGGGGGCAAGCAACGCGAGCGTTGCTAATGGCCTTTCCTTGAATGCGAAGGGAAGCGCATTTGTCAAGCGATCGAAGCGAAGCGCATTTCTCAGGTGAAGCGCATTTTGGAAAGCGCTGAAAGTGAAGGGAAGCGTTTATAAGATAGCGGGAAAGACGGAGCGCAGTCGCGCAGGGAGATTAGTAAGGTAAGGACGACCGAAAATTGGAAGTCCAAGGGAGGGGGGTTGGAGTGGGATCGAACCAGCACCACCCACGAGGGAACATCGGGCATTGGAAATAGGTATGAAGGAACATCGGGTCAAGGCAAAGAGGCATAACGCGACATCAGCAGTTGAAAAATGAGAATTAAGGCGTCACAGGACGAAGAAATGAGCATAGAGGTATAGCAAACAACATATTGATATTAAGAAACGCTCAGGAAGTATAAATGTACAGCAAAATAAATCAAATCACTCTAAAGTAAGGAGAGATAAGAGGTAGTGACTTATCTGCTGGCGAGCCGCTTTTAAAAGAGGCAGATCATATCCTAGTTACATCCTTTGTACACTGTTTGTTCTAGAACTTATCCTTTATGATGTAGTGGGGCTGTGTGAGTTGCAAACTAATTACATTTCTTAGTTAACAAGCTTTTGTGCTAAATATGTAGTACGGTTTCAGCTGCATATTACATGTCTTCACCCAGATATAATACACGACTGCCTTACAACCATGCATAGATTTAACCTGAAGTCAAAATAAGGAACTAATGTTGGTGCACATGGCCTATCCAACCTATTAGTAATAACAGACTAGAGCTGGGTTTTATCTTTAAATAGATGCCTTCATGTTTATATCGTAAGGGAATGCACTGCACTGTTGCAATTTATAGGCTTCATGCATTTTAAAAACCTGGACCCACTTAGAAATGCACGTGGTACTTGAATCCTGGTCAGCTGTTCAACAATCCTCATGCTGCCAATTTACTGACCACTCTGGTAAAAAGACACTCAGAAAGGCAGTCACACTCTTTCAATCATAGCTTTACATGCCAATGAAGTAGATTTACCACCATTTATAGTGAGGTTGCCATTCACTTTGCCTCAGCCATTAACATTGTCATTTAGGAGAACTCCTTCGGGACGGCAGGCCCCGAATTGTGTTATCTAAGTGATGCTCAATTGGTACGACAGGGGTATCAGTTTTCCAGATATCAAAGATATTATTGGGCGTCCCACCTTGCGGCGGTCAACCATGGAGTTTATGGTTGTCCGGACGATCCCGGGTACGACATGGACAGGTGGCTGCTCCCAAGTGGAGTTTATAGTAGAGCGTTGTATGCCAAACACCGCAGATTCTCTCTCACTGGTCCAAATGCATACTCAATCCATGTATGGCATGCGGCCAACAAACAACTGGGATGGGACGATAGATTCACGCTGGCTACTCTACTATGGAGCTCAAGAGACTGGGGAGCCTGTGGAAAACCAAGGGTTTCGACAAATGGGACCTTATCGGAATTTCGCAAATTAAAGATATCTGAGTTGGGGGCAGTGATCCCTTTCACTTCTCTCAAACAGCAATACAGCTTGGCAGACACTGAATATTATCGATGTCTTCAAATACGACACGCCCTGCTCACACAGGTATCCGGGAACACCAGACTTCCGGAAGCCTCCCCCCTAGAGGACAGAATACTTGATGGCCATCTCCTGAAGAAGGCCATTTCCCTTATTTATTAAAAAAACAGATTAATTACATAGCAGAACCACTGCAAGCCTTAAAGGAGAAATGGGTCAGAGATGGCTTGGAGCTAGACGAAGAGGACTGGCTGCAGGCAGTTTCCTCCCCGCGGGAGGTTGCCATCCAGGCCAGGCTGAGGTTGGTGCAGCTCAACATATTACATAGGACATACATTATGGGACCTGGCTTGGTGCGAATGGGTAAAGCAGAGAATGAAGAGTGCAGAAGGGGGTGCAGGGAAACAGGGAGATTTAAACACATCTTGTGGAATTGCCGTCACATACAATCGTACTTGCAAGCCGTACACCGAACACTATAGGTAGTCCTACATATAGACATACAGCCCGAAGCTCGAAGGTGTCTCCTTATTGTTTGGGAGCCGACAGATCTCAATACATACACTACACAATGGACAACCCTGACATACATGAAAGCAAAAAGGAATATAGCACAGCAGTGGGGAGCTAGTCAACCGCCCAAACTGAGCAAGTGGACAGAAGACTTAGACTGGTGCATGTTCAGGGAGAAGTCAGTCTATGTTGCAAGAGGGTGCCCCGGTAAACAGGTAAAGGTATGGGGGCATGGAATCAACATAGAGGGAATGTCTGCACTCCACCTACTCCCCAGACGGATACTGAAACTCTGGAAACCCCTTGAATTCTCTCATATTGTAAATGTGACCCGACATATGATTTTGATGTTTGGAAATACGTGATTATGATGTCGCTTATTCATGATTTTGTGATTGTGAGTTTTGTTGAAACTGTTCAATAAAAAGAAATATAAAAAAAACACACAAAAAAAAACCATTGTCATTTACCATTGCAATGGCCCATGAAGTCATATGTCTTGCTATGTATCTTAACACATACCAATGTTCAATACTGTTGTGGGTTTTTAAGAATTCTTTGTTTTTGTAGATTGATTTGAATGGGCTTCAAGAAAAGTTGAAGACCTTTGTTGAGAACGGCCACACAGCTCTGTCGGACCAGTGTTTTCACAGTGCCGCGCAAGCTTTTTCACAGTTGTTGGATTTGGTTGATCCTTCCGAGTTAAAGGTAAGATGAGGATCTAGCTGCTTAGTTGTTTAGGTTAATCACTCTTTGCTTTTCACCTTGATTTATTCTTGAGCTAAGTCTTTGGTTTCTTGTTTACAGAAACTGCACCTTGCTATGATTGACTATGTTGTGCTTATTTATGGACATGCTCGAGCTCTTTTGGGAATAGGACAACCCGAGGTAAGTCTTTGGATGTTGACTTTAACACTTTTTAAAAGTAGGATGTTGTTATTGTGAATATTTAAGAGTAGCTATTTCTATCTATTACTTTAAAAGGTGTGCGTCTTTTTTTAAAAAGAATGGTTTGCTGCCTATTTGTAGTTACCATTACCCACCTAGCTATTGGTAGTCCATGTCTATACCTGTGTGGTTGGTCTTCTAACCAAAGTATTTGAAAACACAGTCAACAGTCCCACAATCCTAATGAATGAAACCTTGAAAACAAAAACTTCACATTGACACAATCTGTTTCTATTATAAAGCTACTGTGAGTATTTGAAGAACGGAAGTTATGCGTTTATATAGCACATGATTACCCTTAGGTGTCCTGGCGCTCGGAAATCATAGTATGTAATATCCAAAAGGTACCCCCTAAAGGTAAATTATAGGTCTCGGAGAAGGGAGAAAAAAACTGAAAATATATAAAGGCTCTAAGAGCACTCCCACTCGACCTGTATCTCTTCAACAAAGGCTAGAAAAGCTCACTGGGCGGCTCTTTGCTATATCAATACATTGAATGCAGCAATGTTTTATTCATATGCATACATTTTTTATTAAATTAATTTTTTCTAAAAGATAAAAACATTTTCTAAATACATAAACATTTCTTTTTTGTCTTTTATACACAATACTTTTGTATGCGATTCAACATTTCATATTAGTGTGCATTATGAACATTATTTGTGCAGAGACCCTGTACTGTGATCAACCAAACACCACAACAAACTCACATTATATCACAGCCTTACCAGCCACACTCACATTCATACCTCACACATATACTACACCCAGCTTCAAAGGTATACACAGTTCACATCATGAAAGAAACACTTCATTTAATATCCATGGTTATGTTGCCTGCTGGGGGCCCATTGGGTTGACGTATGTTTCGGTGGGTAAGAATGATTTGCATCCACCTTCTTCAGGACATCACGTTAAAGATAACATTCATACCGGAGGGTAGTGGGGGAATCTGTAAGCAAAGGGAATATTTTAAGATAAGGCGCCCAAGGGATACTTTAGAATAAAAATCAATGGAAATAGCTACTACGCCTATTGAAAAAGAGGAAAAAAGATACAATACTTCACCATAAGACCCGGTGTGATAGAAAAAGTGTTTAAAAGTGAACTGTTATATTTTAAAAGAAAAAGATTGGAAAAAAGGAAAAATGAGGAAACGCCCCACTATTAATTATGGGGTTTAAGTCAGAATATCTTTGGTGTGCAGCATGCTAGGAAGGTGATGAATGAATTTTACACTTTATATCCCTTCTTCCCCTGGTGCCATGTGATAAACTCCTGCTGGGTCCGTGATGTCTTGTATAACGCATATGCATCACTAACCCTAAGCAGTTAAGCTGTATCCATGATCACACCTATGGTCTGGTACGTTGTTGGGAGGAGCCTTTTCCACCAAACATGGAAATTTGTCATCCTTTCAGTGGCCGTCTGGTTGTCTGTCACCGTTACTGTAATACAGTATTGATATGTATTTACATCAACTACTCTGTACCGTCTCTTCTTTTCTAATTGTTGTCTCTACAATATGCAAGTAAGTGATATACTCTCATTACCTTTTATTTGGTTTATTTTGATGATAGGATACACTTGATGACGAAATTGGTCAGTGTTAGTTTAGTTATGCTATTCTGGAGCATGGCAACGTCATTTTCTGGGTTCTCAGTGTCTGCTAATAGGTATTTGCAGGATCAATATCTTTAAAAAGGAGGGAGAAATATTAAGATGTATGATGCATGCTAGATAATCACTTTGCATTGGTTAAACTTTGCTTAAGTGTCTCACATACTCCAGAGTCACGTAAGCAACAGACCTTCGTTTTTAGGTTAATTTATGCCTGTATTAATACAGCTGTTGTTCGCATTAGGTGCCTTTATGGTACCAGAGACAACCAATATGGTTGTCTGAAAGACAGATCATTGAAATGGCTACATCAAATCGATGCCTACCTCGAATGTGGGTGCGGGGATCACATTTACAAAGGGCTTCATCATTAGGTTAGTGTATGCCTGTATTAATCCAACTTATGTTCACATATGGTGCCTATATGGTTCCAAAAGTGTCCAGTATGATTATCTGAAAGACACCTTAAAGAATGGCTACCTCAAAAACAGTAATAACAAAAAAGTGAAGGGGGCCCAAGGGAATTTAAAGACCAGGCAAAGACACATTCCCTTAATTGAGGTATAAATCACAAAGGTGTCATTGGGTCTAAAAGTAAAAGTCTATATGTGACACATTAAACCTATTCTGCCTATAGCATCCTACTTAGAAACAAAGAAAAAAGCGAAGAGCTGGGAGGTGCCCTGATCTCAATGTGATCTACAAGGATTCCCATCAGTCACCACACGGAACCGCCCTTCATCATTTGGGATTCCTTGAAAAACTACCGGTAAGTATGGAAGGCCTGATCTTATAACCTCCAAAGAACCTGGTAATGACCAGTGTGGTCTTAATGTTGATGATACTAATTTGTGGATAAATGTGTGACTGATTTGCAGTGCATGTGAAAATATAATGTGAAAAGAATAATGAATAATAGTGAAAATAAAATTGGGTGAGGGAGCAAATGTGAAATTTTATTCTATGTTCTGCTCGCTCCACCAATATTAAAAGAGCAGCAAAAGGTAGTTTTAACAAATAACTACCTAGATGGAAAAAGTGGTCGACATGTTTCAGCAACTAAATAGCACTAGTATGTCCATTGCCTTCATCAGGACCTAGATATACATTACGCTACTGCAAGCAAATTTGTGATATGAAAAAGATAGTGACTGCATGATTGTCATGCTGTGACAAGGAGAAAGATCACCTGATATCCTAGGTGTAGACTTGTTGCAGTTTTTTTGCATGTCACTGGTAGGAAGATAAAAGTACAGACGGACAACAGTTAAAAGGACACAAAAATATAGACCTAAGGATATGCAAATGATAAACATATTCTACTTAAACATAAATGTTAATACAAAATCTAATTTTGTTTTCGTTTTCTAACATGGAGGCACGACGTTGTTATTCCTGCATGTGACAGAAAAATCTCCATCTTACCCTTGTCATAGGAGTTTGAGGCCTCGCCTCGCCTGGCAACGGCTCAGGGAACGAGGGAAGCACCGCTCTAGTAAAAGAGAAGCAAACACAAAGAAATCGTAATAGCTTCCTGTCAACTGAGAAAGTACGCACACCAGTAAAGTAATTGTTTCCAAAATGTTTGTAAATGAGTGTTTATGGTCCTAATTCATCAGAGCTGTGTAAGACGGCTAGGAAGAAATTAACTTCTAGCCTCTGCATGCCCGCCTCAAAGCTGGTAGATAATGGTGAGGAGTGTCGGAAGGGAGAGATGCTAGTTATAGAATGAAAAAGTACTCAATCAGAACTCACACTCACACGTGGTGAAATATTGTATCTCAAATCATTCCTAGGATGAGACATCTCTCAAATGTGTATTGTGTAAAGCGCTATCGGTGTGCGAGCTATCGCCTAGACGCCCATCGTAGCGCCGCCCAGCATGTGTTATAGCTTAGGCACGTAGCGTAGTAATGTTGCTATCACTCACTGCAAGCAATTTCTTAGTGTCCATGCATGGCAAGCCAAACGCGGGAAAGAAAAGAGTAGAGTCAACTCACCTCTCCGTCGGTACTTCTCTGCCGGCTTCTGAGCCGGTTGGGGAGGTATCCGAACGGAGGGCGAGCCGCATTTAAATGCAGTATTGTGATTGGACCGAAAGAATCATGTGACTTTTAAGGCCGCCTACTTGTTTATATGAAATGCGAAAGTCTTACCTTGTGTGGCGGCTTTGCTCCTGATAGGTCGGAGGCCATCACGCTAAAGAAAAAAGAGAAAAGACTTTTGTTGATCTACAATAAAGTGATATTTAGCGCACATATTATAAAATTATATTAACGCTGAGTGGAAGCTGTTGTCTGAATACGAATCAAAACAGATGTCGGCACTAAAACAACTATTACGCTATATATGCGTGGAAAATCCCAAAACTGCAGTTGCCACTGAATACTACCACAGAGGGACTCCAGTCTACAGGAAGCCCACGGCAAGAAATTCCTTGCTCTGTTTCGATAGTCATCACCCTAAATCCCTCAGAGAGAACCTACCATATGGGCAATTTCTGAGGGTACAGAGAAATTGTTCAACAACAGAAGGATACAAGGAACACTCAGCTGCCTTACAAAACCAGCTCCACTGCAGGAAATACCCTCCCGGACTGGTGCGCAAATCACTAAAACGTGCCAAGAACAACCGACAGGCCTTATTAGAACCATCTGTTCCTAAAGCTTCTTCTGAAAGACTTACCTGTGTCAGCACGTTTGGTACCCTGTTAAACAAAATTCAAAAGATAGTGAAGAAGCACTGGCCCATTTTGAACTCAGGACAAAAAACTTTGGAAGCACCCCTATTTTCCTTCAAAAGAAGCCCTAATCTGAGGGATCGTATTGTTCACACTAGACCGCGAAATAAGTTACCAAGGGCCCTTGGCACTATCTGGGACCTTCCGCCTGTAGTAGGGCATCATCCCTGTGGGTCATGCCAGGCTGCCCACAAACAAAAAAGTCCACACAAATTGACATAGGAACCAATAGACCATGGCAACAAACCAAATTCACCAACTGCAACAGTGAGAAAGTAATCTATTTTATAACCTGTCCTTGTGGACTGAAATATGTAGGGATGACTACTCGTAAAATAAAACTCAGAATTTACGAACACAAAAGTACCATCAGATGTAAAAGGCAGGCTACTAAACTTGCCAATCATTTTCAGGACAAACAACATTCACCCACTGCATTCATCTGGACTGTTCTTGAACAGCCATACATTCCTCCCCATATTACGGACTACTCTAAATTCCTATTCCACAGAGAACAGAAATGGGTGTTTAAATTGGGGACAAACAAGAGAGAATTAAATGACGAGATACCTTGGTCCACCCTATGATAGATTACACTGCCTTTGTTCATCCTTCCTTTATAACTGACACACTAGCTCCCTAATGCTGTTTTATTGCAAACGCGAACAAAGAGACAGATGACATCCCCCTCTCCTCTCTCCTCGCCCCCCTCTAAATGTGACCTGGCCTTAGGCTCTACATACAACCTCTCTGCTAGCATTCCTCCATAATCTTTATAATAAAACTGCACAAGTTGCTGTAAGATTGCTTTGGATTGCACTAGAGGAACTTTCACACTTGCTGAGCCAACACAAGATGCGTATTCAGTGGCAACTGCAGTTTTGGGATTTTTCACGCATTATAGCGTAATAGTTGTTTTAGTGCTGACATCTGTTTTGATTCGTATTCAGACAACAGCTTCCACTCAGAGTTAATATAATTTTATAATATGTGCGCTAAATATCACTTTATTGTAGATCAACAAAAGTCTTTTCTCTTTTTTCTTTAGCGTGATGGCCTCCGACCTATCAGGAGCAAAGCCACCACACAAGAGTAGACTTCTGCATTCCCTATAAACAGGTAGGCGGCCTTAAAAGTCACATGATTCTTTCGGTCCAATCAGAATACTGCATTTAAACGCGGCTCGCCCTCCGTTCGGATACCTCCCCAACCGGCTCAGAAGCCGACAGAGAAGTACCGACGGAGAGGTGAGTTTACTCTACTCTTTCCCGCGTTTGGCTTGCCATGCATGGACATTAAGAAATTGCTTGCAGTGAGTGATAGCAACATTACTACGCTACGTGCCTAAGCTATAACACATGCTGGGCTGCGCTACGGTGGGCGTCTAGGCGATAGCTCGCACACCGATAGCGCCTTACACAATACACATTTGAGAGATGTCTCATCCTAGGAATGATTCGAGATACAAGATTTCACCACGTGTGAGTGTGAGTTCCGATTGAGTACTTTTTCATGCAATAACTAGCATCTCTCCTTTTCGACACTCCTCACCATTTTACCAGCGTTAAGGCGGCAGTGTACTCTTTCATGCTATAACTAGCATCTCTCCCTTACGACACTCCTCGCTATTTTTTACCAGCTTTGAGGCGAGCATGCAGAGGCTAGAAGTTAATTTCTTCCTAGCCGTCTTACACAGCTCTGATGAATTAGGACCATAAACACTCATTTACAAACCATTTTGGAAACGATTACTTTACTGGTGTGCGTACTTTCTCAGTTGACAGGAAGCAATTACGAATTCTTTGGGTTTGCTTCCCTTTTACTAAAGCGGTGCTTCCCTCGTTCCCTGAGCCGTTGCCAGGCGAGGCCTCAAACTCCTATGACAAGGGTAAGATGGAGTTTTTTCTGTCACATGCAGGAATAACAACGTGGTGCCTCCATGTTAGAAAATGAAAACAAAATCTGATTTTGTGTTAACATTTATGTTTAAGTAGAATATGTTTTTCATTTGCATATCGTTATGTCTATATTTTTGTGTCCTTTTAACTGTTGTTTGTCTGTATTTTTATCTTCCTACCAGTCAAAGACTACACCTAGGATATCAGGTGATCTTTCTCCTTGTCACAGCATGACAATCATGCAGTCACTATCTTTTTTATATCAGGAATTTGCTTGCAGTAGCGTAATGTATATCTAGGTCCTGATGAAGGCAATGGACACACTAGTCCTATTTAGTTGCTGAAACATGTCGACCACTTTTTCCATCTAGGTAGTTATTTGTTAAAACTACCTTTTGCTGCTCTTTTAATATTGGTGGAGCGAGCAGAACATAGAATAAAATTTCACATTTGCTCCCTCGCCCAATTTTATTTTCTCTATTATTCATTATTCTTTTCACATTATATTTTCACATGCACTGCAAATTAATCACACATTTATCCACAAATTAGTATCATCAACATTAAGACCACACTGGTCATTACCAGGTTCTTTGGAGGTTATAAGATCTGGCCTTCCATACTTAACAGTAGTTTTTCAAGGAATCCCAAATGATGAAGGGCGGTTCCGTGTGGTGACTGATGGGAATCCTTGTAGATCACATTGAGATCAGGGCACCTCCCAGCTCTTCGCTTTTTTCTTTGTTTCTAAGTAGGATACTACAGGCAGAATAGGTTTAATGTGTCACATATAGACTTTTACTTTTAGACCCATTGACACTTTAGTGATTTATACCTCAAAAACGGTCCTCCCACCTGATGTGAGTACGTATTAACTTCCCAATGTTTACACGTATGTGTGTGCGAAAAGGACTCTCTGGCATAAGAGTAAATGGCTCAAAAGCCCACCAGAGTACTTTTTCCTCCCTTTTAGACGATTCCCTCCGCTCTTCCCACAGCGCTTACCTTGCTACAAATACTCGTTCTCCACCCAGCGTCTCCAGTAATTCCTGTCCTGCTATGCTGCCGGACTTCAAGAATGCGGAAGCAAAGGAGCCAATAGAAATACGTCGCGTGTGATGACCACGTGGTCTAAATCTGATCGCTGTTTTTTTCATACCTAACGGTGGGGCCATCTTTGAATGACTGTCTCCATATTGTTTTAAAGATTTTCCACTGTTGCCAGTAATCATGGGAGCAAAATACTTATCAATAGTGTATTTCCCCACTTGGCAACATATATGAATAACTTTGCAAAAGGAGTTGAAGTATTGAAAAAAGCAGTAAATCCGTGGGCTAGAGGGTGTTCATGATGAAAATAAACGATGTACGTGTCAAATTATCTGGAGGCTCAATCTAACGATCTGACAAGTTGGAAAATTAACTGCATTTGCTGTAGGTTGGAAGGCTAATGCTGGCAATCGTAAAATTTTGGGGAAAAAAAAGTTTTTTTCATAAGTAAATTACGCCATATTGAAATGGTTCCTTGTATCTACCAGTCCTTAGTTTTGATGTGCATGCCTTATTTATAACTATAACTATGCTATAATTGTCTATATTTCTAATGTCCAAGGGCTGAAGATTTGTTTGAGAGAAATTTTAAATTGTAAACTTCTCAGGCTACATCTCATAATCAGCCCTCTGATGGTTATCTGAAGTCTGAAAAGGCCACAGAAGCTACTCCATGTGCATGCCTTATTTATAACTATAACTATGCTATAATTGTCTATATTTCTAATGTCCAAGGGCTAAAGATTTGTTTGAGGGAAATTTTAAATTGTAAACTTCTCTGGCTAGATCTCATAATCAGCCCTCTGATGGGTATCTGAAGTCTGAAAAGGCCACAGAAGCTACGTCCACTGCCCCGGACGTAGCCTTCCTGACTGAAACCTGGTGGAACGACTCCTTGGCGCCCGACATCGCCATAGCCATCCCGGAGGGCTACAAGATCACCTGCAGGGATCGCACCAACGGAACCGGAGGAGGAATAGCCATCGCTCACAAGTCCACCCTCAATGTCTACACCCACATGGACGACACCCTCAAGACCGCCGAACACCTGCACTTCCGAATACACACTGACCCCAACACCACCCTCAAAGGAACCCTCATCTACAGACCCCCCCGGACCACAGGCACCCTTCAGCGACTCGAACGCCGACCTTGCTAGTACCCACGCACTCGCCTCCACGGACTACATCCTCCTCGGGGACCTAAACTTCCACCTCGAGAACAACAACAACAACGCCAACTCTGCCAATCTAATAGACAACCTCGCCAACCTCGGCCTTAGACAACTCGTTACCGCACCCACCCACGCAGCTGGCCACGCACTTGACCCCATCTTCTCCACAAGCGCCTATGTCACATTCAACCACACCACCGAACTCCACTGGACCGACCACTACTGCATCCATTTCACCTTCCAGAAACAGATCAAGCACCACCGCACCCTACAACCGCCGCTGCTGGAGCAAAGTCACAGAAGATTAGCTGACTAGCGCCCTTGCCCAGAACCCGCCAACCGACCCCACCGACCCAGACACCGCCGCCCACAATCTCAGACAGTGGATCAACGACTGCGTCAACTCCCTCGCACCACTCAGGAAGACCACCAACAACCAAGACTCCAAGAAAGCCACCTGGTTCACCGAAGAACTCCAGACCTCCAAGCGCGACTGCTGGAAACTTAAGAAGAAATGGCTCAACGAACGCACACCTGACAGCTTCGCGACCTACAAGGACGCCACCTGCAGACACCACCAACTCATCAGACTAGCCAAGAGATCCTCCTTCAAAAACCGCCTGGATAACAATGCACACGACAGCAAAACAGCGACATTCCCGGAAAGCTGGAAGCACGCCGAAATAAACTCCCTCCTCAAGAATCCCAAGGCAGACCCACAGGACCTCAAGAATTTCCGACCCATCTCCTTACTCCCGTTCCGGGCAAAGGTCATCGAGAAAATCGTCCACACAAAACTGACCTGCCACCTCGAAGACCATGACATCCTAGACCCCTCCCAGACTGGTTTCAGACAAAACCACAGCACCGAGACCGCCCTCCTCGCCGCCACAGACGACATCAGATGCCAACAGGACAACGGCGAAACATCAGCCCTCATCCTCCTGGACCTGTCAGCCGCCTTCGACACGGTCTGCCATCACACTCTAAGGATAGCTGGTCTATAAGGTGGACTTTACAACCATCACCATAAGGGTTGTTTGGACTGATACAGTGTGCCCACTAGAATAGTGGACATCACATATCAGGCCAACTTCTCTCATTAACCTTTTCCAGAATCAACCAGCGCAGATCTTTTACAGTGTGTGCATGTTTGTAAAAGTGCTGCGCCATGGATGATGTGAATTTTTTATTTTTAATATCTGATTTGTGTTCAGAGTAACGGTCCCCTAACTATCTGCCTGTTTCTCCAACATACCCTTGCTTGCAAGTACATAGAATAAGGTAAATTATGTTGTTGCTCCTGCAATTTGTCATGTCTTTTAGCTTGCCATACCGACCTCGATATTCCCATCAGTCTGTTACAATCGCTGTGTTGCAGGCAACACACGTGCTACATCTATGGTTGCCTTTGATGGCGGCCAGTCCTGTCACTGACCTATATCCAAGGGTCTTAGATGGGTAGTCCCTAGTAGGAACTAACTTATCTTTTAGGTTGGTATTTCTGCGGTACGCTAGTGTGGGTTTCTCAAAGATGTCATGTTCCTCTGTGGCATTAAGGATATTCCAATTTTTCTCCAGTATCTTTTTAACTTTAAAGTGAAATGAGTAGTGGTTTATTAAACATACTAGTTTGTCTGTTTTCTGGCTTTTCGATCCTGATAGCAGAGCCTCCCGTTTATAGAATCTTACTCTCTTAAAGGCTGTCCTTACTAACCTTTTGAAATTCCCTCTGTCTATCAGTCTTTGTTTCGAATGCCCTCCATGGATATCAAATTTGGAGATATTTGAACAATTTCGTCTGACTCTCAAAAACTGTCCAAAAGGGATGGAGTCCTTTTGGCAGTTGGAATGGAAGCTATCATGTTTCAGAATTGTGTTCTTAGCTGTCGGCTTCCTAAAGAAGCTGACTTCTAAGGAGCCATTACTGCCTGAGATGACTATGTTCAGGAATTCCACATACTGGTCTTCTGTAATTCGCTGTGAATTTGAGGTTTGCATCACTCAAATTCAGCCAGGATATAAAATCGAGAAGAGTCTGTTATTCCCCCACCCATATTAGAAAGATGTCATCTATAAATCTGTGCCATATTTTTACATTTTCAAAATATGGTGCTACCTCATTGAAAATGTGTTTTTGCTCAAACTCACTCATAAAGTTTTTACCAATACTGGGAGCGCATAAAGCTCCCATGCTGGTTCCATTTATTTGCTGGTACAGGTCACTATTGAACTCAAAATAGTTGTTGTGTAAAACTAATTCAATGTAATGTAATGATGTCTTGTAAAGCGCATGAATCACCCCACATGGGATATCTCCGCGCTGTAAACTGCTGGGTAACCCGTCCTGGCTTTCCCTGTGAGATGGTCCCTACTGGGTATTTCCAAGGTGAAACCAGGCCTCCCCGGCGTATGTGGGGGGCCGTTGTGGAGATGAGGCAAGCTAATGCCCAGAGTTGCAGAGTGTGATCCCTGGTTAGAGTAGGCACTGAGGCGAGAATTATCGAGTCCGCTGACCCTGGTCCACGACCCTGCCGCGTCGGGAATTGAACCCTGGTCCCGGGCCGTCCTCTGCTTCCGGGTCTGCCACCTCTAACCAGTGAGCCACACCACTCCAGACAAGACACTCTAAAATAAAACCATCCGGTCATTCTCCTGCAGTTCTACTGAGTAGCGATGCTACAGCCTCTATGGCTCTCTCTTGGGGTATGTTTGTATAGAGTGCCTCTATATCCAGTCTTACTAAGAGTTCTCTATTTGGTTCAAAAGGCATGTTTTCTCTATCTTGTTAATAATGTCCCCTGTAGCCTTAAGGTACGATTGATAGATGAAAGTTAAAGGACACAAGAAAGCATCCACATAGTTTGATATGGGTTCTGTACTCAAATTAATAGAGGAGATAATGGGGCGCATTGGTGGATTATTGTTGTTATGTCTCTTAGGCACTCCCTAGAGAGCAGGTATCACTGGGTTGTCTTTATTTAGAGATTTGTATTCCTTACGGCAATTGTCGCCTTCTTCCAGAGCTATTTTTGTAATCGTAATTTGTGTGTTTGCATAGCTCGGTTTACTGGCCTGTAGTGTTTGCGGACTGCTAGCATTTCTTGGATCTTGGTGGTATAATCCTTCCTGTCCATCATCACTATCCCACCCTCTTTGTCACAGGGTTTGACAATGATATCCCTACTGTCTTTTAAGGTCTTTAGGGCAGCGCTTTCTTTTTTTGTAAGGTTATAGTTGCTTTGATGGTTATAGTTGCTTTGATGGTTATATCTAGTGACCTTTTGCAGTTCTTTCAAAACTGTTTGGTCGAAGATGGCCACTTCTGGGCCTACCATGTCTAGAGTGGGGGTGAAAGTAGACTTTGGTTTGCAACCTGATTTATTTGTTTCAATATCCTCACCACTATTCTCAAGAAATAATTTCTTTAACCTTATGTCCCTAAAGAAGGAAAAGATGTCTAAATTCAGTTGGAACTTGTTACACCGACTGCCCGGAACAAATGATAGGCCTTTACTTAATACTTCCACTTCTTCTTTACTGAGTTGATGTTTTGATCAATTGAAAACCTAATCTGTGATCTTTCGCCTTCAAAACTGTTGGTTTCTGGTTCTATTGTATGGTTGTGGAGGTGGAGGGTCTGCTTGGTGATAATTCCCCCTGTTTGCTCTCAGATACCTTGGCCTTCCTCTGTTGTAACCTCTACCTAAAAAAGGAGGCTGCTGTTGATAGTATTGGTTTAATTCCATCGGGTTTGAGGGTTACAGCTTTGTTCACAGAAATACGCAAGTTCTTAGAAAGATGGTCAAACATATCCAATAGATGTTCCAGAGACTGGATGTACCTGATTGTGGCGACGGCCAGAGAAGTGGTGGTCGTCCTCAAACAGAAAATCCAGAATCTTGTTAAAAAACTAAAGAGTATGACGGCGTCAGAAGAGGCAGAAACGAAACTAGAGAAAAAAGAAAACTGACAAACTTAAACAGGATACAAGATGGTACACCCAAGAAAAGGCGTATCCATACCTGAATCCCAACTATTACCAAGATTGGCAACAAGATCAAACAAATCGATATCAGTATAGACCAAGGAGAAAGATATTGACCTTTTCAGATACTAATTCATCTAACTCAGAGGGAGACCGTTCTTACACACCAGAAAGTGCAAACCCTAACTACGGACCTAGAGGAGGCCGTCTAGCTGAACAAAACCAATTCTATCAACAGCACAATAGACATCTACATTTAATAGTCAACCTGTGTTAGTTATTAATCTGAAAAAATCTTGCCACTCCATAAACCTGATTTTCGGGTGGAGTAGTATCCTGATGATAGAACACGTTTACTAGAGTAACTTGACCTATATGGATAGCCCAAACCTGTTACTGATAGATTGTAGACACTTTTGAATCTGTGTAAACATAAGTATGTAAAGCCAAAGTCAAAAGCTTTTCATAGCAGCTGGTGGGAGTGGAGGGCATTAGAAGCTAAATTGAGAATGTATAGTATGTTATGTGTGCAGTGTCTATTGAAAACAGAACTGTGAGACCTTGAAGGAAATGCCACCTCAGTGCACATCAATTCACCCTTCCCACATCTGATCCACTAACAATCCTTCTAGCTGCAGATGTCCTTAATGGGTGAGAGAGGAGTACCCGGCCCAAGAGTCTGCAATCACACTTAAGCCTGGGGGCCGAATCGAACTGATTTCATTTCAGGAGGCTTCTGAAAGATTTACTGCGTAGCCTGCCATTCGACTGGTGACCACAATGTTAATGGTAGCCACTGAGAAGTATCGGAGCACGAATCTTGCTTATGAACTTTTTTCAGCAGATATGTACAGTAGACGCAGTAGCACACAGCCAAAAGGCAGCTTCTAGTACTAGAAAGTTCTAGTAATAATCTCCATAAAGTAATAAATACAGTGGCTGAGTTAATGTGAGCTACCTGCTTTAAATGATTCCCTGTTTTGATGTTACTTTTGGCAGGAATTAACGAGCGCTGAACAGCAGTTCAACAAAATAATAGAAAAGTATACCAAGCAGAGGTTTAACTGTTTGGCATTCTATGGAATCGGAAATGTGCATTTAAGGCAAAACAGGTTAGTATTCGAACTTTTTTTTGGGGGGGGGGGGGGGGGGAGACCTATTTTTAATGCTGATTCAGGTTATTTTTCATATACTAACAAATTAAGTTGTGTATCCTGCCTGCTGAATACAATCTGCTCCATCGTTGTTACAATAATACAATTCACCTTATTTGCCTATACCAATAAAACTAAATATTTTGTTGATCTCTGTATCATAGAATTTGATGATGCATAAAAGGAATGTGTTTTAATAATTGCAATTTCCGCTGGATGTATGAACATGAATGATCTTGATAATACTGTCTTAGATTTGCAGAAGCCAAAAATCAGTTCATTAAATGCCAGATCATGCTGAATCGTAAAATAGTGCCTGGAGTATTAAAGTGGCCCACAACATCTGTTATTATTGAAGAGACGAGGCCAGAAAAACTGCAGGTAAGAATAGCTTTCCTTTCAGTTTAATAGTGTCCAAGAGTATATTTTATTTCATGTTGTTTCCAGTACCATAAATTGTGTCTTTACTACAGATCCTTTTAGAGGATATTGCTATAACCTCTGTTTTGTGCCTTTAATTCAACATAGCTATGCAGATGCCTTTTTCGAAGTATTCTTTCTATACCACATAAACATTCAAGTATATAGCAAAATTGTGTGTGTAAATATGTTCCCTAAAACTTGTTAAAATGTATTATATATTCTATAAGTTGTTAATCGTATTCCCTTCGGTTTACTTAATATCACAAAATATAAATAATTTCTTTAATCATTTTCTGTTTTTGGTTTTCTTACCTAGATGCTGTTAGAGAAATGTATTGAAGAGTGTAAATTCCCTCCAAAACCAGATGCAATATGCCGTTACCCGCTGTGCAAGGGATACAACAATAAGCATATCTATTTCACCGATCCGGATTTTGAGGTTAAGTATTATCATATCTGTCCAACAGTTTTACATGTTTCACAATATATTGGCGTTAGGTAGATTTTTCAGAAAGGATTTGACGTTTGAGCTGGGTGTCCTCGTAGGCAGGATTGAATGCTTAGCAGTAGTTATTTTTGTCACCCACTACAAAATATATTTAGAGCCATGGCAGGAACATGTGGTGTTATCTGAAAAGAGCCTATCTGTACCCTTTCTATAGAGGCAACATTTACTGCTTGCATGGGGTAATATGATACTGTTGCTGAAAGCAGCCTTGATGTCTCTTGATCTTGTTATGCCCTAGAATTGACTAGCAACATGTTGTGTATTTGGGCTTCCAAGCTATTGAAACAAGCATTAGAAATGCAATCGGGCTCGGATTTATTTGAGTTTGAGCTAATGGCATTATAAATGCCAATGTCTTTTTGCCATGTGTTATGGAGTGTGTGCATGTGGTGTGTAGTGGAAGTATGTTGGTTGAATTGTAATTTTACCAATGGTGCCATGCTGTGCTTTATATGAATATGTTTAAAAGTAAAGTGTACCATACTGCGATTGCTTGGTGGAAAAGTGCACTGCCGGCTGGAGGTGTGTGTGCCTGGTGGAAGGGTGCACTGACGGCTGGTGGGTGTGTGCTTGGTAAAAGCGTGCACAGATGGATGATGGTTGTTGGTGTTTGTGCATGGTGAAAGCATTCATTGACGGCTGGGGGTGTGTTGTTGTGTGTGTTGTTTTCTGTGTGCTGGTGAGTGTGTGCTGGTGAGTCTGTGGGGGTGAGCCTGGGGAGTGAGTGTGGTGGTGACTGTGTTGTGTGGTGACAAGTGTGTGGTGTTGAGAGACTGAGGTGTGTGGTTTGTGTGTGCGTTATGTGTGTGTGGTGTTTTCTGCACACTCACACACTGCCCCGTAACATTCACACACTGCTCACCCGCACACTCCCAATGTCACCCTGCATAGTCACACACTGTTTACCCTGCACACTCATTCTGCACACTCACACAATGTGCACCCTGACACACTGTCTCTGCAGTCACTCTGCACTCACTGTCACTCTGCACTCACTGTCACTCTGCACTCACTGTCACTCTGCACTCACTGTCACTCTGCACTCACTGTCACTCTGCACTCACTGTCACTCTGCACTCACTGTCACTCTGCACTCACTGTCACTCTGCACTCACTTTCACTCTGCACTCACTGTCACTCTGCACTCACTGTCACTCTGCACTCACTGTCACTCTGCACTCACTGTCACTCTGCACTCACTGTCACTCTGCACTCACTGTCACTCTGCACTCACTGTCACTCTGCACTCACCGTCACTCTGCACTCACCGTCACTCTGCACTCACCGCCACTCTGCACTCACCGCCACTCTGCACTCACCGCCACTCTGCACTCACCGCCACTCTGCACTCACCGCCACTCTGCACTCACCGCCACTCTGCACTCACCGCCACTCTGCACTCACCGCCACTCTGCACTCACCGCCACTCTGCACTCACCGCCACTCTGCACTCACCGCCACTCTGCACCGCCACTCTGCACCGCCACTCTGCACCGCCACTCTGCACCGCCACTCTGCACCGCCACTCTGCACCGCCACTCTGCACCGCCACTCTGCGCCGCCACTCTGCACTCTGCGCCGCCATTCTGCGCCGCCACTCTGCACCGCCACTCTGCACCGCCACTCTGCACCTCCGCACCGCCACTCTGCACCGCCACTCTGCACCGCCACTCTGCACTCTGCGCCGCCATTCTGCGCCGCCACTCTGCGCCACCACTCTGCGCCACCACTCTGCGCCGCCACTCTGCGCCGCCACTCTGCGCCGCCACTCTGCACCGCCACTCTGCACCGCCACTCTGCACCGCCACTCTGCACTCTGCACCGCCACTCTGCACCACCACTCTGCACTCTGCACCGCCGCACCGCCACTCTGCACTCTGCACCACTCTGCACCACCACTCTGCACCGCCACTCTGCACCTCTGCACCGCCACTCTGCACCGCCACTCTGCACCGCCACTCTGCACCTCTGCACCGCCACTCTGCACCGCCACTCTGCACCGCCACTCTGCACCGCCACTCTGCGCCACCACTCTGCGCCGCCACTCTGCGCCGCCACTCTGCGCCGCCACTCTGCGCCGCCACTCTGCGCCGCTACTCTGCGCCACCACTCTGCGCCGCCACTCTGCGCCGCCACTCTGCGCCGCCACTCTGCGCCGCCACTCTGCACCGCCACTCTGCACCGCCACTCTGCACCACCACTCTGCACCGCCACTCTGCACTCTGCACCACTCTGCACCACCACTCTGCACCGCCACTCTGCACCTCTGCACCGCCACTCTGCACCGCCACTCTGCACCGCCACTCTGCACCGCCACTCTGCACCGCCACTCTGCACCGCCACTCTGCACCGCCACTCTGCACCGCCACTCTGCACTCTGCACCGCCACTCTGCACCGCCACTCTGCACTCTGCACCGCCACTCTGCACTCTGCACCGCCACTCTGCACCGCCACTCTGCACTCTGCACCGCCACTCTGCACTCTGCACCTCCGCACCGCCACTCTGCACCGCCACTCTGCGCCGCCACTCTGCACTCTGCACTCTGCACCGCCACTCTGCACTCTGCACCGCCACTCTGCACTCTGCACCGCCACTCTGCACTCTGCACCGCCACTCTGCACCGCCACTCTGCACCGCCACTCTGCACCGCCACTCTGCACCGCCACTCTGCACCGCCACTCTGCACTCTGCACCTCCGCACCGCCACTCTGCACCGCCACTCTGCGCCGCCACTCTGCGCCGCCACTCTGCGCCGCCACTCTGCACTCTGCACCTCCGCACCGCCACTCTGCGCCGCCACTCTGCGCCGCCACTCTGCATCGGGTATTACTAGTAGCGGAGAGGAGAGAGTGCAACCAGCGATGGCAAGAAAATAGGAGGGGCGGGGGGAGAGTAGAAAAGAAGGGAGGAGGTGAGACGAACTAAGAAAGGAATGAATTGCACACTTAGGATGGCGAGTCTCTTTATACAAGCTGCAGCCAAAGTGCAAAAAAAGGTATGTCAAGGATTTACAACGAAGTGCAACATTAAAACACACACAATGTGTTCACAGCCTGTGTTTTTTGCAAAGTTCGGTCTTGGCCTCAATTACGAAACCAAAAAAAAACCAATACCCTTAGGTTTATCATTGATTCTGTGACCATGTACCAACAGGTCAATGACATCACCACATACTTTGTCACCTAAAATCTCATACGAGTAATCGATCTATCTGGTTCCACCCAATTAGAGCAGTTTTGAACTGTTTTACTTTTAGAACAAAACATGCCCGTATAGGCTGTATAAGTGTTCTTTGGTGGAACTACAAGAAAAGCCATACTATTAAAATATGCCCTGAAGGGCAGAAAGAGGGCTTTGGGGTATAGTAAGATAATGGGAAATGCACTTCAGATGTACTTAAGGGCAATATTGCTGCTGGGTGGAATCAGATGATAGAAGACATCACTCAAAAAATTGAACTCTTCATATTAGTGAAAATGAGAGCACCAACTTGACCTAAAAGACTAGCTTGCAAGGTTAATAGATGAAACTAGTGTAGCAGGAGTGTCCAACATACGTCCAGGAGGGACAGATTCACACCGGAATTATAAGATAGCCATGGTTTAAGTAGGTGAGTTTCACTGGGATACACTACATGTACATTTATTTTACATGGATACCCTGAACTTCTGGCAAAGAGGATGCCTTTGTGGACCTATACTGGGCACCAAGGGGCTAGTGGAAAGGTTTATGAAAAAGGCAAAGCAGGGGAAACAAAGATCACTCTCTCTTCACACCTATTAGTCTGAGTAAGTCAAAGTGCAATTTGAAACAGCAAAGATAGGCGGAGGTGCCGGAAGCCTGACGGAGAAAATAGTTACTGGAAAGAAAACCTATAAGGCTGCCCTTTCTTCAAGAAAAGTACAGGAACTGCACTTAAAGATTTTCAAAGGGTATTTGAAAGTTACCCTCACTTTTCTTTGATTCAAAGTGTTTATTGAAATACTTCCACACATAACCACACATTCCAAAAACACTGAAAGCCACCTTTCTGCTCTCCTCCATCACAATGCACCCTTGTCCATACACGGTCCAGCTACTGTGTGGGTCTGGGGTACGCAGGAGGTGAAAGGTCACAATGCGAGGGGATGTGGGTTCGGGTCCCCAGTGAGAGCGAAACCAGGAAAGCAAAGAGCAGGCTGTTACCTGCAGCGCGCAGGCCGCCCTCAGCAGCCGAAACCCTGCCGAAGAATGTGTTTAAATGTTTGTGGTGGGGAAGGATTCCTTCTGTGAGGGAGAACGCATTTGGAAATCACACAGAAAAGCTCTCACAACAGCAGGATCTGGGCTTCCGGAAAGTTTGCTGCGACTTTTGAAAGCGCTTTCGCCTCGATCACTGGCTGCCTTCCTCACCCCGCCCATGAAAACTGTTTATATGAGGTTACATCTGAAATGGGTTCACTGCCTGAGATCAGATGCCGGCCTGGTCGTTTCAAAAACTCAGGGTTAAGAAGACGGTACAAACAAATAACGTTATTATATATATGCTTCCGCGGTGTCTTCTGTCATTCGTGCCGGCGATCAAAGGCGCGCTCTAGTCTGGCCCCCCCTGCGGGGTCTTCCGTCCACATCTGGCTTCACAGCGGCCTGCACACCGCAGGCAATTTGTACTCCCTCCTCGACTTTTAATAAGCGTGACCCTGCAGGAGAAGTTTATCCAACTGTTAAATGGCGGACAGGGCCCCAGCGTGCTGTGAAACTGTCCTGATGTGCTCTGGGCAGGAATAACACCAGCGGCTCACTTATTCCTGTTTTTACTGAGATGTTACTTTATGGTCCCTTTCCCGGCCTGGCATGCAGCAGCTGCGCGCTGAGCGCTGCTGAATGGTGAACGCGCCCGGCCATCTGCATTCACTTACGGAGGCACCCTGACAGCTCCTAATTATAATTAATGTACTTCTTTGCGCGAGCACGAACGAAATATGCCCAAAATGGCGGAACAAAACTACATTTACCCTATCACTTCAAGCCTATTAAAACGACAGCACAACGAACACGAATCACTGGCCAGATGACAGAACACGCAAAGGAATGTGTGGAATTTGTCTCGGCAAAAGCCCTAGGAGATACTTTTTTTTCTTCTTTAACATTAGTTCTCGAAACTCCTCCCACTTTACAGTGGGGAGGAGTCCGAGCCCTAAAAAAGGAATATGAATATTTTAACAGTTCAGAAAAAGTTGACATGCAGTGCTAAATCGAAGATTTGAAAATAATTTGGAGAATGTCATTAAATGTGTTTTAAGAACACACGCCAAGTCAAAGTTGCTCCCCTCCCACTACTCAATCAAGGGTATTTAAGATGTGAGAAACTTGAGCCTGTTTACTTGTGGTGAGGAAAAGCAATAGGGGATTAGGATGGTGGGTTTCAGTTAAAATGCCCATGTAGTTTTTCAATTACCTCAATATATTTATGACAAAATTAATTTTGTTTTTCATTTAATCCACATTAAAAGCCACTGATTGCAAATAATTCCTGATTGTCTTCCAGATAAAATCCGTGCTCCTGGTTATTTTATTGCTCAGAAAGATATTTTTAGAATATCATATGGTGCGACAGTACATTTTTTTCAGGATTTTTGCATAGGTTGCCTTCAATTTCCATTGAATTTATTAAAAATACTGAATGTCTCTTGCAAACTATCGGGCAGAAACACTTTTTTACCTTGCATTTCTAACAAAAGTGTTACTTTATTTTAGTATTGAATACTTTACCTTCATACAAATAGATTATAGATATGTATAGTTCTAAATAAGTTTGTTTTAAAATCTAAAGGTTTATACATGTTTATTTCAGGGATTTATTCGTCTGTTCTGCTGTCACCTGTGTAAATTGGAGTATCACATCGACTGTTGGAAGACGTTTAAGACAACTGAATACTCTGATAAGAATGATAAGGTAAGATATGCAAGAAATTACTCAGACGGAACAGTTCAATGCTGTATTTCTCCCATTGCGTGCATTGTCCTTATTTAATTTTTATGTTATGTGAGATAATTGTAGAGCACCATACAGTTCGATGTTGATCACTAGTAGTTAAAGAGTAGTATTTAAAGAGGAAAAGAAATATGATCAGTGAAAAATCGTTATTTCCTCTGTCATCAGTCTCCCAGGTATTTTACTCTGAAATGAAGTTGCAGGAAGTGCAAATGTTGTTAGTAGAGAAGGCTAGGTTCTATAGTCCTACATGTGGGATGTCGGATAACCCTGGGCACCTTCATATCAGTCGGTCTATCACTTAAAAAAAGGTACTGGAGCGTGGTTGGGTTTGTTCACATTCAGGCTACCCTTCCATCCACCCACTTAGTCTTCTGCATATTAACACAAGGATTTAAATCAAGCTAAAAAAAGGAAGGCAAGTGAACATTACATTTGTTTGTCCTTACCACTTGAGAGACCTTTTGGTACCCTGTAGTGGGTTTAGAGGCCAGCCATGGCTTACCATTGCTAATCTTCATTTTTCACTCTCATTGACGTACTTTATATTCACCAGCTTCCTTTGGGTTTCCTTCCTCTTTCTGTATATTTTCTTCCCCTGGATCATGGACAACTTACTGTGTCCTTCCACTCCTCGTGTTTTCAAGTGCTTCTTTTTCTTTAAGCACTCTACAAGAGTGTGTGCGATTTCCAGCTGTCTGTCTTCTGTACTTCTCCGTCTTCATGTTCCTCTCCCACTCCCTTCCACCCATCCTTTGTTGTCTCTGTGCTTACTCCCGCCCAGCCTCTGTTGTCCGTCTGCTTAGGCCCCACCCACCCTCCGTCGTCTGTGTGCGTCCCCCAGGTCCTCCTGCCCATCCTCTATTGTTCGGAGGGTTTTCCAGACATTCCCACCCACACTCTATTGTCCTTAAGTTTGCCCTTGCCCCTACCAGTCATCCTCCATTGTCTCTGTGCTTCCCCCAAACTCTCCTGCCCTCCCTCTGTTATCTGCCTGCTTGCCCCCTGCACACCACCCTTTGTCTGGGTGCTTTCCCCATCCGCCCATCCTCCACTGTCTAGGTGCTATGATCCTTTGTCTGGGTGCTTGCCCTCCCATCCTCCTTTATCTGTGCGCTTGCTCCTCCTGCCCAGCTTTCCTTTGCCTGGGTGCCTTCTCCTCTGGCCCACCTCTCCTTTGTCTCTGTTTTTGTCCCTCCCTCAGACCCACCCTCCGCCTGGGATTTTGTCCCTCCCGCACACCCCTACTTTGCCTGGGATTTTGTCCCAGTGTTTTCTGGGTTTTTGTCCCTCTTGCCCCCCCCCCCCCTTTGCCTGGGTAATTGTCCCTCCTGCCCCACTTTGCCTTGATTTTTGACCCCCACTTTGCTTTGTGTCCCACCCACCCGTACTTTGCCTGGGTTTGTGTCCCTACCCACTTTGCCTGGGTTTGTGTCCCAAATCCACCCACCCCCCACTTTGCCTGGGTTTGTGTACCCCCCACTTTGCCTAGGTTTGTGTCCCACCCACCCACCCCCTACTTTGCCTAGGTTTGTCACCCACCCGCCCACTTTGCCTAGGTTTGTGTAACCCCCCACCCACCCCCCACTTTGCCTGGGCTTGTGTAACCCCCCACTTTGCCTGGGTTTGTGTAACCACCCACTTTGCCTGGATTTGTGTTCCAACCCACCCTCCACCCCCCTTTGCCTGTGTTTGTGTCCCTACCCACTTTGCCTGGGTTTGTGTCCCAAACCCACCCCCCCCCCCCCCCACTTTGCCTGGGTTTGTGTACCCCCCCACTTTGCCTGGGTTTGTGTCCCACCCACCCACCCCCTACTTTGCCTAGGTTTGTGTCCCACTCGCCTACTTTGCCTAGGTTTGTGTAACCCCCACCCACACCCCACTTTGCCTGGGTTTGTGTAACCCCCCACTTTGCCTGGGTTTGTGTAACCGCCCACTTTGCCTGTATATGGGTTCCAACCCACCCCCACCCCCACTTTACCTGGGTTTGTGTCCCAAAGCACCCACCCATCACCACTTTGCCTGTGTTAGTGCCCCTAACCTCTTTGCCTGGGTCTGTGTCCCAACCCACCCCCTCTTTGCCTGGGTTTGTGTCCCAACCCACCCACCCACCCCCTCTTTGCCTGGGTTTGTGTCCCAACCCACCCACCCACCCCCTCTTTGCCTGGGTTTGTGTCCCAACCCACCCGCCCACCCCCTCTTTGCCTGGGTTTGTGTCCCAACCCACCCACCCACCCACCCACCCCCTCTTTGCCTGGGTTTGTGTCCCAACCAACCCACCTACCCACCCCCACTTTCCCTGGGTTTGTGTTCCCACTACTCACCCCCCACTTTGCCTGGGTTTTTGTCCCAACCCACTTTGCCTGGGTGTTTGTCCCACCTGCCTAACCCTAACTTTGCCTGGATATTTCTCCCTAGTTTACCTGGGTTTTTGTCCCTCCCGCCCACCCTCTACTTTGCCTAGGTTTTTGTCCCTCGTGCCCACCCCCTACTTTGCATGGGTTTTTGTCCACCCCGCCCCCCCCCACCTACTTTGAGTGGGCTTTTGTCCCTCCCACCCACCCCCACTTTGCCTGGGATTTTGTCCCTCCCACCCACCCCCCACTTTGCCTGGGCTTTTGAAACCACTTTGCCTGGGTTTTTGTCCCTCCCCCCTACCCCCCACTTTGCCTGGGTTTTTGTCCATACCCACTTTGCCTGGGTTTTTGTCCCTCCCACCCACCCCCCACTTTGCCTGGGTTTTTGTCCCTCCCACCCACCCCCCACTTTGCCTGGGTTTTTGTCCCTCCCACCCACCCCCCACTTTGCCTGGGTTTTTGTCCCTCCCACCCACCCCCCACTTTGCCTGGGTTTTTGTCCCTCCCACCCACCCCCCACTTTGCCTGGGGTTTTGTCCCTCCCACCCACCCCCCACTTTGCCTGGGGTTTTGTCCCTCCCACCCACCCCCCACTTTGCCTGGGGTTTTGTCCCTCCCACCCACCCCCCACTTTGCCTGGGGTTTTGTCCCTCCCACCCACCCCCCACTTTGCCTGGGGTTTTGTCCCTCCCACCCACCCCCCACTTTGCCTGGGGTTTTGTCCCTCCCACCCACCCCCCACTTTGCCTGGGTTTTTGTCCCTCCCACCCACCCCCCACTTTGCCTGGGTTTTTGTCCATCCCTCCCACCCACCCCCCACTTTGCCTGGGTTTTTGTCCATCCCTCCCACCCACCCCCCACTTTGCCTGGGTTTTTGTCCATCCCTCCCACCCACCCCCCACTTTGCCTGGGTTTTTGTCCATCCCTCCCACCCACCCCCCACTTTGCCTGGGTTTTTGTCCATCCCTCCCACCCACCCCCCACTTTGCCTGGGTTTTTGTCCATCCCTCCCACCCACCCCCCACTTTGCCTGGGTTTTTGTCCATCCCTCCCACCCACCCCCCACTTTGCCTGGGTTTTTGTCCATCCCTCCCACCCACCCCCCACTTTGCCTGGGTTTTTGTCCCTCCCACCCACCCCCCACTTTGCCTGGGTTTTTGTCCCTCCCACCCACCCCCCACTTTGCCTGGGTTTTTGTCCCTCCCACCCACCCCCCACTTTGCCTGGGTTTTTGTCCCTCCCACCCACCCCCCACTTTGCCTGGGTTTTTGTCCCTCCCACCCACCCCCCACTTTGCCTGAGTTTTTGTCCCTCCCACCCACCCCCCACTTTGCCTGAGTTTTTGTCCCTCCCACCCACCCCCCCCTTCGCCTGAGTTTTTATCCCTCCCACCCACCCCCCTTCGCCTGAGTTTTTGTCCCTCCCACCCACCCCCCTTCGCCTGAGTTTTTGTCCCTCCCACCCACCCCCCCTTCTCCTGAGTTTTTGTCCCTCCCACCCACCCCCCCTTCTCCTGAGTTTTTGTCCCTCCCACCCACCCCCCCTTCTCCTGAGTTTTTGTCCCTCCCCTCCACCCCCCACTTTGTCTGTTTTTTTGTCCCTCCCTCCCATCCCTCCTTGGCCTGGGTATCTGAAAGAAACACGTTAGTGTTAGATTCCTTACCTTAGAATATCCCCAGGCGTCAGTCTGGATCCGGAAACTTTTGCGTAGCAGTACCCCTGCGCGTCGGTAGGCGTCGTCTGCAGGCGTCCCCTGCGGCTCCGCGTCCGTCGTCGGCGTCGTGCGCCGTGATGACGTCGCTGGAGTACATAGACGCCGCCTCCGCGCGCTGACGTCAGTTCTTCCTTTTTCCGCGCCAGTGGACGCAGATCTGAAGAGCAGTACTCCGGTCTTTGACCAAGTTTTTTTCGATTGTCTTTTTCTACTATTGTGCCTGATAGGATGCCAGGATTTAAGAATTGCGATGGCTGTGAGCGCACGATGTCGGTCACAGACCATCACCGCCTCTGCCTCCGGTGTCTGGGCCCCGACCACGACGTGGAATCCTGCGTCGACTGCCGGGCCCTTACCAACAAGGCTAGACGGGAGCGGTCCCGCAAGCTGCTGGAGCTCCGGGTGTCGGCCCCACGTCGGGACCGGGAGCGGTCCCGGTCCGGCCGGAGGTCGAGAGAGCGTTCGAGGGAGCGGTCGCGGAGCCGCGCCGGGCGCTCCGGAAGTCGACGCCACTCGTCATCCTCGTCAGGTAAGAAACACAAGAAGTCGGGGCGTCGTCATCGTACCCCCGACTCCCCCCGACGCTCGCGCGATGCGGCCGGGGGCTCGGGTGACCCCATCCCCGCGGCTCCGCGAGAGTCGCCGGCGCGGCCTGCCTCATACCCTCCGGTCCCTGGGCATGGCGCGACGCCTGAGGAGATCGAGGCGTTCCTCATGGCCATGAGGGCGCTCGCTTCTCCGACGGGGCCTACGGCGCCTTCGGGCCCAGTGCTACCGTCTGGGGGCCCTGGCGGTTCGGGTGTCCCTGCCTCGGCGCCGTCGGGTGCTCCGGCCCCGGCGCCGCCGACGGCTCCGACCCCGGCGCCGCAGGGGCCTTCGGGATCGGCGCCGGCTGGTCTTCCGGCCTCCCCGGCGCCGTTGCCATCGGGGTTACCCCCGACGCCGCCCCCGCGCGGCGCCGGTTCTCCGCTGCCGGTTCCGGCCGGCGGTGGGGTTCCGACGCCGGCTCCGGGCGGCGCCGTCCCCTTACCTTCTCCGACGCCGGACGCGGCGCCGGACGGGCGTCGATCGACGCCGGTCCCGGCGCCGATGGGGCCCATGAACCCCGAGGAGCCGGTCTTCATCATTGACTCCGAATACGGAGAGGATGAGGAGTACGGTGAAGGTTGGGAGGGGTCCGAGGACCCTCTGGCTCGCGAGTGCCAGTATGACCCGGACTGGACAGGTGACTTGGGGGATGCCAGTGGTTTGGACGACTCCCCTAACCCTGGTTTGATCTCTCCTCCAACCGTGGCATCGGTGGAGGGAGCTGCCTATTCTGTGGTGCTGATGAGGGCTGCCAAGGCCTTAAACCTTGAGCTCCCCGTCGCGGCCGTGAGGCCTAACATCCTCACCGAGGTCTTCAAACCGCAGTCATGCCCTTTGGAGCCTCTGCTGCCGTTTAATGAAGCCTTGTCTGACGTTCTGTTGGGCACGTGGTCCAGGCCCGCTTCAGGTGCGCCTGTTGATCGGAACGTGGCCAGGCGCCACCGTCCTTGTCCGGACGACCCCAAGTACCTGTCTACCCACCCCACTCCTGAGAGTCTGGTGATCCAGGCCTCGACCTCCCAGTCCGCATTCCCGTCGGCCCCGCCCGACCGGGAATCCAAGAGGTATGACCAGTTTGGCAAAAAGGTCTTCTCGTCCATTAGTTTGGGCCTGCGGTCTTGCAACACCGCCTGCCTCTTGGGCCGCTACACCCACTCTGTGTGGGATACGGTCGCGGAGCTGCTGCCAGAATGCCCCATGGAGGTGCGGGCAAAGCTCGGTCAAGCTGTAGCTGAGGGCCGGGATGCAGCGAAATATTCCATTCGGTGTGGTCTTGATACGACCGACTCGCTGGGCAGGGCTATGTCTACGACGGTGGCGATTCGTCGTCACGCCTGGCTGAGATCCGCCAATTTTTCGGCTGATGTCCAAAATACCCTGATGGACATGCCGTTTGATGGCTGTCACCTGTTCGGTGACAAAGCGGACCACGCGCTGGAACGCTTCAAGGACTCCAGGGTCACGGCCAAGTCCTTGGGTCTCTCGACCCAGCGTCAGCAACCGGGTTCGTTTCGTCCCTTTCGTGGCCAAGGAAGGGGCGCCCCCACACGTGCTGCCAGCCACGCGCCGCAACAATCCTTCCAACGCGGTGGCGGCCGTGGAAACCGCCGTGGTGGCGGTCGGGGACAACGGCGGGGTCAGACCACACCTTCCCCCGCAGCATCTACCCCAAAATCCTCCTAGTCCGTGCTTTCGGCCCCATGTGACGCCAGTGGGTGGCAGGGTTCGCCATCACCACGCTCACTGGCGCACGATCACTTCGGACAGGTGGGTGCTGCAAATTGTCCGAAGGGGCTACTCCCTCCCCTTCGAGACCTCTCCTCCAGCCATGCCACCGCAGAACCACCGTGTGTCGGGGGACCACTTGACACTTCTGCAGGAGGAAGTTACGGCCCTCTTGGCCAAGGGGGCCATCGAGCGCGTTCCTGGGCCAGAAGTAGGGCGTGGTTGTTATTCCCACTACTTTCTGGTGCCCAAGAAGGACAAGGGGGGCCTACGTCCTATCTTGGATCTAAGGAACGTCAACGGCTTCCTCCGGAAGGAGAAGTTCAAGATGTTGACGTTAGCTCAGGTCTTGGCTGCTCTAGACCCGCAAGACTGGATGGTAGCGTTGGACTTGCAGGACGCCTATTTTCACATCCCCGTCCTGCCGGCCCACCGGCGTTACCTGCGGTTCACGGTAGGCCAGGAGCACTTTCAGTTTATCGTGCTCCCCTTCGGCCTTACCAGCGCCCCACGGGTGTTCACAAAGGTGATGGCGGTGGTCGCAGCCCATCTGCGCAGGTTGGGGGTTTCAGTCTTCCCCTACCTAGACGACTGGTTGTTGAAGGCGGGCTCGCCCCAGACAGTCGTCCACCACCTTCAGATGACGGCAGACCTCTTGCACGACCTGGGGTTCTCCATCAACGTGCCGAAATCACACCTGTGTCCCTCTCAAAAGCTCCTTTTCATCGGAGCGGTTCTGGACTCGGCGCAGTTTCGGGTTTATCCTCCGGAACGGCGGGTTCGGGATATTCAGGCTTTGATTCCCATCTTTCAGCCGCTATCCCGAGTCTCGGTCAGGTTGACGCTGCGGCTGCTGGGACTGATGGCTTCCTGCATCCTTCTGGTGCATCACGCCAGGTGGCGGATGCGGGCTCTGCAGTGGGACCTGAAGTTTCAGTGGGCCCAGCATCAGGGCAACTTGTCCGACCACGTCTTGATCTCGGAGGGCACTGCGAGACAACTGCAGTGGTGGCTTACGGACCGCGATTGGGTCAGGGGCAAGTCCCTCTCCCTTCCCCAACCGGAGCACGTTGTCGTGACGGACGCGTCCCTCCAGGGCTGGGGTGGCCACTTGGGAGAGGCAGAGATCAGAGGCATCTGGTCTCCGGCGGAGTCCCGGCTCCATATCAATCTGTTGGAGCTGCGGGCGATTCGTCTGGCACTGAAGGCATTCCTCCCCTTTGTCAACGGGAATGTAGTGCAGGTGTTCACCGACAACACCACCGCCATGTGGTACTGCAACAAACAGGGCGGAGTGGGGTCGTGGACCCTTTGCCAGGAGGCTCTGCGCCTCTGGCAATGGCTGGAACGTCAGGGCGTGACTCTGACGGTTCAACACCTGGCGGGTTCTCTGAACGCCAGGGCGGACGAACTCAGCCGTCGGTGCTCGATGGATCACGAATGGCGTCTGAACTCGGACGTGGCGCAAGGCATCTTTCTGCAATGGGGAGAGCCTTGGTTAGATCTATTCGCCACAGAAGAGAACGCGCAATGTCATCAGTTCTGCGCGTTGGAGTTTCCAAGACGGCACTCGCACGGCGACGCCTTTCGGCGCGAGTGGAGTTGCGGTCTGTTATACGCCTTTCCGCCTATACCACTTCTGCCCAGAGTGCTGAAGAAGATCAGGCGCGACCGGGCCCAAGTTATCCTTGTGGCTCCGGACTGGGCTCGAAGGTACTGGTATCCCGAGCTACTCAGCATGTCAGTCGGTCCCCCGATCCGCCTGCCCCTTCAGGAGGACCTTCTGTCGCAGCAGCAGGGGACGGTCCTCCACCCGAACCTGTCCAGTCTCCACCTCCATGCTTGGAGATTGAGCGGCGGCAGTTGAGGCCATTTGACTTGCCTCCTGAAGTCTGTGATGTTATTCTGGCAGCCAGGCGTCCCTCCACTAAGTCGGTATACGCCTGTCGGTGGAACAGATTTGTGGCATGGTGCACAGCAAAGGCTGTGGATCCTCTTTCTGCCCCTCTTTCGGAGGTTCTTCTGTTTCTTCTTTCTCTTGCCCAGCAGGGCTCTGCTCTGGGCACTATCAAGGGCTACCTTTCTGCCCTTTCAGCCTTTTTGAGGCTTCCTGATCAGCCTTCTTTGTTCAAATCCCCGATTGTAACTCGATTCTTGAAAGGCATCACTCACATGTTTCCACCTGTTCCGTTTGTGATGCCTCAGTGGGATTTGAACCTGGTTCTAACTTTCCTGATGTGTGCTCCCTTTGAGCCCCTTCATTCTTGCCCTCTCCGTCTCCTGACTTTAAAGACGGCTTTCCTGGTTGCCATCACCTCTGCCAGGAGGGTGAGTGAGCTCCAGGCTCTTTCTGTCCAACCTCCTTTCCTGTCCATTCATCCTGACAAGGTGGTTCTGAGGACTAGACCTTCTTTCCTGCCCAAGGTTGTTTCGGCCTTTCACATCGGGCAGTCCATCACCCTCCCTTCCTTCTTCCCGCCTCCGCATCCTTCAAAGGATGAAGAGCGGCTCCATCGTCTGGACCCAAAACGTGCGCTTTCATTTTACATGGATCGCACACGCCAGTTCCGGGTGGATGACCAACTGTTTGTTGGCTACGTGGGTGCGAAGAAGGGACGGGCGGTTTGTAAACGAACCATCTCTCGATGGGTCGTCCTCTGCATCAAAGCGTGCTACTCTTTGGCTCGGAAGGAGCCTCCTGTTGGGCTGAGGGCCCATTCCACTCGGGCCACGGCGGCTACTACTGCCCTGGGCCGGGGAGTCCCCTTGCAGGACATTTGCCAGGCGGCTACGTGGGCCTCGCTGCACACCTTTGCGAGGCACTACTGCCTGGACAGTCAAGTCCGGAGGGATGGCTTCTTTGGCCGTTCTGTCCTCCAGGACTTTCTGGTGTAGTTTTGTATTGGTTCGCAGACCCACCACCGGGGTTGGTATTGCTGGGGTATGTATTCTAAGGTAAGGAATCTAACACTAACGTGTTTCTTTCAGATGAACAAGTTACTTACCTTCGGTAACGATATATCTGTAAGAAACATTAGTTAGTGTTAGATTCCTTACCGAACCCACCCATCCTCCCCGTTCTGCGAACTGATACCTAGGGTTAAGGTCATCCCTTTCAGGGCCCTAGTTTGTACATGGCACCAGTGTTGGTTCTCTCATGGCTCTGCGTCTCCTGGCGCGGAAAAGCTGTGTGCAAAGAACTGACGTCAGCGCGCGGAGGCGGCGTCTATGTACTCCAGCGACGTCATCACGGCGCACGACGCCGACGACGGACGCGGAGCCGCAGGGGACGCCTGCAGACGACGCCTACCGACGCGCAGGGGTACTGCTACGCAAAAGTTTCCGGATCCAGACTGACGCCTGGGGATATTCTAAGGTAAGGAATCTAACACTAACTAATGTTTCTTACAGATATATCGTTACCGAAGGTAAGTAACTTGTTCTTTTGGACCTCCCACCCACCCCTCATTTGCCTGGGTTTTTGTCCCTCCCGCCCACCCCTCCTTTGCCTTGGTTTTTTGTCCCTTCCGCCCACCCCTCCTTTGCCTGGGTTTTTGTGCCTCTCGACCACCCCCCACTTTGTCGGGTTTTTTGTCCCTCCCTCTCATCCCTCCTCGGCCTGGGTTTTTGTCCCTCCTGCCCACCCCTCCTTTGCCTAGGTTTTTGTCCCGCCCGCCCACCCCTCCTTTGCCTGTTTTTTTTGTCCCGGCCGCCCACCCCTCCTTTGCCTGGGTTTTTGTGCCTCCCGTCCACCCCCCACTTTGTCGGGCCTTGTCCCCCCCGCACCTCCCCCCCTCTGGGGGTTTTGTACCTCCCGCCCACCCCCTAAGCCTGGGTTTTTTGTCCCTCCTGCCACCCCCGCCCGGGGTTTTGTACCTCCCTGCCACCCCCTTTGTCTGCGTTTTTGTCCCGATGCCTGGGTTTTTGTCCCTCCCTTCTACTCCCCTTTGCCTGATTTTTAGGCCCTCCCGCCCACCCCCCTTTGCCTGGGTTTTTGGCCCCGCAGCTCATCCCCACTTTGCCTGGGTTTTTGGCCCTCCCGTCCTCTCCCCTTGGCCTGGGTTTTGTCCACCTCCCCACCCCTCAGGTTTAGGCACCCCTCGACCTGGTTTTTAGTTTGAAAGCAGGATACATTTGGGGCCCAGGTTTCCTGCTTTTGTCATGTCTGAAATGGAATGCCAGGATACTCCAAAGCAAAGGCAGCAGAAGTCAATTCTCCTTTTGGTCCTCAAGTCTTGGAAGATTTAGAGGATATGCCTTTAATGAGGAAGAAATAAAATTGTTTATGCCAAAGGTCCATACAAACTGACAGATTTCAATATTAAATAGCAACAACATAACGCATATACAGTACACAATATACTATTCTTCATTACAATTCATTAGAAATACTCTGCAAGTAGATCATTGAAAATAATTCCATCCATCTCATACACCCAAAAAATGCTTGCCTGGGTGCAATAACTGTGGGTGCGATCAGAGCTGCTGTTTTGGGCAGCTGCAGGAGATTTTGACCCGATGCCATGGGCCTCCTATTGCGACATCTACCATGAAGAGAAGTCAGAGTAGCGAGCAACACAAACCTAAGTCCCTGACCCCGAGGTGCGGCAGGAAGACTGCCTGCCGTCCTCTGGATCCTGTCTGAGTGATTTTGCAGGAGGACACTGAAGTGAGTTGTGGACACGTTGGGAACCCCCTCCCCCCAAACCCCTCGGATTGACAGACACTGCGCGTGGTGGCTCGTACTCCTGAACCGAGCACAAGAGGGTCAGAGAGCAAATTGTGCCTGCTGGGGGCTGGGACAAAAACACCAATGTCGTTGGCGCCTGCGCGGTGCTGCCGCTAAAGGCGGGAGAACTGTGAAGGTGTTGGGGCCCTGCCCAGCTGGCTGCCGAGGCCCAAGGGTCCTCGCCCTGAGGTGCGTTCCGTGGCCTCTGCAGTGAAGAGTGTGACCCAGATCACTGGGCACCTGAGCTGTGATTCAAACGCTACATCGTTGTGGGGCCATCACAGCATCTCGTACATTGGGGTCTGCTCATCTCCGGGCAGACTGAGGCACAAGTGAAGGTAGGGGCACTGCTAAATGGACTGGGGAGTGCAGCCCTAGCTTGTATAGGTTTCTAAGATGTCATGCAGCGCTCCAGCCCCCCCACCACCACCCTGCCTCCATCCCTCTTGACCAGGCCTACCTAGCGCACGTCTCCTGCATCCGCCTTGCGTCTAGCCAGGCCGGGCTCACTTTCCGCAGACACCTGCCGCTGGACCCCACATAGGGTTCCTCTGAGTGCAGGGAAAGGCAGCACTTGTAGAGCGTGCCGAGTGGTGCGGCTCACCTGCTTCCATTTCTAGGGCTGAAGATAGGGCCCCGTTATCAGAAGCATAGGGGCGGAGTATCACTCTTATCTCAGATGCTGCCTGCCGCCATGTTATCATTGTGATTGTTGCTGAGACTTGGGGGTCTTCTTAAGAAGACGTGTACTTGCTTGTGCAAGAACACTGCCATAGGCACCTGGATTGAGCAGGTGTGGCCGGTGGACACTGGGCGCCTCAAAACTTGCTGGCCTGCAAACCTTGGAGCTACTTAACAGTTACCCGAGTGCTACCATTATAGCCCCTACCTGCCAGCCCCTACCTGCCAAAGCTGCAGAGCTCATAGTGTCTTCTCCTCCTGGGGATGTTACCTGGCACTGGCACCTCTATCAGAGACAATAGCTCAAGGGACACCAGGACAAGTTCCATGAGATATCCTGTGTGAGATGGCTTCTGTGGCTGTCGCTCCTGCAGATGTACCTGTGGAGTCCTGGTGGGCGCAAACATACATAGACATTGCTGCATGTGGTATTGAGGGGACAGCTAGCTCTATAGTCTTCTCTAGGAAGTGATACAGCACTTCACTGTAGCGAGATGAGCGCCCTGTGTAAAGAGTAATTGTTCAGAGTGGATAGGTTTTGTGCCTTCAAAAATTCACTTCTATTGTTACAGTTGTAGTATACAAGAAGAAAGCAAAAGGTTGTTGCAGTCAAGTTTCTTAAGATGCAGCTGAGAACTTAAGAAACTTGTAAATAAAAAGGACAAGACAGCAACAACCTTTTGCTTTCTTCTTGTATACTACAACTGTAACAGCAGACCATGTTACCCCAAGTCTCTTTGGTACCAACCTAGATTTTGGGGTTGCACCAACCCTGAGATTGAAGTGAATTTTTTAAAGGCACAAAACCTATCCACTCTCTGAACACTTATCTCATACCAGGTGGTCTTTAGGTCCTATCCATTTGTGCCTGAACCTTGATGGCACCCACTTTCTCCTGCGTAAAGAATAGCTGGAGCGCACAGCGGTGTCTCAGTGTAGAAACATACCTAAACTTCGATACCAGAAGCTCCACTAAGCCATCACAGGACTCACAACTTGATCATGAACAGATTTTGGACTTTCAGGGTACGCCTACGTTGGAGTCTACACTACTGGGGATGTAAACCAGTCTCCAGTCTACAGATGGGAAAATGGACACTCTAAATCTACGTATGGACAATGTCTGCCAAATTAAACAAGCAATCACCGTGGCTCACTGCAGCGGAGCAGAGGATCTCAACAATGAAGGATGACTTGCAATCAGGCAGCACAAAATGCCTCAAAATGGGAAAGGTTCTGGCAGTGATCCAATGAAAATCTTGAGGTGCGTTTGCGTCGACACAATCTGCAAATAACTGGGGTCCCTGAGTTCACTAACATGTAAAGTATAGAATCCTACGTGGAAACTATGCTGACCACAGTGTTTGACGCTGAAAACCTGTCTCATTTGCTAGTTGTGGAGCAAGCTCACTGGTCTCTCATGGCGCGGTCTCCTCCTTGTGCACCTCCACGCCCAATTATGGCGAAGTTATTGAACTATGGATGTAGAGAAACATCCCATTTTATCCTCTTTCCAGGTTGCCCGCCAAGAGTTCCTGCCTATGGAGAAAAAAAAAGTTAAAAAAAAAAAACCTGCTGCAAAATGGCCAAGTTTTATCTGGATCGCCTTTGTGTTGAATACAAGGGGAAAAAGAGTATTTTCACCACTCCCCTGGTGGCCACCAAACTCTTCGTCAGATCCCTTTCCTCACGGAAGAATGATCAGCCCACAGAAGCAATTGAAGATGAAGTTGACTTATAGGATATAGGGGTGGGGGGGTGGATTGCCTCATTTGTGGGCTAATAACGCTCCTGCAGATATGACTGCTGCGACGGAGAGGACACAGGAACCATATATGCAGGCGATGGTCCTCCTTCTCCACACGAGCTGATGGATGTGATGGCAAGATCTAGATCTCAGCTTCCACCTTCGGTCATATGGAGGGGATCTGGGAGCTGGTACTCCCCATTCCCCCATTAGCGATCAGCCCAAATGGTTTTGATGAGTAGAATTGTGTTAGTCATGTATGTTTTGTTATGTCAGTTATTTATTGTCAAATTTGGGAATATCTTTAGCAAGTTTGAAATGCTTAAGTGGGAGGGGGGAGGATTAATAGTTAGTATATCACCTGAGTGTCACTCGTATGGCCTGCGATTATGTACACCACATGCTACCTTTAGAATGATACCTTTCGCAAATCAAATATAAGTCCCTGGGATGAACAGATCAGTTGGTAAAGTAAATCTGTTATCCTGGAATATACATGAGCTCAATAATACCTGAAACCCCCAACTAGTCCTTAACTATTTAGAAAGACAGGACATCCAGATTGCAGTATCAAATAGAGGCACTGCCTTCTCCTTATGAGAAGCTTTAATAGTGACTATATTTAAACCGGATAAAATGCCTGAAGTCTTCAATAAACAAGGTTAAAAAAATACTAGCTAAAATTCTTGTATTGCGGCTACAACCCTTGATCTCCTCACTGGTGCTACTGGATCAGCCCAGCATTATACTATCTCGGTCCACGGCGCATAATTTGCTCACCATATTTACACTATTACACCAACAAGACCCTTCCCTACAGGCAGCTATGGTCCTGTTGGATCCCGTCAAGTCCTTTGAATACGTTGCATGGGAGTATATGTTTTTTTCTTATGGCCCACATGGGCATCCCAGAGACGTTTCTCTGCTAGATTTGCCTATATGGACACACATCCAATGGGTCCCCATAGGCAGAGGTACGCGACAGGGCTGCCCCCTGTCACCACTGTTATTTGCTATAACACTGGAAATGCAGGCCTGTGTCAATCGGCAAGGACACACGACGACCGCTCTGCAGTTTCGTCTACGGCCTTTAAGCATCTCCCTCTAGGCAGATGATATGATATTATACGTCAGAAACCCTTTGGTACACTGATCCCCAGTGTATCGGGAATGTGGTGGATTGGAACACTACTGGCCCATGTATCAACTGGTCGAAATCAGTTATATTCCCACTCACACCCGACACCCAACAGACCTTGCTTGAATTCGCACTTGTGTGGGATACAGATCTGGTTAAATACTTGGGGGTTGTGGATACATAGAGATTCTGACTTGGTGATTCAAACTAATTATGGCAGAGCAATTTTGTAGCTGTAAGATCAGTTAGGCAGATGGTTGAAATTGCCAATATCACTGTCTGATAGAATTGCAGTCCCAAAAATTTTGATTTTGCCCACATTTTGTATCTATTTGTAAACATACCCATTGTGTTGCCCTTATATTTTGTTCCAAAAAGTTAGATCACTGTTCCATACAGTCGTATGGGCTAGAAAGCAGCCTGGAATCACTTGGGATATACTTACATTACCATATGGTAAAGAGGGTTTAACACACCTGACTTCTATCTATATCACTTATGTGCACAGGCTCACTTCAGCCAATACTGCTTTATCACTTATACTCACCGGTTCACTTCACCCAATACTGCTATATAGCACATGATTCCATCCTACACCTTGCGGTGGAGAATGACAATGCTCACCCCATCCCGCTTCTGGCTCTCCTGCCACAAAAACTGTAGGGGATTCCCACACACAAAATAAATTCACTGCTTTCAACAACAGCCTGGCGGATGTTGGGGCAAGGGCTGTGAGGCTGCCGTCATATGCCCCGCCGCAGCTCTTGCAGTACCATCCTGCGATTTCAAATTTGCAGTAGGACACTGCGCTTATAATTCTCAGGCGGGTCTAAAGACAAAGGGGATGCCTACCCCAACAATACCTTTGGGGCCTTTGAATTCCTCATAAGCGCTCACAAACGTACTCCACTCTTACCGCTTGTATACTGGCAACTCAGAGCGGCTTTGCGCACCCTATACCCTTAATTCCAAGCAAAGCCTCCTCCTCTTACTGCCTTGCCTATACTGCTCACTAGTGTAACGTGTAGACACTCAATCACTAAACTATATAATGCAGCGCAGACAGATAGGCCACAGTGATTTGATTTGATTTGATTGTGGGTTTTATAGAGCGCACAGCTACCCTAGGGCATCCCGGCGCTGGTAACTATCATCCTGGAGAGTGTGCGATCAAGGGGGGTGGTGCTCAGGGGAAAAGGAGGGTCTTCAGTTTTTTCCTAAATCTAAAGTGGTTTTGTTCTTGCCTCAGGGAGAGTGGGAGGGCGTTCCACAGATTTGGAGCATTGTACGAGAACAAGCGACCACAGTCTACTGACAAGACGCTAGAGTGCTGGAATGCCATCCTAGGTCAACCCATAAATGGGTCAGATTGGACATTCTGCTGTGCACAATTACATACACTCACTTCTAATTGTAATCTACTAATAATGCACATTAAATTTCTGCATTAAATGTATTCTACGCCAGCCAAACGTTGCAAATTTGGGTTGCGGATAGATGCCAACTATGAACAGTGTGTAACAATGGAGGCAGACATGTTACATGTGGCAGTGTACAGCCATAATGCAATATTGGACTCAAGTAACAGACTCTCTGATATGGTGTCTGAACAAATAGCCTGTGACCCTTGACCAGTCCGTAGGACTGGTCAAGGGACCTCCGACCTGCCAATCGGCGATTTGTGTCTGTGGCTCTGCTGCTGGCAAAGACAAGGGTGTCCCTCCACTGGGGCAGCAGAGTTAAACCCGCCAAGAAGATCTATTTAATATATCTGACTTACTGTAGATCCCAATTGGAACTCTATGCAGATGAACCGCCGCAACCTAAAGATATCTGGTGGACTGTAACAGCGTATTTGTTGGCACACCCGGATGATTTGCAGAGAATAAAGCAGGCAGGAGACCAATAAGGTAACTATTCAGTTGAATGGGGTATGTTTTTACTGCGAGTGCACATAGAAAAATATAATGTTTCTATTCCATTTCTGGATATGGCAAGTATAGGGAGGAAGGTGATTGTATGTTTAAATTTTCATTCATATTGTGATACTGGTTTTAAAAACGAATATAAAAAAAAAGTAAAAATATATTTAAATGCCTTTGACACCGTTCAGATCAGTGACCATTTAAGTAATCCTTTTTGATATTTCTTTCTATACTGCACAGATATTGGCCACAACAGTAAGATCTGAAATAATTCACATGGTGCTCTACACATACAGTTACATCTGTTAACAGTTGCAGAATTAAAGCCCTCAGATCATGTAATAAGTCTAAAAGAAGACCTGAGGTGCCTTCGCAATACATGGTTAGAGCTCCATATCAGGCACCAATTAGCTTTGTAATGCATTCAGTGTTTTTTGTTTTGAGTGAAAGCTATTTTACATTGTCAGGCAAAGTCTTTTTCCCCTAAAAACAGCAACCACAACTGTTGTAGCTATTCTAGCAGAATGTAATTCAATCTCAAACTTATTAAACAGCATAACAAGTCTGTGCTTCATTTGCCAAGCTCCCAGACATTCCCATTGACAAAAGTCTAAGAGAAAGAGCAGCCACTGACTTCACTTCTTGCTTGATAATGGATGTTAAAAATGTTATACTTAATTTTTCCCAGTGGAACTGAATCGAGCATGTACCCAATTCCAAGTGCTAGGCTTCAAAACTTATAACTGTGGGCATCTCAAAAGCTTTATGAGGAATTTACCCTCCTGCAGTTTGGCAGTCCTAGTACTAGCTCTGGCATGGCATGGCTTGTACTAGGATTGTCAAATGTTAAACAGCATATCATTGGAGGTAAACTTATAAATATATGTGATCTACATTGAAGTTACAAAGGGACCTCTGTAAAGAACTTGGAATTGCCAAAAGACATTCAGGGCCAGGCACTGCTTTTTAAAAACTATTTGCTCATGCTCCTTATATTATAATTTTTCTTTGGCCATTCTGTTAAAATATTTGTAAGATGGTGTTCTCTGTAACCTCTCCCCTTTTAAACACTAAAGAAAATTATGCTTTATCTGCCCAACATACTTTTGCTCATGGTAATTACCAACATGCTAGTGCTACAGTACTAGCTTAGCTTGTATAGTTGTCTCTGCGAACATACAGGTGTACAATCAAAGCAGTATAAACTCATCAGCATACAAGCAATACATTTATCACTTTCCCATCCACATTTCGAAGGTCACCATGGACTCCCGTAGATAATCTGCAAGTTAAATTAGAAAAAGTGAAAACTGAAAGGGGCAATGGCACTGGCTTGTGTCATTCCCATACTGACCTCCAACAAGACCCGCTTTATTTGAACAGGCAGCTATTACAATAGGCATGTCCTCCTCAATTATTTAGTCAGATCACTTTCTTGTGCCTTTTCATTTTTACAGTTCATGACAACCAATCCCTGCTACACTGATCTTAAACCATCTTGAGCTTGAAGCAAGATTTGTAAACGGTCCCTTATTAAAGCTTCAGCTGTATCCTCCCCCTCACTGGAGGGCAAAAAGTATCATAAATATATCAGGAAGAAACAGGCAGACTTTTATACACAGAAAGTCAATGAGGCATTTACAAGCTCTAGAGAAATTTTCACAATTGTTAAGTTTTACTTAAATCCTATTTACTTTATTTTTAGACATTTATGAATGATTTGTGAATGTTCTTTTATGACAAAATAGAGAAAGTTTAGTTCCTCCAGGAAATATCGACTCTTTGCCTACTACGGAGCCTGTTGTCTCTCCTAATGGAACTCAAGAGGTGGAAAGTTGCACAGCCAGTCTTTTTAAACTTTTCTGGGCGACATTTTTGTGAAAATTATAATCAATGTTATTAAGGTGCGAGGTTGCTGCCTGGGTGGCGTCTCTTGTCGTGGACGTCAATTAAACATGAAGAACTGTGATCCCAACGGTTGTTGGAAGCATCCCCTGGCGCTCCGCTCATATGTGGTTAGAATACTCCATGTTAATTAGTATAAGAAAACAATTCATACTGATTTTCATGAGAAAAGAACTTTTTATATTCATCAGTTCAAATTTCTTTTCCAAACAGTTCATTTGTTTGATTCGTTTAAATGAAAATAAACACTTATTCAGTCCAATGCATTTCGGGCTGAAACGCCCTTCATCTGGGACATGAAACTAGAAGCAAGACAAAAAAAGCTATTCAAACGGCTGTGCATTATCCAAGGCAAATATAAACATACAGTCAAGTAAAAGCAATGTGAAAGTACGTGTCAAATCATAGTGTAACCCAAAACGTGCTCGGTGAAAAAAGGTCAAGGAATGGTCAACATCACTCACGTGTTATTCTTTCCGAATGACTAAATCGTTATAAAGTGTCAATGCTGTGGAAAATAAGGAATGTTAGTGTCCCTGTTTCAAACGTGTTTGGTAAAGGTAAATAAAATGCAACTATGAACTTCTATCTACACGGGTGTAAACTTACTTCATAGACTCATTGGCGTCTCCTCGACATTTCAACGCAAACGTGATCTCAACTTCGTCTCTCGCGAAGCGGCCAGAACTGGCAGTCTATCGCGGTAGAAGTAAGAAAAGACTGCAGTGAATTCTTAGTCTAAGGTGTCACGATTGGTCAGAGTGCCGATAACGTGGTCGGAGGTCTGCCAATCAGAGGCTACTCTAGAAAAAAGGAAACACGCTTGTCTTAAATGTGAAGTCGAATGAGGTTGATATTAGTGTTATCACAATTCTTGTGGGATAACCAGTGACTAAAACCGAAACATCATAATAAATAAAAGACTAATACTTGGGGTTTCTAATTTTAGACTACTATGAAGATAAAAATAAAAAATAAGGAAAAACAATGTTCCTTGCACTATGATTTTGACACGTACTTTCACATTGCTTTTACTACTGTATGTTTATATTTGCCTTGGATAATGCACAGCCGTTTGAATAGCTTTTTTTGTCTTGCTTCTAGTTTCATGTCCCAGATGAAGGGCGTTTCAGCCCGAAATGCATTGGACTGAATAAGTGTTTATTTTCATTTGAAAACAACGAATCAAACAAATGAACTGTTTGGAATAGAAATTAGAACTGATGAATATAAAAAGTTCTTTTCTCATGAAAATCAGTATGAATTGTTTTCTTATACTAATTAACATGGAGTTTTCTAACCACATATGAGCGGAGCGCCAGGGGATGCCTCCAACAACCGTTGGGATCACAGTTCTTCATGTCTCTCCTAATGGGACACGTCTGTTTCAATTTAACAACATCTTGCTGTAGGAGTCGGCCCAAGCTACAGTTAAGCGTAGGCTGGGCTCACTATTTGACCCTGGCCAGCCACAAGTGCTTACGAAGGTACTGCAGATTATCAGTCGAAGGCTTAACATAATGTTTAATTAATCAAATCCAGGCTGTTTCTGAATGTTGGAAGCATACATACATTGTACAGCTACTAAATATATATTTTTTTGCATGTCAGTGAGTCCAGCATCCTATTGGATTATTATCCAGTAGCTTTGCTTTCAGCAGCCTCAGAATTGCTCGAAAACTTAGTCAACTGTCAGCTGTTAAACTAAGTAGAACAGCACTGGCTTTTGCATTTCACGCTGTCTGTTATTTGTTCAAGTCACAGTACAGAATTGACACTGCTCAAAGTTACCAAATTTATGAAGTTCATCTTCGATTAAGGTCGCTCTGCTGCTCTAGTGCCATTGTATTTATTGGCGACATTTGACAGTGTTACACACCATTATGTTTGTATGACTTGCAAGTGTCGGGATCAGTGGGCTGGCCCACAGCTGGATAGGATCTTTTCTTTCTAACAGAAGTCAATCGATCACGTTCTCTCCCTCAAAGTCAACATCTACAAAAGTAAACTATGTAGTGTCATTGAGCCCAACATTTTTTATTGTCCAAACATTTTTTATGGTCTACTTGGCCCCTTCACCAATAACTGTTCAGACTTGTGGCCTAAGGGTAGTACACAGCTGATTTTCTCCAATGATAAACATCCTGCCATTTCTTAGAAAGCCTTTAAGCTATGCCTCACTCAGGTTGCCTCAATGGATATAAAACAGTTTTTGTTTTAAATCAATCTCAGACAAAAATTTGATTTTGATCTTTGGTGGCCCTCACTCCATCTGGTCACTGGATTGGTGACCTAAGGAACTGGAAGGTTGCTCTTCCCCCAATAGCAGGGCATGAAATATGAGCATCAAATGTGACGCCAAGTTATCCTTCCACTCCCATGAATTGTCCATAGCTGGCTCCTGGTTTTCTTTGTACACTCTTTAAAGCCATTTTAGGACATCTTGTCTGTCTCAGTGCGAAAGATAGTAATACATACTCTGCTTACATCGAGATTTGAGTTTGCTAGCTTGCTTTATCTTTCTTAGAGTTTGGTTAGGTGGCTTCAGCTGGTACAACATGCTGCAGCTAGTCTGAATTTGATAATTCCAGGTCATCAGCATATAACCCCACATCTCAGATCCCCACACTGGTTCCTGATGAGCAATAGAATCCATTTTAATAGCTTCTTCCTTACATACTAGACTTTTTATGATTTTGGTCCCAGATATCTAATTGAACGTGTAAAACATCAGGGTTTTGAGATTGTCAAATGCACAACTGTTACTCATTCCTAGGATCAAGAGGGTGAGGAAAGGTGGGCTTTCCTTTACCTTTATAACCGCCAAACTTTGGAATGATCTGCCTGTTACTTCACATAGCATTGACAACAAGATTTGCTAAAAAAAAAAATTGACAACCTGGCTCTTCAAATCTGGTTAAGCAATGCTTGTGTAGTCTCATTGTGCCTCCTCCAATTCACTGTAGCGCCAAGATGCCCATTTTGCGTAACTCTCGCACTTTACAAGTGACTTATTCATTCATTCATTTCCCTTTCGTCTCCCCAAAGAAAATCGGGTCCAGGTTTCTGCGTGTAGGATTATTAATTTCAGTAGGTCTATTGGTATGTCTTAATTTAAGTAAGTTATTCCATAAAAGCCCTCTGTCAACAGTAACAAATACCAATATAAATTCCACAAAGCAGGCAACCAGACTCCCAGCCTTCTAATGGTTTTTAACTTACAGTATTTCAAGGTATATGTTGTGGATTTCCTTTTGAAGTGAATTTCTTGATGACAACCTCCACCAGCATTCACTTGGACTTCCAAGATTCAGATCGATGCAATCTGCTGATTTTCCACTTGCTCTCATATTTTATTTTTCAAGCCTTCTTTGGCAACATTATTAGTGGACCCCAGAGATCATTATGGAATCTGTTTGATAATTGAACTAACACAGCTACTGAAGCTGTCGAGGAAGTTTTAACTCCCACAGTTGAAGGGATGAAAACCATTCCTCAAAAAAGATAGTGTTTGGCCATTCATGCAAAACAAACAAGTATTCATTTCATGCTTGTTTAAGGTGGTGATGTTCACAAGCCCTTTGAACTGTGGAAGAAGGCTGCCTGTGGTTATTAAGTGGTGGTTCCTGCAAACGGGTTTGTGTGCATATTCATCTTTGAATGGCCTTGATGTTTTGTGAACTCTGCCCCCTATTGGGGTACCATAGACGAATTGCTTCCTTGATCAATACCCTCCTCCATGAAGGAACATAGACATAGCTTAGACAAGAAATTGAATCTAAACATGCACATAAATGCCTTAGCCAAAGGTGCACATTTCCAGATTTGATTCCTCCGAGGAATGCAGTCTCTCTTATATGTTGATTACCTTAAGATAGTAGTTCACTCTGTAGTCCTCTCAAGGCTTGACTGTGGCAATTCTATACTACCTGGTTTACCCAAAATACACCTTGCTCTTCTAAAACCTTTGTCTGTGCTGCTACACATTTCATCTCTTGATCTCTCTGAATTAACTTCTTTTACAAGCCAGAAGCGTAGTCAAGATTGCTTGCACTGTCCATAAAACTCCACATAGGGGAAAGTACAACTGATTACCACATTAACTTTCCTTCTCCAGAAGATCCCACTGCATAAGGAGTTCGGACTCACGTCTACCTTAGATCCCCCTCTTTTCAAAAAAGTCATAAATGCTGAATCAGTCATTCTCTGGGAGTGCACTGAAACTTTATTCCTGCATGATCAGCCCCAACTCCTTGTTTGATCTTTTTAAATAAGGAATGTAAGTCCCTTTTTTTTTTAAAGTTCTTAAGTCCTTCTTTTTAATCCTTTTTTGTGTTGGTAACTATGCCAAAGTGATCTTTTTCAGTTGAATAGTTCAAAACAAACTTTTATCATATCTTTACATCCTGTGATATTTTGTTGATGTTCTGCCCCGTTACATTCTACACTTTGTACTATAGACTCTTTTAACTATATCTTCTGTATATCTTCTGTATAAAGTGCTTTGTTGCCGGTTTGGTCAAGCTTGCATCAGATTACATTAAAAAAAAGAGTAGATTCTTACACTTGCAGGTGGTGGGTTGCAAAGGGCGTTAATCTGCATTGTAACAAAATGGATAGTCTCACACATGCAGCCTTAAGTGCTCACATGTGCCCAGCCAAGTGCCCCTTGACCTTGCTGCTTTGTTGCAGCCTCATCTTAAAAGGCAGATACTGGCGGTAAACATAAGCAGTCCATTTGCTGTGTGTTTACCGTTGATGAGCCCCCACTTGTACAGGTAGCCTGGCGCAAAGGAGACTCTCCTGGGTTAGATATTGACCTTGGTAAGCCTTATATTATTAGTGGACACTCGTAGAGAAAGCCAGTGTGGTTTGCTGTTTTGTCTGCAGTGACACTTTATTATACACATAGGGAGAAATCTGACGTAAATTGCAGTTCCACTTCCCTTTGGCCTACAAACTCTAATGAGGTGCAGGAGTGCTGCAATTCCCCCCCTCACCTAGACCCCCACCAACTCCCCCCTAGCCCACCCCATCCAAGGAAACCCAGAAGGATTTTCAAAAGGTGACACTAAGTTTGCAGGGTCTAAGAAAGGACAACTTCCCTAGGATTTCCATTAATTGTTAAGCACTCGCAAGGCTGGAGATTTTGCTCTACAGCTTGGAGTGCAGCACCCTCCAGGGTCGAGTTCTATAGTTGCAGTTTATGTGGCCTAAGTTTGGTATAAAAAGACACAGAAAAATGGTTTCTTTTTGAAGAATACATCTGAAAGAAACAGGTTAGTATTAGATTCCTTACCCTAGAATATCCCCAGGCGTCAGACTGGATCCGGAAAATTTTGCGTAGCAGTACCCCTGCGCGTCGTCTTCGGCTCCGCGTCCCTCGTCGGCGTCGTTGGCGATGGGATGATGTAGTCGGAGTACTTGAAGACGCCGCCTTCGCGCGCTGACGTCAGTTCTTCTTTTTTCCGCGCCAGCAAGCGCAGGTCCAGAGAAAGTGGAGCCCTTTAGTCACTTTTTGACTAAGCTTTTTCGATCCTTTTTGGATCCGTTTCGAGTCTACCATCGGTGCCGGTAGGGATGCCCGGGTTCAAGCCCTATGCCGACTGCAACCGACTGATGCCGGTTACGGACCCCCATCGCCGGTGCCTACATTGCCTCGGTCCTGTAAGCGCCTTGAGCTCCGGCAGTCGGCCCCACGCCATTCGAGGTCCCGGTCCGGAAGGAGGTTGAGGGACCGGCAGCGGGGCCGGAGTCATCACAGTTCGGCGAGTCGACACCACTCGTCTGGCTCCAAGTCCTCAAGTAAGAGGCACAAGAAGTCGAAGAGGCTACATCGCTCTTCTGACTCCCCCCGACGCTCGCGCAATGCGGCCGGGGGTTCGAGTGACACCGCCCACGCGGCTCCGCTGGAGCCGCAGGCGTCGCAGCCTGCTCCATACCTGCCGGTCCCTGGGCAGAACGCGACGCCGGAGGAGATAGACGCTTTCCTCAAGGCCATGAGGTCGCTCTCTCTTCTGTCTGGTTCCGCAGCGCCTTCGGGCCAAGCGGCCCGACTTCGGTCCCGGTGCCGCAAGGCCCCACTGGATCCGGTTCCGGATCCGGGTCGCCGCTGGTTGACCTCACGACCCTGCCGGCGTCGGCCCCTCGGGTGTCCTCCCCGGCGTCAACCCCGCACGACGCCGTCCCTGGTCCACCCCTCGGTCCGGATCCGGCGCTGGCCGAAGAGAAATTCTTCGAGGATCTGGGTCCATCCTTTATCCCTGAATTTCAGGACATGGACGACGAGGGTGACTGGGGGGGTCTGAGGACCCCCTGGCACGTGAGTGCCAGTCATTTCAGGACTGGACACAGGAACTAGGGGAAACCAGTGGCCTGGATACCTCCCCAGACACTGGTTTTGTCTCCCCTCCTACCGTAGCTATGGAGGAGGGGGCTGCTTATAGTGTGGTGCTGATGAGGGCAGCCAAGGCCTTGGCTCTTGAGCTCCCCGTCGCAACAGTGAGGTCAACCATTCTCACAGAGGTCCTTAAACCGCAGGTAAGCTCCCCAGAACCTCTACTGCCGTTTAATGAGGCTCTCACAGACGTACTGTTGAGCACTTGATCCAGGCCCACTACAGGTCCCCCTGTAGATAGGATCGTCGCTAGGCGCCACCGCCCAGCCCCGTGCGACCCTAGTTTCTTGTCCACCCAACCCACCCCGAGAGCCTGGTTATCCAGGCCTCTACTTCCCAATCTGCAATCCCGACTGCACCACCAGATCGGGAATCCAAGAGGTATGAACAATTCGGAAAGAAGATGTTCTCCTCCCTTAGTTTGGGGGTGCGGTCGGTCAACACCGCGTGCCTCTTGGGCCGTTACACCCACTCTCTGTGAAATACTGTTGTGGCCGTGCTGCCTGAGTGCCCGGAGGGAGCCCGAACGAAACTCGCTCAAGCACTCGCGGAGAGATGGGACGCATCGCGGTACTCTAAAAGATTCGCCGCCACGCCTGGCTGAGGTCCGCCAACTTTTCGACCGATGTCCAAAACACCCTTATGGACATGCCGTTAGATGGCAGCCACCTCTTCGGTGGCAAGGCAGATCATGCGCTGGAACCCTTTAAGGACTCCAGGGCTACGGCCAAGTCCTTGGCCCTGTCAGCCCGTGCCAGCAATCTTCTGCCCAGCGCTCCTTTCATGGCCACGGGGGTTGCTTCCACATGTCCTTCCAGCCACGGGCTGCAAACTAACATTCAGCGTGGTGGCCGACGTGGTTACCGTTGTAGCAGTAACAGGGCACAACGGCGCGGCCAGTCCACATCTACCCCCGCAGCATCCGCCTCAAAGCTTTCCTAGTCCGAGCTTTCAGGCCCATTTAACGCCAGTGGGGGGGCAGGGTTCGCCATCACCTCCTCCACTAGCGCACCATCACATCGGACAGGTGGGTGCTGCAAATCGTCCGAAGGAGCTACTCCCTCCCCTTCGAGGCGACTCCTCCAGCCATGCCACCGCAGTACCACCTCGTGTTGGGGGATCACTTGCAACTTCTACAAGAGGAAGTTTGGGCCCTCTTGGCCAAGGGGGCCATCGAGCACGTCCCTAGGTCAGAAGTAGGACGTGGTTGTTACTCCCACTACTTTCTGGTTCCAAAGAAGGGCAAAGGGGGCCTACGCCCTATCTTGGACCTAAGGAACGTCAACGGCTTCCTCCAGAAGGAGAAGTTCAAGATGCTGACTTTGGCTCAGGTCTTAGCTGCCCTGGACCCGTGAGAATGGATGGCAGCGTTGGACTTGCAGGACGCATATTTTCACATCCCCGTCCTGCTGGCCCACCGGCGCTACCTGCGGTTCATGGTAGGCCACGAGCACTTTCAGTTTACCGTGCTCCCCTTCGGCCTTACCAGCGCCCCACGGGTGTTCACAAAAGTGATGGTGGTGGTCGCAGCTCATCTGCGCAGGTTAGGGGTTTCAGTCTTCCCCTACCTTGACGACTGGTTGTTGAAGGCAGGCTTGCCCCAGACAGTCGTAAGCCACCCCCAGACTGCGGCCGACCTCCTGCAACTGCTGGGGTTCTCCATCAATATTCCGAAGTCACACCTGTGTCCCTCTCAGAACCTCCTCTTCATCGAAGAGGTTCTAGACTCTGCGCAGTTTCGGGTTATCCTCCCGAACAGCGGGTTTGGGATATTCAGGCTCTGATTCTGATCTTTCAGCGGTTATCCCGAGTCTCGGTCAGGTTGACACTGCGGCTTCTGGGGCTGATGGCCTCCTGCATCCTTCTGGTGCATCACGCCAGGTGGCGGATGCGGGCTCTGCAGTGGGACCTGAAGTTTCAGTGGGCCCAGCATCAGGGCAACTTGTCCGACCATGTCTTGATCTCGGAGGGCACTGCAAGACAGTTGCAGTGGTGGCTCACGGACCGCAATTGGGTCAGCGGCAGATCCCTCTCCCTTCTCCAACCGAAGCACGTAGTTGTGACGGACGGGTCCCTCCAGGGCTGGGGGGGGCCACATGGGCAAGGCCGAGATCAGAGGTCTGTGGTTTCCGGCGGAGTCCCGGCTCCACATCAACCTTCTGGAGCTGCGGTTGATCTGGCTTGCACTGAAGTCATTCCTCCCCTCTGTCCAGGGGAGTGTAGTTCAGGTGTTCAGACAACACCACCGCCATTCAGTACTGCAACAAACACGGCGTGGTGGTGTCATGGAACCTTTGCCAGGAGGCTCTGCGCCCCTGGCAGTGGCTGGAAAATCAGGGCGTGACTCTGGTAGTTCAACACCTGGCAGGTTCCCTGAACGCCATGGCGGCAAACTCAGCTGTCGGTGCATGATGGATCACGAATGGCGTCTGAACTCGGACGTGGCGCAAGGCCTCTTTCAGCAGTGGGGAGAGCCTTAGTTAGATCTATTTGCCACAGAAGAGAACGGGCAATGTCATCAGTTCTGTGCGTTGGAATTTCCAAGGTGGCGCTCACTTGGAGACGCTTTATACGCCTTTCCGCCTATACCACTTCTGCCAAGAGTGCTGAAGAAGATCAGGCGCGACCGGCCTAAGTCATCCTTGTGGCTCCGGACTGGGCACAAAGATACTGGTATCCCGAGCTACTCAGCATGTCAGTCGATCCCCCGATTCGTCTGCCTCTTTAGGAGGACCTTCTGTCGCAGCAGCAGGGGACTGTCCTCCACCCGAACCTGTCCAGTCTCCACTTACATGCGTGGAGATTGAGCGGCGGCAGTTGAGGCCATTTGACTTGCCTGCTGAAGTCTGTAATGTGATTCTGGCAGCCAGGCGTCCCTCAACAAAATCGGTATACGCCTGCAGGTGAAACAAATTTGTGGCATGGTGCACAGCAAAGGCTGTGGATCCCCTTTCTGCCCCTCTTTCAGAGGTTCTCCTCTTTCTTCTTTCTCTTGCCCAGCAGGGCTCTGCTCTGGGCACTATCAAGGGCTACCTCTTTGCCATTTCCGCCTTCTTAAGGCTCCCTGATCAGCCTCTTTGTTCAAGTCCCCAGTTGTAAATAGGTTTTTGAAGGGCATCACTCATATGTTTCCTCCTGTTCCTTTCGTGATGCGTCAGTGGGACTTAAACCTTGTTCTGACTTATCTGATGTGCCCTCCCTTCGAACCGCTTCATAACTTTCCTCTTAGTCTCCTTACTCTTAAGACTGCATTCCTGGTTGCCATCACCTCTGCCAGGAGAGTGAGTGAGCTCCAGGCTCTTCTCAACCTCCTTTCCTTTCTGTTCATCCGGACAAAGTTGTGTTGCGGACGCGACCATCTTTCCTGCCCAGGGTAGTCACAGCCTTCCACATCAGGCAGTCCATCACCTTGCCCATCTTCTTTCCGCCTCCGCATCCCTCGAACGAGGAAGAGAGGCTCCACCGACTAGACCCAAAACGTGCGCTCTCATATCATCTGGATCGCACACACCAGTTCCGGGTGGATCACCAACTCTTTGTTGGTTACGTGGGCCCTAAGAAGGGACGGGCGGTGTACAAACAGACCATTTCTCGATGGGTCGTCTTGTGCATCAAGGCATGTTACTCTTTGGCTAAAAAAGAGCCTCCTGTGGGGCTACGTGCCCATTCCATTCGGGCCAAGGCGGCTACTACTGCCCTGGGTCCGGGAGTCCCCTTGCAGGACATCTGTCAGGCAGCTACGTGGGCCTCGCTGCACACATTGGCAAGACACTACTGCCTGGACAGCCAAGTCCGGAGAGATGGCTTTTTCGGCCGTTCCGTTCTCCAGGACTTTTTGGTGTGATCATTTGTTCACAGACCCACCACCGGGACTGGTATTGCTGGGGTATCTATTCTAAGGTAAGGAATCTAATACTAACCTGTTTCTTTCAGATGCACATGTTACTTACCTTCGGTAACGATATATCTGTAAGAAACAGTAGTTAGTATTAGCTTCCTTACAGCCCCACCCATCCTCCCCTTTCAGGGCCCTAGTTCTCATGGCACCAGTGTTTGGTTTTTATCATGACTCTGCGTTTCTGGCGCGGAAAAGCTGTGTATAAGAACTGCTGTCAGCGCGCGAGGGCGGCGTCTAAGTACCTCGACGACGTCATCCCGGCACTGATGACGGACGCGGAGCCGCAGACGACGCCTACTGTCGCGCAGGGGTACTACTATGCAAAATTTTCCGTATCCAGTCTGACGCCTGGGGATATTCTAAGGTAAGAAATCTAATACTAACTACTGTTTCTTACAGATATATCGTTACCGAAGGTAATTAACTTGTGCTTTAATTTAAATGTGTAATTCATAAGGGTTTATTTAAATGTGTTGTATTGGTTACTATAATAATTAGTTCTGGAAGGCTTGAATGCTTTACTACTTATAAAGGTGTGCAGATGGATTGTGGTTACTGTAGTCAGTGATGGAATGACTTCTTGTGACATGTTGTGCTTGTGGTCTTTAAAGTGATAACATTGTCCTGATTTTAAAGTGAAACCTTCCTTTATGGTTATGTGCTTTATTATACATGGGGGTACTGTGATGTTTGGGATCATGATGCTGCAGTGGTTATAGGGGTCAAATGTAATGATGCCAAAGGTATTTCTACCAGCCTTGTAAACCTCTGTGCAGTAGTAAGTAGTGTGTGTTTAATAAATATACTTTTCATTTTTTAAAGAACAATAATTCATTGAGAATTATTAGTGTGTCCCAGCAAATGGTGATAGCTAGCCCGAACCACCTCTCAGAATGGAGAATAAAGAGGGGGTTCTAGGTTCCCTAGATGGTTCCCGTGTGGCACTACCTAGAATGAGTGTAGTACAGGTTTGCTTGGTATGATGTCAGCCCTCCAGACCCTGCCAGTGGGTTGATGGTTCATGGGCTGGAGTCTATTGTCTCAGCCAGGACCCGCCCAAGGGTGTTTCACTGTAAGGGGAGTACCAAGTGTTGTGAGGGGGCTTTTCTTTATTTAGGGACTGCGGTCGTTCTGCAAGGGTGGTAGCAGCTGTAGGCCCCGACATAAGTGCTGTGGGTTAGGGCGATAGGAGTCTGCATCTTTATGGTGTAGAGATGCGAATGAGAGAGGTTACTGGGCTGTATAATCTCCAGAGGTTGAACAGGCAATGACCCGGGAGATCTGTTTTAGACCTGTCTAGTGTGGTGTCATCAGTGGTGAGACCCTGGACCCTTGCCAAAAGGTCTGTGGTGGGCAGGTTAAGGGTAGGCCTAGATCTGCTCAGTCCATGTGGGCATTTGATATATTAAATACAGCCAACCTTTAACCAGAGGGTTCATAGTACAGTCTGGGTTTACGGTAGGGAAATGTGGCCTCTTGTTTGGTTGAGGTAGGTGGTATTGACAGCAAACCTCCAGTGTAAGGTATCTGGGGTGGCGGACATCTGGCGAGTTGCATGTCTGGTAGAACCCCTCGTCACTTGTTATCACTGATAAGGCAAGAATGCCCATGTATAGTGGCTAATTCTTCCTCCTAAAGTTCAGCTTGCGTTGTGGTCTGTAACTAAATGGGTTCTGTACATATAATCTGCTTAGATTTTTCTCTTTTAGATCACCTTGTTCTATATGAGTGAATCTTAAAACTGGTGACGCATAATCTGCTTGCGTTTACAACTAGTGTCTGCCTTTAAAGATAAGATTGCTGCTACGCATTAAGGGACACTTGGCTGGTTACATGTGAACATGTGTGCACACGTGTGAGGACTGTGCTTATGAGACTACCATCATGCACAGCCTGGTAACTGTGCTCTGGTAGCCAGATGCAGAGGGGACTCCTCAGAGTTAGATATTGATCTTGGTAGGCCTTATAATGTTTATGGACACTCATAGCGTAAGTCAGTGTGATTTACTATTTTGTCTGAAGTGGCACTTTATTATTTACTTAGGGAGAAATCAATCAAGAGACTTGTAAAGCTAGACTACTCACCCGTAAAGGTCTCAAGGCACTGGGGTGGAGGTGGGGGTTGTGGGGGCTGCTGATCTGTCGCCGGCACTGTCAATCAGTCGAAAAGCTAGGTCTTTTCTAAATTAGGGCAGTGACAGTGATTGCCATAGGTGTTTGCTGCGAGGCCTACAAAGTCCAGTGAGGTCTCAAACTGGGGCGAAAGATGTGCGCCGAGATAAAATGTGCAATTTCCAAGAAATTAGTTGTACATCTAATTGGTCATCCAAAATTGACCTATTTCTCTGGTTCTGCTCACAATCTGTTCTCTGGCCTTTTGTCACCCTGCTGGGCCACGTTAATTACATTGCTGTCCAGCAGAAGAAACAAAGGCCTCCCCTCACAAAGTAAGCAGTTAACATTGCTTCATTGAGCTCTAAGGATAAAGGTGTGAGGGGGAAAAGTGAATCCATCAGTTAGATGTCACACTGTACTGGGGTTTGGACAGCCCAGGCCCACTAAACAAAGAAGGGAGCCCAGACGTCTGGGGCCATCCAGGAGGGGAACTCCTCTTTATAGTGTTGGTGGGAAAGTCCCAGGCAGGGATGTCAGCGAGGGGCAGAGCTAAAGCCCCTGGAAGAGATGAGACTAGTGACTCCAGCATTGTGCCATTTTGAATTGTCACAGCATGCTGTGTGGGAGGGTTGAGACCGGGGTAGAGAGGTAATGTGGCGCCCTAGGACTGACCATCTGGAACTTTCCACCTCCACTTAATTGTCTTGCAGAAGGGGGAGAGAGTGCTTGTTGTCCGTGCTTGGTAACTAGATGGAAGCCCTCTTGGACTAAGGATTCTAACTACAGTACATCCCAGGACCTGTGGATATCTCCCCCTGGACCAGGGAAGCTGGGCCCCTTATGCCATCTAAGAACCAGTTGCAGGAAGAACTGGACTTCTGCATCCAGAATGAGAGAAGCACCAGAGGAGAAAAAAAGAGAGTCTGGTGCAGGGAGCCAGTGGAACCAACTCGCTACAAAGTGTGCCACCTTAGGGGCCAGGAGGCGCAACTAAAATGCTCCAGTTGGTCAGGGCTTACCCACAAGGAGCAAAATGTGCCAAATTTTGCGCAAATCATCCCGATGCTACCTGAAACAAGCAAGGAAAAAGGATTTGACCTTTGACTTACCAGCCTGTGGGTTTGGCCAGGGGGCGACGCCAGGAGCTTTGTTAAATTAACCCTGAGGAGGATGTTCTTCTGCAACCCCCCCTCCCTTCCCTCCCCTCCCTCAGAGCTCTGTAGGCCATGGCCTCTTAGTTTACAGTTTGTGGCCTAAGGTTGTTAAAGAAAGAGACAGACACATGGTATTTGTTTGAAGAATACTTTATTCAAAAGTGTTATTTATAAGACTTTATTTTAAGGTGTGTATTGCTGACTGTTAAACAAGGCTTTGCTTGAAAGTGTCATTCAAAGGTGTTGTATTGCCAACAGCAATGGTTAGTTCTCAATGGCTGCAGTGCTTTACCACTGATCGAGGTGTGCAGGTGGATTATATTTACAGTAGTCAGTGATAGAATGACATATTGTGACATGTGAGTCTGGTCTTTAAGGAAGGTAACATTGTCCTGATCTAAATGTGACACCCTCCTCTATGGTTATGTGCTGTATTGTACAGGGTAGGAGAGTACTGGGATTTTTGGGGTCATGAGGCTGTAGGGGATCAGATGTAATTTTGCCATAGGTATTTCCACCTGTCTTATGTATATTTATACATTACTGCATGGTAATAACTAGCGTGTGTGTAATAAATGTACTTTCCCTTTTCTAAAGAAATAGCACACTGGACAATCTTTAATTGAGTGTTATTATTGCGTTCCAGTGAATGGTTATTGCTAGCCCACACCATCTCCCCTGAGTATGCCTTGGACTACCTTGAAGGAGTCAAACGCTACCATGGGGTGTTTGGTTCCCAGTAAGGGGAGACCCATTACTTGTGCAGGCCACACAACTAATGGCCCGTTTCCTTGCGTGCGCGAAACACAAACCTTTGCAATCACTCATTATTCTAGGTAATGCATAGAAGCAATGACAGAGTGCACTGAAGTATGACGTTATTAAGTAACTTTGATATTTTTGTCCTACGTCACCAGTGCACATCCACTGTACCCAATTTTTTTTATATCTGGCCAAGTGCCCAACAAGGACATGAAAGCACTGGGGGTGGAGACGAAAGGCTGTGTGCTTCAGCCGCATGTGGAGGAGGCAGCACTCTCTCAGAAAGGGAGTATTTTAGTCAAGGGACTGACTTTGTACTTAAACTTTTGAGCAGAAGCTGAATGATTAAAACACATGATCATTATTGTCCTGTTTTAATACTAAAGTATGTTTTTGTAGAAGTCACAGAAGTCTTGCCTAGAGCTATGGATTTGCTGTAACGAAATCATATTGACGCTTTTTCTTTTTAATCAGGATTGTCTGAAAGACCCATGCTTTACTCCGGATTGTGAAGGCAGCATTTGTCGTGTTGTTATCTATGGTTCTACCGGTCTGGTGAAATGGCAGGTGAGATTAATTTAACAACTAGCTTGGGAGCGAGGGGTTTGTGATAGTCTGTAGCCTACCAGTATAATACATTGCCCCAGTATTGGAACTTTCATAGATTCCCATGCTTTTGTATCATTCCCCGTCGTCGGAATGGGAGTCTCGGTAGCAAAAATACCATAGCAGTAGGTAAAAAAGAGAAAGAAAAAGGCCTATGCCTCATTCCCTTTTTGTAAAAGAGACCAAACTTAGGCATCAGCCAATCAGAAGTGCCTCACCCCTTAGAACCCTCCTGAAGTAACCTCAGAGCCTCAGATTTTCTACCACACGTTGTGCTTAGGGAGTCTCCTTTGAGCTCTGCTCAACTTCTACTCTTCAGAGAGTTTCTTCAAGGTTTTTTCTTCAGATTCTTTTCAGATTCACTTCAGATTGTTAGCTGCCTTCCAGGATGTCTGACAAGGAGAAGGCCCTTTTCAAGACATGTTCCACCTGTGGCAAGAAAAGGCTTTTCATTGAGGATAAGCATAAAGACTGCATCGATTGCCTCTATCCTGACCACAAGGCTGCGAACTGTAAGATCGGTCGCACCTTTTCAACCAAGACCCTCCGGAACCGTGAGGGTAGGCTTCTGACATGGCTCCAGAAGTTGAAATCCAGGAAGGATACTGTCTCCAGTGACAGTGAGGATTCGGCATCTGCATCTTCCTCAAGAAGCTCAGTGAAAAGGGCTAGGGGTTCACCTTCTCCTGTGGAGCGTCCTTCTAAGGCCTCAAGACCCCCAGTAAGTCTGAGAGCCAGGGTCCAAGCAAATCTCCTCACCGAGGTGAAAAGGAGAGGGTAGCACCATCCAAGTCCTCGACGACGAAGACGTCGACGGCGGAGTTTCCGTCGACGAAGAAATTGAAGACAAAATTAAAATTGGTTTCGTCGACGAGCTCGTCGACGGGGGATCCGTCGACGAGGGGATCGTCGTCGAAGAAGGAAGCGTTGACGGCGGGTTCATCAGCGTCGACGGGAGGTTTGCCGACGACGTCGACGAAGTTGTCGATGAAGGCGTCGACGAGTACCACAGCATCGACGACAAGAGTGACAGCGTCGACAACGATAATGACGACGACGACGTCAACGACGGCGTCGACGACGAGAGCATCGACGACGGCGACTTTAGCGACGACGACAGCTGGATCGTCGACAGTTTCATCGTCGACAACACCAATCTCGTCGACGGAACCGTCAACGATATTGTCATCTGAAAAAAGGATTAAAATTTCAGTGACAAGAATAACGCCGGAGAAGACATCTCCTAGGAGAGTGACCCCCCTGCCACCAGCTTTGCTCTTTGAGGAAGGGGAGTCGGATGAGGATGACCAGGACTCATATGGCTATGCCAATAGTCCCTCTCAACTTCTGGTCAAATGTCAAGAGACGGACTCTGAAGGGGGTTATGACCAGGAGGATGGTGGACATCATCAGGCGGCCCAGTCACAACATTATTCTGGGCAGGATATGGTTATGGTACCATCCTCATTCCTACAGGACCTGCATAAGATGCTGCAGGACTACAAATCTAAGGCTAGTAGGCCAAATCTGGTTCCAGCAGCGCCTGCAACGCCTGACTTGGTTTCTGCCTCAACGGCTACTCCTGGATTACCTACTCAGGTGTCCCCTCAGCCTCAGATATCTTTTCCGCAAGATCCTTACAGGCTGGCAGATGCCCATGATGATTCCTCGGATGAGGATCAAAATTCGGATAATGACTCTGTACATACGACTGAATGGGATGAATATATCATTCCGGATCCTTCATCTCCAGTTCCGGATCCAGTAGATTCTCCGCCAGTGGACATAGGAGGTTTCCATCAGCTGGCAGGTTCAAATTGGCCATGCCTGCGGTGGCCACGGATTGTTTCTTGTACGACTTCAAGGAACACTTCAGGAAGACAACAAGGTCCATACCTATAGTAGATCAGTGGAAGGAAGGCCGGAAGGCTATGAAGAACCCAGCGACGGTGGTCCCTGTGCTACCGCGTCTGGATAAGAAATACAGAGCACCTGACAATGGGCCGGCGGCCTTAACGGGCCATCCCAAACCAGACTCCGTTATTTCACAAGCAGCGCAGAGGAAATCCCGCAACCCCTCTGCTCCCTTAACAACTCCAAGGAAAGGCGGAGATTGGATAATGCTGGGAAAAGATTCTCGTCCATGGTGAGTCTTCTGGAGCGAGCTGTCAATGCCCTGGCGATATTGGGTAAATACGACTGTTAACTTTGGTGTGATGTTGCTCCGTTCCTGGACCAGCTACCTCCAGAATCAACATCAGAGGCAAAAGAGATCTTGCAGGAGGGAGAGGCGACGTCAATCATTGACTGTGCCATGGACATTGCAACAACAGCGTTTCGTTCCTTGGCTGGGGCGGCAGTCCTCTGTCGCCAGGGGTGGCTGAAGGCTACCTGGTTTCGACCGGAGATTCAAAACAATGTCCTGGATCTTCCCTTTGATGGGGAAGCATTATTTGGAAAGCTAATCGATGACCCTCTTCAGGAGATCAAAAGGACACGAAAACTGCCAGATCCTTGGGTACCCTTCAATACCGCAAGTCTCCTTTTAAGGGTTCCAGAGGCAGAGGTAATAACTACAGGGGATCCTATCAACAGCAGCATTATTCATCCACGGGCTCAGGTTCCCAGCAGTACCGCCAGCCTTATCAACAGAGACAAGGCCAATCTTCTAACTACTCCAGGCCTTACAATAAGGGGAAACAGGCTAGCCGAAGACGGGATTCATCCAAGCGCCAATAGCGGCCTCCAGGCCCTCCCTACTGGACCCTCCTCCAAGAAGTCATCAGTTAGAGGCAGGGTAACCAAATACCTTCAGAACTGGTCCAAAATAACATCGGACCGTTGGGTGCTTAACATCATTCGGAAAGTACATACCATGGAATTTACGCAAGTCCCTCCACCCAAGCCCCCGGCAGCCATTCCATCGAAACACCTGCGTCTCCTGCGGCTCGAAGTCCGACAGATGCTCCGGAAGGGAGCGATGGAGCCGGTCCCCTCCAATCAAAAGGGACAAGGATTCTATTCCAGGTTCTTCCTGGTAAAGAAGACGCTGGAGAAATGGCGCCCCATTTTAGATCTCAGGGAGCTCAACACCTATCTCATCTTCCTGTCCTTCCGGATGGTCTCTCTCCAAGACATCTTGCGGCTCATCAGTCCGGGGGATTTTATGGCCACGCTCGATCTCAAGGACGCGTACTTCTATGTCCCGATTCACCCAGCACACAGAAGGTTTCTACGATTCACAGTAGCTAAGAGCCACTTTCCATTCAGGGTTTTACCCTTTGGTCTTCGCTCAGCCCGAGGATTTTCAAAAAGGTGCTGGTGCCTGTAGCGGCATTCCTACGGAGAAACCATTTTCAAGCCTTCCCCTACCTGGACGATTGATTGCTGAAGGCCCCGTCCAGGGACGCAGCGCGGAACTCTGTTCGAGCCTGTACAAACTTGTTTCAAAATCTGGGACTCACTTTAAACAAGGAAAAGTCATCCCTAGTCCCGTCCAGAAAAGCGCGTTTCTGGGGAGCCATCCTGGATTCAAAGCTCTCGAAAGCCTTTCCGACCCTGGAAAGGAGGGAGAACCTACAAGCCTTGACTCGGGACTTACAAGAAAGAAGGTGTCTTTCAGTACGCCGCTACAAATCTCTGCTGGGGGTAATTTCATCATGTATTCCCCTGATTCCTCACTGCAGACTGAGGATGCGTCCTCTACAGGAGCAACTAGACAACCAATGGAAACAGTTTCACGGATCGTTCGAGGACAAGGTGACCGTCACTCCAATGATGAGGGAAGCGGCCTTATGGTGGGCAGATCAAGACAACTTGTCCCAAGGTCTATCCTTCGTAAACAACCCGTCTCCTCAAGTAGTAACAATGGACGCGTCATTGAAGGGTTGGGGAGCAGTGATGCAAGACCTACATGTCAGCGGTCATTGGCTTCCTCAGGAGCAACGGCTCCACATCAACCTTTCGGAGCTAAGAGCAATAAGACTGGCTCTGCAAGCTTTTCTTCCCCGCTTAGGAGGTTCGCAAGTGCTTATCAGGAAGGACAACACCACGGCCATGCACTACGTGAACAAGGAAGGAGGAACCTCGTCCGTTGCCGCAGGAAGCTCAACAGATCTGGGAATGGGCGATACTTCACGGAATATCTCTAAAGGCGGAACACTTGCCAGGAGTTCTAAATGAGAGCGCCGACAGACTGAGCAGGTCATCCTCAGTCAGCCATGAGTGGGAATTGAACCAGCGAGTTCTGGAAGAGGTCTTCAGCCAGTGGGGCAGACCGGAGGTGGATCTCTTTGCCACACCGACCAACAAGAAATGCCGGTCTTACGCAAGCAGATTTCACCACCGAGGGTCATTGGGGAATGCGCTTTCAATAGCCTGGTCAAGGACATTTGTCTACGCCTTTCCCCCCATCCCTCTGATCCCGCGGCTCATCAGGAAGATCAAAGTGGAGCTGTGCAGGATGATCTTGATAGCCCCTGCTTGGCCGAGACAGTTCTGGTACACAGAACTCCATCTGTTGTCGCAAGTCCTTCTCTTCATTTGAGGATTATACCAGATCTCCTCACAATGTCCGAAGGACAAGTTTGGCACCCAGATTAACAGTCATTACACCTGACAGCATGGCTCCTGAGCAGCGAGAGTTTATGAATCTCCCCATCTCAAGCGAAATTAAGGAGGTCCTCTCCCAGGCAAGGGCTCCTTCAACGAACAGGACTTACCGTCTTAAATGGAAAAGATTTTGTTTCTGGTGTAGGAGAGGAAGGATTGCCCCCTTTGCTTCCGAGCCTCATCAGCTCCTACCTTACCTGCTGTCCCTGGCTAAGTCGGGACTAGCCCATTCGTCAATTAAGGTTCATTTGGCGGCCATTTCGAGATACAGAAGGTCTGGGTCTGGACCTTCCTTGTGGTCTTCCAGGGTTGTCAAACAGTTTCTTAAGGGCTTGTTCAGAGTCTATCCACCAGTGAGGCCTCCGCCTCCTACTTGGCATCTAAATCTAGTCCTTTCTGAGCTCATGAAAGGCCCATTCGAACCAATTCATTGTTCTGACATAAAGTTCCTTTCATGGAAATTGGCTCTCCTCCTCGCTTTCACATCGGCTAGACGTGTTGGAGAGTTGCAGGCCTTTACTATCCAGGAGCCTTTCCTACAATTTAAAAGGAACATTGTATTCTTCAGAAGGTACCCTCGGACTTTCACTTGAACGAGCCGGTTATTCTGAAAGCGTTCTTTCCTCAACCGGCTACACCAGAGGAAAAAACACTGCATTCTTTGGATGTACAACGGTGCTGAAAATTCTACTTGGAACGTACTAAGGGATTTCGGAAATCCTCTCAATTGTTTGTTGCCTTTGGGGGTCCAAGCAAAGGCCTCCCGCTATCCAAACAGGGGATATCAAGATGGATCACAAGTGCCATTCTGCATTGCCACACTGTGGCAGGAAAACCTCTGACTGGCAGGATTTGTGCACATTCCACAAGATCTGCGGCATCTTCAACGGCCCTCTTTGCGGGGGTACATTTAAAGACATTTGCAGAGCTGCTACCTGGAGCAGCGTTCACACCTTCACTAAGCATTACTGCTTGGAGTCCTTACAACAAGAGGATGCGGCAGTGGGCCAGGCTGTCCTGAGGAACCTCTTCCAATAATTGGTGAGCTTTCCTTTCTATCCCACCCTCCGTTGTTAGACATTTTGTATCTTTATGTCATGTTGTCTATTGCAATGGATTTATGACACAAAATGTGTTTTTTTATTGCTAACTGCTTACTACTCTGATACAAAAGCATGGGAATCTATGAAAGTTCCAATACTGGGGCAAGAAAACAAGTTACTTACCTGTAACTTTTGTTCCCCAGTATTGGTAACTTTCATAGATTCCCATGCGCCCACCCACCTCCCCGAGGAAAGCTCAGCCTACAACAGATATGGTGACTGATACACAACGGCTACGAAAATCTGAGGCTCTGAGGGTCCTTCAGGAGGGTTCTAAGGGGTGAGGCACTTCTGATTGGCTGATGCCGAAGTTTAGTCTCTTTTACAAAAAGAGGGTGATGTGCTACAAAATGGAATGAGGCCTAGGCCTTTTTCTTTTGTACCTATTGCTATGGTATTTTTGTTACCGAGACTCCCATTCCGACGACGGGGAATGATACAAAAGCATGGCAATCTATGAAAGTTACCAATACTGGGGAACCAAAGTTACAGATAAGTAACTTGTTTTCTTGTTTTATAAACTATGCTCCAATTGAAATGGGCAAGGGGAAATATCACAGAGAATCTTATGGTTTACTCTTTTGTCCCAAACACTCTGTTTTAACATAGGTCAGGGTGTAAGGGCAGGAGCTGCACAGAAATATGCATAAGGAGCATATCTTAGAGTGCAAGACTGGCAAAATAGTTCAGATGGCTAATGCATTTCCTGCAGCGATCTAGTTGTTTTTTCGAATTCCCTAAAATAGCTCTGAGAGTTAATGTGCCTTCTCAGAGTATAAACGGAAGGTGACAGATTCATATGACAGTAAGAAACTCACCAAATGTGCATTGATTATGGAGATCCTTCTGAAACTTGCAGGCCACCATGTTCGATACAAGTATGTAAGGATGCATGTAAACTGCACAGGTATACATTTGAATCCTTGTATCTGTTAAATAGTCTTATATTAATTGAAAGTTGATAAAATGGGTTAATACAGTATTTTTTATTAATGTTTTTATTTTAAGTACAAACACAGCCTAGAAAGTTGTTAGACCATTTATAGCGCAGTACTTCATTTGAATAGTGTCAATGAATTATAGAAAAATATAGCACTTTACAGATTACGTAAAGGTGTCAATTTATGGCGATAAATTGAAAGTACTAACGTTATCATAATTAACATATATTAACACCTACAGAATACCAACAAGCAATGAAGTTTGTTTTGTCTGCTATAGAAATGATTATTATCTGTATACTAGCTCACATTGGAAGTGGAATTGAGAAAGTAAACCGCTTTCATATGTTGGTTTTCTGCTGCTGTAAAGACCATAACCCTGCTGATCCTGAGATGATGTGAGCACTTGCTGTGATTTAGGTCAGTTAGAGACTTCTAGCCACAGATTCCTTACCTTAGAATAATCTCCAGGTGTCAGACTGGATCCGGAATTTTTCTTTCCATGATCAGTACCCCTGCACACCGGTAGGTGACATTGTTTGGCTCCACGTGGCGTTGCTTGCACTGGAATTGACGTGCGTGATGCCGATATAAGCACCTCGCCGGGGTGCTGATCTTATTTCTTTCGTTTTCGACTTTGCCCAGTATATCAAAGCCATCCTTCGAGCTGAAGGGACAGCATTTTGAGTCATGGCTCCGTGGTTGAACATGTGCCAGTGCTGCCTCTGCACCTCACCCAACTCTGAGAGTTTTGAGGTCCTGCCCATCATATTTGGGCGTCCTGTCTCCGCTGGCGCTCTTTCGGTCCCGGTGCACGTCAGGCTTGAATCCATGGATGGGTTTGGAGCAGCCCCAGTTGAGTCATCTCAGCCTTCTACGGCGCTGGCTCCATTGGCGACGTCACCTGCGCCCACTGACAATGCACTCTCCATGCTTATCCCTGACTCTGATACAGAGCTGAATGGGCATCGCCTGACGAGTGGAGGCGCGCCATTCAGGCCGTAGGCTTTGCTCTAATTGTGTGGGTTAGGACTTGGGAACAATTGGGAGGGGCCACTGGACCCAGATGAAAACAACCTCCTAGATGTCGCAGAGGACACCTGGTGTGAGTACCTGGCATATGCCAGTGGTCTGGACACCTGCTCAGATACTTGCTCAGTCTCCCCTCTTACCATTACTTTGGATGAGGAGCCTCATTTGCTATGCAGGTGAGGAGGGCGGCTGAGGTTCTGAAACTTCATTTGCCCTGTGTAGCTGTCAAGGCGAGCATCTTCACCGAGGTGCTTCAGCTGGGACTCACCCCTTCCAAACCTTTACTCCCTGGTAATGAAACCTGCATGGATTTTCTACTCTTTGTCTGGTCCAAGCCCTGCACGGTGGATCCTGTGAATAGATCATTTTCCCACCGCCATCGTCCCGCCCCAAGGGACCCAACTTTTCTCACGCAGCACCCAATCCTCTACTTTCCAGAGTAAATCCTGGTGCATTCCCTACGATGCTCCCGGACAAAGAATCCAAGAGGCTGAAAAGATTGTTATGTTGATGTTCGAGGCATGAGGGCTGCTGAATTCATACCTGTGCATATCTGTGCATAGATCGCCGCCTAGTGTTGGCACATTGTTGTCCTGGAAGAGTCTTCGAAGTATCACGAGATAGGTGGCTCCTCCTCTGGACTACAGTGCGCATGGGCATCCTCTCCATCCTCAGATTGTTTTTTTCCGCCATTGGGTTCGGATGTCTAATCTCGAATCCAGTTCCAAAACTTGTACTCTTTCTACTCCTAAGGCCAAAAGGCCTTCACAGCGTCGGTATTGTATCGTTCGGTGCCTGTCCCTTTCGAGTTCTTCAATCGACGTCGAAAGAAGTAATTTTTTACGACAACATAGGCCCAGACAACATCGACGATGGAACGGACCCCGTTTAAGCGGTGCCCCGTTTTTAATTCAAAATATTCTAACTTAGATGTGCACCCAGTGTGCAATACATGTTTGTCCCCCGACCACGACGAGTCAAAATGTTTCGCCTGCTCGAGGTTCCGCTCAAAGAAAACTATTAAACTTCGACGCGCGGCGAGGCAGTCGGCCCAACAGTCGGCACCAGCACCTGCGAACATCTTCGATGCCGGAGACGAGGAACTCTTCCAAGATGAGGAAGAGGACGAAGAAGACGTTCCCGAAGAAATGTCGGAACCGGCGTCGGAGCAGGACTCCAATTTCGAGGTGGACGAGCAAGCCGAAGAATACTTCCACGACCAAGACGTCGTCGAGGTAGGGGACGACGATGAGGCTATTGGGGCCGTTGATGACGACTCCAGTGGAGAGCCAAGCCCGCCCGCAGTTACGGGGCCTATCATTAACATTCTGCCCCCTCCGGCTGCGGTCGAGGCATCGCCGAAAGGCCTTAGCCAAGATCCTTCCACACGGTCTACAGCCCCGTGCCAAAGCCAGGCTAAGACCCTTTCAAAGGAGCCATTGGTCGATTCTACGAAAGCGAAACCGAAACAGGCGGAGCCGAAATCGAAACCGAAACTACTCAAGATGGTGGTCGGTTCGACGTCGACGCCCACTCCCACTAAGGCTGTCGACGATCCTTCGGCGTCGAAGATGCCCGTCGGCTCCAAGACTGGGACATCGAAGCAGGCCTCGACCAGCAAGCACTTCGCCTCGAAGGGCTCGGCGTCGGCGCCGACGTCGACGACCAAACATGGCGAGAAGAGCAAAGGCCTTCAGTTGAAAAAAAGTCTCGAGCCACACCTCTCAGGACTCAAGGCTGGGTTTGGAAAACGGGTTGAACCCACGACCAAGGGCGGCCCGAAAGTGTCGTCGACGCCCAAGGATGGAGGCGCACCGTGCCGGGAGCTCGATTCGACGCGGTCAGGCGAGCGGCCTACACAGGCGTCGAAGAAACCCGAAACAGCCGCTTCAAGTTCGAAACCTGCGGCTCAGCGCCAATAAGGTTTGGGCTTCCGCCCACGGCCCGCCCAAAGCATCTCGAACGCCATGACACCGCCGAGGGTTCCAAGACGTCGAAGGTGTCCTCCAGGTCCACACACGAACAGGTCGTCTATCACGAGCCTTCTTATGACAACCAGGCAAAACTCTTTATTGACTCGGAGTCGGGCAGGCTTACCGTCCACAAGCGGAAGATCGCGCCTGAACATCCCTTGGAAGGTTACAGGATTCCCCTCAAAAAGATGATGGTCTTTTCTGTGAGAAATTGGCCTGATATGCAGTGCTCACTATTCCAGTGATCACTATGTATCAGTCCAAATGACACTTATTGATGATTGGTTGTAAGTCAACCGTAGACCAGCTATCCTAGTAGCATGGACAAGAGCAGTCTTTAGGCTAGACTCTAGAGGGCGTGTTAAGCCAGCTGTTATACCATCACCTATACCCCTTGAACACCAAGTGAAAGGACACCACACAAGTTGTTATGAAAATAAAAGGCTATTTATTTAGAACACAACAGCCCTGGACTCTTTATGAGGACAGGGCGCTAAGCACAATACAAAGCTCTTAAAGAAATACTGAAAGTCGCACAATTTACACAAATGACCGAGGGGCACGTAAAACCATATACTCTAAAAGTGGAATGCGAAATTACTAGCACGTAAGTACTACTCTAATAGGCTTTAGGATCGCTAGGACTGGACTACTGAACCTTCAGATTACTAGCAGGAGGCCTTGGGAGATCGGGTGCAGAGTGTGCACTCTCACGCGGGATGCGGGACAAAGTCTATGGATGCTAGATTTCGTAAAGTTAGTGTTATCGGACGAATCCGACTAGGTAGAGCTGAAACGAAAAAGGATCTGGACCTTTGGATAGTTAAGCTATGCTGGAGCACCGAAATGCTCAGGTTACCTAGCCCAGGGGCTGCGGCTGCATAGGTCTGAAAAGACGTCGGGAACCCTCGTTGCAGTCTATGGAGCCTGAAAGAAGTTGCTGGCAGGCGACCAGTGATGAAGTTCGATGTGATCCAAGCCTGGATCGGTGATGGAGGATACCTGTAAGCAGAGGGGACCAAGTTCTGAATCACTAGCCAGTGATTAGATGGGCACCAGGATGGCACCGGATGAAGTCACCTCGACCAGGTGAGTGGGCGACGCTGGGCTCTGCAGTCTCTCGGACCAGGAGGCGTTGTCGGCGACCAGGATGGAGGTGCGAGCTGTCCCACGAAGGTATCTGCTGTCGACGTCGCTGGAGCCAGGATTGGGGCAACAACTCTTGGCAAATGCAAGCCCACGCGGTGGACTCAAAATGGCGTCTGGAGTGGACCAGGAAGGTCCGGGGTGCTCCTCTGCTGGAAGGGAGCAAGGGCCAGTCTGGAGCAACCAGACCAGTGTTGAAAATGTCGTCGTTCGTCGTCAAGAGGGCACAAGCCAGCAGGCAAGTAGTCGGACAACGCGGTGAGCAGCAAAGAGCAGAAGGGCCCCACGCAGATCTGGTGGATGCTGGGGGGGGCTGGACTTCGGTGCTGGAGCTGCTTAGGGTTAGGGCTTCTCGAACCCCAAAGCACTCACTCGAGGATCCCTCGGCGGTCGTGCTGGATAAGCGTAGTGCAGTTCTGAAGATAGCCGGTCCCTCGGTCTCGTCACACCCACGAATCTCAGCTGGGCTGATAATGCAGGTAGAGGTCAGAGGTGCCAGGGAAGCCGGGTCTCGTCGTGCTGGTCGGTCGGATTCCGGAGGAAGGACGTGCAGCAAACCGCAGTGTTCTTAGTTGGTGCCCGCAGATGCAGGGTGACTACTCCTTAGTCACAAGGGAGAAATCTTGAGAAGAAGTCTTGAGTTCCTTTCGTAGAAAGTTGTTTCAGGATTCAAAGATGATCTAATTTGGAAGGGGGCCCGCTCCTATCTTTATACTAAGGAAAGGGGCTGGCACGCTACTAGGTCCTGCCCATGGGTGGGACCAGGAAGGGGGGTGGTTACACCCCTCTCCCATGCCGGACTTTCCCCAGTTCAGGGGCTGGTGTGCCCTAGGAACTGGTTCTAGCCGGCCTATGCATAGTGAGCACCGGGGTGCCACTTGCAGTCACCTTCCTCTAAAGCCCTGCCTACCCAGGATACACGAAACCCTGTCTGGGATGGTGCTAGCACCGCCCCGGACAGGAAACCCTTTATCCAAGCTCTCCTCGCTGGAAGGACTCCCAGCAGCAGGAGGTCAGACTTGTGTCTGTGGTGGCAGCATCCATTTTGTGATGCTGAGGCTCGAGTTAACTTTAACCGGGGTTCACAGTTACATACATGTCGTGTCCCTCTAGAAGGGTGGAATGCTAACCCCGTCGCCAGAATTGGCGAGGGGTTAGTATTCCAATTCGTATGACACCTTACTCGACATGTTTTGATAAAGCGATACCAAAGTTGGCATATAACCGCGAGGATTATAATGCACTTAAGAGTATATGGTACGCGTTATCATGGAACAGCTATTAGGACTTGTTTCCGCAAGCTGCAAACGGGCTCAGCTCATGCCAGAGCACCATCTCACAGAATTCCAAGCACTCTGCCTTCAGGATTGTTAAGGCCTGCCATAGGAGTGACTGATAGGAATCTATGTGTCCATTTTAGGGTTAGATATAGGTATACTATATCTACAGAAAAGGGTGATTACACCACCTTGCCCCAGCTGTCGTGCAGCCAGTTTTGTCAGATTTAGATGGCCAGCCAGGGGTGGCATCATACATGCTGCAGCCCCTGGTAGGCCCTGGGTACACCTATGCCCTGAGTTACAGGGTCTGATAAGGTGGCCCAGTACCAATTGGTAAATGCACCTAAGGTACACGTGTCAATTTAGTGAGAGAACAGCTAGGCTGTGGGTCTGATTAGCAGGCCCACAGCCAGGGAAGTCGTAAACCAGTGAAGCAAAAAGCAAAAATCTGGGGTGATCATAGGATTGCAGACCCTACTCTCCTACATCTTCTACCTCTCCGGTTCTTTTTGAACCACTTCAGGACTATTCGCAACAAATAGCTCATTCTCCAGCACAGAGTGAGGAGGACTTGAATGTAGACTATGGCCAAATGGCCTACTCTTACCACACAGACACTGATCAGGATGTCTCGCATCAATGGTCAGGGGCAGGGGATCAAGGCGATGACACTGATGACCCCCATACCGCTCCGGACTCTCAGTCCTACAATGTTAAACCATCTCCAACTGAGGACACCGCGGCATTTAATGCATTGATAGAGCGGGCAGCCCTTAACCATGACGTCGACATGCATGGTGAGCCAGTGGATGAGGATTTCTTATTTGAATCCTTTTCCACATCTGAACGCTCCACTAAGACTCTACCCATGCTTAAAGGGGTCCTCAAGCATGCGACGGACATTTTCAAGGAGCCAACCAAAGCCAGGGTTATCAACCCCCGGATCGACAAGAAATACAGGCCTGCCCCAGTGGACCCCACCTATATCAAAGGCCAGCTCCCCTTGGACTCCCTCGTGGTGACTAATGCACGCAAAAGGGCTAACTCTCAATCCAGTGGTGACGCTCCCCCTCTGGACAAAGAGTCAAAGATCTTTGAAGCGTCTGGAAAGCGTGTGGCAGCGCAAGCCGCTAACATTTGGACAATAGCCAATACACAGGCCCTGTTGGCTAGATACGACAGGGCGCACTATGACACCCTAGAACAGTTACTGCAGCACATGCCTGATATGTACAAAGAAGCTGCAGAAATGGTTATACAAGAGGGGAACTGATCTCCAATGCGTCAATCAAATGTGGACTGGACGCAGCAGACACAGCGGCAAGGGCAATTAATACTAGCGTAATGCTGCGACGCCATGCATGGCTGCGCATCTCAGGGTTTAAATCTGAAATCCAAACTACTCTTCTCAATCAGCCGGTTAACCTGGACTTCCTGTTTGGACCGGAGGTTGACGCAACACTTGAGAAGATGAAAAAAGACACTGAGACGGCGAAATCAATGGGGGCTCTGCAGTCCCAGCAGTTTCGGGGCAGTTCCTTTCGTCGCTCCGGTAACAGGGGAGCAACAAGAGGACAGGCTCTACAGCATTCCCAGTACGCCAAGGGCAGCACGCAATCTACCTACACGAAAAACACCAGGGGTGGATACCATGGGAACAGCGCCAAAGGGAGAGGACGCGGCAATAACAACGCTAGGTCCTCCGCTCCCAACAAACAGTGACTTCTTGTCACTGCCCCCGACCATCTAACACCTGTCGGGGGGAGACTCCAGCAGTTCCTGCCAATCTGGGAAGACATTACAACAGACAGGTGGGTGAGACAACTTATCCGGTACAGCTATTGTCTAGAACTGACCTCCACCCCCCCCCCAACATACCCCCAAGAAACCGTCCTATGTCCGCAGAGCACACGCACTTATTGCAGCAAGAAGTACTCTCCATGCTGCAAAAAGGGGCCATAGAACTCGTGCCTGTAGAAGAGCAGGGTACAGGGGTGTACTCTCTGTACTTCTTGATTCCAAAAAAGGACGGGTCCCTGCGGCCCATTCTCGACCTCAGACCCCTCAACCAATACATCCATTCCGAGCACTTTCACATGCTAACCTTACAACAGGTCCTGCCGCTGCTCCGTCAGGGCGACTTCCTAGCCACCCTGGACCTCAAGGATGCATATTTCCACATTCCCATTCACCCAAGTCACAAAAAATATCTCAGGTTCACTATCAACAATCAGCATTACCAGTTCAATGTTCTGCCGTTCGGGGTCACTACTGCTCCCAGGGTCTTCACCAAGTGCTTAGCGACTGTGGCAGCGCACCTACGCAGGCAAGGTGTTCACGTGTATCCCTACCTGGACGACTGGCTCGTTCAGGCCAGTTCAGCCAAGCAGTGTGGCCGCGATATGTCGCGGACCATTCACCTCCTACACAGTCTGGGGTTCTCACTCAACTACGCGAAGTCCCACCTCCAGCCAGCTCATGTGCAACAGTACCTAGGGGCGACACTAAACACCCAGTCGGCCACAGCGCAGCCGAACCCTGCCAGGGTCAACAGCATGCAGCTGCTCATTCGGAGGTTCCAACCTCAGCGATCCCTCCCAGCGCAGGTGTTTATGCAACTGATCGGTATGATGGCATCCTGCATATTCATAGTCCCGCACGCGAGACTGCACATGCGTCCCCTTCAAGAATGCTTAGCCCGACAGTGGAACCAGGCTCATGGCCATCTAAAAGACCTAGTGTTGGTGACCGGTCGTGCTTATAACTCTCTGCATTGGTGGAATCCACAAAACCTTTGCAGGGGACGACCGTTCCAAGAGCCTGTCCCACAAATAGTGCTAACGACGGACGCATCTCTCCAGGGTTGGGGCGCGCATGTCCTCCACTACACGGTGCAGGAACTATGGACAACACAACAGCAGAAAATGCACATCAATGTGTTGGAGCTGATGGCAATCTTCATGGCACTGAAGGCATTCAAGTTGCACCTGTGCAACAAGGCCGTGTTAGTCCTGACGGACAACATGACCGCCATGTATTACATCCAGAAGCAGGGAGGCACGCACTCCCCGCAGCTTTCTCTCTAGCCCAGAGCATGTGGAAGTGAGCCATTCAGAGGAACATCTTCCTCATGGCGGAGCATCTCCCGGGTGTCGACAACCAAATGGCGGACCTGCTCATCAGGCACAGTCATCAGATGCACTAGTGGGAGATCCACCCGTCAGTTCTCCATCCATACTTCCAACAGTGGGGTCATCCAGACATCGACCTCTTCGCCACAAGCGAGAACGCAAAATGCCCAAACTTCGCCGCCAGGTTCCCACACCCGCAGTCTCAGGGCAATGCGATATGGATGAACTGGTCAGGCAGATTTGCGTACGCTTTTCCGCCAGCCCCCCTCATACCTCTGGTGGCGCGCAAACTGCGACAGCACTCCATGACGCTCATCCTGGTTGCTCCAACGTGGGCACGGCAAGCTTGGTACACCACGTTCCTGGAACTTTCAGTGGTGCCTCACCAGCGGCTGCGCCTCACTCCCAGCCTCCTCACTCAGAGCCATGGCGACATTCAGCACCCAGATCCCCAACAGTTGAACCTTGCGATTTGGCTCCTGAGGTCATTGAGTTTGGATACCTGAACTTGCCTCCTGAGTGCATGAACATCATCAAGGAGGCAAGACGACCGACTACCAGGGCCTGCTATGCAGCCAAATGGAAGCGGTTTGTTATTTACTGCTCCAACAATGACATTAATCCGTTGGACGCATCTACGCAAAACATCATATGTTACTTATTGTATCTGTACCAATGCAACCTAGCATACAGTTCCATCAGGATCCATTTGGCGGCCATAGCCGCTTACCTTAAAAACAGGTAGCACCTTTCCGTTTTTAGGGTGCCTGCCATTAAAGCCTTTTTGGAAGGACTTAAGAGAGAAATCCCTCCCAGACACCCCCCTTCACCAGTCTGGAACCTAAATATCGTTCTCACCAGACTCATGGGGCCACCCTTCCGAGCCACTCCATTCCTGTGAAATACAGTTTCTTACCTGGAAGGTGGCCTTCCTAATGGCTATTACTTCGCTGCGGAGGGTCAGTGAGCTGCAAGCCCTCACAATTCAGGAACCCTACCTGCAAATTCATGCAAATAGGGTGGTGCTTCGCACCAACCCTAAATTCATGCCAAAGGTGGTTTCGCAGTTCCACCTTAACCAAAACATAGAACTGCCAGTTTTCTTTCCTAACCCTGACTCAGTGGCAGACAGAGCACTGCACACCTTAGATGTCAAAAGGGCTCTCCTGTATTACATCGACAGGACAAAAGACTTTCAAAAAACCAAACAGCTGTTCATTGCCTTCTCTCCACAACATAAAGGCAACCCAATCTCCAAGTCAGGTATAGCCAGGTGGATTGTTAAATGCATCCAGATATGTTATCAAAAGGCTAAGCGCACGTTAACAGTTCCCGCTAGAGCGCATTCCACACGCAAGTTAGGGGCTTCCATGGCTTTCCTGGGTAACATTCCTCTAGAGGATATATGTAGAGCAGCCACATGGACAACCATACATACATTTACCAAACACTACTGTGTAGATGTACATTCCAAACAGCAAGCTGCTGTAGGACAGGCTGTTCTCAAAACTCTTTTTCAGACTGCTGCAGCTGGCACAGGCAACCACCGCTAAGGGAGAGACTGCTATACATTCTATGCACAGATAGGAATTCAGCAGCCCTCATGCCTCGAACGGAATATGCTACTTACCAGTATGCATCTGTTCTTGGCATGAAGGGCTGCTGACATTCATATCGTCCACCCTCCTCCCCGGTGCCTGTCGCAGCTGTAGCTCTCAGAATCATTTTCAGGCATTGTCATCACTTTCAGTATTACACTCCATCTCTGCAACAATGGCGAAAAACAATCTATGCGCACTGTAGTCCAGGGGAGGAGCCACCTATCTCGTGATACTTCGAAGACTCTTCCAGGACAACAATGTGCAATCATCCGGACCCAACACTAGATGGCGATCTATGCACAGATATGCACAGATATGAATGTCAGCAGCCCTTCATGCCAAGAACAGATGCATACTGGTAAGTAGCATATTCCTTGCATAGCGTACTAATAACCGGAAAGGGTACTTAGGTGCTTAGGCAAGGTGTGTAGGTGTGTGGTCTCAAGGTGCTTCTAAAAAGAGCCAGGTCTTTACCTTTCTGTGGAACTCAAGAAGTGAGGAGGAGGCTCTTATGTGTTGGAGGAGGTTATTCCAGGTCTTGGGTGCGATTTAGAAGAATGAGCAGCCTCCAGTTTTGCTTTTGAGGATGCAGGGAGTGTGAATGTGAGGCAGAACGTAGGTGTCTGGTGGTTTGGTGAAAGTGTATGCGGCTGTTCAGCTATTTTTGGTCCTGTGTTGTGTAGGGCTTTGTATGTGTGTGTGAGAAGTTTGAATTGTCTGCACTTGTGAATGGATAGCCGGTTAAGCTTCTTGAGGTGCGTTGTGATTGGGGTGCAGCGTGGGAGGTCGAGTACGTGTCTTGCAGTGGCATTCTGAATGGTCTGGAGTCTAAGTAGGAGTAGTTTGGAGAGGTTGATAAGGATGATGACTGCATTTTCTCCTCAGTCCAAGATGTTTCGCCTGTCCTTGGTGACTGCGATGAGTACTGTTTCAGTGCTGTGGTTATCCAGTATTGGGGACTCTTTCATAGATTCACATGCTTAGAATCATCCCCGCCGACGAGGTCGGAGTTTCGGGGTACAAAAAAATATATCAGAAGTGTCTTTTCTTCGCAAGTTGGGAGCCGGAGAAAGGTTCCTGGGGGGAAAGGTTCCTGGGGGAACGCTTTCATGATGAGATGGACAGGAATCTTTGCCTACGCATTCCCTCCCTTTCCTCTGATCCTGAGGCTCCTACACAAGATGAAGAAGGATCCATGCTGCATGATTCTAATTGCACCAAAATGGCCATGTCAGCACTGGTTCACAGAGCTTCTCCTTCTCTCCAAGTGCAAGCCATTCCGCCTTCCAATACTACCGGATCTGCTAACAATGAGCAAAGGCCAGATTCTTCATCCTTGCCCGGCTCAACTGCAACTCCATGCTTGGTTCCTGGACTCACAGATTTCAGGGATGTAGACATACCTCAAGAATGCCGGGACATACTGAATAAAGCAAGAGCCCCTTCTACATTATGGACCTATGCCTTAACATGGAAGAGATTCTGTTGCTGGTGTTCTAACAGCTTACATCCGCTGGAATGTTCTCCTGATAAGGTTCTGCCTTATCTATTGTCGCTTTCAAAGTCTGGTCTAACATTCGCATCGGTTAAATTGCATTTGGCTGCTATTTCAACATACAGAAGATCTTCTAGGATGGCATCATTTTGTTCCAATCGTCTCATTAAGCAGTTCCTGAAGGGACTTTTCAGAACTTTCCCACCTATTAGAGCTCCTCCTCCGGAGTAGAGACTTAATCTGGTTCTACAACAACTGATCAAACATCCCTTTGAACCCATTCATAAAGCAGATATCAAGTACATCTCATGGAAGACGGCTTTACTGTTGGCACTCGCCTCTTCCAGACGAGTGAGTGAAATACAGGCGTTTACTATAAGGCAACCATATTTGAAATTTGCTAATGATTATGTCCTCCTTAGGACTAATCCCACATTTATACCAAAGTTCCTACTTCATTTCATCTCAATGAACCGGTGATATTGCGGACATTCTTTCCTAATCCGACTTCCGCAGCGGAGAAGTCATTGCATACCTTGGATGTCAAAAGATGCTTGAAATACTACATATCTCGGACTGTGTCCATCGCTAGATCTGATCAGTTATTTCTCTCGTATGGTGGACCTAAGCCAGGCTCAGCTGTATCAAAAGCTACTATCTCGAAGTGGATTGCATCCGCTATTCAATTCTGACATTGTAAGGCAGGCCATCCATTTTCAAGCAAGCCTAAAGCTCATTCTACCAGGGCAATGTCCTCATCTACGGCATTGGTTGCTGGTGTGTCTTTGGACAAGATTTGCCGGGTTGCAACCTGGAAGAGTGTACATACTTTCACTCTGCATTATTGCCTGGATCTGGCAACAGAATCTCAGTCAGCAGTTGGACAAGCAATACTACGAAACCTCTTTAGATAAGGTAAACCTGGTGGCAGGAATATATATTGTTTCTGATATTATACAGATTCTTTATTGTATACAATCATTGTTGTGTATGTGTATGGCTTACTCTTACTCACAGTATAGGTTTGCTTATATATATTTTGCAATGGTTTGACATGGTATCTCTTGAACTTCTTATGATATCCACTATGTTTATAAGTATTATTTACTACTAGCTACTCTGATTCTAAGCATGTGAATCTATGAAAGATACCGCAATACTGGATAAGAAAACGAGTTACTTACCTGTAACTTAAGTTATCCAGTATCTGAGGGTTTGCCTCTGTGGGGAAGGTTCTAGGAGGGGCTGCTGCCTGATTGGCTGGTTTCCAAGTTTGGTTCTTTTTGCAAAAGGACTAAGGTAGGCTAGTGTAGTGACTTTGCTATCTACTATAGCCTATGGTATAATGTTATGATGACTATAATGTATATATTTTATTGTACAGCGAGACTCCCACCTCGTCGATGGGGATCATTTTAAGCATGTGAATCTATGAAAGATACCAATACTGGATAACTGAAGTTCCAGGTAAGTAACTCGTTTTCTTCTTTCTGAATGCTGATTGTGTGCTGTCTAGAAGATTATGAAGTTTGATGTGAGGTGCTTGTCAAGGTCTTCTCAATCACTTTGGCTGGATAGGGGCGCAAAGAGATGGGTCGGACGTGAGTCAGTTGATTCGGATTGTCTGTGGGCTTCTTAAAGAAGACATTGATTTCTGCAAGTTTCAATTTGTACCGGAAAGTGGCCGACGTGATGGAGGTGTTTAGGATGTGGGTCAGGGTGGTGCTAATTGGTGACGTTCTCAGGTTATAGATGTGGTAGAGGCATGGATCCTTTGGAGACCCTGAGTGGATGGTGCGCATGATTATCACAGTGTCTTTTCTGGTGAGGGTTGTCCATTCGATGAGGTGGCCGTCCTGGGTGGTAGGTAAGCAATAAGTTCATTGGGGTTGGGTTAGTGTGCAAAGTTGCTGTAAATGTTAGCGATTTGGCTGTGGAAGATTTTGGATATGTTGTTGCAGAGTTGTTGAGAGACAGCAATGTTGTTGACCATGTTTGAGGGCAAGGTGAAATCCTTCACAAAGTGGAAGATCTCCTAGCAGCTGCTGGAGCTTCCTTCGATGCAGTGCACTAGTGCTTTTTTCTTGGTGTGTCTAATTTGCTGGTGATATTGGCTGATTTCAGCCTTTTAGGTAGTTCTGTTGGTGGCGTCATGGCTGCCTCTCCATTTCCTATATAGCTGTTTACAGTGTCATTTGTAATCTCTGAGGTCTTCTATGTACCAATTGGCCTGCTTGTCTTATCTACTATGCTTGTTGTGTTTGATGGGTATGAGAGAGTCAGCTTATTTCTTGATCCAGTTGTTGAAGTGGTTCATGCCCTTGTCTAGGCTGTCTGTGGATCTAAGCTGATCAGGGCTGAGGGCTTCTTTGATTTTGCCTCAGATGTGGCTTAGAATGTGAACCTGGTAGGGGTGTTGACTTGAGTGCGTTGGTTTGGAACTGGACGATGGAGTGGTCGGTTCATGTGAGTTGTGTGGTGTGTTGTATTTTAAGCTGGTGCTTGTTGTGAAGATGGAGTCATTGTGCGTCCTGCAGAGTGTGTTTGTTCTGTAAGAAGCTAGGTGAGTCCGATGTTGCTCAAGCTTTCGAGGAGTGCTTTGAAGCAGGGGTCATTTTGATCTCCCAGTAAAAGTTGAGGTTACCAAGGAAAATGTAGGCCCTGGAGATAAGCGGAGCAGCAAAGTCTGTGATGAGGTTGGTAAAGGTGGTTCGTGGTGTCAGTATGCGGGGGTTCCGTTCAGGGTTAATTTTATCAGAGATTTGCAGTTTGAAGTGCAGGTGTTTCATGAACGAGGTAGCATTCTTTGTGGATGTTGTGCATTTGATGGACTCCTAGTAGATGGAAGAGTCCTCCTCCTGGCTTTTGTTGGTGGTCCTGTGAATAATCTTGTAGCCCACTGGGATTTTATGTAGAGCTGTCGGGAGCCGATGATGGGTTGACCAGGTATCTGTAATGACCCCCCCAATCACTTAGCTACCAATGTCTCCCAGCTCACACCTCCAAAATCAATGCTTCAATTAACATATTCAAAATCTTTGAGGAAAGCCCCATTCTCAAGAGTTTAACAGCACTGAAACCCTCAAACCACTTCAGCAACCCTCAGACCACTTCAGCAACCCTTTGCCAGTGAATGTCTTCAGCGAAATCAAATTGTCCATACTCCAACTTTGGACCAAGATAGTAATGCCTCACTACTTCAAGCTGCTATCCCAGATTGCCTAAACAAACACACATCGTATTGCACAGATCTAAACAACTTCCGCCCAGTCTCCAGTATTCCAACCCTGGCGAAGCTCCTAGAGTAATGTGTCAATGTACAATTATGCAAGCCCAAAGAACAATTCAGTCTCTTAGACAAATTCTAATCTGGCTTCCGTCAGGGCCACAACACTGAATCTGGGCTCACAATCATAGTTGAAAACATGGTAAAATGCATGATCAGAATGAATCCTCCCTTCTTATCCTCCCGACCTCTCGCCAGCTTTCAATATGGTCAAACATGATAGCCTCCTAGACTTAGTTGAATGTAGGGTGGGGCTATCTGGGTCCGCCCTTAACTGGTTCACCTTGTTTCTTCATAATAGAACTCAAAGAATCAAGGTTAATCAGGCCTTATCCAACCCTACACCGGTAAGACAAGGGGTCCACAGTCTCACCCTCTCTTTAACCTCTTCATTGAGACTTTAATTGTACGTCAATGAAACTTAACTGTACTTAAAAATCTCTTACCCCTATTTGCAGTCTTGAGGGCCTTCAAGATGGGAGATAACTTTGTCTGATGGGTTCAATGCCTCTACGCGGCCCCTGTGGCGGCGTTGCGCGTGTGCAAAGCAGCCCTTTTTCCTATCACCAGAGGGACTTGGCAGAGGTGTCCCTTATCCCCGTTGCTTTTTGCGCACTATATGGAGCCGTTTGCCCAACATGTACGGTCCAATGCGGGAATTGAAGGCCTTAAGTTTGGAGCCGACACGCACAAAATTAGTATGTATGCGAACAATGTTATTCTGTCGCTTACCAAACCTCACTCCACGCTATCTGTCCACAGAACATCTTTGAATTCGGGGGAGCTGCGGGTTTTAAAGTAAACTTCACCAAATCGCAAGTTCCTAATATTTCTATCCCTGCTGCAGAGATCCAGGAGCTACAGCAGGACTTCGCCTTTCAGTGGGTACCTCCTGATATTACATACCTGGGCATCCGGCTGACTGCCTCTGTTGCGAACACGGCCTCCCTTAATTACAAGCTATTTATGGATCAAACTGCCAAAGCGCTATCGGACTGATCTCGCCTCAACTTGGCCTGGTACGGGAGACTAGCGGCGGTTAAGATGATGGTGCTCCCGTATTTTCTATCTTTTTCAGATGTTACCAGAGAGTCCTCCGCCGGGTACACTTCGGAAGCTACAGGGGCTCCTTTATAGATTTCTGTGGAACAACAAATGACAGAGGCTCGCGCTGTCCCTCATCACGATGTCGAAAACTGAGGGTGGTGTGGGCTTTTCCCTGCTGGTGGCTTCTTATCAAGCGTCTTGTCATCTATATAATCACGGAATGGAATAGGCCCATGTCTAGCAAACATTGGAACTTTATGGACCAGGCGGTGGTGGGTTGTAATATCTAAACACAGAGCGGGGAACCTTTATTGCTCCCCTGTGACGTCCCCAACTATGCAGGTTGGGATCAATTAGCGGAGCGCAAAGGTTGGACTACGTTTCCCTACCCCTTTGACGCCTATTGTTGACAATCCCGATTTTCCGCCGGGGTGCGCATCCCCAGTCTTCCACCGCTGGAGGGAGGAGGGGTGCAAAAGATGGGCGCCCTGTTTGACCTTTGAAGGTTTGATCCCCTTCCTCCAGCTACGTAGAGACTACTTTCATCTGCCAGAGTCTGACGCTTTTCAGTACTCAGTTAGCGCACTGGGTGACCCAGCCGTCCAACTTCGCTTCCATGTCACGCCCCTTAACTGTCTTTGAAAAGTGGTTAGTCTGCAAGAAGGATGACCGTAAGCTCATCTCTGATTCGTACGCGATGATCATGGCATTCCCCAAGAAGCAGCGCACGAAGGCACAGGTCGGCTGGGAGATTGAATTAGGGCGCCCCTTGACACGAAAAAAATGGGAACATATCTTTTATCGAGCACATCACACAGCCTCTATCACTGCGGGTGCGAAATCTGCCTATAAAGTAACCACTTATTGGTACTATACTCCGGCTCGCATCAAATCTTGGGATGTAGCAAAGTCATGCCTCTGCTGGAGGGGGTGCGGCCTTCCAGGCACGTTGGTGCACCTGTTGTGGCATTGCCCGAAGTTAGTGCGTTATTGGAAAGCGGTTCTTGATGACCTTGGTGATGCCTTTCAAATTACATTTCCCCGTGCGCCTGAGCACACACTGTTGGGGCTCCCTCATTCTAAGGCCTTTCCCTTACGCTCGCTGCGGGGTAAATAGATTGAGTTAGCTTTACTTGCTGCGCGGCAAGTTCTTTTGGCGCAATGGGGCTCCCGACCACACATGATTCGCCGGACTGGATACGGCGGCTTTGGCATATTTTGTCGATGGAGCGCCTGATGATGGGCATTGATGGGAAGGGTTCAGAGCATGCGAAGCTATAAGGGGCCTTTCCTACAACTTGTTTCTAAGGATCTGAGGGAAGTCACGTGCCCGAAATACTAACAATTTCTAGAGCTTATTCCCTTGGAGCCCCGGGGGGCGACTTAAATAGTCGAAGCAGGGATGAGGTGCGATCAGCGGCCAGGGTGGGTGGAAGGGGGTGGTAGAGATTGATGCAGAGCAGGGTGGGGGGAGGGAGGGAGGGTTTGGGGGAGAGGGGTTGGATGTTTGTCTATTTTCTTTGTTTATGTCTGTTGTAAAAGTGGTATTTGGGCAGCTGTCTTGGCTTTATGCTTTGGCTTGGAATTGCTTTTGTGGGGTCGCCCTCCGGGCTGTAGACTTGAACGCTGTGTACTTCTCGGGATGTTACGCTCTGCCGGCAATTGGATGTAGGCAGCTGAGCTGTGTATAATGATGCTTTACCACACAATAACAAAGATTAATTCTAAAAATTACTTACCCCGAAGATATCAGGGCACTCAACTTTAAAAATAAAACAAACTGGCTGACCTGCAACTACCTCAAACTAAACGCTCTCAAAACGGAATTCTTCTTCATCTACCCATTCAAGCACTCACCGGACATCGCAGAATGGATGAAACAATTAATAGCTCTTAACTGCTTGCCACACATTATAGATTCCACAAGATCACTGGGAATAACATTAGATAAGAAACTGAACATGCAGGAGCACATCAGTACAATCACCTAAAGAGCGAACTTCGATATGAACATCTGAAGAAAAATAACTGTTCCTCCACTTTAACGACCTCATGTCAGCTGTTCAAGTCCTAGTGATTTCTAGGTTGAACTATGGCAGTGCAACCCTCTGCAGCCTACCTAAATCTAAGCTTGAGCCACTAAGGGCCTCTCTTAACTCTTCTGCTAGGCTTACCACAAGATCTGAAAGAAACAACCACATCATTTCTGATCTGAAATCTCTAAACTGGCTCTTCTGTGAAGCAAGGATACATTAAAAAAATTGCCTGCACGACCCATTCAGCCCTACACTTCAACAACCCGAGATAGCTTGCACAGAAACTGGAGCTATCTGGTGACTGTAGAGCAGCTTGAGGCGACAGCATCTTACTGTTGAACCTACAGAAATGTTATAAAAAGAAAACATGTAACCGAGCCTTCTCTGGTATTTCCCAGAGAATTTGGAACTCCCTGCCCCCTGAAATCAGACTGAACCCTTCAACTGCATCATTCAAGAAAGAAGTTAAAGTGCTACTGTTGAACAAATTTCTTCTCTAGAACCCATGAACTCTACTCCCCCAACCCAACAGGTCTCCTTGTATTCACCCATGTTTATTACTCACATGCGATCTCTTCTTTCACCTTGGAATCTGCTACATCTTGTTCCGTCCTTGATTATGTTTTTGCTTACGCTACCTGTTTATTCTTTCCTGACCATTTGCAAAGCGATCTGACATCCGCAAGTGTCATGTTCGCGCTATATAAAACGTTACAATTAAATAAATAAAAGTTATTGCTGATGGGGAGAAGCAGCTATGTTCGCCCAATGCTGTTGGCTGGATACAACGGACTCACTAGGCAGAGTGGTTTCAACGTCGATGACCCTTAGACACCATGCCTGGTTGAGAACCACTTGCTTTTCAGGGGATGTTCAGGCCCCACTCATGGACATGCCCTTCGATGGCTCCCATCTCTTCGGTGACAAGGCAGACTCAGTGCTGCAGCATTTCAAGGACAGCAAGGTTTACGGGCAGGTCCTTGGGCCTTTTCATGGCCCCTCTTCAACCCCAGTCCGCCTTTTTCTCCTTTAGTGGCCCGAGGGGCTTCCAGCCACATCTCTACCTGCCCAGCTCCCTCGCCCCACAGGCTTGCTTGGCCGAGGAGGCTGTACGTACAGACCTCGTGGGTCAGGTATCCAAAGGTCAGACCACTCCACTTCCCCTTAAACCCCCTCCCCCAGGCCAGCTGCAGCCTCCAAACCTCTTTAGTTTGCCCTTTAGCCATCACGGGCATCCAGTGGGAGGCTGAATACGCGATCGCCTGCACCACTGGATCTTGATGACTGTGAGAAGTTGGCCTGATATATGATGCTCACTAGTTCTAGTGATCACCTTGTATCAGTCCAAACAACCCTTATGGTGATTGGTTGTAAGTCAACCTTATAGACCAGCTATCATAATGGTAGCATGGACAGAGCAGTCTTAGGCTAAACTCTTTTGGCATGTGAAGTCAGCTGTTTTACCATATATAACCCCTTGAATACCAGATGAAAGGACACCACACAGGTTGTTATGAAAATAAACAATATATTTATTACTAACAAACACCTCTGAACTCTTTATGAGATCAGAGGGCTAAGCACATTACAATACTCTTCAGAAAAATACAGTAAGTCGCACAATTACAATGGTGCCCTAGGGGCACGACAAACCATATACTAAGTAAATGGGTTAAATAGAACGATAGAAGAAATGAGTATGCCCGGAGGCTGTAGAATCGCTGGGGCTACACTACCCTAACCTTGGGTAAGGAGCAGGAGGACCACGGGACGCGTGTGCAGAGCTAGAACACACACGCGGGTTTCAATGCAAAGTCAATGGGCACGAACTATTTACAAAATAGGTAAGAAAGTACAGTTCCGACTGGTTGAGACCAAAACTACAGGATACCTGGACACTAGGAGAGTCAATCTACCTATGAGCACCGAAATGCTCTCGTTACCTCACCCACGGGCTGCGGGTGCATAGGTGTGAAAGTGTGTTGGGTTTCCTCGTTGAAGTCAATGGAGCCTTGGAGAAAAGATGCTGCAGGTGACCAGGAGGAAGACGTCCGGAGTGATCCAAGGGCGGATCGAAGAAGATGGAGACCTGAAAGCAGAGGGGACAGTGTTCAAAGTCACTAGCCAGTGACCGGAGTGGAACCAGGAAGGAACCAGATGATGTTGTTGAGATCAGATAAAGAGGTGACGCTGGACTCTGCAGCCACGTGAACCAGGAGGCGTTGTCGACGACCAGGATGGAGGCACGAGCTGTCCCACGCAGGCTCTCGCTGTCGGTGGTGTCGGTTCCAGGATAGGAGTCAACAGGCCTTGGCAAATGCATCCCACGCGGCGAGTGAAGATAGCGTCTGGTGTGAACCAGGAGGGTCCAGGGTACTTCCCCTTTGTAGGGAAGCAAGGGCCAGTCTGGAGCAACCAGACCAGCGGCGTAGTTTCAAGATTTCGTTGTCTAAGAGGCCACTAGCCAGCCGGCAAGTGACCAGACAACGCGTCAAGTAGCAATCAAGCAGAAGGGCCCCACGCAGATCTCGTGGATGCTGGAGAGCTGGTCTTCGGTGCAGGAGCTGCTCGGGGCTGGGGCTTCTCAATCCCCAAAGCACTCACTCGAGGGTGCCTCAGAGGTCGTGCTGGAAGCGAAGTGCAGTTTCTTCAAGATGGCCGGTCCCACGTGTCTCGTCGCACCCATGGATCTCAGCTGTGCTGCAGATGTGAGTTGAGGTCTGAGAGGTCTGGAAGTCCGGGTCTCGTCGGGCTCTGAAGTCTGGTTCCGCTAGGAAGGACGGCAAAGTGAACCACTAGGACGCTTGATGGTGCCTGCGGATGCAGGGTGGTCACTCCTTGGCCACAAGGGAGATTTCTTCATTCTTCTGTGAAGCAGAACCTAGAAGTCCAGAGTTTCTTCTTTGTAGAGTTCTTCAGGATAATCTAATTTGGAATGGGACTGGCTCCTACCTTTATCCTGCTAAAGGGGGCTGTACTAGCGACAAGGTCCCTCCCATGGGTGTTACCAGGAAGGGGGGTAGTTACACCCCCTATTCTTTGTCAGGTTTCGCGCCAGCGCTGGGGCTGGAGAGCCCCAGCAACTGGTTTGAACCGGGGTATGCACAGGGACACCTTGTGGGCCCCAGGCATGTCTCATTCCTTTCAGCCCTGCCTATCTGGATACACAAAGTCCTGTCTGGGGTGGTGCTGGCACCTCCCCAGGCAGGAAACCCTTTGTCCAGGCCTCCCTTGCTGGAAGGACTCCCAGCAGCAGGAGGTCAGACTTGCGTCTGTGGCAGCAGAATCCATTTTGTGATGCTGAGGCTCTGGTTAACTTTAACCGGGGTTCTAGTTCTGTACATGTCGTGTCCCTCTAAAAGGGTGTAATGCTACCCCCGTCGCCAGAACTGGCGAGGAGGTAGTATTCCAAATCGTATGACACCTTACTCTACATGTTTTGATAATGCCAAACCAAAGTTAGCAATAACCGCGAGGATTATAATGCACTTAAGAGTATATGGTATGGCACTATCATGGAAACAGCTAAAGGACATGGTTCCGAAAGCTGCAGAGAGGCTCAGCTCATGCTAGAGCACCATCTCACATATTTCAAAGCACTCTGCCTTCAGGATTGATAAGGCCTGCCATATGAGTGACTTATAGGAATATATGTGTCCATTTTGGGTTAGATATAGGTATACTATATCTACAGCAAAGGGTGATTACACCACCTTGCACCAGCTGTGTTACCAGCCAGTTGTGTCTGTTTAGATGGCCAGCCAGGGGTGGCATAATACATGCTGCAGCCCCTGGTAAGCCTTGGGTGCACTTATGCCCTGGGTACCTATGGTACGCTGTACAAGGACTTATAAGAGTGACCCAATACCAATTGGTAAATGCACCTAAAGTACATGGTTGTCAATTTAGAGAGAGAACAGCTAGACTGTGGGTCTGATTAGCAGGCCCACAGCCAGGGAAAGTCGTAAACAAGTGAAGCAAAAAGCAAGAATCTGGGCTGACTATAGGATTGCAGACCCTACTCTCCTACAATGACATCCAAGTGCCGGGTTCTCCAGATTGTCCAAAGGGGCTATCCCCTGTGTGACTACCCTTTAAACCATGCCCACCCAATTGTGACAGGCTGATGGAGGACCACATCTTATTACTCTACAAGGAAGTGTTGGATCTCTTAGCCACCCGATCCTTAGACAGGGTACCAACATCAGAAGTAGGTTGTGGTTGTTATTCCTGTTACTTTCTGGTGCCTAAGAAGGACGCTTGCCTTCGGCCCATCCTAGACATGTGCACCCTCAATTTCTTCCTTAAAACAGAGAAATTCAGAATGGTCATGCTCTCTCAAGTCCTGTCTGCTCTGGACCCTGAAGACTGGTTGGTAATGTTGGAGTTGCAAGACTCAAATGTCCAAATTCCCATTAGGCTGGACTTCAGTGAGAATGACTCAGAGGCTGCTGGGCCTCATGACCTACTGTATTCTGCTTGTTATGCATGCCTACTGGCATATGCAGGCTCTGCAGTTGGACGGAAGTTCATGTGGGCACATCATCAGGGGAATCTCTCAGACATTGTCCATACCTCAGAAGGCACTGCAAAAGATCTGCAGTGGTGGCTGAATAACTGCGATTGGGTCAGCAGCAGACCCCTCTCCCTTCCCCTGACAGTAGTGACAGATGCATTAATTCTGGGCTGGGGAAGCCATCTGGGAGAAGTGAAGATCAGAGGACTCTGTTCTCTGGCGGAATCCGGACTACAAATCGACCTGTTGGAGTTCTGTGGGATCTGGTTGGCGTTGAAAGTTTTTGTACCCTCCATCAAGGGAAGGCCAGTACAGATGTCCACAAAGAACACCACTACCATGTGCTACTGCAACAAACAGAACGGTGTGGGGTTGTAGACCTATGTCAAGAGGCCCTACGTCTCTGAAAATGGCTGGAACATTAGTGCATTTCGCTTGTGGTTCAACACCTGGTGGGCTTTCTAAATTTCAGAGCAGACAAACTCAGCGGAAGATGCCTAGCAAATCATGAGTGGCGTTTCCAACCGAAGGTGGTGCGAGGTCTCTTTCAGCAGTGTGGAGAAACTTGGTTAGATCTGTTCTCCACCGCTGAGAGTGTGCAGTGTCATCAGTTCTGCACCCTGTAGTTTCCAAGGTGGTTCTCTCTCAGAGACGCTTTTCATCTCGAGTGGAGCTCCAGCCTCCTGTACCCTTATCCGCCAATACCACAACTGACCAGAGCTCTGAAGAAAACCATGAATCAATGGGCCCAAGTAATGTTTGTGGCTCAAGATTGGGCTTGGAGAGTCTGGTATCCCTATCTGTTGAGCATCTCCATTGGTCCTCCGATCATGCAGCTCCTTCGGGAGGATCTTCTGTTGCAGCATCATGAGAGGTCTCTCCACCTGAACTTGTCAACGCTCCGCTTTCATGCATGAAGATTGACAAGCAATAGTTGACAGCTTTTCACCCTTTCATCTGAAGTCTGTAATGTTCTCATGACAGCTTGGTGTTCCTCAACCAAGACTGTACACACTGGCCGTTGGAGCAAAATTGGGACATTGTGTACAGACAAACAGATTGACCCCTTCTCTGCATCGTTTTCCCAAGTTATTTTGTTAATTCTTACCCTGGCCTAGCAGGGCCCAGCATTAGGCACTTCGAAAGGTTATTTTTCTGCTATCTCTGCTTTTCTGCGGCTGCCAGATCAGCCCTCCCCTTTCAAGTCTGGTAAATAGATTAATTAAAGGTCTCCAGCATGTGTTCCCTCCAGCTCCCTCAGTTATGCCTCAATGGGATCAGTTTTGTTCTTACTTTATTTATGTGCCTCCATTTGAGCCGCTTCATAAATGACCTCTCAGGCTCCTCACTGTCAAGACTGCATTTCTGGTGGCAATTACATCTGCCCAGAGGGTTAGTGAGTTGCAGGCGCTGCCATCTCAGCCGCCGTACATCTTTTTTTACCCAAGCTGGTCCTTCAGACTCGAGTATCCTTCTTGCTGAAGATAGTCACCCCATTCAACATAGGCCAGTCCATCACCTTGCCTACCTTTTTTGCTCTGCCTCATCCCTCTAAGGAAGATGAGCGACAGAAATTATTTCACACCTGGATAACAACGCACAGACACTCTCACTCTCCCTCTGTTTGGAAAAAGGTCAACAAAGTTGGTTATTTCACAAAATAATGTGCTTTCTCTCACTGAGTACCGCTACCAATTCGCATTCCTCTCCTTTTCCGCTGCCCCTGAAACTCCTTTTGTGTGCCTTGCTTGTCCTAAAATACATTTTAACATGTACCAGCTTGTTTGTTGGGAACCTGTGAAGCTCTCACCCCCCAATCTTATGACCAAGCTACACCCCTGAACACCCCCCACCGGCACACAGGGGTACTGCTCATGAATACGTTCTTGATCCATTCTGAAGGCTGGCGGTAACTCTAAGGTAAAGTTTCTGTGGCTAGAAAGAGTCTCTTCTAGATAAAGTGTTAAAAGGTAAGTAACTTGTTCTTAAAGCTGTGAGTTGACTGTCACTGACAGATGTCGGTGCTTGACCCACATTTGGTGTGCCTTTGGTGTCTGGAGCACGACCGCAATGCCAAGACCTACGTAGATTGACATGTCCTGCACCCCAAGGCCTTAAGATAGTGATCTCTCAAGCTTTTCTCTGCGCGACAACACATCGCTTAAGATCTCAGTCAAAATTAAGGTCCTTAGATCGGTCACAGAACCACTCAGTGCTCATCATCTTAGTCGAGTTTATCAGAAATTTAAGATAAGTCCCACTAACGCAAGAATAATAAGAAGTTGAAGAGATCTTTGACTTTGCCATGCACGTTGAAGTCACTTGAGGGGATGAAGGAGCATCGGCACTCAGGGCATAGCTCTGTGCTGGAGTCTGTGCCTGGGCTGTTTCTACGCCTCCCAGAGTTTCCAAAAACTGGAGCAACCCCCACCCAGTTACAAGAATCTTATGAGGCCATGCACCTCATATTTGTGCGCCCATTTATGCTTGAGTGCTTGCAGGTTCGGGAGGGGGCACTATTGGTCTTCTGCCGGCGGGTTCACCCCCAACACCTGTCGGGTGCTGATCGAGTCACCTAGACCATCCTTGGCATCTGCTCCAGTTCCAACACACCGGTACAAAAGGGGGTGGTGATGGACGGAGCATCTGAACCAATCAAACACTCACACCCAGTCAACAGATTTCACTTGATGTCACCACGCGCCTTTCCGCAGTTTACACTTTGTCACTTGCGTCGCCACTTATGTGTCACGAGCACATTTGTGCACCAAATCCAAATTGGGCTGCCTATGTAATTCGTATCTACAGTGCTGATACAACTGTACCGCTTCTGAAAACTTATTTTCCAAATATATGATGCGCACATTTTGGAAAAAAAATTCGTGAGTCGCCCTCTTTCCCTCCACGTCCTGTATTTTGCAGACTGATCTAACTGACCCTGCCATTTATACGATTTGAGATGTTGTTTTTTGTCATATACTTACCCAGATCTCAACTGGTTTATGGGTTTTACTCCTGTGGTTTTCAACAACGTTACTAGTACCTAGTCGCCATGTTTTTAAAAAGTGTAATTAGATGTCGATCAACAATGAACTGAAACTTTTTTGAGCTGCAATGCTGTATTTTTGTATGAATTTTTATTAATTTTCATCATGTATTTTTACTTGTGCTTTTGTAATTTTTCTAAATCAAAATCGAATAAAGCTAATTTTTTACTTTTGACTTTGACGTTACTAGTATGACAGGCATGCGCTGGTGGAACAATGGGAGAACAGACCCTTATGGATACCAGTTAAAAGATCATGAAGACAATCAGGCAGGTGTCAATGGACTGGACTCCTCCCTTGACACTGGCTTGGTTTCTCCCTTTACCGTGGATTGCAGGAAGCTGGCTTTTTATGTAGTACTGCCAATGTAAGGGGTCTCCATGCAAAAAGTCCAGACGACCCTTATTGGTTGACAGGGCTTACTTTAATAACCCCCAGTGCTATATTTGTGGTAGTGTGGTTGAGCAGCTTACTCTTAGCATAGATGAGTGTTAAGCATTATGAAATCCGAGACCAATATATGAAAATGAAGTGTTTTTTATAGGAATTTAGACATCAATGGTGGTTGAGGTTTTGAAGCCTCTGGCCTTGATATGCTTAATCGCCAGCCATCTTGCTGAAGGAGATGTGAACCCCTTCTGCCAAGCATGCATGGTTCCTGACATCTGAGAGCGTGGCTCTCCCTTACAGGGGGTCAGAAACTCGCCTTTGTTTGCAAGCTGGAAGGTACCATTCAGCCAAGACACTAAGTGACTTGTAGGATAATATGAGTGTATGTTTTCATAAATCCAATACTGACATCAGTATTGATTTGTAAAGACAAGGTGTTTGATGCCAAACACCATCATTTACAGTGAAGCGATTATGTAGCTCGGTAACTCCTAATGACCAGTGCCCAGTACATACCTTTAAAATGGCTTTCCGATCACTTGCAGTGACTAGTAATGGAACTAGGTATCACAGGGGAATATCTGCTCATTCAGTTGTATCCTCACATGTAATATAGGGCTCTAAAGGCCTGCTGTAGTGGTGACTCGCATAGAGTACATGTTATGTACTTAGACCTTGCACACAGGGAGTGGGCAATGTCATGTTTTCAGAATGGTTTGCACCATTTCACACATCCTGCAATGGCAGTCTGCATGCAGTTTGTGTGTGGTTCCCCTAGGGTGGCATAATGCATGCTGCATGCCCTGGGTTCCAGGGGTACCATTTACTTTGGACTTGCAGGGGTGCTAAAGTCCCTGGCAATTGGATTACAATTAACATTTATCTTGTTTTTAGAGACACTCTCCTACATGGTTACGCAGGAGGGTGCCTCATTTGAAATGTTGTTGCTTAGGGTGGCTGAAGTCATGCACCTTAAGCTGCTTTAAGTGGCAGTCGAGGCAAACCGCTTGACAGAGGTACTTCAGCCAGGAGCTGTCCTTACTGAAGCATTACTTCCATTCAGTGAAGGCCTTTCTGATATCCTACTGATATCCTGTGCGGGGCCTGGTCCAAGCCCTGCACAGGGACTTCTGTGTATAGGATAGTTGGCCGCAGCCATTTACCCTCCTCATGTGACCCCAGTTTCTTCAATCAGCACCGCACGCCACTTGATGTTCCCCCAGCTGGATTAGATAATTGCCTTATCTTTGGTTAGGATAGACTTCTCTGATTTTCATATTCTGCTGTTTTGTTTTCTTCCTATCCCTCCTTGGTATTGCATACTTTGATGATATCTGTGTCTGACACTCACTTATATAAGATTGCATTGAATCATTCCGCTCTGCCATTATCTCTTCTTCCAATCACTCACTCTGATAGGGTAAATTCTCATCATACTGTATTGTGACTTCCCTGTGATGATTTACGTGTCCTTTGATTGCTTAAGTTAGATTGGTTGTATAGGGCAAGGAAGGTGGCACTCAAGAATTGTGAAACTCTCCTCTTAGACTCATTTTCTGTTCCAGATCATACGCACTCAAAACTTTATCCGGTTCCTCATTGTAAACGCTCCTCCAACACTACCTTAGAGCCGTTGTTTGTCCAGGCCTCCATCTCCAAATCAAAGTTACCCCAGCACCTTCCCTGCCACCCCACCGGACAGAGAATCCAAAAGCTGGCTATCTTTGGGAAGAAAAAGTTCTCTTACGCCAGCCTAACACTGCAGTTGCCGAACATTGAGTTCCTCTTGAGCCAATACTTCTATACCATCTGGGACTCGGTTGTGGAAGTGCTGCTCCTGGTCTTGGAGGATGCCCGAGCCATACTCTATCAAGCAATTGCTGGTGGGAGGGACACAGCCAAGTTCACCTTTAAATGTGGGCTGGATACTCATGACTCACTGGGCAGAGCAATTTCATAGTCTGTGGCCCTTCAGTGCCACGTCTGGGTGAGAATCACTTGATTTTCGGTTGATGTTGAGGTCTCTTTCTTGCACATGTACTTTTGATGGCTCTCTGTTTGAAGAGAAGGCAGACTCTGTGCTCAAGCACTTTAGGGATTCAAGCAAGCCGGGCCTAAGACGGCTGGAATGCCAGAAACCGGTCCTCGGAAGCTTGTTTCCGGTCCAGGAAAGGCATGGCTTGGCAGTTCGGGCTGGACTGTTCCCATGAGGCACAGGGTCAGACTGATTTGCATATAGCCATGTCTGAACTGGGGTGGCAGAGTGGACTAAAGAACGGTGATGGATTAAACCCATATCTTTTGACTGGGTGTGAGTGTTTGATTGGTTCACATGCTCCGTCCATTACCACCCCCTTTTGTACCGCAAGCACTTTAGGCCAGCGGAGCTACAGCCAGGTCCTTGGGTGTTTCTATGGCCCCTCACCACTCCCAGTCCTCCTTCCATTCCTTTTGTGGTCACAAGAGGGACTTCCAACCTCGTCTTTACATGCCCAGCCACCCAGGCCAACAAAATGCATAATCTTTTCTTAGCTGAGGATGCGGTACCCACAGACCACATGGAACAGGCAGCCAGAGGTTGAGCTAGTCCAATACCTCCCAGCAACCGCAGCCTCAAACCCCTTTAGTATGCCCTCTGACCATCTTGGGCAGCCAGTGGGGAACAGGATACGCCATCACCTGCACCACTGGAGGTCAAAAGCATCTAGCTGTTGGCTTATGCAGCTAGCCCAAAGGCTATTTTCCCTCCCCTTTGTGACCACCCCGCCCCCATGCTGCCTTATTGTGACAAGATTACAGAGGACCATCTCTCCTTGCTTCTTCAGGAGGTGTTATCTCTCTTGGCCAAGGGAGCTATAGAGACGGTACCGGCATCAGAAGTTAGTCGTGCTTGCTATTCCTGCTACTTTGTGGTGCCCCAGAAGGACAGAGACCTTTGTGCTATTTTAGACTTGCCCCTTTTTAATTTCTTTCTGAAAAAGGGGAAATTCAAAGTGCTCATGCTCGCGCAAGTCCTGTCCGCCCTTGGTCCAGGAGAGTGGATGGTGTTGCTATGCTTACAGGATGCTTATTTCCACATCCCCATTCTGCCGGTCCTCAAGCTTTGCATGCAGTTCACGTCGGCCAAGAGTACTTTTTGTTTACATTGCACCCTTCAAGCCTTTTCAGTACCCCTGGCGTGTTCACAACAGTGATGGCGGTGGCTGCAACTCACTTGTAAAGGTCAAGGATTGCAGTCTTTCCCTACCTCACTGATCGGCTGTTGAAGGCGGGCTAACGCCAAACAGTTTATCTTCCAACTACAGACTATGGTGAACCTTCTGTACTTGCTGGGGTTCACTATTGACGTGCCAAAGTCACACTTCACTCATATCAGACACTCCCTTTCTTAGGAGCTTTTCTGGATACAGTGTTGTTTCGTGCCTATACTCCAGGGTGGATTGTCTAGGATATACAGGCTATGATACTGATGTTTCAGTCTCTGTTCTGGATTTCGGTGAGACAGACTGTGAGGCTGTTGGCCTCATGGCCTCTTGCATCCTTCTTGTAACACATGCCGGTTGGCATATGAGGGCTCTGCAGTAAAAACCTGAAGATCCAGTGGGCACAGCACAGAGGGATCTGCAAAAGACCTGCAGTAGTGGTTAAGCAACTGCGATTGGGTCAATGGCAGACACCTCTCCCTTCCCCAACCAGAGCTGATTGTAGTGACATATGCGTCACTTCTGGGATCCAGCGGCCATGTGGGAGCGGTGTAGATCAGAGGACTCTGGTCTCCGGCAGAATCCGGACTAAATAAATAAATACAAAAGTAAACCTGTTGGAGCTCCAAGCTAGCATTGAAGTCCTTCCTACCCTCAATCAGTGGATGGCTGGAACAGGTGTTGACGGACAACACAGCCGCCATGTGGTATTACAACTAACATTGTACCCTTTGTCAAGAGTCGTTGCACCTTTACAAATGTCTGGGATGTGGGGCATATCCCTGATGGTTCAACAATTGGTGGGCTCGCCTTAATCTCAGTCATTGATGCCTAGTGGATCATGAATGGCATTTCCAACTGGAGGTGGCTCAAGGTCTGTTTCAGCAGTGGGGAGTGCCTCAGTTGGATCTTTTTGCCTCTGTCGAAAAAGCGTATTGTCAGTAGGTTTTCGTGCTGGCCTTTCCTAGCCTTCTCTCGCTCAAACGCTTTTTGTCTCGTAGTGGAGCTCAGGGCTCCAGTACGCCTTTCAGCCTATACCACACCTGCTGATAGTTCCCAAGAAGATCATGAATGACCGGGCCCTAGTCATCCTTGTACCTCTGGACTGACTCAGAGTTTAGTATCCTGAGCTTTTGAGCATGGCCATTGGTACTCCAGTCAGGCTGCCTCTTCCAGAGATTCTTCCATCGTAGCAGGAGGGGAGGGTTCTCCATGCCAGGCTGTCAGCGCTACTCCTTCATGCATGGAGATTGAGCGGTTACAGTTTACAGCTCTCGACCTTTCGCTCGAAGTGTGCAATGTTATCTTGGCAGCCAGATGTCTGTCCATCAAGACAGTATACACATGTCACTAGGCAAGTTTGTGCATCATTGGCAGAAAGACAAGTTGACCCCTCCTTTCTCAGGTCATTCAATTCCTGCTGGGCAAGAGAAAGCATGAGTCTGCTTTGGGCACATTAAAGGGCTATCTCTCTCCCATCTTAGCCTTTTTGGGGCTACCAGACCAGCCAGCCCTGTTGTAAATAGGTTTTTGAAAGGTCTTCAACATCGGCTTTCACCTCTATCCTTTATCATGCCTCAGTAGGACCTCAATCTGGTAATCAAGTTTCTCATGTGTGCTCCCTTTAATCCATTATACAACTGTCCTCTCAGGCTTCTCAAAACGGTCTTCCTAGTGGTGAGAACATCTGCCTGGAGGATCATTGAGCTCCAGGTTTTCTCATCTAAGCCTCTGTACCTCTCCGTTTTCCCAGACAAGCCGATTCTTCGCACTAGAGCTACCTGTGAGAGGGTGAGCACCTGGGACTCTACCTTACCTGTATATCGCCACACCGTCCTCACGATGTACTTAGTCAGGAAACCTGCAAAAGGAAGGGAAAAAGGGTTCAACCGCCCGTATCACAGCCACCGAAAGGCGGCTGTTTATTTAAACAGAGATGAGGCGGTTCAATGAAGAAGAGAATCAATCCTGCGAAGGCCGGCGGGAGGAAAAGGGAGAAGAAAACAGAAGGGGAGCCAGAGAAAGCATACCACTGGAGAGATGAGACCGAAGCGGCCCGAGAAAAGAGAAATGCTTTTCTGGATACCGCAAATCAGAAGAAGGCAGCGGTAACCAATGAGTCCGGTAGAGCAAGAGTTATCAGAAGGATCCGTTTTCAGCAGTGAGGAAAACGAGTCCTGGTCAGAAGATTGGTCGATCTCTCCTGAGAATGCTGTACTGCCGCCGCAACACTGGATAGTTGCGGCGGAGCGTGTGAGTGCATGGGTAGCTGGGGTTATTTGTAGAGAGGAAGGAGGGATTGGGAGCGGACTTTACACACGATGGGGTTTGGTGTAGGGGCTACTCTGATGTTTTATTTCTTTCATTTACATAATGTGCCTAGAACTGAAAGGCACTTCATCTCCCAGGCGGCAAGGGGGGTAGAAAAGCAGATAAACTGTTTCCTTTCTTTTAAAATTAAGTGCAACTGATTGAGGAAACCTTTGGATCCCCTGAGCATATCTTTGTTTCCCCTAAAATCCCAAGACTCTTAGAGATAGTCGTCTTTCATACCCCAAATAAGGGGAGGAAGGAAAATATCAGTTAAAAGAGAGGACAGAATGGTTATCTGTTTCTCTCTTCCTCACGCCTGTAAATCTGTCTCTCTTCTTTTATTCTTACTTATCCCTTGCAACTCATAGTTTCCAGCCTGAGCACCTAAGAATTTGGTGTAGGGTGATTATTGATATTTTCCTGAATAAATTCTTACAGCTGCATTTCTTTTATACACAATTCCGGGGGTCCCTCCACATCGTGAGACTGAGAATTAGACAAAAAAGAAGATATAAAACAAATCCCCATAATTTCAGAAAGACTCCACATAATATATATTCATATGCAACAAACTAAAAATAAAGACACCATTGCGAAACAACCGTCCCAGTCTCCCTCACTACCTTTCTGCCAAAAGGTGTTACTACCTTTCATATAGGCCAGCCCATCACCCTGCCTACCTTTGATGCTTTGCCCCACCCCTCTAAGGAAAAGGAACCCCTCCATTGACTAAACCCCAAAAAAGGGTTGTCGTTCTACCTTGACCACACAAAAGAGTTCCAGGTGGACTACTGTAAGAAAGTCGCTCTGTATATACTGGACCAAAGTAAGGAACAGTGTGCACAGAGTCCACAGTCCCCAGAGGTTTGGCAGAGGCTAACGTTAGATATAACCTTACTCTCTAAAGTGGTAACTTGGTCGAGCAGTAAGACAGTATGAGAGGACAGTGTAAAGCAGTTGTTGTACACACTCAGTCAGCAAATGGTCTCACACACTCAAGAACTGAACTCTAGGTCAATTGTTTTGTATCAAAAGATATAGTTGTTTTATTTTAGAACCAACAAGGTATCAAAATATACTTTTCTCAGAATGAGTAACTTTAGTTAAATACTTTTCAAATAGGCAATAGACTTTTCAAGTACAATAGCTACAATGGTTGCAATATGCAACACAATTTCAAACACAATAAAACATTGAGCTCAATGGGAATTTCTAGTTAAATGCAATTGATTACTTTATAGATTACTTTTCTTACCACAGGACTGGATGCTAGATTCAGTCCCGGGACATTTCCTGTAAACAGTGTTGAGTAAAAGCGTTTTGGTTACAGTAGTGATTTTTAAGGAATATTATGGTATTTTCAAAGTTCACACAGAAACTTTTCAGTGAAAACCAAGCAATGTTATCCTATTGAAGGAAATTCAAGTTACTGGTAAGTACAGTTATAATTACTTTTTAGGTTCAGTGCTGGGCTGAACGATACAGCACTGGGCTCTCTCCTGATAACAGGTGAGTAAATCAGAATTCGTTATTTGGCTGATTTTAGATGAATATTTTAAAGTTTCAAAACTCCACACTTTGAAGAATTTCCAAGTGAAACCAGTCAATGTTATCCTATGGAAGGAAAAAGTTATCAGCTTTGAGGTAAGTACTCGACTGGCAGAGTTAAGGTTCTGGGCATAGACTCCGGGGTCTCTCAGGGTCGGAAAGGTACAGTTGTTGCATCCTCAGCGGCACAGGGGCTGCCGGGTGCAGAGAGAGTAGTCCCAATGCTATCCTATGTAGGATAGGGGGCCTTTGGTTGGTGGCTGTAAGTAAGCTGGCCATGTGGTTGTGGGAGCTGAGCTCCTGGTCACTTACTCAGGGCAAGTAAAGAAGAGTAGTTGCTGCACTTCCAGCGGCACTTGGGCGGCTGGGTGCAGGGTGCTTTTGAGCCATCGGCCGCTCAATGTTAATCAATGGAAGAGTAAAAAAATTAACAAAGGTTGCAGGCTCGGGACGGAGATTCTTCAGGTGCGACCACCACTTTGAGAGGTAAGTTGGGATCTTGAAGAAGAGGAAGGTACCCCAGAGGAAGGCACAGGGGGCCGCAGGGCGCAGAGTGCAGAGGGGTGTCTTTTGGTGTCAGGAAATCTTACCCTCAGCTGGTCACGGTTGGAGGGGTCCCTGGCTGTGAGGCTACAGGTGTCGTCTGGTTCGTTGAGGAGGGTCTTTGGGCACTGAACTCCGGGTCACAGACCCCGGGGGGAAGCCCTCATGGTCTTTGTTCACTCAGACACAGTCCGGACTCGTCGGGTGCAGAGTGGGCTGGATTCGCGCTTCCTGGCTGGCACCAGGGGTGTTGCTGTTTGAGCAGAAACACTGCTAATGGGATTCCCAGTCTTTTTAGAGGTTGAAGGCAGGCAGGTCCTCCTGGGTTTTTGAGGTTGCTGTCTGCAGGAGACGCTGGGGTTTAGCAGGGGCCTGACAGGGTTCTGGGGCCAAGTCATTTGGTGTTGTCCTCTTGTTAGCGGCTGCACGGTAGGTCTTCTTGTTTCTTGTTCTTCTTCTTGTTGCAATCGGGATCTGAGGAAGGAAGGTTCAGGGTGCCCCTAAATACTAAATTTAGGGGCGTTACAGGTAGGGCAAGGGCAGGGACCAATGGGTCCCTGTCCTGGGGTGAGTACACCCCCTATCCTCCCCCTGTCCCCCCTCTCCTGTGGGAGGGGGGTAGGGGTCTATCTCCGATTGGGCAGGGCTTCCCATCCTCAAGATGGCCGGAGCCCGGAGTTGTTCTTCACCTCGCTGGCACACCCCATTTCCTCACTTAGGGTTTCCCGCCGTTCTTACTGCCAGAGTGGGGGTCAGAACCGGTGGGGGCCAGTTGCTGAGTTCAGCAATCAGCCTGGAGAAGCTCACAAAAGTCAGCATGCCTTTGAAGCTTCCCCTGTCCATCCTGGGGGAGGAGGCTTGGCACCTCGCCGCAGGATGTGCATTGTTTCAGGCCTCAGAGTGGAAGGCTCTCGACCCAGGGGTCCAGAAACATGTCTGGTGGTGGCAGCCTCAGTAGCCACGCAGCCAGGACACTGGGAGTTGGTTAGGTTTCAGGGGCACCTCTAAGATGCCCTCTGTCGTGCATTTTACATTAAATCCCACACTAGCATCAGTGCGGGTTTAATGTGCTGAGAAGTTTGATATCAAACTTCTCAGTCTTCGGTGAAGCCATCATGGTGCTGTGGAGTTCATAATGACAACCTCCCAGCACCATATGCTTTTAATGGCAGCACTGCACTTACAGTGCCCAGGAATGGCCGTGGCTACTGTAGGGGCACAGGGCTCATACACCTGTGCCCACACCACTGGCATAGTGCACCCAGCTAGAGGGGTGACTGATGGATGCCAGGGCAGTGTGCTTGTGGGCATGGCACACAGGGATGTGTGCCATCTTGACTCTTTGTTTAGTTCTGCACCAAGACATTCAGCCTGCAAAGGCAGTGTGTGTGTTTCAGGGTACAGGGCCCTTAAGGGTGGCACAATAAGTGCTGCAGCCCTTAGTTGTCTTCCCTGGTCACCATGCCCTGGGTACCTAGGGAACCATTTACTTAGGGCTGACAGGTGGCCAGAGATGCCAATTGGGTTTTAGTTTCAACACAGTTTTAGGGAAGGAACACAGGCCCTGGGCACCTGGTTGGCAGGAGCCCAGGGAACACTTAGTCAAAGCACATCAGCAATGCAGCAAAAGGTGGAGGCATAACATGGAAGAAAGATGACACTTTCTCACAACTACCAACTCTTTTGTGTGGGGTACGTCAGAGCCAAGGGGAAGGCTGTGCAAAAACAGACCATCTCAAGATGGATCGTAGTCTGCATTAAAATTTGCTACGCACTGGCCAAGAAGCAAACCCCGGAGTGTTTGCATGCTGATTCCACCAGAGCTAAGACTGTAACTGCTGTATTAGCACGTGGAATTTTGGTACTAGACATCTGTTAGGCACGTGGGCTTCTCTACACACGTTCACCAAGCACTCCTGCCTGGACAGTCCGGTACAACGGGAGGAGCACTTTACCTGTTCGGTCCTGTAAGGCTTTGTAGTGTGAAACTGTTTCGCAGACCCACCGCCAACGAGGAATTGCTTGGGTATCTATTCTAAGGCAAAGAATCTGTGGCTAGAAGCCTCTATCTTATTAACCAGTTACTTACCTTTGGTAATGCCTTATCTGGTAGAGACTCTATCTAGCCACTGACCTTTCCTGTTAAGCAAACAGATTTCTAGAGTCAAGGCTATTTCCCTTTCAGTGTCCTAGTTTTCCACAGCAGTGGTCTGTGTTTTTCATGGCTCTGTGCTCCTGGTGGGGAAAGTTGCAAAAAGAAACTTGCATCAACGCCCCAGGGATTGCACCTATATAGGCACCGTGTATGTCATTTTCTGCGTGGACGACGTCACGTGGAACTATACAACGCCACCTACCAGAACAGAAGTGTACTGCTCATGGATATTTCCAGATCCAGGTTGACGCCTGGGGATAATTCTACGGTAAGTAATCTGCGGCTAGATAGTCTCTGCTAGATAAGGCGTTACTGATGGTAAGTAACTTGTTCTTCTGTTCCTTCTCCCCCATGGGACAGATTGGGGGTTGGTACTCGGATCCCCCTTATGGGGGAACAGAAAAACTAATGCTGTTGAGGGAGAGCAAATGTCTTTGTCCAAGAGGCCGCTCCCTCTACTAGATATCCCTGGTGTAATCCTACTGTGATCACTTTGCGCTTTGCAGAGAAAAGAAGGTATTCTTTCGAAAGCTCATTTTCTCATCTTTTAAAGAACATCTAATTTTCAGCACAATTCTCCAGGAGCGCAGAAATGGGGCTGTATTTAACCTTCTCCACACCCCCAGGTAAACCAGGGAGTAGTTTTCTGGGTCCCAGCCTGCCATTGGCATGATCGCATCACGTACGCGATCCCGTCATTGGCAGGAGAGTTACGCCCCACCTGGGCTTGAGTGGGAGAATCTCTGTTTGTTCATAAATGAAGGGACTTTATTTTCAGCAAGAACATGTGGGTTACGATATCAACCCTAGTGTGAATTTGGAACAAATGAACTACATCCCCCGGGCTCAGATAACTTACTTGCGTTGGCTAGCAGGTGGAAATAATTGGAGCTAGAAAGAAAATCTGTGCTCTATTTGAGTTCATATGTAGTTGTATGTGTCTCTGGACCTATATTTTATGCGTTGTTATCCATGGAAATAACCACCTTTGTGTGCGTGTTTGTGGTTTTAGCTGTGCCTAGGTACACAACTACTGTGGTATTGGTAGCACCTCACTCCAGAACATTATGAACAATGTCTCCAGTCCTAAACCTTTTTTCCTACATCTGTTTTTAATCTTTACATGAAATCATTGAACGTGCTTCATATACTTTGAACCATATGTTCGAGGCATGTGGGCTGTTGAATTCATATCTTAGCATTAGATCGCCGCCTAGTGTTGGGTCCGGATGATTGCAGCTTGTTCTCTTGGAAGAGTCTTCGAAGTATCACGAGATAGGTGACTCCTCTGCTGGACTACAGTGCGCATGGGCATCGTCTCCATCTCAGATTGTTTTTTTCCGCCATTGGTTTGGATGCACTTCGACAGCTCCAGCTTCGATATCGAAGTTTTCCCAAACTTTCTAGGCCTAAACCCTTTTACTCGTTGGTATTGTCTTCCGCTCTGTTCCCGTCGACTCAACAACACTTCCACTTCTCTCCGGTCGTCGATGCGGCCCGTTGGGCCTTTTCAACGCCACGTGGGCCTCTTGCTGTTGGAAAGGACCCTGTTTAAAATATGCCCACAGTGTGGATCTAAATTTCCACACAGTGATGAGCATAGAGTATGCAACAGGTGCCTATCTCCTGACCACAATGAAGACAACTGTCCAGCTTGTGCTCAGTTCCGGTCAAAGAAGACAATCCGGAACCAAAGAGCTGCTCGACAAGAGATGCAGTTCCAGGCACAAGATCCAGATCCAGAAAACATAATAAAAGACGAACATGAACTTCCAGAGGCGGAGGGCTCCGACGACCTGGAGATTGTCACCATAGAGGACCAGTCGGACTCCGATGACCAGATCACACCGGGGCAAACCGTGAGTACAAAAGCCCCTACCCCGCCTCCACCGCCACCGAAGGCTCCGGTCAAAGCATTGCCTCAAAGCCTTAGCCCGTGACCGAAACACTGCTTCAGAAGCCCTGCCTTCTGGCTCTGCTCCGAAGACCACACCCAAGCCCTCCGGTTCCTCGTAACCCGGCAAAATATCGAGACCCAAAGAAGTCGTCAAGCACAAAAAAGCTGTTGTCTCAAAACCGGCAGCAGTGCCGAGAAAGGTCGTCGAGCCGAAAAAGGTTGTCAAACCAAAGAAGGCCACCGAGCCGAAGAAGGCCGTCGAGCCGAAGAAGGCCGTCGAGCCGAAGAAGGCCGTCGAGCCGAAGAAGGCCGTCGAGCTGAGCAAGGCCGTCGAGCTGAACAAGGCCGTCAAGCCGAGCAAGGCCGTCGAGCTGAACAAGGCCGTCTAGCCGAGCAAGGCCGTCTAGCCGAGCAAGGCCGTCTAGCCGAGCAATGCCGTCTAGCCGAGCAAGGCCGTCTAGCCGAGCAAGGCCGTCTAGCCGAGCAAGGCCGTCTAGCCGAGCAAGGCCGTCTAGCCGAGCAAGGCCGTCTAGCCGAGCAAGGCCGTCTAGCCGAGCAAGGCCGTCGAGCCGAACAACGCCGTCGAGCCGAAAAAGGTCATCGAGCCCCCAGAACAACACAGACTGTATATAGACCCTGATAAAAGACATACATCGGTCTACAAGACACACAAAAGAAGTCTGGACACTGAAGCCCCTTCTCCGGTTCCTCCTAAGAAAAAGGAGTTTGGCACATCCCCTTCAAGACCTTACACACCCCCTCCTTTCACGCCTAACATGCCTTTTGTTCCATATTCTCCTTCACCTACACATTATGATGAGGAAGAAGACATGGGGGGAGATCCTCAGGATGATTTCACACAACCTGACGATCCAGGAAATCAGGATGACACATGGAGTGACCATAATGATAATGATGACCTATAGGACACTCAACCCATACCTGATCCCTCGCCATACCCCACAAAGCCATCTCTTACTGACGACACTGTTGCTTTTAACCAACTAGTGGACAGAGCAGCTCAGTTTCATGGGGTTCACATGCACACTGACCCTATAGAGGAGGATTTTCTATTCAACACCTTCCCAACTTCAGAGAAGAGTTTACGTATACTCCCTATGCTAAAAGGAGTACTAAAGCACGCACCAGACATCTTTAAGGACCCAGCCAGGGCGCGTGTCCTCAATCCAAGAATTAAAAAGAAGTATAAACCGGCCCCTAAAGACCCATCATACATCAGGACTCAGCTACCACTAGATTCCCTAGTAGTATCTAATGCTAAGAAGAGAGCAAATTCACAGACGACAGGTGATGCTCCCTCTCCTGACAAGGAGTCTAAAATCTTAGAAGCCTCAGGGAAAAGAGTGGCCTCTCAGGCAGCGAGTACCTGGAGGATTGCCAATACCCAAGCTCTCCTAGCACGCTATGACAGAGCACACTACGATGAACTGGAAGGATTATCACAGCACCTACCAGAACCCCATAAATCTAAAGCAAATGACCTAATACAGGACGGGAAATTCATCACTAACGCATCCATAAAATGCGCCCTTGATGTAACTAACACAGCCGCTAGGTCTGTCAACACTAGTGTATTGTTACGCCGGCATGCCTGGCTCCGCATTTCAGGATTAAAAAATGAAGTACAGTCTACCATACTCAATCAGCCTATAAACCAGGATTTCTTATTTGGCCTGCGGTGGATACCATCTTGGAAAAGATGAAAAAATATACTGACACCACTAAGTCCATGGGGGCACTTCAATTTCAACAGTCTAGAAGCTCCTTTCGTCGCTCCTCCTTTCGAAACACAGGTAGAGGCAACAAATCTCAAACTGCATCATCATTCAATATCTCTACACAAGGCACATTTATTAGAGGCTCCAATAGAGGAGGTTATAGTGGGAACAATAACAAGGGCAGAGGCCGTGGTAATAACACCCAAGCCTCCACCGCCACCAAACAGTGACTTCTTAACACTCTCTCCAGACCACTTAACACCAGTCTGAGGCAGAGTAACACAATTCCTACCAGTCTGGAATGCTATCACTACAGACAGGTGGGTGAGACAAATTATCCAGTATGGTTACTGCCTGGAACTCATTTCTATTCCACCCAACATACCACCCAAACCCCCTCCAATGTCAAAGTAACATATCCCGCTTTTACAACAAGAGGTGCTGTCCATGCTCGAAAAGGGCGCCATAGAGCCAGTCTCATTGCAACATCAAGGGACAGGGGTATATTCTCTTCACTTACTCATCCCCAAGAAAGACGGCTCTCTCAGACCAATATTAGACCTCAGAACTTTGAACCAATCCATACTCTCAGATCATTGCCATATGATCACTTTACAACAGGTCTTCCCACTTCTACAGCAAGGCGACTTTGTCGCCACATTAGACCTCAAGGATGCATACTTTCACATTCCTATACATCCAGCTCGCAGGAAATACCTCCGGTTCACAATAGAGGGTCAACACTATCAGTTCAAAGTTCTTCCCTTCGGAGTAACTACAGCACCAAAGGTTTTTACAAAATGCCTAGCAGTAGTAGCAGCACACCTCAGGAGGCAACACATCCATGTGTTCCCCTACCTCGACGATTGGCTCATAAAAGCCAACTCAGAAACAGTGTGCCAACCATACCTCCTAGACATTCCAGCTCCTGCACAGTCTAGGTTTTTCAATAAATTACCCAAAATCACACCTGCAACCCTCCCACATACACCAATATCTGGGAGCAACAATAGACACCTCCACAGCAAAGGCATATCCAAATCCAGCCAGGATAGCCAGCATTCAATCTCTTATTCAAACATTTCTACCACAACACTCCCTGCCAGCACGAGTGTTCATGCAGCTTATAGGCATGATGGCCTCCTGCATATTTATTGTTCCTCATGCTCGACTTCAAATGCGCCCCTTACAGGAATGCCTAGCACGCCAGTGGAACCAAGCTCGAGGATAATTAAAAGACCTGGTGTTGGTAGACAGTCGCACTTACCGCTCTCTGCAGTGGTGGAACCCACAAAACCTTTCCAAGGGGCGACTGTTCCAAGAGCCGGTTCCACAGGTAGTACTAACAGCGGGCACATCACTGACAGGCTGGGGAGCCGATCTCCTTCAATATACAGTCCAAGGTCTCTGGACAGTCAAACAAAAGACACTACATATAAATCACTTGGAGTTACTGGCAATATTCCTAGCAATGAAAGCCTTTCAGAAATACTTGCACAACAAGACTATCCTAATCCGAACGGACAACATGACAGCCATGTACTACATCCAAAAACGGGGGGACACACTCTCTGCAACTATCTCACCATTGCACAGAGCATTTGGAAGTGGGCAATCCCACAAAACATCTATCTCCTGGCAGAACACCTCCCAGGAATAGACAACCAGATAGCAGACCTACTATGCCGACACAGTCAGCAAGTACGCGAATGGGAGATTGATCCTCCAGTTCTCCAGCCATTCTTCCAAAAGTGGGGACATCCAGACATAGATCTGTTTGCCACAAACGAAAACTCAAAATGCCTATCCTTCGTGTCCAGGTTCCCACACCCTTTGTCACAAGTCAATGCTGTATGGATGAACTGGTCATGGCGATTTGCGTACGCTTTTCCACCAACCCCACTGATCCCATTAATGGCACGCAAACTGAGGCAACAATCTCTCACAATGATCCTGGTTGCTCCCACATGGGCAAGACAACCATGGTACACAACGCTCCTAGAACTCTCAGTAGTTCCAAACCAAAGGCTGTGCCTCTTGCTACAACTGCTAACACAGAACCATGGAGAGATCAGACACCCAGATCCCAATCCGATGAACCTTGCGATTTGGCTCCTGAAGTCTTAGAGTTCGGATATCTTAACTTGCCTCCAGACTGTATGAACATTATCAAGGAAGCAAGGCGTCCCACTATCAGAGCATGCTATGCAACTAAATGGAAAAGATTTGTAATATATTGTAACAATAACCAAGTCAATCCATTGAATGCCTGTATCCAGAATTTAATATGTTACCTGCTACATCTTCAGAGATGTAACCTAGCATACTCATCCATAAGGCTACACCTTGCGGCTATAGCAGCATATCTTCAAAACAGACAACACGTGTCCCTATTCAGAATTCCACCCATCAAAGCTTTTATGGAGGGACTCAAAAGAGTTATCCCTTCAAGGCATCCACCTTCTCCAGTCTGGAACTTAAACTTAGTACTTACCATACTCATGGGACCACCCTTCGAACGACTTCATTCATGTGAAATACAATTCTTAACATGGAAGGTGGCATTCTTAATTGCTATTACCTCCCTCAGGCGAGTGAGTGAGCTACAGGCACTAACCATTCAGGAACCTTTCATGCAAATACACCACAATAAAGTAGTGCTTCGTACAAACCCTAAATTTATGCCCAAAGTCATATCCACTTTCCACATCAATCAGTCCATAAATTTGCCAGTTTTCTTTCAAAACCCGCAATCCGTAGCTGAAAGAGCTCTACACACACTTGACGTTAAAAGAGCTCGTTGACAGAACAAGATCATTCAGAAAGACAAAGCAACTATTTGTAGCTTTTTCACCACAACATAAGGGCAATCCCACTTCCAAATCAGGAATAGCCAGATGGATAGTTAAATGCATACAAATATGCTATCAAAAGGCAAAGCGCACTTTGACAATTCCCCCAAAAGCACACTCCACACGTAAAATGGGGGCATCCATGGCTTTCCTAGGAAATATTCCCTTAGAAGACATATGTAGGGCAGCTACATGGTCTACCATACACACATTCACTAAACACTACTGTGTTGACGTGCAAGCTAAGCAACAGGCTGCTGTGGGCCAGGCTGTCCTTAAAACTCTTTTTCAAACCACTGCAGCTGGTACAGGCGACCACTGAGAGAATAGAAACTGCTATACAGTCTATACTAAGGTATGAATTCTGCAGCCCACATGCCTCGAACGGAAAATGCTACTTACCAGTATGCATCTGTTCTTGGCATGTAGGGCTCCTGACATTCATATCGCCCACCCTCCTCCCCGGTGCCTGTCACACCTGCATGGTTATCTTCCTTACATACATTACATGGTCATCTCTTACTTTACTATACTCCATCTTTGCCACAATGGCGAAAAACAATCTGAAGATGGAGAAGATGCCCATGCGCACTGTAGTCCAGGGGAGGAGTCACCTATCTCGTGATACTTCGAAGACTCTTCCAATGCAACAAGGTGCAATCATCCAGACCCAACACTAGGCGGTGATCTAAAGCTAAGATATGAATGTCAGCAGCCCTACATGCCAAGAACTGATGCATACTGGTAAGTAGCATTTTCCTTTCTTGCTGGTACTATATAAAGGGCTGTTGGTTACTACTGGTGACTTTAGTTAATGCCATTTATTGTATTAGGTGATTAGTTTTGTTTTCCTTTTTTGTAGGGTGAAACTAAACTTACAAAATGTAAGGCCTCTCGAAAACCTATAATTAAACAAAATAATTCAAGGTAAGTCTTAATTAGAATCTAATTCTAGCAATGTACATTTTTTTAAGACTTGTACTTTTAACATTTGGTTTGGTTAAAATGATCAACGTTGGATTTTCAAGTACAGTGGATAACTAAATAGTGTTAAATTGTTTAGACGTCCCTCCAGTGATCAAAAGTAACAGCTTTCCAGAGCCCCAAAAAGCAAAAATATCCAAAGAAAAATAGATTTCTTTCCAAGAATAGCTATCCAGCTTTCTTGTGACAAATGCATTTGTGAAATTTTTGTGGTGTTGGCTGGGAATGGAGACAGGTTTTAATGCTGATTACCTGACATTGTAGCTGTGTTTGTGATGGTGTGAGAGCATAACTGTTCTCAAACGTACAGGACACCCCAGATTTTCAGATGGCCCTACTATTGACCTCAGACACTTCTGCCTAGTGTTGATCTTGAGTTACCAGATTTGATTTGATTTAAAATTATTTCTAGAGCGCACGTATACCAGCGGTTTCTTGGCGCTAACTCTAACTGGATCCAAAGCTAATAGGCAGAGAGGGGTGGGGGAAAATTAATCAAAAGACTTTTTGAACAGGTAAGTCTTAAGGTGCCTACGGAATTGAGGGTACTGTGTGATGGTACGAAGTTCGAAGGGAAGGGAGTTCCAAAGGGTCGGGGCAAGGGTGGCGAATTTAGATCCTCCCCACTTCTTTCTCCGGAAACGGGGGACAGTGAGGAGGGATTGAGAGGACGAGCGTAGTTCCCGAGTAGGTATGTAAGGAGTAATCTCGGACGAGATAAAGGCCGGAGCCAAGCCAAGTCGGGCCAGAAAGGTCATGGTTGCAAGCTTGAATTGGACCCTGGCACCTACAGGGAGCCAATGTAAGGATTTCAGGAGGGGGGTGGAATGGTGGAATTTAGGGAGCTTAAAGACCAGGCGGGCCGCCTGGTTCTGAATCTGTTGTAGGCGCCGCAAGCTATAGGCGGGGATACCGGCATATAAAGCATTGCCGTAGTCCAGGCGGGACACCACCATGGCCAGGATTATAAGCTTAAGAGCGGAAAAAGTGAAGAAGCGAGAGACTCTGCGAATGGTTCGCAGGGAAAGAAAGGAAGAAGATACCACAGAGCTAACCTGGGAGTGAAGGGTGAGTTGCGAATTGATTTTTATACCTAGGGTTTTAACAGAGGACGAGGGAACTGGGGAAGTGCCAAGAGAGGGAGGCCAGAAGAGAGAGGACCAGGGGCTGGATGAACCACCCGTCAACACCAACTCGGTCTTGTCAGGATTGAGTTTAAGGTGGTTGTGGTTCATCCAGTCCCTGATATGGAGCATGACAGATTGAAAGTTTAGCACAGAAGAGGGAGAAGAAGATAGGTTAAAGACAAGCTGGAGGTCATCCGCATAGTTAAATACGGCGACCTGTTGTATCCAAGGAATCACAGGAGAAGATGGTAAACTTAAGTATTAAGTTTAATCAGGTATTTCAAGTACAGCATAAGATCCATCAGAGTGCACATCCAACAAGCTCCAGTCTTCAACTGAAGATCAGGAGCAGAACATTCTACTATCACCTAGCAACTAGATGCAAGGATGCAAACATAGGAAAAGCAATAGCAAAGAAAAGCATTAACATAGGATATAACACACCTCCTTTCCCACAATAAAACAAACGAAAAAATAAAGAGAAAACAAAACATGAAACAACAATTTACAATTGGACAACATTTCAGGTGATATAATCATTCAAATATTTCGGTGTAAACTTAATTCTGGAAGATTTTGAACAGGAACCAGAGACCTCAGAAGAGCTTGAGGCAACCTCATTTTTATCTAAAGAAGTCAAGTTATTATCATCAGAACTGGTCAAAGCAGTGGATTGAAGAGAATCTCCCTCATGAATATTAAGATTGTCAAGGAATGATAGGGCTCCATCAGACACATTGGAACTACATGAAGGAAGATTACATGGAGACAAAGTGTTAGGGTCAACAACATTGGGAATGCAGTTTGAATCTGAAACGTCAACAGAAGCAACATCTGAGCCCTTCACTTTTGAAACAGCCCTTTTACTCCACCACTTACCACCAGTAACTTTAACAGCATGTTTGCCGATCTGAACAATAGATGTCTCTGGATAAAACTTTGAACCTTTGGCCTTACACGGTCTTCGGATTCTAACTTTATCACCAACGCTCAAAGAAATCTCTTTTACATGTTTATCCAAATCATATCTGATTTTGGACTTGAGCTGAGCAGAGGCAACCTTATCTTTGACAAGATCCAGATCAACAACATCTTTGCCTTGAGATGTTCTGCTAACAACCCAACCAGGGGATAACTCATTAAAGGATTGTCTCCCTCTTAATAAGAGGAAAGGTGTCACCCCAGTGGTTGAGTGTGGTGTGTTGTTATACGACCAAACTCTGTCAAAAACAACATCCTGATAAAATATATATATTAGATGCCTCTCAAGAAACCGGGTAGAATCAGAGAGAGGAAGTGAAAAATCTCTCGTGGGTTGAATTTAAAGGCAGTGAAATTGGCAGTTGAATGTAGTCGGCCGCAGGTGCAATCAAGAGCACAGTTAGAATAACAGCCGCTGAAATAGTGAACTAAGAAGATTAAAGTGAATAATGAAAAGGAAACTGGCGCTGGTGCAATCAAGGCACAGTGAGAAGATAAGAGCAGGCGCAGGTGCAATCAAATCACAAAGAGTAAATAAACAGTCATAGTTATTTTCTCGTGGCTATAGTAAGATTTAGATTTAAAGCCAGAAGAAAGTGACAGCTGGAAAAGTAGGCACAATTAATGAGCAGCCGCTGGTGCAATCAGGGCACAGATAAATTACAGGCGCTGGTGCTATCAAATCACATAATATAAGAAGTATCTTACTTTAATATGAAGTCAAGGTAGATGAATCTTACAGGAGTCCAATTTTTAAGCAGGTTGATGGGAGACTTGAAACTTGTAGAAAAGCAAGGATTCAAAAATCAAAGATGAGCATCTGAAGTCTGATGAGATCTTGAAAAATAAATTTGGGCGTAGGTTCGTGGGTAATGCTGACTTGACCACCTCGTCGCCAATTTATGTTGTATCCAAGGAATCACAGGAGAAGATGGTAAACTTAAGTATTAAGTTTAATCAGGTATTTCAAGTACAGCATAAGATCCATCAGAGTGCACATCCAACAAGCTCCAGTCTTCAACTGAAGATCAGGAGCAGAACATTCTACTATCACCTAGCAACTAGATGCAAGGATGCAAACATAGGAAAAGCAATAGCAAAGAAAAGCATTAACATAGGATATAACACGACCTCCATCTGTTGAAGGGTGAAGATAAGAGGGGCGAGATAAAGATTGAACAAGAGAGGGGAGAGGGAGGAGCCCTGGGGAACCCCGCACTGCACTCTCCGGGCGTCCGCCGTAAAATCACCCAGACGAACAGCCTGGGTGCGGTCGCTCAGGAAGGAGGACAACCAGACCAGGGCGATCCCCGCCGCCCTGACACGGGACAACAAGATGGTATGGTCAACCGTGTCAAAGGCGTCTGAGAGATCGAGGAGCACAAGGGCCTGATGCTGATTGGTGTCCATACCCTCCCTGAGGTTGTCCAGGACCGAGATGACAACGGACTCCGTGGAGTGAGCGGAGCGGAAACCGGCCTGGCGGGGGGCAAGGGCGCCATGCGTCTCCACAAAGGAGCTCAGAGCGCGGGTGACGTGACGCTCGAGCACCTTAGCCAAGAATGGCAAGAGGGAGATGGGGCGAAAGTTGGCAGGAACAGAGGGATCAGCCCCAGGTTTTTTTAAAATGGGCACAATTACCGCAGATTTCAAAGAATTGGGGACTACGCCTTCGGCAAGGGAGCTATTAAGAAGGTGGAGGGGGGGATCAGGGCAGGCAGTGAAGATGTGCCGGAGGATATGGGCCGGGCAAGGGTCAAGGGGAGAACCAGACTTGCCATGCGCCAAAACATCTTATTAGCATAATAAATTCTTTCAACCACTCCATCATTGAGTTCTAGATCAACGGAAAAGTAAAAGGGTTTTATTAAAGGTTTTTTTGCAAAATCTCAATCAAGCGGTATAGAATAAATGCCATGTAGGGCCCAGTGCAAAGTTATACAGAGTAGTTAAATCAGAAAGATTCTAAGTCTCAAGTGAGCAGCAACATCACAAATGAATCGAGCAGCATGATAGGAAGCTGGCTCTGTATATACAATATATCAAAGTAAGGTACACTGTGCAAAGAGTCCAGTGGATCCCCAAAGGTATACAGAGGTAAAAGTAGATAATACCTTACTCTCTGTTTGTGGTATTTATTGTACACACTCAGGCAAGAAATGATGTCACACACTCAAAGACTGAACTCAAACAAAATTGTTAGTATCAAAAATATTTCTTCTTTGGGTTTTATTTTTAGGACCAAGTAACACTTGGTACAGGTAAGTGGAATTGTACTTTTCAAGACAGATTGATTCACAAGCAAGCTGGATGAACAAGGACATTTGGTACTGGTTTGTAAAATATCCAAATACAGTTGAGATTACTTTTGGATTACTTTTGATTACTTTTTAGAGTACTCTTTCTACTCAATGTGATATGCCTAGATATCACACTGGGACATTTCCTAGATAAAAGATATATAAAAAAGTTTTAATAAAAACAGTTTCTTGCTGTTCTATCCTATGGAGTAAAGTGAGGTTATTGGTTTGCAGGTAAGTAAACGCTCTTTAGGGATGTGTTCCATGGTCGAGGATGCACTCAAAAAGCTCCCTCGGCGGCACTAGGGCGGCTGGTTGCAGAGTGCTGAAGCCCAAAGTTAGCCTATGGGACTTGGGCAGGCCACAAGGTTGAGGGAGCAAAGCTCCTAGGGTTAAACTCAGGGCAACAGGGTATCCTAGTTAGCACACAAAGTGCACCCACAGCAGCACTGGGGTGGCTGGGTGGAGGGTGCTGGATCTCTGTCCGGTGCCCTGTTTTCAATAGGAGATCTCTGGTCGAAGAAGCATTGCACGGTCGGGTAAGGAGCTTCATGGAGTTGACCACCGGTTGGAGATGTAAGTTGGGATGGTGGTGATTGCCTGAGCACTGTCGGTTGGGCCACCCAAGGCCCTGGGGCATCGGGTGCAGAGGTGTCTAAGGCATTAGGTTTTCCTTACCAGCTCTGGTAGCTGTTGGTGAGACCCTCTAGATAGAGGCTGCATGCGTCGTCTGGAGCTTGAGTTAGTTCAGGGGTCACCTGGGTCCAAGTCCGGATTGCTGGGTCATGGGGTCATGCCACTCGAACTTGGGCCGTGGGTGTCCGGTGCAGAGTGGTGTAAGCTCGCGGATTTTGTTGAAGCCAGGATCTGGTTCTTGAGCAAGTCAGATGCTCACTTGAGACCAGTCTTTGAAGGGAAGGCCGGGCAGGTCCTCCGAGTTCTGGGGACTACTGGCTGCAAGACATGCCAGGATTCTGCTGCAGGACACTGCCCATCCTGGGAGAGGAGGCTTGCCACCTCGACCCAGGATGTGCTTTGTTTCAGGACCCAGAGAGCAGAAGGCTCTCAATTCCGGGGTCCAGAAAGCAGTCTGGTAGTGGCAGTTGGCGAGCAGCCACTCAACCAGGACACGAGAATTAGGCCGTCTTTCAGGGGGCATCTCTAAGATGCCCTTTGAGTGCATTTGGCGGTAAATCCCACACTGGCATCAGTGTGGGTTTAATGTGCCAAGACGTTTGATACCAAACTTCCCAGGATTCGGTAAAGCCATTATGGTGCTGTAGAGATCGTAATGACAAACTCCCTCACCACATATTCTATATGCTTTACTGCACTTACAATGTCTAAGAATGGACCTAAACACTGTAGCGGTACAAGGCTCATGCACCTGTACCCTCACCAGTGACATAGTTCACCCAGCTAGAGGTGTGGCTGCCCTATACCATAGGCAGTTGGTTGTAGGCATGGCACACAGGGATGTGTACCTTGTCGACTCTTCACTTTGTTCTGCACCAAAAAACGCATCTGACAATGGCAGTGTCAGGGTACAGGGCCTCTAAGGGTGGCACAATATGGGCTCCAACCCTTAGAGACCTGTGGTACCATTTACAAGGGACTGATCTGTCGACAGAGAGTTGCTGATTGGGTGTGCAACAGTAAAGTTTAGGGAAAGAACATAGGCCCTTGGTACCTGGTTGGCAGGAACCTAGGGCACACTTATTCAAAGAGGTTCAACATTAGGCAACCATGCAAAAAGGGGCACTAACCTCCAGAATCTGCTATAAGATGGTATGGGGAGCAGTGTCGGCTGGTGTTAGATGGATGTGGCCTAACGACTAGAATGGTCTAGCTCCAAGCTGGTGAACCAGTACGAGACAGAGTCCGCCGGTCTCAATTGAAGCCGAGTAGGTTCACCGCCACAACCGAGCCTCGTAACAAGTGGTTGCGGGGTCAAATAACTTTCCCGTGATTGACCATGAGGTTCAGTAAAACCTCTGCAAAAATATGCCATTGAATTGCAAGAAAAGAGTATGTATATTAATTTTTTATGGTGGAAGGGGGAGCAGGATATGCTGGTGGAGAAGGGTATGGGGACCAGGATCTGCTGCTAGAAGAGGGTATTGGGAGCAGGATCTGCTCCTGGAAGAGGGTGTGGGGAGCAAGATCTGCTGCTGGAAGAGGGTGTGTGGAACAGGATCTGATCCTGAAAAATGGTGTTGGGAGCAGGATATGCTGGAAGGGGGTGTGGGGAGCAGGATCTGCTGCTGGAAGATGGTGTGTGGAGCAGGATCTGCTGCTGGAAGATGGTGTGGGGCGCAGGATCTGCTGTAAGACGGTATGGGGGAGCAGGATCTGCTATAAGACGGTGTGGGGAGCAGGATCTGCTGTAAGACAGTGTGGGGAGCAGGATCTGTTGTAAGACGATATGGGGAGCAGGATCTGCTGTTTGATGGCGTATCAAGCTGAATCTGCTGCTGGTGGAAGGGGGAGCAGGATATTCTGGTGGAGGATAGTGTGTTGAGCAGGATCTCCTGTAAGATGCTGTGGGGAGCAGGATATGTTGTAAAACGTTGTGGGGAGCAGGATCTCCTGTTTTATGGTATGGGGAGCAGGATCTGCTGGTAAAGGAGCGTGTGGGATTTGCTGGTGTTAGATGGATGTACCCCTTCATGATTAAGTTTATTCATGTGTTTTATTGATTATATAACAAAATTCAGTCAGCCTCACTCTTTGCTTCTTTCTGGATTAATCCTCTGTTATCTTCTGTTGGTCATAGAGACGATCATTTATAGGCTTCATCTCAAACCTTGTAGACCTTTCTTTTCACCAAACCAAATTTACCTTTGTTTCTGCATTTCTTGAAAATATGCTTAGAAAATGTCAACAAAATAAATAAGGCAATTGCATGACCCTTTGTGATTATTACAAGGGTTATTATTCTATAAGTACCCGCACTCATAGTAACTAGCCATTCACAACTCACCAAACCAAGAACCTACAGCTTCCCATAAACCAGGCTCTTCAAACTATTGAAGGCATGCAATAGGTTAGTTATATTATTTATATAATAGTCAGTAACCCTTCTATTATCAGGCACCTATGCACAACAGCTCTTTGTTTTTATTTCCTTATAAACTCCGTAGCTTCTGATATATAAAACGCTATTTTCCCACAAATCCTTTTCACTCTTCTCAGATCAACTACATCATCCTTTTCATTCACATGATAAACGCTTGGAAGCACCAAAGCCAAGTGACAAGATCCAACCCATTTATGCAGAAAATTGAAATAAGCATTTTCTCTACACACATAATAAATCCATCTCAGAATTGGCACTACTCCTAGCAAATAATGCCCATTCCCTTCATAAATACTTTAACACACCCTTTCTTCTTTCCATTCTATAAGGACACAATGCATAACTCACCTTTTGTCTTCCTGCTCCAACATTAATCTAATGAATATATACAGGCTACATTCTTCCTCTTTCTTTACCTGCTCCATTACAACCTTCTCCTCTCTCTTCAATCTCTCACAGTTTTTCAACGGCAGCTTCTCCGCTATGGTAGAGGAGTGTCCCCCGCCCCCCTGATCAACAACCTGTTTCCTCCCCAACCTGTTCCCTTCCCCCCCCAACCCCCCTCCGTCAGCGTCTGCAGAACTTGGAAAATAAAATATTAATAAGCCATATTTATTATAGTTTTGTTCCTCTTGCCTTGTAGCATTTGTGGCGACACCACAGGATGACAAGCACTGATGGGGACTGGTGGGCACTGCCTTCAGTGCGCATGACTATATGAAAGAGACACATTAGTGATAGAGACTGGATCTGGACAGTTTTGCTTAGCAGTGTCCCTGCGCGTCAGTAGGCGGTGTCCTGCGACTCCGCATTTGTCACTGGCGCCGTCAGCGCCGAGACAACGTCACTGAGGGTACTTAGGCGCCACCCATGCGCGCTGACATCAGTTCTTTCTTTTTCCGCGCCGAAAAGCGCAGCTACTCTTTTGAGACTTTTTGTCTCCTCCTCTTGTCTCCTGGTGCATGTAGAGATGCCCGGATTTAAGTCTTGTGGGTTGTGCCACCCTAACATGTCTGTGGCGGACCCCACGATGTGTGCCTCTACTGCCTGGAGACCGATCATTACTCCCGGGACTGTCGAGACTGGCCTTGCAGGAGCGGCGCTGGAAGTTACTGGAGGTCCGGTATTCCTCTCACTGCTGCTCCGGGTCGAGGGGCCGTCCATGAGACCGCTCGCGGGACCGGAGCCGTCGCTCCTCGGGCTCTAAGTCTTCACCTTCAGATTCCGATAAGCGATGCCATAAAAAGAGGTAGAAGAAGGGTGTCCTCCCCCCGTCGCTCCCCAGAGGCGGACGAGGTGGACCGGGGTTCCTTTGGAGCCGGGGAGTCCCGCTGTCTACCCGCTATACCCGGGTCCGTCGGCGACTCCCAAACAGATGCAAGAGTTTCTTGCTACTATGAAGTGCCTTTTTAGGCCCCGGGCTCCCGCCGCCTCTCCTTTGGGCCCCTTGGTCCCGTTTCCGGATCCTGTTGGCCCAGCGGCTCCGCCACCGGCGCCACAGGATCCTGTGCCTCTGGCTCCGGCCCGACGCCACAAAGTACAGCACCGCCGGCTCCGGTGTCACCCTTGGCTCCGCCCCACGCGCCACACTGGGTGCCGTATATCCCACCCCTGCCCCGGTTCCCGGACCATTTTGTTCTGGCTTGGGATCCGAATTGGGCTCCAGCTAGGCCCCTGCCGGTGCAGTTTTCGGAGCTATTCCCGATGCTGCTTGTCCCTTCTCTGGCTCCGCCGCCATGACCGGCCCCCTCTACACCGGAGCCGGATGAGGACGGGCCAGAGGACCCCCTTGCCCGGCAGTGTGACTCCGAGCAAGATTGGGTGGACAAATTTGAAGATGAGGGCGAATTTGATGTGTATTCTGACCCAGGGTTTACCTCTCCTCCACTTACTATGGAGGAGGGTGCTTCCTACACCGTGGTGCTGCGTCGGGCTGCGGAAGTTCTTAATCTCGACCTCCCTACGGTGACCTTCTCGGGTCATGGCCAAGTCTTTGGGTCTTTCCACGAAAAACCCTGCCACGCCTGGGTTTCGTTCCTTTCGAGGCCAGGGCAGGGGCACCCAAGCACGCTCCTCCAGCAAGCCTGTGCAGAAACAACCTCAACGCAGCCTTGAATTCCACAGCGGCGGGTCTGGTAACCAGCGCGCATGTCAGTCCTCCTCCACTCCCCCTGCTTCCACCTCTAAGCATTCCTAATCCGAGCTTCAGGGAGCACCGCACGCCGGTGGGTGGCAGGGTCCGCCACCACCTCCACCACTGGTGTGAAATTACATCGGACAAGTGGGTGCTTCAGATAATCTGCCAAGGCTATGCACTACCCTTTCTGTTCTCCCCTCCGGCCATACCACCTCAGTACCACCGCATGTCGGGAGATCATTTGGCTCTTCTCCGTCAGGAAGTCACAGCCCTCCTGGCCAAGGGTCCATCGAGTGCGTTCCCGGTCAGGAAGTAGGTAGTGGTTGTCATTCCCACTACTTTCTGGTCCCCAAGAAAGACAAGGGGGGGCCTGCTCCCCATCTTGGACCTCCGGGACGTTAAATCGCTTCCCCCGGAAGGAGAAGTGCAAAATGCTGACTCTGGCTCAGGTCCTGCCTGCCCTGGACACTAGAGACTTGATGGTAGCGTTGAAATTGCAGGGCGCTTATTTTCACAACCCCGTCCTGTCAGCCCACCGGCACTACCTGCGGTTTGTGGTAGGCCAGGAGGATTTTAAGTTTGCTGTACTCCCCTTAGGCCTTACCAGTGCCCCTCGCCAGTGCCCCTTGGGTGTTCACGAAGATGATTGCGGTGGTCGCAGCTCATCTGCGCAGGTAAGGGGTGTCCGTCTTTCCCCACCTGGTTGACTGGCTGTTGAAGGCTGGCTCTCCCCAGGCAGTCGTCACCCACCTCCAGACTCCAGCCGACCTCTTGCCTTTGCTGGGGTTCTCCATCAATGTGCCGATGCTGCACCGGAGTCCCTCTCAGAAGCTCCCCTTTATCGGAGCAGTTTTGGATTCAATGCTGTTTCGGGTTTATCGTCCCGAGCAGCGGGTGCGGGATATTCAGGCTATGATTCCGATCTTTCAGCCTCTATCCCGGTTTTCTGTCAGGCTGACCCTCCGGCTTCTGGGTCTGATAGCCTCCTGCATGCTGCTGTTGACACATGCCAAATGGCATATGCGGGCTCTGCAGTGGGACCTGAAGTTCCAGTGGGCGCAGCATCAGGGCAATCATGTCCAGATCTCGAAGTGCGTTGCACGATAGTTGCAGTGATGGCTCACGAATCGTGTTTGGGTCAGTGGCAGATCCCTCCTCTTTCCCAACCGGAGCACACAGTGTTGACGGATGTGTCCTTTCTAGGATGGGGAGGCCACATGGGAGTGGTCGAGATCAGAGGCATCTGGTCTCCTGCGGAGTCCCGGCTCCATATCAACCTTCTGGAGCTGCGAGCGATCCAGCTTGCACTGAAGGCATTCCTTCCCTCTGTCCGGTGAAGTGTAGTGCAGGTGTTAACGAACAACACCACCGCCATGTGGTATTGCAACAAACATGGCGGGGTGGGGTCGTGGACCCTATGTCTGGAGGCACTGCGCCTCTGGACATGGCTGGAACATCAAGGCATTACCTTGGTGGTTCAACACCTGGCAGGTTCTCTGAACGCCATGGCGGACGAACTGAGCCGCCAGTGCATTGTGGATCACGAATGGTGTCTGAACTCGGACGTGGTGCAAGGTCTCTTTCTGCAGTTGGGAGAGCCTTAGTTAGATCTATTCGCCACGGAAGAGAACGCGAAATGTCATCAGTTCTGCGCGTTGGAATTTCCAAGGCAGCACTCGCTCGGAGACGCTTTTCGTTGCGAGTGGAGCTGCGGTCTATTGTATGCCTTTCCACCTATACCACTTCTGCCCAGAGTGCTGAAGAAGATCAGGCGCGACCGGGCCCAAGTGATTTTTGTGGCTCCGGACTAGGCTTGAAGAGTATGGTATCCTGAGCTACTCAGTATGAGCATCGATCCCCCAGTCCGTCTACCTCTTCAGGAGGATCTTCTGTCGCAGCAGCAGGGGACGGTCCTCCACCCAAACCTGTCCAGCCTCCACCTCCATGCATGGAGATTGAGCGGCAACAGTTGACACTTTTCGATCTTCCTCCAGAAGTCTGTGATGGCCTTCTGGCAGGCAAGCGTCCCTCCACCAAAACGGTGTACGCCTGCAGGTGGAACAGATTTGTGGCATTGTGCACAACGAAGGCTTTGGATCCCCTTTCTGCCCCTCTTTCTGAGGTTCTTCTTTTCCTTCTCTCTTTGGCCCAGCAGGGCTCTTCTCTGGGCACTTTCAAAGGTTATCTTTCTGTTCTATAGCTTCCAAATCAGCCCACTCTTTTTAAGTCCCCGGTTGTTAACCGTTTTCTTTAAGGCATTACGCATATGTTTCCACCCGTACCCTTCGTAATGCCTCAGTGGGACTTTAATCTTGTCTTGTCTTTTCTGATATGCTCTCCCTTTGAGCCCATTCACTGTCCCTTACGTCTTCTCACTCTAAAGACTACTTTCCTGGTTGCTATCACCTCTGCCAGAAGAGTGAGTGAGCTCCGGGCCCTTTCTTCCAAACCTCCTTTCCGTTCATCCGGACAAGGTGGTTTTAAGGACCCGTCCTTCTTTTCTGACGAGGGTTGTCATGCTGGTCCAACATCGGGCAGACCATCACTTTGCCCACCTTCTTTCCGCCTTCACATCCTTCAAGAGAAGAGGAGAGGCTCACACAGCAGACCTGGGTGGATGATCAGCTCTTTGTTGGCTACATAGGCGCCAAAATATATCGGGCCGGTGGGTCGTTCTGTGCACCAAAGCATGTTAGTCCTTGGCCAAGAAGGAACCTTCTGTGGGGCTGCATGCCCATTCAACCAGGGCAACTGCAGCCACTACTGCCTTGGTACTCGGTGTTCCCTTGCAGGACATTTGTCAGGCAGCTACGTGGGCCTCGCTGCACACATTTACCAGTCAGTCAGGTCGTGACTTTCTGGTGTAATCTTGTTCGCAGACTCACCACCGGGGTTGGTATTGCTGGGGTATCTATTCTAAAGTAAGGAATCTATCACTAACGTATCTCCTTCAGATGCACAAGTTACTACTTGTGTAACGATATATCTGTAAGAGACATTAGTTAGTGATAGATTCCTTACCGCCCTACCCATCCTCCCCGTTTTGCGAACTGATTACTAGGGTTAAGGTCATCCCCTTTTAGGTCCCTAGTTTTATGCATTAAAGGTCAGTATCTGGCATGGCTCGTCGTTTTGGTGCGGAAAGTCGTGTACAGAACGGATGCGGACCCACAGGACGCCACCTACTGACACGCAGGGGTACTGCTAAGCAAAACGTTCCGGATCCAGTCTGACGTCTGGGGATATTCTAAGGTAAGGAATCTATCACTAACTAATGTCTCTTACAGATATATCGTTACACAAGTAGTAACTTGTGCATTTGGCCGGCCGCCTGAGGCTGGCCAAACCGCTATGCGCACTGAAGCCATCTCATGCTGAGCTGTATTGCCGGATTGGATACAGCAGGCACATGCTTCCAGGCTCCTTGTGCGCTCATGTCAATCCTGATACTGCTCTCATGCTGTGAGAGCAGCGTCAGGATTGGCCACAGGGTAGGCTGGGAGCCTGTGCCTGCCTGAAAAACGGCGATGCAGCAGGATAAAGGAAAAAAAAGAAAAATTGTTTTATGTTTTAGCCCATGCCTCCCACTGCCAAGCCACTTTGCCCCAGCAGCAGCTGCGACAGCAGTTTTAACTCTTCTCTCATTACATTCCCTAATAAACAGTTTTTTTCTTTACTGAGACCACACACATACTCCTGCTTAATATTTTGATTCCATGCTTTATATCTGAATTATCCCATTTCATAGGATGATCCTCTAAAGACACATTAAAATCTGTTTGATAGAAAGAAAACCATCATTGAAAAACTTCAGTATTAAATATAGCAACATACTCATTGCAAGGAAGAGAGTATGAAATCGGAAGCTGCATGTATGTGGAGCCCTCACCAGCAGAAGTAGAAAGAAAAGTATACACAAAACTCACTAATTTTCATATTTTCATATCCAGTAATTTCTTAGTAAAAATGTACTCAAGAAATCCACTACCTAAATCCTGTGTGTTGATATGTTATGTATTATTGTATTTTTAACAGTAATTAGTTAAACTTTTTCAGAACCATATCCCACTGGAGATCGTAAGCCCACCAATAGTCCATCTAAAGCTAATAATATTATCAACATTATCACTAACCTCAAATTTTACAGCATTTCTTGTACTCCATTTTCTAGTTGAGAAAAAAAACTATTGGGTGACTCGGAAAATGCAAAGGCAACAAAATCTTTTCTTTGAAACAGTAAAAATATTTCTTCTTTTCTGATTTCTTCAAAACAATAATCAACACAAACATTAAAAAATAACCACCTTCTTTAAGTCTGTCAGTATTTCATTTTTTACAGCTCTTTTTTTTCCCTTAACCTTATCGTAAGAGTCTTTTTTATTTCACGATGATTCTTCCTTTGACTCTGCTCCACTCTGATTCAGTTTCAAAATTGGACTGTCAGTGATTCACTAGATTTTAACTATCTTCTTGTGACACTGCACCTACAGTGAAGCATATTTTGTATTTGGTACTCTGTTGATCTATTGGCCCTAGGCGATTTACTGCCACTAGTTTGTCTATTTGTTTCTCAGGCCGTCCTCTTGGTTCAGAGTGCTTTCTTTGAAAGTTATTTTTCTTGAAATATCTTCTTCAGCTTTACTTTGCTCCCCAGAAATCTTTATCAGAGTGTCTTTACTCTCTGAAGAGCTTTAACCTGAACTTAAGCTTTGATCGGCTTTATCTGCACAATTCCCAGCAAATTGTTGTCTTCCTCCAGGGGTTTGTGTAGCTCGAATTTTCAACTGCACTCTCATTGTTTGGATCATAGATTACTACTTCTTGCTTTTTGTTTCTACATGGTAACAACCCTTCACTCTGATCCCTGCTTTGAAACTGTACTTTAGGCTTTTCTGTTTTTTCATCTGCACTGACCTGAAACTTCACATTTTTTTTTCATTGCTTTCTTCACTAGTTTCAAAATGTTCACCCCCTGCGCCTCCTCCCCCAGCCCCCCCCCTTTTCCCGGAACCATGCAGTGAATGTAGCTGAAGTTTGAACTTCACCTTGTGCTTGACTTTAAGCTTTGTACCCGATTTAGTGGTTGTCTCTGTAACCTCTTCTTCACTTCACACTCTTTTCACATGAGCAGCATGGATCCACTGCTACACTTTACCAAGTGTCGGTCATTAGTATCACTAAATGTGGTCTATGCCACTTATCCGCGAGGCAATTTTTCCTGACTTGCTTATAGACCACGTTCCAGTCTCCTGGTTTGAGGTTATGACAGGCAATGTCCTTTGTTGCTTCTATGGTCACATTCACCTCATTAGAGATAGATTTCAGCATATCCGCCAGCCTTTTGCAATAATTAGCACAATGTCATCAGCTATTAAAACTAATGGAGATAAAGGAGTTTATGCAAGTCTCATAGACCTTCCCATGTTCAACTGATGGGGCGATAAACCAGTTTTTCTGTCAGGAGGGCTTCTCATTCTCTTCAGGACAAGAGGATCTGCGTCAGGCCACTTTAGACCAGTTGAAGCCCATACTTTGGGCAATTTATTTTAGAGAGTACCATTGGGCTGCTCTACTGCACCTGAAGATTAAGGTTGATAACCATAATGGAGCTTTTGAGTTATCAGAAATTCTGTGCAGGTAATTTTCAAATTCTTTTTCCTAAAATTAGTACCATGACCGGTCTCAGAAGCTGGGAGGCCAAATCCTGGAATCAACTCCCTCAACAAAAGTTTGTCAACTGCAAGGCTATCTTAGCTCCTTGTGGATTAGGCTTCGACCCATTTAGAAAACAAGTAAACAGCAACTAAGACATACTTCAAACCAGTGAATGGTAGCATCTCATTAAAGTCTGCCTGAAGTCTTGTAAATGGGTTGTCTAACTTGCCAGTATAATTATTCACTGTTAAAGTTCTCCTTCCTTGATTATTTCTGTGACACACCAAACACAGATGCCCTTTAGTTACATTCCTGAACCTGTATTTTCCCCATACATTCTGAACATGCACTCTGTACTATACCTCCCAGCATACTTTTGATTATGCAGGTACTTGGCCGGAGGATACAGCATTTTGTCTGGACGGATGTATTTATTCTCATCAATAACATACAATTCTTGGTACATTTTCTTGAAACCCAATATCCCCCATTTCTTTTTGTCAACACCTAAGGCTACCTTCAGCGGGTCCCTCAACTTGCTTAAAAAAGTCTGAATAGAATTTGTAAAGAAACTATTTACATTTTCTGCATTTTGTATAGTGTTTTTTCTTGATCGTCATTTTTCTGCACAACTCTCTCATCTTGTAATACACAACACTTTTCAATTTGGTTCGCATACAAATTGCTAAGTGTAACTAGGTCTTATGGGCAACATGCTTGACCACTACAATTTCCTTTGGCTGTTGGTTTACTTTCAACTAGTCCAGTATGTAAGCTCTGTTTTAGCTCCACAAGATGTCATAAAACCTCTCTGTGACTGCAATTGACTGAAGTCATGTATCACTCCAAAATCATACTAATGGCTGTGTAAATTAATTGTCACATTCAAACCATCTCAAACAGCAAGCTGTTGTCAATGCTACTTATTCTTCCACTTATGCTGAGGTGTGTAACTACGGGAGTTTAGCCCAGTGGGCCAGGTTCTGGCTGGGCCGTTTATAAATGTGTAGCAAAGAAGTGGGCCCGGACCTGTGTTTTTGCGTCTTAAATTAGCGCTAGACCAAACTATTTCTTTTATTTGATCTGGTACGTTATTTATACCTTTTCCTTCAACTTTTTTTAAAATTCTTTGTTGCATCCTTGGAACAGAAATTACAGTGATGTCTATATACAGAAAAAACTTGTGTACATATAATTAACAAAACATTAAACAACAAAATTGTGTTTTAGATACACAATCTAAATGAACATTCATGTGCAAAAATCATAAACCAAACATCCTAATGTCTTAGAAGTCTTATATCAAAATCCTATTACATATATAGATATTATTTCATTCAACAAATGTTATGTTTCTGCGTTTCAGAACACAAAGAAATGAGCAAACGCGGGGAACAAATGTTAATGCCAAATACATGGGATTTTTTCTCTATATCCTGACAAGAATTAAATTCATAGTTCCTCCATGTTCGTAACACAAATCATAATAAAGCCAACGCGTTTCAAGTCGCTGATATTAATTATGCGGACTCTCATCAGGTTCTTGATTTTTGACAGCAATGTAGGTTTCTGGGCACTAGTGGGTTTTTTATGTCCGTTTAGTCTTCTTTATCTTTTTGTTTCAGCCGGGAATGCTTAACTAAGGACTTCTCTGCTTTATATTATTTCATAAACCAGCTCTGAAAGCTGTGGTTTTTGCTTAACATGTTAAAACGTTCATGTTTGCAGCTCACAGACTTCCTTAATGAGCTATGTTATTTAGCACGGTGAAACCTTCGTGCTACAATAGCTTGCAAGGGACTTTTACCGAGCTTTAGTTAGTTTAACTCCTGAGCTCTCGTCTTCGTGATGTGTTTCTCAAATGTAAAACGCGTTTCAAGTTACTGATATTAAATATGCAGACACCAACATATTCAGACAAACCATCTTGAAGAACTGGCATCTATTAGAAAACCTAGAATGCCCGTTTCCTAAACCACTCTTCGCATGAAAGAAAAACCCAAGCATTGGCCAGCAAATAATTAGAGCTGACACTACTCTAACCAAACCTAAAAGTGGTCTACTGGCCCAATGGAACTTAAAGCCCATTGAAGGACACCGAAAATGTGGAGATTGCATTGCCTGCGGCAATATCTCAATATTGTTCACCACCTTGCATCTGCATCAAACCATTTCCCATTGCTGCACCTTGCATTTGATCATCCTATTAACTCTAGATTGAACAGAATTCATATTTGAGCCAAATGAGTTCAGTGATTGTTTCTCAAACTGCTTTGACTTAGCTATCATCATATCATATTTAATCTTTTTCTGCATCACATCAAAGTCATCACTACTATAATTTGCCAGCTTCAAAATCTCCTCTGTGCTCTTAGTCTGCCAGCACTATTCACTCTGCTGTAATTGATTGCTAAGCTCTGGTCATAGACCTATGACAAAAGCAGAGAAGGAATACACTGACCGCATCTTTCTCTGGGTCATCGACTCCGCTATGTTTCTTGAAAATCTGCATGAGCCTCTCATAAAAGGCATGTACCGACTCTTAAGGTTCACTAGTGACCACAGTCCCAAGGAACTCATTAAAATAATTCCACAGCACTTGTGACATATTTGTCAACCTGTGCACCACCTCTCTGACAGCTCTTGCAATGTATTGCAGTGAATTCATACAGATCACCCCCTGTCTATGACACGTGCACAAGATTCCCCCATTCCTTTCCCTCAAAATAAACTCCAGAACTATTTCTATCCCAACTTCTGAATCACTTTCTGGTCCCCTCGCTCTACCTTCACCTCCCTTCACTGTCTTTTTACTTGCTCTTCCTATCTTCCATCTTTCTCGCTAATCCTTCAGGTTACTCCATTCCCTTGTTTTTTCCACCAAATCCTCAGCATGAGCTCTCAGAGTGATTATGCCTATTTCTTTAATTTCATCATGAGTTGAATTACGTTTTCCATTTTACTGATGTCCACTTCACATTTATCAGCTAGCTCCTTTAGTCAATTGCGTGCCTCATTCGCACATCTGGCTGCTTCTTTAACCAAAAAGCTAATTTCATTTTATGTTCTATTTTTTGGATTTGTTGAGCGCGACTCACTTATCACCTGAAATTATCTGCTGGAACAGGTGTGTAGGTTCTCAGCTGTGGGTTAATTGAAGTGAAAGGGCTTCGTCCTCTTGCAGAATTCGAGAAGCGTGGAGAAGGCTCTCCTGGGTGGAGAAGGTTGTTCTAGGTTTTGCGTGTGATGTAGGTGAAGGCCAGGCCTCCCATTTGGCTTTTGCATTTACAACTGTGTGTGTGAGGGACAGTGAGGCTGAGCATAGGGGAAGCTGAGGTGGCAGTTGAGGTATGCTGGGCCTGTGTTGTGCAGTGTCTTGTATGTATGCATGCCTTGTATGAATACATCAGCATTGTATGTCAAGACCCTGTTTAAATTGATGTATCTGATAGTGACTTCTAGCCGCAGATTCCTTACCTTAGAATATCCTCAGGTGTCAGACTGGATCTGAATTATTTTTAGTGAGCAGTACCCCTGCATGCCAGGAGGTAGTGTCAATCGGCTCCATGTCAGTCATTCCCGCTGGAAGTGATGTTGGGGTACACTAACATCAGATCTTTTCTTTCCACACCTGCCAGTACTGATCCGGAGAAGAGCTATCCCGCTCTTCTTTTTTGACAGGCTTTTTTCATTGTTTTGTAGAGTATTTTTTAGGTTTACCTTCTGGTGTGTCGGTGATTAATTTGAAACAAGTTAGGCCTGCCCTGATGTACCTTCAGATACTTCCCACTGACTGTGATTTTTACTGTTTTATCTTTTTTATGAGCTGTCTGGGTGTCCAGGAGAGCGAGGCCTGATTAAGTGTTTTAATGTTCACAGTTTTAGGAGTATTTATACTGTTTGTTTTTATTATCAACACATTTTTTACTGTCTTTGATCTGTATTCTTTTATGGTGATTTCATTTATCGAATGAAGATTTATATTGATTGAAGAATGAGAAATTAAAAGTGCTCACGTTAGTTCAAGTCTTGTCTGCCCTGAATCCATGAGAGTGGATGGTAGCATTGGACCTGCAGAACGCCTATGGTCATATTCCTGCCCTGCCTGCCCGCCGGCAATATCTGCGGTTTACAGTAGGCCACAAGCACTTTCAGCTCACCGAGCTCACCTTTGGCCTTACCAACGCTCTCTCGGGTGGTCACCAAGGTGATGGCTGTGGTTGCAGCTGATCTGCAGAGATCAGGGGTGCCAGTCTTCCCTTATTTTGACGATTGGTTTTGAAGGTAGGTTCTCCGCAGGCTGTCGTCTCCCACCTCCAGACTACTGTGATCCTTCTGCACTCGCTGGGGTTTACTATCAACTTGTTGAAGTCACACCTGACCTCCTCTCATATGCTCCCTTTCATCGGAGCTGTTCTGGACACTGTACGGTTTTGGGCTTATCCTCCCAAGCGACAAGTCCAAGATATTAAGGCTATGATACTGATATTTCAGGCCATAACCTGGATTTCAGTGAGACGGACTCTGAAGGTGCTGGGCTGCATGTCTTCCTGCATGCCGCTGGTAGCACATGCCAAATGGAATATGCAGGCTCTGCATTGGGACCTAAAGTTCCAGTGGGCACAGCATCAAGGGAATCTCTCCAACTTGGTCCAGATCTCGGAGGGGAATGCAAAGGATTTGCAGTGATGGCTAATGAATTGCGATTGGCTCAGAGGCATGCCCCACTCCCTTCCGTAACCAGATCTCACAGTAGTGACAGATGCGTCACTCCTGGGATGGGGCGGCCATCTGGGAGAGGTGGAGTTCAGAGGACTCTGGTCTCCCACGGAAACCGGACTCAACACCAACATGCTTGAGCTCCAGGCAATCCAACTGGCATTGAAGACATTTTTGCCCTCCTTCAAGGGAAGGCTGATGCAGGTGTTCACGGATAACACTCCCACCATGTGGTACTGCAACAAACTGGGTGTGGTCGTGGACCCTTTTTCCAGAGGCCCTGGGTCTCTGGACATTGCTGGAAACACTGGGCATATCTCTAGTGGTTAAACATCTGGCAGGTTCTCTGAAAAGCAGAGTGTATAAACTAAGCCAACAATGCCTAGCGAATCTTGAATGGCATCTACAATGGAGGTGGTGCAAGGTCTATTTCAGCAGTCGGGAGAGCCTCCTTTAGATCTGTTCGCCACCAATGTCTGCAGTTTTGCAGGTGAGACAGCACTCTCTCTGAGGCGCTTTTCATCTTGAGTTGAGATCAGGCGTCCTGCAAGCCTTCCCGCCCATTTGAATACTACTCAGTTCTCAAGAAGATCAAGAATGACCTTGCACAAGTCATCCTAATGGTTCCGGATTGGGCACAGAGAGTTTGATATCCCAAGCTTCTGAGCATGGCCATCGATCCTCCGATCAGGCTGCACCCTTGGGAAGATCTTCTGTCACAGCAAGAGGAAAGGGTTCTGCAACTGAACCTGTCCACTCACTGGCTTTATGCGTGGAGATTGAGCAGCAACAGTTGACAGCTTTCGATTTTTCTCCCAAAGTCGGTAATGTTATCTTGACAGCCAATCGGCCCTCCACCAAGACGGTGTACGCCCTGCTTGGAAAATATTAAACATGGTGTGCAGAAAAATCTGTTGATCCCCCTGTTTGCCTTTTTTTTTTTAAGTTCTTCTTTTCATTCTTTCCCTTGTCCAACAGGGCTCACAATGCCATGGTTTGGCTCGCGACTCCGTATGACGTTACCGGAGCCATAAGAGAGCCTCGTCGGTTTGATGATGTCAGTTCCCTTTTTTCCGCGCCATCGACGCATATCGGTTTTTTGGGACTCTCCATACTGTTTCGAGTTACTTTATTTCTCCAGGTTTCTACTATAGCTTACAATGGCGACTTCGAGGATGTCCGGATTCAAGCCCTGTAGAGTGGGGGGGGGGGTCATAGGTCCATCACTGACCCCCATGAGGATTGTTTGTGGTGTTTGTCATCGGACCACGATGTGTAGGCTTGTCCATGCTGTCGCAAGATGAACCAGAAGGCCTGGAAGGAGCGTGAGTCCAAGTTCTTCAGGGTAAAAGCAAGGAACGAGAAGAGAGGACGGAAAAGGTCCAAATCGAAGTAGTCAACTTTGCATGCTTCAAAGTTGCGGAAGCACAAGAGGAGGAGGAGGCATGGCTTTCTGCGTCGTTCGTCGAAGGGAAAAGCTTTGAGATCACCTTCTCCTGCGCCTCAACGTCGACAAAAGGTCTTAGTATCTCCATCGCCTTTGCCATCTCCTCATATGACTCCAAAACATTCTCCTTCAGCCAAAGGTACTCCGGCACAGTTGCCGGCAGGCTCTCCGAGCTTGGAGGGCTTACCAGCTCAGGATGAATCCTCTCCTGTGCACTATACTGTACCTGTGGCTCCGCCTGTGGATCCGACTGTTCCAACGTCGGAGGTTCCTCGTGTGGATACTGACTCCGCTCTGTATCCCCCATTTCCTGGACCGGTTCACATCCCACACATTTTTTTAATGCAATGTATGGCGTGTTGGCCAAGGCAGCCTTCCCCTCCGGAGCACCTTTGGGTCCCGTGGGTCCGCTGGCCTTCAATTTGGGCGTAGCTTAACTATATGCTCAGGCACCCTTCGTGCCATTTATGCCAACGGCGCCGTCATGGCAGTTTCCGGCTCCGGGGTTTTTAGGTTTTGACTGGCGATGCGCACGTAGTGCGCATGCGCCAAAAACCTTATGATATGTGTGTGTGTGGGGTCGGGTATACGCCCCCTCCTCCCATTGGCTAGCTCCATAAATGGAGGCTAGCCATTGGGAGAGGGCTCTGTCTGTCAATCTCGGACCAGATTCGGGGGCGTTCCCGAGAATTTTTGGCTTTTGGCGACGTCAGCCGAAAGCATGTTCTCGGGAACGCCCCCGAATCTGGGCCGGGATTGACGGCACCCGTGGTCTCCTCTTCGCCTCTCCTCCCCCTTTCGCCGTGCGATATGGGGACGTGCGAACACCACGTCTCGGCTCGGTGCCCTCACTACCCTGACCCCAGCGCTGCTTGGCTTGACTGGTGTCCAGCTCCCGGAGTGATCTGCACTCTGCCTGGTTAATGCCCTGCACCCTGGGAGGACGGATCTTCAATGATGAGAACCTGACCAATGGCGTTGGGTCCCTGGTCCCCGCCGTGACTGCCCCGGTGAATCGGCCTAAATCCGGCGGCTTGCACCGGGCCCGAGGCATCACAGCAGTTCTTGCAGCTTTAGCCCTGTGGTTCGTACTGCCGCCCGCCCGCCCGTGGCTCATCTTAAGAGGCGTCCCTCCTCTCGCCGCGCAGGTTCTTCGGCTGGCTTTTGAGGAAGAGGATCTCTGGTGAGATGGCTGCTCGCTTTGCACGAGATCTAAAATGCTTTTATTTGGGCACTCGGCGGGTGAAAAGTGAAATGTTATTGCTTGGTTGTAAGCAGTCTACTTTGCACAGGCGTGCCGGGAGCTGTGGCTTGGAATGCCCCCCCCGCCCCCCCCCCTCCCCCCTCCACCCCCCCCCCTGCACCCCAGGACTGCCCCATCGCACCATCTGTTCAGAAGCGATTTAAAGGCCTGGGTGTCGGAGTGTTGCAAACCTCCACGCAGCATCGGATAGCTCCAGCGCCTCGAGACCCGCACAGGGGATTTGCCGCGCACCCTTTATATACATGTTTGGATAGATTGATGCCTGTTGGCTCCTGAACTGCGACTGTCGGAAAGGTGTTTTTTTTTATCCTCCGCGGGTGTTGTTTGGTTGGTATTGTACAAATGTGCTCTGTGCTGTCTTGTTAATGGACGTGTGCCGATGGTCAAACTGGGTTCTTTTGAGGGGTTCTGTTCTCGTTTCCTTCATGTGGTTAGTCGCAGTCTGTTGCGCGAACACGTCAGTTGTGAGGGAGGGAGGGGCACGTGATTTGACATTACTACGATGCAGCATGTGCCTAATGAACACGTGTCCTATGTTGTGTGGCGTTTCTGTCCCATGTGCCGCTCTCAGTAAAGCAGTGTGTGGGTTTACTGCGTGTTGTTGTGTCGGTTATACCTACTCGAAGGTAGATAGAAATGTGAAAGGACCTGTTTGTACTTAATTTTTTATTTTTAGAAAGTGAAGTTCTTGGGTTGAAGCATAGTTACGTCAAAGCGGGCTCAGCTGAGAGAGGCAGAAACTGCTGGATGGGGCTCTTGCATGCAGCCTCCTCCTGGCCCCCACCTGAAGCAGGCATCTTGCTTCTTCCATCCGTAGTGGGCTACTCCTCCGCCGCCCTGCACATGTGATGGAGGCGCTGGGCATTGCTGTCAAACATCTTGTAACTACTGAAATGCAGCAGTGAATGTTTGGTTACTGATCCTCAGAACTTCATGAAATGGGCTTGTTGGTGAGTTGCCCTTCTGATTTCTTTCTGCTGGCTCCTTCGTATCAGTCCACACTTCCAGCTGCTAAGCATGCCTTCCCGGGTGACAGAATAATCTAACACCCGTTACTGTCAAGAATAGCCCCAGAGGAGGGGAGGGAGGGAGACCTTGTTTTGGAGTTGAGGTTTGCTTTGTTTTTTCTCGGATGCGGTGACAGAACTCCTCTTCTGTTTGCCATAGTCTCACGGTCATGATGACAAAGGTGACACGGCGCAGGGCTGGGCTTGCCAACCCGCCACACAATATAATACGTTAGGGCCTTCAGAAAGATGTTCAATGTATTTTATTGTGACGAAAATCCAAGAACAGAAGTAAAATATTAACATATTTTTGTGACATTTGTAATAAAGCTTGAAACATTTAGAGAACATATTTGAACCAGTTGTTGAATGGTTGCACAGATTGATGCTGTGGTGGCGCTGAGTGATGCTGTTGTAACGCATAGTGAGGTTGTGGTGCCCCTGAGTCATGCTGTGGTGGTGCTGAGTGATGCTGTGAATTGTTTCCCCTCGTTTTTGTATCCTTCTGCCCTCTGTCTGCCTGGTGTTTTGTGCCGTTCCTCCACCTGAACTGAGCCCTTTAAAATAAGGCCATGCTCCAAAAGGTACCGCAGCCCCCTGCCCTGAACCATAAAAAACTGCCCCCTACCTCCGTGAAGTACTCTGACTCTGCTCCCTACCCTCCTTTGGCGCCTAAAACTGTCCCCTGCCATGCACCCTACAACGCATCGACTTAGTAAACTGTCCCTTCTCTGTGTGCTTCAAGGCCATAAAATGTAAGCCTAGGCACAAATGGATGGGTGGATTTGTGGGGTAAAGTTTTATTTAATGTGATTTTATGTAGCGTGAACTTTACCCGAAGGTGTCAGAGCGCTTTACATAAGAACCAGTTGCCAAACCTAAGGACTTTGATTTACATGCGTTAAGTAAAAGATACAAACAGGAAAACAATTGAAATGTACTAGATGTCACACAAAGAAGAGACTGTTGATTCTCGTTATATTTCTATATACATATGGAAGGGATATGAATAGATGTACTGCACGAGTCACATAGGAATGTTAGAGTAGAAAGGTCTACTGCATATACTAGTGAATACAGTCATCTCTATATACAGAAAAAAATAGTTATATTTAGAGGGGTCGGAGTGGTACACAGTGGGTGGATGGATGTATGTATGTATGCATGATGCATGGATGTATGGGTGGATGCATGGATGGGTTGTTGGTTGGATGGGTTGGTGGATTGCATAAATTGTTGAGGGATTGGCTGTATATATGCATCTATCCATCCACCCACCCACCCATCCATGCATCTATCCATACACCCATCCATGCATGCACCCATGCATGCACCAACTCATCCATGCAAGCATTACAACAAGAGCCCGCAGCTCTCCTTCGTCTCTCCTTGCCCCCCCTTCCCTGAGCCCGCAGCTCTCCTTTGTCTCTCCACGCCCCCCTTCCCCGTGCCCTGCCCTGCTACTGTAAATCACAATGCCATTTATTTATGTTAAAAAAAACATAAATAAAAAAAATGTCAAGAGCAATGCCAATAGCTCTAACTTTAACAAAGGCAAAACCATTGCATTGTAAATGCTTGTTGATACTGTATGCACAGTCACCGGCGTCGTCTGGTGACCCATCCTCTTGACTTAGTCCTGGGCCAGTTCCTGCTTTGGACCCTCCATCGACGTCGGCTCCGGAGCTGTCACCACTGCATGTGGCGCCGCCGACACCACAACCGAAGTTGCGCTTGAGAAGAGAGACACAGAGACTGTTGGAGGAAGAACAATTTCAAAGGGAAGAGGGTGAAGAAGGCAAAATTGAGCGTCGATTAATTTGAGGGGCTTCAGGAGGCTAGTGGCCTGGGCACCTCTCCAGAACGGGAGCTTTCATCTTCAAGGGCCTCAACACCTCAAGAGTTTGCTCCCTATCATACAGTTATTAGAAAAGCTGCGGAGCTTTTGGACTTGTAATTGCCTACAGCATAGTACAAGCCGAATTTCCTCACAGAGATTTTGCATTCTCCATCTTAAGTAATTGAGCCACTGTTGCCTTTTAATTAGGCTCTAACTGAGCCTATTCTGGAAATATGGCGTAAACCTCTCTCTGCTCCTGCTGTTTCGAAATTTGTGGCAAGGAGATCTAGGACTGCTCCAGGGGACTCTGCCTTTCTCTCTTCTCATCCGTCCCCTGAAAGTTTAGTGGTACAGATGTCCTGTTCTAAACAGTCGACAGGTGCATTTCCTCAAGCTCCTGCCTACAAGGACTCTGAAAAATTGGAGCAATTGGCCAAGAAGGTCTTTTCTTCTTCTAGCATGGTGTTAGTCAACCAATGCTACCTGTGTGCTGGGACGATACATACACGCCCTGATGGATTCTGTTAAACAGTTAGCACCCAAGCTGCCTGATGAAGAGCGTGGTAACTTTATGGAGGTTCTGTTGGATGCGCAGGCTGCAGCTCGTCAGGTTATACAATCTGGTCTTGACACAGCTGATTCGGTGGCCAGGGTTATGAGCTTCTCCATCGTTACAAGGAGACAGGCTTGGCTTAGATCCTCTGGGTTTTCTCCAGATGTGCAAGCTACCCTCCTCAATCTGCCGTTTGATGGATCAAAACTTTTCGGGGAGAAGGCTGATTCTGCACTTCAGAGATTCAAGGATAGCAAGGTCACTGCAAAGTCCTTAGAGTTGCAAACTCAGTCAAGGGGGTTTGGATATAGGAATTATTGAGGGTTTGGAAGATCTTCCTTTTGTAGCCTACGATAGCCTCAGCAATAGCAGCGGCAAAATCCTCTTTACAAATCTTACAGACGGAGACATAGGGGTCGCCAACGTCGACCGGCCCGTCAACTCTCCTCCTCCTCCTCTATTCTCCCTGGTAACACAGGAAAGCAGCCCTAGATCCCCCATCCTGGAACATGTGGGTCCTGTGGGTGGTCGGCTGCCCCATTTTCTACAGGATTGGAAATCGGTCACGTTGGACCTTTTGGTTTTACATCTTGTAGAGAATGGGTACGCCCTTCCCTTTTTGGAATTCCCTCCTCCTTACCAAGGTTTCTGTTTAGAAGATCATTTGCTGCTTCTCCAGATGGAGGTCCTTGCCTTATTGCAAAAATGTGCGAAAGAGGTGGTCCCGGAGCAGGAAAGGGGTCAGGGATGCCACTCCCGGTATTTCCCGATTCCCAAAAAGGATGGCGGCTTATGTCTGATTCAGGACCTCAGGGTCTCGAATTTTTACCTGAAACAGGTGAAATTGAAGATGCTGACCCTTGCTCAGGTTCTTCTGGCGCTGCAGCAAGAGGACTGGATGGTGTTGATCGATTTGCAGGATGCGTATTTTCCCATTTCTATCCTGAAGTCAGACAGGAAGCATCTCAGTTTCCCTGTAGTATCGCAGCACTACTAGTTTGCGGTCCTCCCGTTTGGTCTTACTTCTGCAACTCGAGTCTTCACAAAGGTGATGGCAGTGGTGGCAGCGCATCTCAGGAGGTAGGGGATTCCAGTTTTCCCTTATCTGGACGACTGGCTGCTCAAAGCGGAGTCGCCGGAGATGGTGCTTCATCATCTGCGAGTTACAGCTCAGCCGTTGTTCAACTTGGGCTTTTCAATAAATGTGTCCAAATCTCACCTGGTGCCCTCTCAGCGCAACCTGTTCATAGAGGTGGTACTGGATACTACTGTGTGTCGAGCTTTTTCACCTCCACAAAGGATTCTCGACTTTAAGGAAATTATCCCTTTGTTTCACGATGGAGTAGTTGTTCCGGTCCTGAAGGTCCTTCGCCTGCTCGGTCTGTTCGCTTCCTGCATACTGTTTGTCAGTCATGCATGCTGGCACATGAGGGCACTCCAGTGGTGCCTCCGCAGGTAGTGGTATCTACACAACAGAGATCTTAAGGAGTCAGTCTGAATCTCCAGAGACACTGCAGTGGAGCTGACTTGGAGTGTGCAGGGCAATCCGTCTCAAGGAAAGCCCTTTCAGCTTCCTCCGCTGGTGGCCACTGTGATCACGGATGCCTCCACTCTAGGGTGAGGTGCTCATCTGGGGGATCTGGAGGTCAAAGGTCTTTGGTCTCCAGAGGAAAAGTTGCTTCACATCAACCTTCTGGAATTGCGGGCAATACGTTTGGCACTAAAGGCTTTCCTTCCTTCCCTTCACTGCCAGTCGGTCAGGTCCTGACGGACAACACTACCGCAATGTGGTACTGTTAGATTTGGGGGTCTCTGGTTGGCACAGGTAGGTACTTGTGACAAACAGGGACCTTCTCCTCTAGTCAGGCAAAGGGGATTACACACCTAAAATAACCCATGCTCACCCTCTAGGTTGCGTGGCGCGAGCAGTCAAGGCTTATTTCAGAGGCTTTGTAAGTTAAGCAGTTGTGACCACATACAGTAACCCAGTAACAACACTACAAATGGATACCACACAGGTTTTATCAAATATAAGTAGACATTATATAGAGTTTTCCACAAGAGAGCGTGCGGGTCAGTTCACCAACCCTCCTGCTGCCACTGCTTCCAAACCTTCATAGTCCGGTGTTTGACCCACCAGACTCCAGTAGGTGGCATTACCTCCACCACTGGCGCAACATCACATCAGACAGGTGGGTTCTGCAAATTGTCCAAAGGGGTTACTCCCTCCCCTTAGAGACAACCCCCTCAGCCATGCCACCAGAGTACCACCTTATGTCAGGGGATCACTTGGCACTTCTCCAGCAGGATGTTTCGGTCCTCTTTGCCAAGGGGGCCATCGAGCGTGTTCCAACGCCAGAAGTAGGTTGTCATTGTTACTCCCAAAACTTCTTGGTTCCAAAGAAGGACAAAGTCCTGCGTCCCATTTTAGACCTTCGGAACGTCAATCGCTCCCTCCGGAAAGAGAAGTTCAAGATTCACACACTTGCTCAGTGTAACAACCTGATGTCCCGGGATCATGGGCAACCCGTAATGACTCACAACCACAGACCACTCTTTTAAGGGCTTTACCAATTTAATGTAGCAAAGGTAAAGACTGTTGTGCAATACAGTTATATTAATGTTCACATGTACGAAAGTATATATATGTGTAACCATACCCAATCACAGCTCTTCTTTGTTCGCACCGTCCTTCGCATGAACACCCGCCTGGTGTTCGACCAACGAAGGACACCGTGCTAAGTAACGGCCGACAATGCCGTTCGACAGCTGTGAAGGGGAGGAGATACGGGGCTCTGTTCCTGATAACGATAAGGGGCACGGTCTCAAACACAAACTCGGGAATGCCCAGCCGGGCACTCTACCACTCTACGAGTGGCAGGGAACAGCCGCTCGACCTGCATTGCTTCTTGACCCCTTCTTTTTCCGTCTCCGGAACCAAAAAGTACTGACAAAGAGTGAAAGAGCAGCCGCTCTTCTCACAATGGTGTAGATGCCTTGATTAACTCAGAAACGCTGAGACGCGGCAAAACACCTCCGTGGTGTGCGTCTCAGCGGCGGTGTGTGCAGTTGTGCAGTGGGAGCCTTGTACTCCCTTTTCTACCACCGCGTACTGCCGTCCCAGTTAAAGCACAGCCGTGCTTCTCCTAATTCTGTGTATCCGACGCAGCAAGCACCTCCGCGGTGCGCGTCTCAAACACAGCTCAATGCCGATACCAGAGAGTCTGAGAGCAGCCGCTCTATCAGACTGCGGCTTCTACGTTCAATATCCTCTCCGGAGCACAAGGGAGTTGTAAGACCACCAACGGTTCGAATAATCGACGCAGCGTCCTCGAGGCGACTTGTTTAAGTAGGCGTGCCTTTTCGCTCTGCTATGCCTCTAAGCTTTCTGGTCCTTGTAGTTCACCTTGGCTCCGCTCCGCGAGACCTTCTTTCCGTTAGTTGATCCGGGCGCATCATGACACTCAGGTCTTGTCGGCCCTCGACCCGCAAGACTGGATGGTAGCGTTCGACCTGCGGAACGCCTATTTTCATAAACCTCCCCATCCTGCCGGTCCAACGGCGTTACCTGTGATTCATGGTAGGGCAGGAGCATGTTCAGTTCACTGTGCTCCCCTTTGGCATTACAAGCGCCTCTTGGGTGTTCACGAAAATGATGGCGGTGGTCACAGCTCATCTGTGCAGATCAGGGGTTTCAGTCTTCCCCTATCTCGACAACTGGTTGTTGAAGGCGGGCTCGCCCCAAACAGTCTACTCCCACCTCCAGACTACGGCCGACCTCCTGCATTTGCTGGGGTTCTCCATCAACGTGCCGAAGTTGCACCGAATACCCTCTCAGAAGCTCCTCTTCATCGGGGCGGTTCTGGACACAGCGTAGTTTCTGGTTTATCCTCCCGAACAGCGAGTCCGGGACATTCTGGTTATGATTCTGAGATTTCAGCCCTTGTTCTGGGTTTCGGTCAGGGCGACCTTGAGGCTGCTGGGCCTCATGACCTCCTGCATCCTGCTCACCAACCATGCCCGATGGTGTATGCGGGCTCTGCAGTGGGACCTGAAGTTCCAGTGGGCAAGCATCAGAGGAACCTGTCCGACTACGTCCAGATCTCGGAGGGCACTGCGCAACAATTGTAGTGGTGGCTCACAAATGAGCATTGGGTCAACGGCAGATCCCTTCCCTCTGTCAAGGGGAAGGTGGTGCAGGTGTTCACAGACAACACCACCGCCATGTGGTATTGCAACAAACAAGGCGGGGTGGGGTCGTGGACCCTATGTCAGGAGGCTCTGCGCCTCTTGACATGGCTGGAATGTCAAGGCATTTAGTTGACGGTTTAACACTTGGCAGGTTTTTGAACGCCAGGGCGGACGAACTCAGCTGCCGGGGCCTGATGGATCACGAATGGCGTCTTCACTCAGAGGTGGCACAATTCCTCTTTCTGAAAAACACAATAGAACCCAGGGAGTCTATGAGCCTCAACAGATGGCCCAGCTGCAAAAATGACTCACAATAAGTCGGAGGGTACCCAAATCGCCCTACAGCAGCTTACAAAAAAGTTGAAATTGGGAGTACCTACAAACCTAACATACAAAACTGGATGAAGTCCAAGTAAACTGATTGGAAAGATCCAAACTATCTAAACGTGGATAACCATCAAACAGACTTAATGATCAGTCCTATCATCTGGCCGTCCTACTTGTGAATCGGCAGGTTCTTTGATCATCGAGACTTTATGCCACTCAGTTGATTAATGGTACTGGATCTAGTCCTCCCAGGACTGTGACCCGCCAAATGATGGCTGATTCATGATGGTTGTGAGTAAAGCGAAACTACAGTGCAACCTAAACTCGTGACTTAAAATAGGATGATGTGTCCTTGAAGCTATTACTTTAATAAATGTCAGGGGCACATCCCCTAATTAAAAACCAGAACAGTGCAAGTGACAGAATAAACAAATAACTGTCAAGAAATGGGCCGACATGTTTCTGCCTAATGGGTAATCAATCCCCCGGCTTTCTTCAGGGCCTCTGCTCTTAAATAATTGCTACTGTTTAAATAACCAAAATGAGTGAAAAACAATTATGAATGTAAATTATATTGGTTGGAAACGATACAACCTGTACCAACCATGATTTTCTAATCCTCCGTGTCAGTGGATGCATGACAATCTATAAAAAACATATGTATTAGTATCATCCAATATCTTATGTATATCCGACATCAGTACTCCTAAAAACTTATCAATCACTAGTTGTAAAAATATTTAAAGTTTCGTCACCCAATATGACGGGGCTGGACCTCACCTCGCCTGGACTGAGCTCAGGTCTACGAGGCCCAGCACTGTGGAACAACAGGGTGCAAACAGACAGAAAAAACACCATGTAACTCCTACCTCAGCAGATAACCATGATGTCATAATGGGTCCACGACTCCACCCCGCCTTGTTTGTTGCAATACCACATGGCGGTGGTGTTGTCTGTGAACACCTGCACCACCTTCCCCTTGACAGAGGGAAGGAATGCATTCAGTGCAAGAAGGATCAACCAAAGCAATGTCAGCTGTTCTGCGCGTTGGAATTTCCAAGGCGGCACTTGCTCAGCGACACTTTTCTTCGCTAGTGGAGCTGTGGTTTATTGTACGCCTTTCTACCTCTACCACTTCTAGTCAGAGTACTGAAGAAGATCAAGCGAGACCGGGCCCAAGTCATTCTTGCAGCTCCGGACTGGGCTTGAAGAGTTTGGTATCCCAAGCTACTCAGTATGAACATGGATCCCCCGATCAGACTGCCTCTTCAGGAGGATCTTCTGTCGCAGCAGCAGGCGACGGTCCTCCACCCGAACCTGTCCAGTCTCCACCTACATGTGTGGAGATTGAGCGGCGACAGTTGATTCAGTTTGATTTGCCTTCTCAATTCTGTGATGTCATTCTGGCAGCCAGGCGTCCTTCCACTATATTGGTATATGCCTGCAGGTGGAACAAATTTGTGGCATGGTGCACAGCAAAGGCTTTGGATCCCCTTTCTGTCCCTCTTTCAGAGGTCCTTTTGTTCCCTCTTTCTCTGGCCCGTCAAGGCTCTTTTCTGGGCACTATGAAGGGCTACCTTTCTGTAATCTCGGCCTTTCTCAGGCTGCCTGATCAGCTCTCTCTTTTCAAGTCTCCTGTTAATTGATTTCTCAAAGGCCTTACCTTTTCGCTCCTATTCCCGTTGTGATGCCGCAGTCGAACTTGAATCTGCTTTTTATTTTTCTGATGTGCGCTCCTTTTGATCAGCTTCACAACTGTCCTCTTCGTTTATTGACTTTGAAGACTGCTTTCCTGGTTGCCATCACCTCCGCTAGGCGTGTGGGTGAGCTCTAGGCTCTTTCTTGTAAGCCTTTGTGAGAAGTTGGCCTGGTATATGATGTTCACTATTCTAGCGAACATCTTGCTCCAGTCCAAACAACCCTTATGGTGATGGTTGTAAAGTCAACCTAATAGACAAGCTATCCTAGAGGTAGCGTGGACAGAACAGTCTTAGGCTAAAAGACTCTTGAGGGCGTGTAAAACTAGCTGTTTTACCATATGTAAGCCCTTGAATATCAAATGAAAGCACACCACACAGGATATATATAAAATATATATGTATTTATTCACTAACACACTCCTCTGAACTCTTTATGAGATCAGAGGCAAAAGCACATAACACGTTACACTTAGAAATACTTTAAATAGCACAATTTACAGTTAGGCCCTAGGGGCACGTAAAACCATATACTAAGTAAGTGGTATAAGAACCACGACTCGGGAAAGGAGAAGGCCTAGGGCCTAGAGGATCGCTGGGGCTACACTATCTGACCCGTAGGTTAGGAGTGGGAGGCCCACAGGCGGCGCGTGCAGAGTCAGTACTCTCCTGCGAGAGTCAATAGAAAGTCAATAGGAACGTAAAAGGTAAGTATATGAAGATTTAGGACACTTCCGGTAGCTAGAAGGATACAACTAAAAACCTAGACACTTGGATAGTCAATACCCTTGAGAGCACCGAAGTACTCGTGTTACCTCGCCCACAGGAAACGGGTGCATAGGTGTGAAGATGTTGGGTTTCGCCGTTGAAGTCTATGGGGCCTGTGAAGAAAGATGCTGCAGGCGACCAGGAGGAAGATGTCCGGGTGGATCCAAGGGTAGATCGAGGATGAAGAGGACCTGAAAGCAGAGGGGACAGAGTCTAGGTCACTAGCCAGTGAATGGGTGGAACCAGGGAAGGAACCAGACGTCGCCGAGGAGCAATCAGGTGCTGGGGTGAAGCTTTTCGTTGCAGCCACGCGGACCAGGAGGCTTTGAGCAAACGATCAAATTGGGGAGGAAGAAGCTTCCTCGTGCATGCAGCACGGACATGGAACGCACTACCACTTGACATAAAAAACAGCCCAACCCTGGAGATTTTCAGAAAGAGAATTAAGACCTGGCTATTCACCGCATAAATTTCACTAACTCCACACTTGCCCCAGAATCTGGACAATCCATAGCGCCAAGACACCTTCGGGCATTCGTGCGCTTTAGAAATGCACAAATCAAATCAATCAAATTTTGAGGACGACCAGGTGCTGGAGAGGAGCTGTCCCACGAAGGTTCTAGCAGATGGAGGGGTCGGCTTCAAGATCGGAGCCAACAAGCCTAAGCAAAGGCAGCCCACGCAAGATACACAAGGAGCTTCTGGTGCAGACCAGGAGGGTCTGAGGTACCTCACCTTTGCAGGGAAGCAAGGTCCAGTCTGGAGCAACCAGACCAGTGATGGAGTTTCAAAGAATATCGTCGCCAGGGGTTACTAGCCAACTGGCCAGCAACCGGACAACGCGTCGAGCAGAACACAAGCAGAAGGGCCCCACGCAGATCTCGTGGAGTGTGGAGGGCTGGTCTTCGGTGCAGGTGGAGCTCGGTGTCGGGGTATCTCAGTCCCCAGGGCACAGCTTCGAGGAGGCCTCAGGAGCTGCGCTGTTAGCAAGTTGTCGACTTTTCAGGATACCTGCTTCCATGGGTCCCGACGCCTTCCACGGGGCTCAGCTGTGCTGGAGTCGTGCAGTGGGGTCAGAGTGATCCAGGAGTCGGTGTCTTGTCGGGCTCTGTGCTCGGGTTACGGCGGGAACGGGGACAAAGCAAGCCGCCGAGTTGCTGGATGGTGCCTGGTTTCCCAGGGTGGTCACTCCTTGGCCACAAGGGAGATTCTTCAGTCTTCAGCTTGGATGAATGTCGAAGGGTCCAGAGTTTCGTTTTCAGTCGATTCCAGGAATAATCTAATTTCTCCTGGGTCAGCTCCTACCTTTATCCAACTAAAGGGGGCTAGGTTTCTCACTTGGTCCCTCCGTGGAGAGGTGTGGCTCACTGGTTAGAGGCGGCAGACCCGAGTGCAGAGAACGGCCCGGGACCAGGGTTCGATTCCCGACGCGGCAGGGTCTTGGACCAGGATCAGCGGACTGATAATTCTCGCATCGGTGCCTACTCCGACCAGGGATCACACTCGGCAACTCTGGGCATTAGCTTGCCTCATCTCCACAACGGCCCCACACAAACGCCGGGGATGCCTGGTTTCACCTTGGAGACCCCCAGGAGGGACTATCTCACAGGGAAAGCCAGGACGGGTTCCCCAGCGGTCTATAGCGCTACGAGGCCTCCGGGTAGCAGTGCGCTTTACAAGACACAACAATTTACAATTTACTATGGGTGGGATCAGGAAGGTGAGTGGTTATACCCCCTTTCCTTTGTGTAGTTTCGCACCAGAGCTGGGGCTGGAGTGCCCCAGCAACCGGTTTGAACTGGGTTATGCATTTAGCACCTAGCGTGCCCCAGGCATGTCTCAATCTATTCAGCCCTCCCTGTCCCAATAGACCTCCTGTCTGGGGTGGTGCTCACACCTTCCCAAGCAGGAAACCTATTGGCCAAACCTCCGTGACTTGAAGGACTCTCAGCAGCAGGAGGTCAGACTTGTGTCTGTGGCATCAGCATCCATTTTGTGATGCTGGGGCTCTGGTTAACTTTAACCGGGATAGTCCGAACTAACATGTCTTCTCCCTCTAGAAGGGTGGAATGCTACCCGCGTCACCAGAATTGGCAAGGGGGTAGTATTCCAAGGTGTATGACACCTTACACAACATGTTTTGATAAAGCCAAACCAAAGTTAGCATTTAACCGCGAGTTTCATAATGCACTTAAGAGTATATGGTATGGCAGTATCCTAGAACAGCTATAAGGACATGGCTCTAAAAGCTGCAGACAGGCTCAACTCGTGCTAGAGCACCATCTCACACATAACCAAGCACTCTGCCTCCAGGATTGTTAAGGCCTGCCATAGGAGTGACTTATAGGTTACTATGTATCTATATGTAAGTAGGTATAGGAATACTACACGTAAGCAAGGGGTGATTACACGACCTTGCCCCAGCTGAGTGATCAGCCAGTTGTGTCTATTTGAGTGGCCAGCCAGGGGTGGCAGAATACATGCTGCAGCCCCTGGTAGGCCTTGGTTACACCTATGCCCTGGGTACCTATGGTACACTTCTACAGGGGCTGACAAGGTGAACCAATTCCCAATTGGTATGTACCTAGAGTACATCGAGTCCATTTTACAGAGAGAGCAGATAGCCTGGGGTCCTGAATAGCAGGATCCCAGGCCAACAAAGTCGAAAACCAGCTAAACACTAGGCAAAAAGTTGGGGGCAACAATAGTCAGGTATCCACCTTCCTACACAACTCCTCCCCAAACGAAAGGAGTTAAGGCTATCCTTGACCAGGTAAGCCTATATTGCCTAAGTGGCCATATAAGGAAGTACCTGCACTGGCATTGTTACCCCCTAACTCATGGTAAGGCTCTTTCCTTCTGTCCCCCGCTCGCCGTGGTTGCCATTCCAGTACTTACCCTTTTCCCCCTTCCCTAGGTTGACATACCCCCTCCGGGTGCTTCAAATACCAACCGCACCTTAACATGGTTGCTGCCTGATGTCTTGATCACTACCTTAGGCGCTACACAACCCGTGTATACAGGTAACTGGCCTTCCTGCCCTCCAAATCACTGGTACTCTTGTCCTTCCATCTTGTTCTCAGGCTAATCCTGTTCTTTCAACCGCCGTAGAATCCCAGTACCTCTTCCCTGGATGCGCAATCCTACTTCTAGAACCAAGCCCCAAAGGTGAGATCTTATGCTAATTGATCTACCTATTCCCAGACTCTGACAGTGCCCCCCCAGGCAATTTGTTATTTATACTCACGGTTCTGCTCACCACCGGCAACACCTCCTTAAGTCACAAATTACACTAGGTTCTCGTTCTGCGTGACACGGACACATACTCACGCACGTATGGATGGTTTCACGTTAAGTATGTCATGGGTAACAGTATTGCAATACTCTGTAGGCCTTAAGGCTAAAACCTGTCCCTTGTTCCCCTTGCTTGCCTTCTCCGCAGGCTTTGCATGATCAGGCAATCTATTTTAGTCCTGATAATGATCCTTTATCAAGCATAGGATCGAAACGCCGTCAACAGTCTATGTAGTGACACATGAATTGCCATTGAATAGCCTAAATGTGGATACTACATGAGGCCAGCTAGTTAAATTTTCTAACTTGTTACTAGCGCCTCCTTGTTCTTAAAGTGCCTGCAATCCACACCCTTTGTTTTGTTATATGTTATGTGTACTGGATACAGGACTGTATCCCACTGTGTAACTGTTCGCCTCAATTTTTGTTTAACCTAACATTGATTAAATCATTGTCCGGCTGGACATATGTTTCCTTATAGTACAGATTCTTGTCTATAATTGCATTCTCTCTCTAGTTACTATACATTAAGGACCGTTGTGGCTTGTTATATACTATGCCCCAGGTCCTTGATTACCAAAGGTTCCCTTGTTTCTTAAAACTGGAATTTCCAAGGCGGCACTCACTCAGAGACGCTTTTCGTCGCGACTGGAGTTGCGGTCTGTTGTACGCCTTTCCGCCTAAACCACTTCTGCCCAGAGTGCTGAAGATCAGGTGCGACCGGGCCCAAGTCATCCTTGTGGCTCCGGACTGGGCACGAAGATACTGGGGTCCCGAGCTTCTCAGCATGTCAGTCGATCCCCTGATTCGTCTGCGTCTTTAGAAGGACCTTCTGTCGCAGCAGCAGGAGACGGTCCTCGACCCAAACCTGTCCAGCCTCCACCTCCATGCGTGGAGATTGAGCGGCGACAGTTGAGGCCATTTGACTTGCTTTCTGAAGTCTGTGATGTCATTCTGGCAGCCAGGCGTCCCTCCACAAAATCGGTATACGCCTGCAGGTGGAACAAGTTTGTGGCATGGTGCACAGCAAAGGCTGTGGATCCACTTTCTGCCCCCTTTCTGAGGTTCTCCTCTTTCTTCTTTCTCTTGCCCAGCAGGGCTCTGCTCTGGCACTTTCAATGGCTACCTCTCTGCCATTTCTGCCTTCTTAAGGCTTCCTGATCAGCCCTCTTTGTTCAAGTCCCCAGTTGTAAATAGGTTGTTGAAGGGTAGCACTCATATGTTTCCTCCTGTTCCTTTTGTGATGCCTCAGTGGGACTTGAACCTTGTTCTGCCCTATCTGATGTGCGCTCCTTTCGAGCCACTTCATAACTGTCCTCTTCGTCTCCTTACTCTCAAGACTGCATTACTGGTTGCCATCACCTCTGCCAGGAGAGTGAGTGAGCTCCAGGCTCGTTCTTCGAAACCTCCTTTTATTTCTGTCCATCCGGACAAAGTTGCGTTGCGGACACGACCCTCTTTCCTGCCCAAGGTAGTCACAGCCTTCCACATCAGGCAGTCCATCACCTTGCCCACCTTCTTTCCGCCTCCGCATCCCTCGAAAGAGGAAGAAAGGCTCCACCGTCTGGACCCAAAACGTACGCTATCATACTATCCGGATCGCACACGCCAGTTCCGGGTGGATGACCAACTCTTTGTTGGTTACGTGGGTGCTAAGAAGGGACGGGCGGTGCACAAACGGGCCATTTCCCGATGGGCCGTCTTGTGCATCAAGGCTGGTTATTCTCTAGCTAAAAAGGAGCCTCCTGTGGGGCTACATGCCCATTCCACTTGGACCACGGCGGCTACTACTGCCCTGGGTCGGGAGTCCCCTTGCAGGACATCTGTCAGGCAGCTAAGTTAGCCTCGCTGCACACGTTCGCAAGACATTACTGCCTGGACAGCCAAGTCCGGAGAGATGGCTTTTTTGGCTGTTCCGGTCTCCAGGACTTTCTGGTGTGATCATTGGTTCGCAGACCCACCACTGTGGGAAGGGGGGGGGGGGGGGGGGGGGGGAGTTTTGCTGTGGTATCTATTCTAAGGTAAGGAATCTAATACTAACCTGGTTCTTTCAGATGCACAAGTTACTTACCTTTGGTAACGTTATATCTGTAAGAAACAGTAGTTAGTATTAGATTCCTTACCGCTCCTTACCGCCCTACCCATCCTCCCCGTTCTGCGAACCGATATCTAGGGTTAAGGTCATCCCCTTTCTGGGCCCTGGTTTTATGGCACCAGTGTTGGTTTTTATCATGGCTCTGCGTTTCTGGCGCGGAAAAGCTTTGTATAAGAACTAACGTCAGCAAGCGAGGGCGGCGTCTAAGTACTCCGACATCATCCCGGCGCCCACGACGGACGCGGAGCCGCAGACGCCGCCTACCGACGCGCAGGGGTACTGCTACGCAAAATTCTGCGGATCCAGCCGGACGCCTGGGGATATTCTAAGGTAAGGTATCTAATACTAACTACTGTTTCTTACAGATACATCGTTACCGAAGGTAAGAAACTTGTGCATCTGGTAGAGACCATATCTAGCTGTTTATTCCTTGCCAACCCACCCATTCTCTCCACTCTGCAAACTAATTTCTATGGACAAGAATGATCCCTTTCTGGGTCTTAGGTTTGACACACACATGAAGAACACCTGAGGTCGGTGTTCTTCATGGGTCTGCGCTTTTGGTGTGGATAGTCATAATAAGAAACTGACGTCAGCGCACCGGGGTGCCTCCTATATAGGTAATGTGATATCACTCCCGGTGGTCCTCCTGCTGTAGAGTTTTTTATAAAAGAATTAATCAGCACAGCGGTTGGCTGCTACAGTCAAAAAGGTGCCCTCATGATGTGGGAAGAACATAGAATGTTCCAGGCTTCCGAGCAGGGCACAGTACAGAATCTGCTATGACTCACATAATTGACGACGCACTTCAAATCCTAGACCAAAACAACACATGCCTCCTCATCCTGCTTGATCTCTCTTCAGCATTCAACACAGTTAAACATGAGAAGCTACTCGAACTGCTAAACACAAGAATGGGTATATCCGGAAGTGTTCTCAAGTGGTTCACTTCCTTTCTACATAACAGGTCGCAGAAATTCAAGAGCAACAACATGATGTCCTCGCCAATACCTGTATCGCTAGGCGTCCCCCAAGGATCCTCCCTATCCCTGACTCTGTTCAACCTAGTTATGGAACCTCTCACCGCTGTGTTACAAGCATCCAATGTTCTCTTTCACATGTACGCCGATGACACCCAACTTTATCTCAAACTACAATCCCCCAAAGACATTTTGCTCCTGAACACAACGATCAGAAGCACCCAATCCTGGCTTGCCGATAATCCTCTCAAACTCAATGCTCTGAAAACAGAGTTCCTCTTGATCTCACCTCCAGCGAAGATCTCTACCACTCAAATTTGGCTTAAACACCTAACCGCACTCAATGTCCAACCCCCCATCGTGGACTCAGCAAAATCTCTAGGCATAACACTTGACACCAATCTCAACATGCAGCAACATATCAGCAAGGCAACTAAGGGAGCGAACTTCCAAATCAATACCTTGAGGAAACTCAAACCCTTCCTCCCAGCCAAGGACTTCCAAACTGCAGTACAAGCATTAGTCATCCCTCGAATAGAATATGGCAGTATCGCCCTCTGCGGTCTCCCCCTTACCACTACTGCACCCCTAAGAGCTTCCCTAAACGCTGCAGCGAGACTCATCACGGGGTCAAAAAAGCACTCTCATATTTCCCCTGACCTGAAATCCCTGAACTGGCTGCCTTTTGAAGGCAGAATACACTTGAAAATTGCCTGTATGACACACAAGGCGGTACACCTTAACTCACCCGGCTACCTCACTCAGAAGCTGACAATCTCTGGCGGCTCTAGAAGCACTAGAGGCACAAACAATCTTCTGCTGAAGCCTCGAAGATTTCGGAAGGAAAAAACCTATATACGATCCTTCTCAGGAATGGCACCCAGAATCTGGAACTCACTCCCTCCTGAAATCAGGCTCATCTCCTCCACTATACGTTTTATGAAAGAAGTAAAAGCTATCCTCATGGCTAAATACACCTGAACTACTATTTTCGGACTCTTAAAGAATCTGCACAGATCTGTACTACTTGTTCGGCCCTTTTGCTTATGTTTATTACTTGTATTATTGCTTTACATTATTAGCTTTGACCCCACCTATTTGTATTGTTAGCTTTATTGACTTACCTGTTTTGACTATGCTCCATCATGTACCCTCTCTGTGTAAAGTGCTCTGATATCTGCAAAGATCTTGTTCGCGCTATATAAAACTTTCAAATAAATAAATAATAAAATAGAATGGATGGTTTTTAATAAGTATGTTGTGTTTGGATGTGATTAAAGATGACTTATATGGAGTAGGTAGCTTTGGCTTTATCAAGGGCGAGAAGTGACTGTCTGTGGGCTTTCAGGTATCATATAGTGCCAGACCATCTCCTTATACGTGGTTGAGACCTTGTGCAGTTTTTCATTAATTAATGTCCGGAGATATCCAAGGCTCAGAAAAGGGTGTCTTAGAAGTGAACGTTCTGAGTAGGAAAATTGTGTGTAATCACAACCTCTTAAGGCTTTCGAAGGTAGTGGGTCCTCGTGTTATCAAGGGGTAATTGTTTTCTGTATTGAAATAGATCAGAATCGTGTCAAAGTATCTATTTTGTTATCTGGAAATAGATGAGTTTGTTCTCGGTGGAAGAGGTGAAAGATGTACTGTAGAGTTCATATTAATTAGGGGATTTTCAGAGGGGAGAATGATCATTATTGTTATGAATTTGACTGATAAGACTGCAACCCAGTATTCGGTCAAGTTGGTTGCTATTTGAGTGACTGAACCATGTGAGAGCATTGCTGAGTACATGGTCAGCAAAGAGCAGAGAGAATGCTGTTTTGTTAAGTTATAATTGTGTCCCCAAACATAAATAATAGAGCTGTGTTGCATCAGTGATCTCGCTCGTTTTAGCTGCACTAGTTTCAGATTTTTCCTTGATCCTCTTACATCAATACCAGAAAATGATGTCTGTATTAGTGGCTGTATCAAGAGCTTGTTAGTTCTGGGGTGGCAGCTTCCAGAGATCTACTACCAGTTTGGGTGGCTGAGGCTATATTCATTGTACCGTTCCACAGACCTTCTGGTTTTCATTTTCATTCTTCATTTTTGGGATGAGAGTTTTTGAGGAGAAGCAACAAATGACAGAGCCTAATTTCCAAAGCTTCTGATATCCAGAATTAAGTATGATTTTGAAATAATGAAAGGATTGATGTAACAAACACCTTCACTCTTACCATTGCTTTCATCATTGCACACAATAGTGTTCTTGCCTTACAGGACACACTAACTTACTATACGTGCCCAAGATTAAAACAACAAGCTGATGTGTTTTGGAACCATGTGAAACACCCTAAATAAATAAATGCAGTAGGATGCTAAGATTTGAGCAATTTGCATTCCAGGTACTTATGTTTCTTTCACAGTGGTGTTTTCATAAATATTTGAGGTACATATATGTTAAGCAAATGGTGCGTGTCTTACTGAAAAATGCACTTAAGACATTTTGAAACCTTTTCCTGTTTACTTTCTACTGCAGCCCTAAGAAAATAAAAGTAAAACAAGAGCGAAAATTAAGACGAAAGTTGCACGAAAAGGTAGAAATATATTCAATTGAAAATAAAAAAGAATCCATGACAAATGGAGAGAACTCTTCAAAGGAAGTATTGCATAAAGGTACGTGATGATGCCCTTTTCACCCATAAAATGATGTAAACGTGTGTAGGAAGCTGCCTCTCCATTTAGTGCGTTAAAAAGAAGTACACTGTGTAGAGAGTCTAGTGGATCCCCAATTGGTTTCCAGAGGCTAAAGTAGATAATACTAATGCTCTCTTTTGTGCTAGTGTGGGTGCGCTGTTAGGCTTATCAGATGGTAGTGTTTAGCATTTGTTGTACATGCAGAGGCAATAAATGAGACAAACACTCAAAGGAAAAATCTGAGACCAAAGTAAAAAAAATACACCCTTTTAGATTTTGTGAAACCATGAACATCTTTCAAAAGTAAATACTGTTTTTGTTAGCAATTTCTACAGGTTACTAAACTTTTCAAAGTCGTGAGACCTTATGCACAATGCAATCCTTTGGAAAGAAACAACATGCATGCATAACGGTAAGTACAGTCCGTTTCAGGGATTCAGCTTCTGGGCTTCGGATTGCAGTGGGCTAAGGTTCAAAGCACTACCAGCAGTTCTTCCGGAGCTTCCTGGGTTTAGCTGGGTGCTGGTGAGGTTGGTAGCTGTGCGCACTATGGATAAGGGGGCCACTTGAAAGCAGGCTGCACAGGAGGATTTGGGAAGATGTTAGAGACCTCCCAAATGTGGGTTTGGGTCACAAATGTCCTTAAAGCAAGGGGGCACAGCCTGTTCTTCGGCTCCCAGGCAGGATGGCTCTGGTGCAGAGTGGTTAGGTCAGCTTGGCTGTGTGCGCGATAGTGATCCTCGTGATTATAGACACAGCCACAAGTTCCAAATCAGGAAAGTTTGGCCACTCGCGAAGTTGTTCTCAGTGATGCTGATGTCCCTAGACAGCTGCTCGGTCGTGGTGCAGCACAAATCCAGATTGAAGTCTCACTGTGGGTGTTTGATGCATGGCGTTGGTGTTGTACGGCTCCGGTTGGTCCTGGTGTTTTCACACTGGGTGGGGAGACCGATCTGAACCTCCAGAGCGTATGTACCTCCTTCTGGTCGTCTGCGTCGTCGGTCGAGTCAGGGAGCTGCAAGGCGATGGACTGGGCTGTGCTCTGTGGTGCCTGCAGACTGCAGGAAAGTATCTACTCTACTCCAAGGGAGATTGTAGGCGATTTTCGAAATGCTAGCAGGTTACCCAAGGCTGTATCAAATCTCCAGCTTGTAGGAGGAGTCATCCTGTCACAATTGTCGAGAGAGATGCGAGTAGGCAGGGTTTCGCTCCAGAAGTTCAGAGTTCTTCTGCAGTTCTTGCCAGTTAATGACTCTTGTTAGTCCTCCTTCTCTTGATTTGTTGACTCTGAGTTCTTGGGTTCAGGGGTGTCACCTAAATACTCAATTTAGGGGAATTAAGGGGAGTGACAGGTAGTAGCCAATGAGCTGTCTACCTTTAGGGTGTCTACATCCTCTATGTGACCACTTCCTCTGGGAAGTGAGCATAACCCCGACTATTGCATCTAAAACAAGATAGAAGAATCTGAAAAGATGGTGTTCACCTCAGCTAGTCCACCTTAGGGGTGATGACTGCTTGGTGCTGGACACATCTCCTAATCTTACTAGTTACCCCGCCAAAAGTGGGGCGTAGACAGATCCACTATCAGGAGAGGCTGAAGTCACATAGCAAAGGGTGGTGGAGCCTTTGAAGCTTCCCGCCCCGGAATACATATCCTGCGTGGAGGAGGTGTAAACACCTCCACCCAGCGCAGTCTTTGTTCTTGACCTCTAAGAGCGATGGCTCCCACCTCATGGGGTCAGCAACTTGTCTATGGTTACTGGCTTGTCAAGACCAGTCACTCAACACGCTAGTAGTGGGTAGGTTTTCAGGGAGCAATTCTAATTTTCCCTCTGGGTTCATCTCTTAATAAATCCAACACTGGCATCAGAGTGGGTTTATTAAGTCAAGATGTTTGGTAGCAAACATCTGCGGTTACAGTGAAGCATCATGTAGCTGAGGAACTCCTAATCACAAGTGTCCATCCCATGTACTCGTTATGACTTTCCTGTGCACTTGTGATGTCTAAGAATTGACTTCAATATCACAGGAGCACATTCACTCAAGCAGATATACCCCACATGGAACATAGTGCACCCTACCTTAGGGCTGTAAGGCATGCTGCAGGGGTGACTTACCTATACTACATGTAGTGTTTTCGAGGCATGTGGGCTGCTGAATTCATATCTGTGCATAGATCGCCGCCTAGTGTTGGGTCCGGATGATTGCACATTGTTGTCTTGGCAGAGTCTTCGAAGTATCGCAAGAAAGGTGGCTCCTCCCTCGGACTACAGTGCGCATGGGCATCCTCTCCATCCTTAGATTTTTTTTTTTACACCATTGGGTTTGGATGTACTTTCCAGCACGCCAGGTTCGGAATCAAGAAAAACTTTTCTAAAGGCCAAAAGGCCTTCGGCGGTATTGTTCTCGATTGGTACCGATAACCTTCTTCACCGTTTGCTTGCACTCCGGTTGTCGAATCGGGCCGTTAGGCCTTCTCGACGCCACGTGGGCCGACGATGGAACGAAGTCCATTCAAATACTTCCCGCAGTGCAACTCGAAGAACCCGCACACAGATAAGCATCCCGTGTGCAACAAATGTTTATCTCCAGATCATAATGAAGATAATTGCCTAGCTTGTGCCCAGTTCCGGTCCAAGAAGACGATCCGGAATCGACGGGCGGCAAGGCAAGAAATGCAGAGGTCGACACCAGAGCCCGAGAATATCTTCGACGACGAAGAAGAACTAGTTGACGCCAAAGACTCAGATCAAGAGGGAGATCAATACTCCGAGCACGACTATGAATATTATATCGACGACGAGGAACAAATCGTCGATGTCGAAGAATACGATCAAGATATCGTAGCTGTCGAAGACTACTCCGATGACAACACAGGGCGAACCGTGAGTACACCGCCCCATACAGACACTACACCGATATCAGAGACTCAGGTCGAGGCATCGCCAACAGGCCTTAGCCAAGATAAAATACTGGTTCTACAGCCCCGCCTTACCGCCCGGCTAAGAACATACAAAAAGAGCCTTCTGAGACATGTAATCCAAGGACGGTTCCATCGAAACCGAAACTCATCGACACGACACGACAGTCTTCGGACCGAACGTCGTCGAACCGAAGGCGATAAAGCCAAATGGCGCCGACCCGAAGGCCACAGATCCACACACACCTTCGAAGCCAAAGGCCGTCAAATCGACCTCGAAGCCAAAGCCGGTCAACTCTAGCAAATCTGGTTCGACAGTCGAAAAAGGAAAGAAGCCTGTTGACGAAGGCAAAAGGGCTACGCCCAAGGCGGTCGTCGAACCAAAACCTAAGGTATACCACATCAAATTGGTCGAGCCGAAGCCCATCGATCCAAACAAGGGCATCGAGCCCAAGCCGCAGGCTCCGAAGACCCCTAAACAAGTTAATGATCCGACGAAACCGCTCGGTCCAAAATCAGTGGTGAACCCTGTAAAAGACGTCGGACCGACAAAACCTGTCGGAAAGCCTCAAAAACCAAAAGCGGTCGAACCGATTAAAGGCATCGAACCGAAGAAGGTCAAACCAAAAACTACGGTGCCAAGGCAAAAGACTGTGGAAGAGGAGATCATCCATCCAGACCCCTCCACAGAAGATCAGTCAAAACGATATATTGCCCCAAATACTGGGAAAGTGACTGTTTAAAAGAAAGAAAAGACCAGTGCCTACTTAATTTTCTAAAATTCCACTCAAAAAGAAGAGACTGTGCTTCCTCTATGCACCATACTCACCTGCACGCTCAGACTACAACCCAGATGAAGATCAGGATGCAGATGTGGGCTTTTAATATCCACAAAACCCATATGTAGACCCCAATACACAGCCATGGAGGGGGGGGGGGGTATGGTTGGTGATCCAGACACTGAGGGGGCTCTACCCATTACAGTCCCTACTGTATACCCAGCTAAGCCATCACCCACAGAAGACACAGTGGCTTTTAACTCCTTAATAGACAGAGCAGCAAGCTACCCTAATGTAGACATGCATTCTGATGCTATAAAAGAGGACTTTCTATTTGATATGCTGGCAACATCAGAAAGAAGTGTCAAAACTCTCCCCATGTTAAAGGGCGTCCTAAAGCACGCAAATGACATATTCAAAGACACTGCTAGGGCACGTGTCATCAACCCTAGAGTAGAGAAGAAGTATAAGGCTGCACCAGTAGACCCTACATACATCAGGGGACAACTGCCTTTAGACTCATTGGTGGTATCCAACGCACAAAAGCGTGCTAATTCACAAACAACTGGTGAGGCTCCTCCTCCTGACAAGGAGTCCAAGATTTTAGAAGCATCAGGCAAACGAGTAGCAGCTCAAGCAGCAAACTCATGGAGAATAGCCAATACACAGGCCTTGCTGGCCAGATATGACAGGGCGCACTATGATACTTTAGAGGGACTTCTCCAATACTTACCTGGGCCTTACAAAGAGCAGGCAGATGAACTTATACAAGAGGGAAAGCTCATCACCAATGCCTTCATTAAGTGTGCTCTAGACACGGCAGATACAGCTGCCAGATCTATCAACACAAGCGTACTGCTTAGGAGGCACGCATGGCTTCGTATATCTGGTTTTAAAAATGAAGTACAGGCCACAATTCTTAACCAGCCTATAAATCCAGATTTCTTGTTTGGTCCAGCAGTTGACTCCATTCTGGACATAATGAAAAAGGACACAGAAACGGCAAAGTCCATGGGAGCTCTTCAGTCGCAACAACACAGGAGCTCCTTTCGTCACTCCAATTAATAAGGAGGAGCGCGAGGTAACACATCGCAGCAATCCTCCACTTACGAAACTAATACGCAATCCACATACAATAAAAACACAAACAGGTTTGGATATAGAGGAAATAATACCACGGGCAGAGGTCGTGGAGGCAATGCCAATAGATCCTCCACTAACACCAAACAGTGACTTCTTGGCACTACCGCCAGACCATATAACACCGGTCGGGGGAAGACTACAACAGATCCTGCCAGTCTGGTTAGACATCACTACAGACAGGTGGGTCAGGCAAATTATCCAACATGGCTATTGCCTAGAACTCACGTCAACACCACCCAACATACTACCCGTGCACCGTCCAATGTCACAGAAACATATAACATTACTGCAGCAAGAGGCCATCAGTATGCTACAAAAGGGGGCCATAGAACCGGTCCCACTCCAACACCAAGGAACGGAAGTATACTCACTATACTTCCTCATTCCAAAAAAGGACAGTTCTCTCAGACCAATATTGGACCTCAGGCCCATCAACCTGTACATCTTATCAGAGCATTTTCATATGCTCACTCTCCAACAAGTCTTACCACTGCTTCGCCAGGGAGACTTCCTAGCAACTCTAGACCTCAAAGACGCATACTTTCATATACCAATACACCCTGCTCACAGAAAGTATCTGAGGTATACTATTCAAGGACAACACTACCCGTTCAAAGTCCTACCATTTGGTGTGACAACAGCTCCACGGGTGTTCACCAAATGTCTAGCAACAGTGGCAGCACATCTCAGGAGACAACACATTCATGTGTACCCATATCTGGACGATTGACTAATTCACACGCCATCAGCCCAGCAATGTGCCAGCCACATGTCAAAGACCATTCATCTCCTGCACAACCTAGGCTTCTCGCTAAACTACCCGAAGTCGCACCTGCAACCCTCCCATGTTCAACAGTACCTGGGAGCAACAATAGATACACTAGCAGCAAAGGCATATCCGAACGCAGCACGAATAAACGGAATGCAAATGTTAATCCAAAAGTTCAGACATCAACACTCATTGCCAGCTCGAGTGTTTATGCAACTCATAGGCATGATGGCCTCGTGCATATTCATAGTGCCTCATGCCAGGTTACACATGCGTCCGCTCCAGGAGGGCCTAGCAAGGCTGTTGAATCAGGCTCAAGGGCAATTACGGTACCTAGTGTTGGTGACAAGTCGAGCATACAACTCTCTGCATTGGTGGAATCCACAAAACCTTTGCAAAGGACGACTGTTCCAAGAGCCTATCCCACAAATAGTGATGATAGCGGACGCATCCCTGCTAGGCTGGGGAGCCCATGTCCTGCATTACACAGTTCGGGGACTATGGACTATACAACAGAAAAAGATGCACATCAACCTTCTGGAGTTGATGGTGATCTTTCTAGCTCTAAAAGCATTCAAAAAACACTTATGCAACAAGACTGTGTTGATCCGGACAGACAACATGACCGCTATGTATTATATTCAAAAACAAGGAGGAACACACTCCCCACAGCTGTCGCACCTAGCTCAAAGCATGTGGAAATGGGCCATTCAGAGGAACATGTTTCTCATGGCAGAACACCTCCCAGGCAAAGACAATCAAATAGCCTGTGAGAAGGTGGCCTGATATGCAGTGCTCACTATTCTAGTGACCACTATGTATCAGTCCAGCAACCCTTATTGATGATTGGTTGTAAGTCAACCTTATAGACCAGCTATCCTAGTAGCGTGGATACGAGCAGTCTAAGGCTAAAGACTCGAGAGGGCGTGTTAAGCCAGCTGTTATACCACATATACCCCTTGAACACCAAGTGAAAGGACACCACACAAGTGTTATGAAAATAAACAGTTATTTATTAAAGATCACAACAGCCCTGTACTCTTTATGAGGACAGGGTACTAAGCATAAACCAAATCTCTTACAAAAATACTTAAGTTAGCACAGTATATACAAATGCCCGAGGGGCACGGAAAACCATATACTCTGAAAGTGGAATGCGAAATTACTAGCAGGTAAGTACAGTACTAATAGCTTTTGGAATCGCTAGGACTTGACTAGGGAATCGTTAGATTACTTCTAGGAGGCCTAGGGGACTCGGGTGCAGTGTGTGCACTCTCACGCGAGATGCGGGACAAAAGTCTATGGTAGCTAGGAATTAGAAAGTTAGTGTTCTCGGGCGAACCCGACCTGGTAGGGAGAAAACGAAAGTAGATTCTGACCCTTGGATAGTGAGGCTATGCTGGGGCACCGAAATGCCGAAGTTACCTAGCCCAGGGGCTGCAGCTGCATAGGTCTGAAAAGACGTCGGGAATCCTCGTAGACGGACCAGGAGCCGGAAGAAAAGATGCTGGCCGGTGACCAGTGAAGAAAGTTCAGTTGGATCCAAGCCTGGATCTCGAAGATAGATGACACCTGAAAGCAGAGGGGACCAAGTTCGAGACTACTAGCCAGTAGTCAGTGGGCACCAGGAGGGCACCGGATGGTAGCCACCTCGACAAGGTGAGTGGGTGACGCTTGACTCGAAGATCTCACGGACCAGGAGGCGTTGTCGGCGACCAGGGTGGAGGATCGAGCTGTCCCACGAAGATGGAAGCTGTCGGCGTCGCTGGACCCAGGATTGGGCAACAAAGCCTTGGCAAATTCAAGCCCACGCGGTGGACCTAAAATGGCGTCTGGAGTGGACCAGGAGGGTCCGGGGTGCCTCTCTTGAACAAGGAAGCAAGGGCCAGCCTGGAGCAACCAGACCAGCAGTCGTGAAGTCGTTGGGCGTCGTTTAGAAGGCCACAAGCCAGCCGGCTAGTAGCCAAACAACGCGGTGCACAGCAAACAGCAGAAGGGCCCCACGCCGATCGTGGAGATGCAGGGGGGCTGATCTTGGGTGCTGGAGCTGCGCAGGGTCGGGGCTTCTCGGACCCCAAAGCACTCACCAGTGGAGGACACGGTGGGCTTGCAGTAAAGATGTCGTGCAGTCTTGGCGATCGTCGGTCCCTTGAGGTCTCGTCGCACTCACGGTTCTCAGCTTGGCTGTAGAGGTGAGTAGAGGTCAGAGGTGCCAGGGAAGCCGGGTCTCGTCGAGCTGGGTCGTCGGATTCGTGATGAAGGACTTGCAGCAGACCGCAGTGTTCTTTAGGATGGTGCCCGCTTGATGCAGGGTGACTACTCCTTAGCCACAAGGGAGAATCTTGAAGAAGAAATCGTGAAGTCCTTTCGAAGAAAGTGGTATCTTGATTCCAAAGATGATCTAATTTTAACAGGGGGCCCGCTCCCATCTTTATACTAAAAAAGGGGGCTGACCCGGTGACTAGGTCCTGCCTATGGGTGGGACTAGGTGGGGGGTGGTTACACCCCTCAGCCATGCCGGACTTCCCCAGGCCAGGGGCTGGTGTGCCCCTGGAACTGGTTCAGACCGGCCTATGCGTAGTGAGCACCGGGGTGCCACTCAGCAGTCACCTTCCTGAAAAGCCCTGCCTACCCAGGATACACAAAACCATGTCTGGGACGGCGCTAGCACCGCCCCTGACAGGAAACCCTTTGTCCAGGCTCCCCTCACTGGGAGGACTCCCAGCTGCAGGGGGTCAGACTCGTGTCTGTGGTGGCAGCATCCATTTTGTGGAGCTGAGGCTTCAGTTAACTTTAACCGGGGTTCACAGTTACATACATGTCGTGTCCCTCTAGAAGGGTGGAATGCTAACCCCGTCGCCAGAATTGGCGAGGGGTTAGTATTCCAATTCGTATGACACCTTACTCGACATGTTTTGATAAAGCAATACCAAAGATAGCATTTAACCGCGAGGATTATAATGCACTTAAGAGTATATGGTATGCGATATCATGGAACAGCTATTAGGACTTGATTCCGCAAGCTGCAGACAGGCTCAGCTCATGCCAGAGCACCATCTCACATGATTCCAAGCACTCTGCCTTCAGGATTGTCAAGGCCTGCCATAGGAGTGACTGATAGGAATCTGTGTGTCCATTTTAGGGTTAGGTATAGGTATACTACACCTACAGCAAAGGGTGATTACACGACTTTGCCCCAGCTGTCATGCAGCCAGTTGTGTCAGATTTAGGAGGCCAGCCAGGGGTGGCATAATACATGCTGCAGCCCCTGGCAGCCCTGGGTACACCCATGCCCTGAGTTACAGGGTCTGATAGGGTGGCCCAGTACCAATTGGAAATGTACCTAGGGTACATGGAATCCATTTTAAAGAGAGAGCAGTAGGCCTGGGGTCCTGATTGGCAGGATCCCAGGTCGACTATGTCCAAAACCAGCTAAAACACAGGGCAAAAAGTTGGGGGCAACCAGAGTCAGGATGTACCTTCCTACACAACCCCCCCCCAAACGAAAGGAGATAAGGCTATCCTTGTCCAGGTAAGCCTCTATTACCTAAGTGGCCATATAAGGAAGGACCAGCTCTGGCTTGGTTTCCCCCTGTGTCATGGTCCACTAGGCAACCCCTCACCCTAAGGGTATCTGAGGGTCTCCACCATAGGGAATCTCTGTCTCTGGTGTGTCTTGGGAAAGAAGAAGGCTGATGCTGGGATGGAGTGCTGAAGTGAGGCTCCTCTACCTTTGGGCTCAACTTCCTCCAATCACCATTCATCATGTGTGCCTTTCTTTCTTTAGCTGAGATGCACTGAGCTCTCAGGGTCAGCCTCTGGCTACCTAAAGCTGGAGGCTGAGTCCCTCTGTTTGGCTTACTGGAGGGACAGGTCAGGTCTGGGGTTTTTAGGCCCCATGTTTGGCTGTGCCCAACAGTGTCCAGCTGTGGGAGTTCCCTAACTACTTTTAAGGGGGATCCCTCAGGAGTCTGTTCTATTTTCACTTGGCCAGGTTTACCAGCTTCAGTGATCCTAATCTGCTGATTAAGGGGTTCCTTTGGACAGGGTGCCCTTTGGGGTCCACCACTGGCCTCCCTGGTCTCTTCAGCCCTGGGCTGACTGAGGCAGGGTAGAGAGGTGCAGGTTACCTGCTCCAGACTGGGTCCCACCTGGGAAGGGTCCACTGCCATCAGGGGCTCTGCCAGGCTAGGCCTGACTACCTCTGGGGCAGTTCCTTCAACAGGGGTAGAGTCAGTTCCCTGAGGAGGCTGGCTCTCACCTAGTGTCTGGGAGGGGGAAGACTCTTCTTCCTCCTCAATGCTCTCTGTTTGAGTGGAGTGATCCATTGTTTCAGGCTTCACAACCTCACTATCTGTCTGAGTAGAGGCTGAGACCATTTCAACCTTGCCAACCTTTTCAGGAGGGCACTCAGTTTGTGTTTGGGCTGTGACTGTCACAGCCCTCCTATCCTGTTCTGGAAAGTCTGTCTGAGCCTGGGCAGTGGCTACCACTGCCCTTCCAACCTTTTCAGGGAGGACTGGTGCTTGGACTGGGGCTGTAGCTATTACTGCCCCACTAACCTGTCTGGATAGGCCTATCATTCTGGAATGAGTTTCTTGTTCCACCTCAGCCCATGCTGAGAGTTCCAGGTCATTCCCCAGTAAGCAATCTACAGGTAGGTTATCTGTCACTGCCACTCTCATGGGCCCTGTGACATTACCCCAGCTGAGCTTGACTACTGCCATGGGATGCCTTCTCTTCATTCCATGAATGTCTGTCACCTGATAAGTAAAACCAGGGGTCAGTTGAGCAGAGGGGACCAGATGGTCACTCACCATGGTGAGGCTGGCCCCTGTGTCTCTGAATGCCTCAACTTTCTGACCATTCACTAAAACCTCTTGTCTATACTTGCCCAAAATGTGGGGTCCAGTAGTGAAGTTGGCAAACCCCATGCCAGTCTCACAGACAAGAGTGTGGTCAGGGAACCTGGCTAAGCCATAGTCCTCCTGTTGGCCCAGAGTAATGCCCACCACATTCTTGGGGGCACTCCCACCACCTGGGGGATTACCACTAGTGGTAACAGGAGGTTTAGGAGTATTACCTGGGGGTGTATTTCCCTTATTGCCATTTTTAGGGCAACTGGCATCACTTTTGTAATGGCCCACCTGTTTACAGGTATGACAATAAGGTTTCTTTTGCTCTGAAGGAGTGTTCTGGGACCCACCACCCTTGTTGGAGTTTTGGGGCCCTTGGGAAGTCTTCTCTGTGGATTTATCCCCACCCTTCTCTTGAGGCTTGGTTGATTCCTTTTTCTGGTCACCACCCTGGTTTTTAGGCCTAACCCTGGTTCTGACCCATTTGTCTGCCCTCTTACCCAATTCCTGTGGAGAGGTCAACTCAGAGTCTACCAGGTGCTGATGTAATAGCTGGTTCTGACAATTACTTAAGATTTGCTCCCTCATAATTAGATTATACAATCCTTTAAAATCAGTAACCTTACTACCCAGTAGCCAGCCTTCAAAAGCCTTAGTGGCACAATCAACAAAGTCAGTCCAATCTTGAGACTGAGTTTTCTGGGTGTCTCTGAACAGCATCCTGTATTGTTCAGTGGTTAAACCAAACCCATCAACCAGTACATTCTTCAAGACTTGGTAATTGTTAGCATCCTCCACCCTTGTGGTGAGGAGCTTATCTCTACCTTTACCATCAAAGGAGAGCCACAAGATAGCTGCCCACTGACTTTGGGGAACACCCTGCACAGTGCAGGCTCTCTCCAAAGCAGTAATCCATTTGTGGATGTCATCCCCTTCCCTAAAGGGGGGCACTATCTTATTCAGGTGCTTTTTATCAAAACTCCTTTCCCTATTGCTAGGTTTATTGCTGCCACCAGTGGGAACTAGCCCACATAATTCTTGCTCTCTAGCAAGGGCAAGTCTCTCTTTGGCCAGGGCAAGTTCTTCCCTTTCAATCCTCAGTTTGACTGCCCTTTCTTCAGCTTCATACACTCTCCTCTTAGGGGAAGACATTCCTCTGTGAGAAGAGTTGAGAGAGCCATTGGTTCGAAAGGATCTGCTAGAGCCTCTTGATAGAGACCTAACTCGTCCATTCCCAATGTTAAGCTGACCTGAGAGTGGGCCCAGGAGTCCCCCAGTACCAAGCTCATGTCTGCTTAAGTTGGACCTGCTTAGTCTACTGACTTCTAGCTGTCCCTTATCTGCCTCATCCCCTGATAACTCATCCTCATCCTCAGCAACATCTGCCTCAAGGAGGGGATGGATATCAAAGGGACCCTGTAAGGAGGGCAAACTTCCATCTGGATTAGAAGGGTCTGGGTTACCAGCCCTACTGGCATCATAAGCCTCTAAGAGACCAATCAGAAAGGAAGTGGTGGGGTTAGACCCCTGTTTTAGTTTCCTGAGAGTACACACTTGTCTCATCTCATGGAAGCTAAGAGCAGTATATTTAGAAGGGATGACCTGTGGAGGGTCAACTGACACAAGGGGAGACTCAGTGTTTCCTCCTGTGACCGACATACTGCTTCTAGTGTGGTGTAAGTGATGCACCTACCTACACTATGTGTTACCTACTGGTCCCTTGCTAGAGTTGTAGCCAAGGTGTGCTAAGCCTTGAGGAGCTACAACAGCTGGTTCAGTAGAACTCAGAGTATTCTAAGCTTTAGTTATATGTACCTAACAGTACTTATGTGATCTTTCAGCAAGATATTCTTAGGATACGTGTGGTAAAACAACAGCAAGCTCAAATCCCACCGCTGCCACCAATGTGAGAAGGTGGCCTGATATGCAGTGCTCACTATTCTAGTGACCACTATGTATCAGTCCAGCAACCCTTATTGATGATTGGTTGTAAGTCAACCTTATAGACCAGCTATCCTAGTAGCGTGGATACGAGCAGTCTAAGGCTAAAGACTCGAGAGGGCGTGTTAAGCCAGCTGTTATACCACATATACCCCTTGAACACCAAGTGAAAGGACACCACACAAGTGTTATGAAAATAAACAGTTATTTATTAAAGATCACAACAGCCCTGTACTCTTTATGAGGACAGGGTACTAAGCATAAACCAAATCTCTTACAAAAATACTTAAGTTAGCACAGTATATACAAATGCCCGAGGGGCACGGAAAACCATATACTCTGAAAGTGGAATGCGAAATTACTAGCAGGTAAGTACAGTACTAATAGCTTTTGGAATCGCTAGGACTTGACTAGGGAATCGTTAGATTACTTCTAGGAGGCCTAGGGGACTCGGGTGCAGTGTGTGCACTCTCACGCGAGATGCGGGACAAAAGTCTATGGTAGCTAGGAATTAGAAAGTTAGTGTTCTCGGGCGAACCCGACCTGGTAGGGAGAAAACGAAAGTAGATTCTGACCCTTGGATAGTGAGGCTATGCTAGGGCACCGAAATGCCGAAGTTACCTAGCCCAGGGGCTGCAGCTGCATAGGTCTGAAAAGACGTCGGGAATCCTCGTAGACGGACCAGGAGCCGGAAGAAAAGATGCTGGCCGGTGACCAGTGAAGAAAGTTCAGTTGGATCCAAGCCTGGATCTCGAAGATAGATGACACCTGAAAGCAGAGGGGACCAAGTTCGAGACTACTAGCCAGTAGTCAGTGGGCACCAGGAGGGCACCGGATGGTAGCCACCTCGACAAGGTGAGTGGGTGACGCTTGACTCGAAGATCTCACGGACCAGGAGGCGTTGTCGGCGACCAGGGTGGAGGATCGAGCTGTCCCACGAAGATGGAAGCTGTCGGCGTCGCTGGACCCAGGATTGGGCAACAAAGCCTTGGCAAATTCAAGCCCACGCGGTGGACCTAAAATGGCGTCTGGAGTGGACCAGGAGGGTCCGGGGTGCCTCTCTTGAACAAGGAAGCAAGGGCCAGCCTGGAGCAACCAGACCAGCAGTCGTGAAGTCGTTGGGCGTCGTTTAGAAGGCCACAAGCCAGCCGGCTAGTAGCCAAACAACGCGGTGCACAGCAAACAGCAGAAGGGCCCCACGCCGATCGTGGAGATGCAGGGGGGCTGATCTTGGGTGCTGGAGCTGCGCAGGGTCGGGGCTTCTCGGACCCCAAAGCACTCACCAGTGGAGGACACGGTGGGCTTGCAGTAAAGATGTCGTGCAGTCTTGGCGATCGTCGGTCCCTTGAGGTCTCGTCGCACTCACGGTTCTCAGCTTGGCTGTAGAGGTGAGTAGAGGTCAGAGGTGCCAGGGAAGCCGGGTCTCGTCGAGCTGGGTCGTCGGATTCGTGATGAAGGACTTGCAGCAGACCGCAGTGTTCTTTAGGATGGTGCCCGCTTGATGCAGGGTGACTACTCCTTAGCCACAAGGGAGAATCTTGAAGAAGAAATCGTGAAGTCCTTTCGAAGAAAGTGGTATCTTGATTCCAAAGATGATCTAATTTTAACAGGGGGCCCGCTCCCATCTTTATACTAAAAAAGGGGGCTGACCCGGTGACTAGGTCCTGCCTATGGGTGGGACTAGGTGGGGGGTGGTTACACCCCTCAGCCATGCCGGACTTCCCCAGGCCAGGGGCTGGTGTGCCCCTGGAACTGGTTCAGACCGGCCTATGCGTAGTGAGCACCGGGGTGCCACTCAGCAGTCACCTTCCTGAAAAGCCCTGCCTACCCAGGATACACAAAACCATGTCTGGGACGGCGCTAGCACCGCCCCTGACAGGAAACCCTTTGTCCAGGCTCCCCTCACTGGGAGGACTCCCAGCTGCAGGGGGTCAGACTCGTGTCTGTGGTGGCAGCATCCATTTTGTGGAGCTGAGGCTTCAGTTAACTTTAACCGGGGTTCACAGTTACATACATGTCGTGTCCCTCTAGAAGGGTGGAATGCTAACCCCGTCGCCAGAATTGGCGAGGGGTTAGTATTCCAATTCGTATGACACCTTACTCGACATGTTTTGATAAAGCAATACCAAAGATAGCATTTAACCGCGAGGATTATAATGCACTTAAGAGTATATGGTATGCGATATCATGGAACAGCTATTAGGACTTGATTCCGCAAGCTGCAGACAGGCTCAGCTCATGCCAGAGCACCATCTCACATGATTCCAAGCACTCTGCCTTCAGGATTGTCAAGGCCTGCCATAGGAGTGACTGATAGGAATCTGTGTGTCCATTTTAGGGTTAGGTATAGGTATACTACACCTACAGCAAAGGGTGATTACACGACTTTGCCCCAGCTGTCATGCAGCCAGTTGTGTCAGATTTAGGAGGCCAGCCAGGGGTGGCATAATACATGCTGCAGCCCCTGGCAGCCCTGGGTACACCCATGCCCTGAGTTACAGGGTCTGATAGGGTGGCCCAGTACCAATTGGAAATGTACCTAGGGTACATGGAATCCATTTTAAAGAGAGAGCAGTAGGCCTGGGGTCCTGATTGGCAGGATCCCAGGTCGACTATGTCCAAAACCAGCTAAAACACAGGGCAAAAAGTTGGGGGCAACCAGAGTCAGGATGTACCTTCCTACATAGCCGACCTGCTCAGCAGGCACAGTCAACAGATGCACGAATGGGAGATTCACCCCAATGTGGTCCAACCATTCTTCCGGCAGTGGCGACAACCGCAGATAGATCTGTTTGCCACAAGCGAAAACGCAAAATGCCAGTACTTTGCCGCCAGGTTCCCACATCCGCAGTCGCAGGACAATGCGATATGGATGAACTGGTCTGGCAAATTTGCGTATGCTTTTCCCCCAGCTCCATTAATACCGCTAGTGGCACGCAAGATGCGCCAACATTCGCTGACGCTAATCCTAGTTGCTCCCACATTGGCGAGGCAACCATGGTACACAACGTTCCTAGAACTGTCAGTTGTGCCTCATCAAAGACTGCGACTAACACCCAGTCTTGTAACTTAGAACCATGGCGAAATACAACACCCAGACCCGCAACAGCTGAACCTGGCGATCTGGCTCCTGAAATCCTAGAGTTTGGATACATGAACTTGCCTCCAGACTGCATGAATATTATCAAAGAGGCAAGAAGACCCACTACCAGGGCATGTTATGCAGCTAAGTGGAAACGCTTCGTCATTTACTGCAGTAACAACGATATAAACCCATTAGACGCTTCGACACAAAACATTATTTGCTATCTCTTGCACCTACAACGTTGCAATTTAGCCTACTCATCCATCAGGATACATCTAGCTGCGTTGGCAGCATATCTCCAAAACAGGCAACACCTTTCACTATTTAGAGTGCCAGCAATTAAAGCATTTATGGAGGGACATAAACTAGTAATTCCCCCAAGGCACCCACCTTCACCAGTCTGGAATCTAAACATTTTTTTAACCAGACTTATGGGACCACCTTTTGAACAACTACACTCATTCGAACTACAATTTCTTACTTGGAAGGTGGCTTTCCTTATTGCCATTACTTCACTTAGAAGAGTTAGTGAGCTGCAAGCACTAACTATTCAAGAGCCATTCATTCAAGTACATGCGAATAGAGTAGTTCTCAGAACAAACCCTAAATTCATGCCAAAAGTGGTATCCCATTTTCATATAAATCAAACAATAGACCTGCCAGTGTTCTTTCAAAACCCACAGACAGTTGCTGAAAGGGCCTTGCATACTCTAGATGTCAAAAGAGCTCTTCTTTACTATATTGATAGAACTAAGGCGTTTCGAAAAACAAAACAGTTGTTTGTTGCTTTCTCACCACAACACAAAGGCAACCCTATTTCTAAATCCGGTATAGCCAGATGGATCGTTAAATGCATTCAGATATGTTTCTTAAAAGCAAAACAGGGGGGGGAGGAGCCAAGATGGCGATCGGAACAGTCGTATAGGCTCCCGGCTCCGCAAGCCTTTGATTCCCGCACCTACATCCTGACCTCCATCCTGTGATTGTGCTTTGACGGGACGACGGTGAAAGCGTGCTGCCACTGCTCGCGTCCCTCCGAGGTCTCTGCCTGCCCGACAGCCAGAGATATTGTCGGATTTGTCTGGCGGCCATCATAGCCTTGGCTCCGGGACCCGTGCTGTCCTACACCGCTGGATGCTGCTGGAGCGGCATCGGCCAGTCGAGCCGGAGCGGAGCTGACACTCTGAGGCGCCCCGCCTGCCGCTGGGGGTAACAGACGAGATCCTTTCGCTGCAGCGCGGCTTCTCGCCACGAGCGGACTGCACACATTGGCGTGATGGGTGCCCACTGAGACTACCTCCCCTCGGCCCCATCTTCCTGTGATCCCCCTATTGAGGTGGAAATGGCCGCTGGCTCCCTGAATGGGGATGTGGGTGCTATCTTGCCTCACACCGGGACACCCTGCCTAGTTTCATGCTGTCTGCTGATCGGCGCGTGTCCTCTCGTGGTGGGGAGCTGTTGGGTTTGCAGCCTGCGCCAACCCGTGGAGACGTTCTGGCCGCTCTTGCTGATTTACGGGCTACATGGCAAGCTGATTCCCGGGAGCTGGGTAGGAAACTTGACGATGTCGCGCTCACACTGGGACGGGCACGACTGGCCAGCTCCCGCTGTTGTGTGGATCCACCTTTGCCGGCTCTTGAGGGGGCTACTATGTTACCACTCACGTGTGAAGAGGAGCGAATCATTCCTGGCTGTGTAGGTGTATGCTGACGGTCGTTCGCCAGCTTTAACTGCGCTACATTGTTTCACTCTCCGCTGAGGATTGAGACTTTATCCACGATGTCGCCACTACTGTCTCAAACGCTGGTTCTGCAGCTCCTGACCCCCTCTGTTGCCTCCGCCTCGCAAGCTTCTTTCTCCCGACGGTGGAGGGAGTGTCATCCTGCGAACGTGGGGGTATTCATTTTTTGGAACTACGGATCTATCAGTGACTGGCAACGCCCATTTTGTTTTCCTACTCCTCTTCATTGCCTAGGCCATTTTGTCCCTTTGTTCTGTTTGGGGCGGGCTCTCCTCGGGGGTCACGATTCGGGGGATTTCTACGCTCTGGCCAGGGCTGAGGAGGTTCCTTTCATGAACTGTGACTGATTGGCAGGCGAAGGCTCGGGCTGGGACGCTTCTATGGCATATTTAGATGTACGATACGCGATGTCTCTCCCCACTTCATGCTGTAACTGATTTTTGCTGCTCTTGATTCTTGCTGGTGGGGTGGAGGTCGAATGCATGGCTGGGGAGACCGGGAGCGCGTGGATTTGGCCCTCCTTCAGTTTTATAGACTTCCTTTTTCTTTTCTTTCTTTTCTTTCTGTTTCTATATTTCGGGTACTTCTTTTTTTGGGCGACAGGCACACTGCTAGGGGGGGGGGGGGGGGGGGGGGTAGGCCGTAGCCTCTGCATGCGTGTAGGGGGGGGGGGGGTTTAATTTGTCCGTTTTAGTTTCTATGGGCCTTAGTTTTTTCTTCTTTCCACCTTCCTTTCTCTCCTTATTTCTGTCTTTGGGTCCGTAGGTTGGTCCGATACGCGGTGGGTAGTGACCGGCATGTGACATAATGTGTGCTTACATATCCTGATGTATATCCTGTTATGCCGCTACTCCGATTGTAATTTTACCTTTGTCTATTGGATTTCACCTGATGCACGTTGCCCACCCATGTCGTAGGTGGATTGACTGGACTCTGATCCTTCTTCGTACTATATATTGAAAAATGTCTTTAAATTTTTAAAAAAATTAACCTTCATTTCTCTTGCTTCTCGGTAGTATGATTGGATCCAGTGTAAATCTGATTGTTTGTCAATTGGTATTGATGTGCTACTGAGTCGCCGTATGGCTTGCAACAGTGCTTAAAATTGTCTCGAGGCCGGCCAGATGGTTGTGGGCCCGTATTTGTTTGCTGACTTTGCACAATAAAGGTTTCAAAAAAAAAAAACGCACCTTAACAGTTCCCCCTAGGGCGCATTCTACACGCAAACTAGGGGCATCCATGGCTTTCCAAGGAAATATTCCTTTACACAAAATTTGTAGAGCAGCCACATGGACAACCATACATACATTTACCAAACACTACTGTGTAGATGTACATTCCAAACAGCAAGCTGCTGTAGGACAGGCTGTTCTCAAAACTCTTTTTCAGACTGCTGCAGCTGGCACAGGCAACCACCTCTAAGGGAGAGACTGCTATACATTCTATGCACAGATATGAATTCAGCAGCTCACATGCCTCGAACGGAATATGCTACTTACCAGTATGCATCTGTTCTTGGCATGCAGGGCTGCTGACATTCATATCGCCCACCCTCCTCCCCGGTGCCTGTCGCAGCTGTAGCATTCACTCTTTGCATGGCCATCTCTTACTATACTATACTCCATCTCTGCCACAATGGCGAAAAACAATCTAAGGATGGAGAGGATGCCCATGCGCACTGTAGTCCGAGGGAGGAGCCACCTATCTCGTGATACTTCGAAGACTCTTCCAGGACAACAATGTGCAATCATCCGGACCCAACACTAGGCGGCGATCTATGCACAGATATGAATGTCAGCAGCCCTACATGCCAAGAACAGATGCATACTGGTAAGTAGCATATTCCTTTGCAGACATGGCACACAGTGTTGTGTCAAATGCAAAAACAGTTGATGGACAGAATGCAGAACAATGTCATACATTCACCCCAGTACAGAGATCTGGGCCTAAATCCATCGTTTTTTTTGCACTCCACACCACCCCAGTTCAGACATGGCCACAGGGTTGTGTGCCATGTCGACTTTTCACTTTTCTCTGCACCAAGATAAGCAGGCTGAAATGGCAGTTGGCATGAGCTTGTTGAGGGTTTCTTAGGGTGGGCCAATTCATACTGCAGCCCTAAGGGATCCTCTTTAGTCCCAGTTCCTTGGTACCAGGGAGACCATTAACTAGGGACATGGAGCCTAAAGTCGTGGCAATTGTGGAACGATGTTACAGTTTAGAGAAAGATCAAGGAGTGAGTTTATTACCTCAAGTGTAAATGCATCCCTGCATGTGGGCACTCTGTGGTGGTTCGTTGTAATGAAACAACTGACTCCAATAAATATAATCAATAAATGTTCATTTGATTTCAAAAGATCCGTACTTTACTTGAAAGTTTTTAACTGATACATTCTCAGTCTTCAATATCCAAAGTATTTTTCAAAGTTCATCATATAACACCAAGGTTAACCATACGAGCTCCGATGCATTTCGAGCCGGTTGGCTCTTTGTCAAGGAGCACTACAAAAGAATGCAAAGTAATGTACTCATCAATATGTAGAAATGTCATGATTCAATTACATCATGTAACGTGATAACATTTTCAGTGCATGCTTATCAAATGGTGCGGGGTGACATGCTAGGGGATCCGGGGTGAAGGGGTGGTTTGTGGGTGGGCTGAGCGGAGTGAGGGATCGGGGTGTGATGATGATCACAAGCGGAAGGTGAGAGGAATTGGGAAGCGCGTGATTAGTGAGTTGAATTTCGAATGTGGAATTCTTTTTTTTTTTTGGAAAACCTTTATTTGTAAAAAGTACACCGCTATTCAGCCGTACAACCCGGAGGCCAGGCAGCATTGAGGCAGCAGGAAAGGTTGTGTACAATACCATGAGCAGAAACAATCAGGTTTAATTTTTAAATAACATCGAACCAAGAAATAAATAAACCGTGAGGTAGAAAGGCCTATAAGGCCGAGAGAGAGAGGTGTGCATTAAGCACGAAAGAAAATAGAAGAGAAAAAAGGTAGGCTGAGGACAATATGGATACAGCGGACTTGTGTAGCGGGAGGAGGTTGAGGGCTGCACACCCAAGGCAGCACACATTGGGAATAACAACAGTGAGTCACGGGGGAGGTAGCACAACAGGATAGGCAATCTGGAACCACAGGTAGGGGGCACTAAGGGGGAAGCTGGACCTCGGACTCGGGCTCCACGGGGGGGTCGCAAATGTCACCTCTATAAGAATTCCAGGCACTCCACACAGACCTCCACGTCCTAGGTTTGCCCCTGGCCACATACACCGTCTTCTCACGCAGCATGCACCAGTCCATATTGGATTCCCATAGGCCGAGCGAGGGAGGAGCAGGCGCACCCTATTTCTGGGCGATGTCTCTTTTGGCCACCATGTTACCCAAGGTGACCCATCGGGTCTGCGCAACGCTATAATCAGTCGGGCCCCAAATGTTGAGGAGGCATCTCCGGGCCTCAGCCGGCAGGGCCACACCAGTCACCTCTTTCATCACATCATGCACAAGTGTCCAATACCGGGCCACACCAGGACATTCCCATATGATGTGCAGGAAGGTCCCAAGCATACCACAGCCCCGTCGGCACATACCATCCGTAGACAGGCCCATATGTATAAGTCTGGGGCCGGTGACATACACCCTGTGCAATATCTTCAGCTGCACCAGGCGGAGCCGTGCCGATATGGCCACCTCTCTAGGAGAGGAAATCGCCGATTGCCACTCTTCGTCATCCACCTCAATACCGTCATGCACCCAGAGCTCTCTCAATCGCACCAACAAATCAACTCGCACATTAATAAGCTTTTTATAGGTTAGGGAGATAGCGCTGTCCGGCATATGACCGTCCAGCACCCGATCTTCCAGGGGAGATGATTCGGGGATCGCCCCCCCATCCGACACGTAGGGGGAAAGGGCATGACTAAGCTGAGCGTGTCGGAAGTATTCCGTAGCTGCCAGTTGGAACTCAGATTGCAACACCTCAAACGACTTAACCCTTCCCCTGGCCACCATGTCCCCAACCTTGGATATCCCAATGGTGTCCCACCTGTCAAAGCCCCTAGTATGCCACAGCTTCCCCAGTACGTCGGAATCAAACAGCGGGGTGGCTATGGTGACCCTGTCTTGCCAGCCCAAAGTTTTAGTGACTGCGCGCCATATATGCACCATCGTCTTGGTGGGACCCGTAAGCTTCCGATCCAGAGACCTGGAGTACAACGCTCTGTAGTAGTTCCCATCTCCCACGAGCCACCGATCCATAGCGTAGCCCGGGTTGATCGCCGGGCCGTAGAGGCCGTGATTGAGTGCCGCGAGCTGGGACGCCCAGTAGTAGCGCCGCACGTCAGGCAGGGCAATGCCCCCATCGTAACTCGGTATGGTCAGCTTAGCCAGCGAGATTCGTGGCCTACCGTCCCACAGCAACGCTCGCTGCAGGGACTCGATATCTGCAAAGTATTTCGCTGGCACGGGATCCTGGGTGTTCTGCAGGGCGTACAGGAAGCGAGGCAACGCCATCATTTTAAAAAGGGCAGCCCTACCCATCAGGGAAATCGGCAACTTTTTCCAGCCCTCGACGTCTCGGCGCAGCCGTTCCAGTGGTGGAAGGAGGTTGTGCGAGTAACGGGCGCGGGAATCCCGCGACACGTAAATGCCCAAATACCGAAAGCCCTATTGGGCTACCTGTATTGAGCACCCACGGGGAAGGCGCGGCGTGTCTCCAGACAGCACATACAACGAGGACTTGGCCCAGTTGATTACTAGGCCTGAGTGGGCCCCGAAGGTCCCCAAGAGGTCGAAGGCCACTATGAGCGAGTGGCAGGGAGAGGTAAGATACAAAAGGATGTCGTCCGCGTAGAGCGACACCCGGTCTTCAAAACCTGGGGACCACGTTATGCCGGAGATATCGGGATGCGTTCTGATCCAAGCCGCCAGGGCGAACAGGAGCGGGGAAAGCGGGCAGCCTTGTCTAGTGCCCCTGTGCAGTGCAAAGGAGGCCGACAACCGGCCATTAACCGCCACATTGGCCAGCGGAGCAGAATACAGTAGTCGGACCCAGCTGATGAAAGCGGGTCCAAACCCCAACTTGGCCAGAACTGCCCACAGGTAGTTCCACTCCAACGAGTCGAAGGCCATAGTGGCGTCGAGAGAAGCAAGGACAGTAGGTTCACGAAGCAGATGTGCACGTGCCATTACCGCGTGAAGCCGCCGCAGATTGAGCGCCGTGTTCCGGTGCGGTATGAAGCCGGACTGGTCCGGGTGGACCAGGTCCGAGATCACACCCACTAGGCGGTTTGCCAATATCTTGGCCAGTATCTTGGGTTCGGCGTTTAAAAGAGAAATGGGTCGATAGGACCGGCAAAGATCACGCGGCTTCCCCTCCTTGTGTATCACCACAATGGTGGCCAACCGCTGGTCGGGGGGGAGTTCTCCCGCCTCACGGGCCTCAAGGAACATGTCCAACAAGGGTGCGGCAAGCGCGTCGGCCTTGAGTTTGTAAAGCTCAACCGGAATGCCGTTGGGCCCCGGCGCTTTGCCAGAGCGTAAGGATTTAATAGCCATGGCCACCTCATCCGCTGTCAGGTCCCGATCCATGTCATCGCGCTCGAGATCCGAGAGGCAGGGAAGCTCAATGTCCTCCAAGAAGGAAGCCGACGCGGACTCCGGAAGGGGGTCCGCGGAGGCGTAAACCTCCTCGAAGTAATCTGCGAAGGACCCAACTATAGCCGCATGGTCTGTGAGGGATAGGCCATCCGCACTCACCAACTCCGGGACCACCCGAGACGCAAGTTCCCTTCTATCAAGCCACGCCAAGAGCTTGCCAGCCTTGTCTCCTGCGTCATATATCCTGCCTTGTTGCTCCCTACTCAGGGCTTTCGCCGCATCAGTGGCAGTCGCCCGGAGCTCAGACTGTTTGAGGGAGAGAGCGTGTAGCAGCTCGGGGGATGGGCCCAGCTCCACTTGGGAGTTGAGCTCAGCAAGGTCGGATTCCAATCGAACCACGTCCTCATCCCGCCGACGGCGGGCCTCCGCTGTAGGAGAGTAGGGTCTGCAATCCTATGATCACCCAGATTTTTTGCTTTTGTTTCACTGGTTTACGACTTTCTCTGGCTGTGGGCCTGCCAATCAGACCCACAGCCTGGCTGTTCTCTTTCTAAATTACTTCATGTACCCTAGGTGCATCTACCAATTGGTACTGGGCCACCTTATCAGACCCTGTAACTCAGGGCATAGGTGTACCCAGGGCTACCAGGGGCTGCAGCACGTATTGTGCCACCCCTGGCTGGCCTCCTAAATTTGACACAACTGGCTGCATGACAGCTGGGGCAAAGTCGTGTAATCACCCTTTGCTGTAGGTGTAGTATACCTATACCTAACCCTAAAATGGACACACAGATTCCTATCAGTCACTCCTATGGCAGGCCTTGACAATCCTGAAGGCAGAGTGCTTGGAATCATGTGAGATGGTGCTCTGGCATGAGCTGAGCCTGTCTGCAGCTTGCGGAATCAAGTCCTAATAGCTGTTCCATGATATCGCATACCATATACTCTTAAGTGCATTATAATCCTCGCGGTTAAATGCTATCTTTGGTATTGCTTTATCAAAACATGTCGAGTAAGGTGTCATACGAATTGGAATACTAACCCCTCGCCAATTCTGGCGACGGGGTTAGCATTCCACCCTTCTAGAGGGACACGACATGTATGTAACTGTGAACCCCGGTTAAAGTTAACTGAAGCCTCAGCTCCACAAAATGGATGCTGCCACCACAGACACGAGTCTGACCCCCTGCAGCTGGGAGTCCTTCCAGCGAGGGGAGCCTGGACAAAGGGTTTCCTGTCAGGGGCGGTGCTAGCACCGTCCCAGACATGGTTTTGTGTATCCTGGGTAGGCAGGGCTTTACAGGAAGGTGACTGCTGAGTGGCACCCCGGTGCTCACTACGCATAGGCCGGTCTGAACCAGTTCCAGGGGCACACCAGCCCCTGGCCTGGGGAAGTCCGGCATGGCTGAGGGGTGTAACCACCCCCCACCTAGTCCCACCCATAGGCAGGACCTAGTCACCGGGTCAGCCCCCTTTTTTAGTATAAAGATGGGAGCGGGCCCCCTGTTAAAATTAGATCATCTTTGGAATCAAGATACCACTTTCTTCGAAAGGACTTCCCGATTTCTTCTTCAAGATTCTCCCTTGTGGCTAAGGAGTAGTCACCCTGCATCCGCAGGCACCATCCTAAAGAACACTGCGGTCTGCTGCAAGTCCTTCATCCCGAATCCGACGACCCAGCACGACGAGACCCGGCTTCCCTGGCACCTCTGACCTCTACTCACCTCTACAGCAAAGCTGAGAACCGTGAGTGCGACGAGACCTCAAGGGACCGACGATCGCCAAGATTGCACGACATCTTTATTGCAAGCCCACCGAGTCTTCCACTGGTGAGTGCTTTGGGGTCCGAGAAGCCCCAACCCTGCGCAGCTCCAGCACCCAAGATCAGCCTCCCTGCATCTCCACGATCGGCGTGGGGCCCTTCTGCTGTTTGCTGTGCACCGCGTTGTTTGGCTACTAGCCGGCTGGCTTGTGGCCTTCTGAACGACGCCCGACGACAACTCTTCTGCTGGTCTGGTTGCTCCAGGCTGGCCCTTGCTTCCTTGTTCAAGAGAGGCACCCCGGACCCTCCTGGTCCACTCCAGACGCCATTTTAGGTCCACCGCGTGGGCTTGAATTTGCCAAGGCTTTGTTGCCCAATCCTGGGTCCAGCGACGCCGGCAGCTTCCATCTTCGTGGGACAGCTCGATCCTCCATCCTGGTCGCCGACAACGCCTCCTGGTCCGTGAGATCTTCGAGTCAAGCGTCACCCACTCACCTAGTCGAGGTGGCTACCATCCGGTGCCCTCCTAGTGCCCACTGACTACTGGCTAGTAGTCTCGAACTTGGTCCCCTCTGCTTTCAGGTGTCATCTATCTTCAAGATCCAGGCTTGGATCCGACTGAACTTTCTTCACTGGTCACCGGCCAGCATCTTTTCTTCCGGCTCCTGGTCCGTCTACGAGGATTCCCGACGTCTTTTCAGACCTATGCAGCTGCAGCCCCTGGGCTAGGTAACTTCGGCATTTCGGTGCCCCAGCATAGCCTCACTATCCAAGGGTCAGAATCTACTTTCGTTTTCTCCCTACCAGGTCGGGTTCGCCCGAGAACACTAACTTTCTAATTCCTAGCTACCATAGACTTTTGTCCCGCATCTCGCGTGAGAGTGCACACACTGCACCCGAGTCCCCTAGGCCTCCTAGACGTAATCTAACGATTCCCTAGTCAAGTCCTAGCGATTCCAAAAGCTATTAGTACTGTACTTACCTGCTAGGAATTTCGCATTCCACTTTCAGAGTATATGGTTTTCCGTGCCCCTCGGGCATTTGTATATACTGTGCTAACTTAAGTATTTTTGTAAGAGTTTTGGTTTGTGCTTAGTACCCTGTCCTCATAAAGAGTACAGGGCTGTTGTGATCTTTAATAAATAACTGTTTATTTTCATAACACTTGTGTGGTGTCCTTTCACTGGGTATTCAAGGGGTATATGTGTGGTAAACAGCTGGCTTAACACGCCCTCTCGAGTCTTTAGCCTTAGACTGCTCGTATCCATGCTACTAGGATAGCTGGTCTATAAGGTTGACTTACAACCAATCATCAATAAGGGTTGCTGGACTGATACATAGTGTTCACTAGAATAGTGAGCACTGCATATCAGGCCACCTTCTCACATTGGTGAGCAGCGGTTGGGATTTGAGCTTGCTGTTGTTTTACCACACGTATCCTAAGAATATCTTGTTGAAAGATCACATAAGTACTGTTAGGTACATATAACTAAAGCTTAGAATACTCTGAGTTCTACTGAACCAGCTGTTGTAGCTCCTCAAGGCTTAGCACACCTTGGCTGCAACTCTAGCAAGGGACCAGTAGGTAACACATAGTGTAGGTAGGTGCATCACTTACACCACACTAGAAACAGTATGTCGGACAAAGGAGGAAACACTGAGGTTCCCCTTGTGTCAGTTGACCCTCCACAGGTCATCTCTTCAAGATATACTGCGCTTAGCTTCCATGAGTTACGACAAGTGTGTACCTCTAGGAAGATTAAGCAGGGGTCTAACCCCACAACTGCCTTTCTGATTGGTCTCTTAGAGACTCATGATGCAAGGAGGGCTGGTAACCCAGACCCTTCTAATTCAGATGGCAACATGCCCTCCTTACAGGGTCCCTTTGATGCCCAGGACCATCCTCTTCAGGCAGCAGATGATGCTGATGATGAGGATGATGATTTGGTATCAGGGGATGAGGCAGAAAAGGAACAGGTAGAAGTCAGCAGACTAACCAGGTCCAACTTAAGCAGACATGAGATGGGCACTAGGGGACCCTTGGGGCCACTCTCAGGTCAGCTTAACATTGGGAATGGACGAGATAGATCTCTATCAAGAGGCTCTATCAGATCCCTTCATACCAATGGCTCTCAACGTTCCTCTCAAAGGGGAATGACATCTCCCCAGAGGAGAATGTATGAAGCTAAGGAAAAGGCAGCCAATCTGAGGATTGAAAGGGAAGAACTTGCCCTGGCCAAAGAGAGGCTTGCCTTTGCTAGAGAGCAACAATTGAGTGGGACAGTCCCCACTGGTGGCAGCATTGTACCTAGCAATAGGGAAAGGAGTTTTGATACAAAACACCTTGGTAAGATAGTGCCCCCCTTTAAACAAGGGGATGACATCCACAAATGGATTACTGCTTTGGAGAGGGCCTGCACTGTGCAAGGTGTTCCCCCAAGTCAGTGGGCAGCTATCTTGTGGCTCTCCTTTGAGGGTAAAGGAAGAGACAAGCTCCTCACCACAAGGGTGGAGGATGCTAATGATTACCAAGTCTTGAAAAATGCACTGATTGATGGGTTTGGCCTAACCACTGAGCAGTACAGGGTGCTGTTCAGGGATACCCAGAAAACTCAGTCTCAAGATTGGGCTGACTTTGTAGATTGTGCCACTAAGGCTTTTGAGGGCTGGTTGCTGGGCAGTAAGGTTACTGATTATAAAGGATTGTACAATTTGATGATGAGAGAGCAAATTTTAAACAATTGTCAGAACCAGTTGTTGCATCAGCATCTTGTTGACTCAGATCTGACCTCTCCCCAAGAATTGGGAAAGAAGGCAGACAGATGGGTTAGAACAAGAGTTAAACAGAACCAGGGCCAGAATCAAGGTGGTCAGAAGAAAGCAGACCAGAAGGGTAAAGATTCAAAAGGGGAACAAAATGACCAGAAGTCTTCGACAGGTCCCCAACAACCCAAAGAGGGTGGGGGTCAGGCTCCCCAAAAGAAGAAAGAAGGCCAATCTAAAAGGTGGTGCCAATACTGTAAAAGTAAAACTCACTGGTTTAGTGAGTGCACCAAGAAAGGAGGAGGGCAGACTCCTGCCACTGCAGCCCCTAAGGCACCTGTGCCCCCTAGTACAGCCAGCAGTGGTAGTGCACCTCCCAAGGGTTTAGTAGGGTTAACCCTGGGTTCTGAGGGGAGTGACAACTTAGTTGGCACCCTCACTCAGGCTGTCCTTGTCAGTACAGGGGATATGGATATGTCCCCTGACATAAGTCCCAATACTTTGGGCAAATACAGACAGACACCTTTTATTAATGGAAAAATGGCTCAGGCCTATAGGGACACTTGTGCCAGTGTCACAATGGTGACACCTAGCTTTGTGGACCCTGGACAGATCATGCCAGGTACAGAATTCCTGGTGACCAATGCAAGCAATGTCACTACCAATCATAGTATGGCAATTGTAGCTTTCTCCTGGGGAGGGGTAACTGGCCAAAAGAAGGTTGTAGTTAGTTCAGACCTCCCAGTGGATTGTTTGTTGGGCAATGATTTGGAGTCATCACAATGGTCAGAAGTGGAGCAGAGGACTCATCTGGAAATGTTAGGTTTGCCAGCACATGTGTTTGCTGTGACTAGGTCACAGGCCAGAAGATGCCCCACTGAACAGGTGCTGGATCCTGGAACAATGGACCAGACACCTTCCAAGAAAAAGAGCAGTAGGGTTAAGGCTGTGCCTTCCCCCTTGCCCCAGGTTGTGGATCAAGTCTCAGAGGAGGCTGACCTGCAGGAATTGAGGGAAACTGAGCCTAGAGAGTTTGAACTTGATCAAGTTGAATTCTTGGGTTCAGGGGGACCCTCAAGGGAAGACCTGGGGAAGGACCAGTTAGGCTGCCCTTCTCTTGAACCCCTCAGACAGCAGGCTGCTGCTGAGGCTGCTGGGAACGCCACAGGTACCCACAAGGTATACTGGGAAGATGGACTCCTGTACACTGAGTCAAGAGACCCCAAGCCTGGCATGACCAGGAGGCTGGTTGTACCCTTGTCTCAGAGAGGTTTCCTACTTACCTTGGCCCATGAGATTCCCTTAGCAGGACACTTAGGCCAGACAAAGACTTGGGACAGGCTTGTCTCACACTTTCACTGGCCTCACATGAATGAGGATACCAAGGAGTTTTGTCGCTCCTGTGTCACTTGCCAAGCCAGTGGTAAGTCAGGTGGCACAACAAAGGCCCCCCTTATACCAATGCCTGTGGTGGGGGTGCCCTTTGAAAGAGTGGGGATTGACATTGTTGGTCCAATGGAACCCCAGACAGCATCAGGGCACAAGTTTATACTGGTGGTAGTGGATCATGCCACCAGGTATCCTGAAGCTATTCCACTTAGGACCACCACAGCCCCTGTGGTGGCAAGGGCCCTAGTTGGAGTGTTCTCCAGAGTGGGCTTCCCTAAGGAGGTTGTCTCTGACAGAGGTGCAAACTTCATGTCAAGCTATTTAACTGCTATGTGGAAGGAGTGTGGTGTCAATTACAAATTCACTACACCCTATCACCCACAATGCAATGGGCTTGTTGAAAGGTTCAACAGGACCCTAAAAGGGATGATTCATGGACTACCTGAAACACTCAGGCGTAGATGGGATGTCCTGATGCCCTGCCTTCTGTTTGCTTACAGAGAGGTCCCACAAAAGGGGGTTGGCTACAGCCCTTTTGAACTTTTGTATGGGCATCCTGTGAGAGGCCCCTTGTGTTTGGTGAAGGAAGGATGGGAGAGACCTCTCAAAAAGCCTGCAACCAACATAATGGACTATGTACTTGGTCTCCGCTCCAGGATGGCTGAGTATATGGAGAAGGCATCAGAAAACCTTAAGGCCAGTCAAGAACTTCAAAAAGCTTGGCATGACCAAAAGGCTGTCCTGACTGTTTATCAGCCTGGACAGAAGGTGTGGGTGCTGGAGCCAGTGGCCCCAGCAGCACTCAAAGACAAATGGTCTGGGCCCCACACAATCCTTGAGCAAAAGGGAGAGGTCACCTACCTGGTGGACCTTGGAACTCCCAGGAGTCCCCATAGGGTACTCCATGTCAACAGGCTCAAAGCATATGTCGACAGGAAGGACATGAGCTTGCTCATGGCCATAGATGAGGGACAGGAGGAAGAGAGTGACCCTCTCCCAGACCTGCTCACTCAGAATCCTGATGATGGGTCAGTAGATGGTGTTGTCTTTTGTGGCAGCCTCTCTGAACATCAGCAGAAAGACTGTAAACAGGTTCTTCAGTCTTTCAGACATATGTTCTCTCTGACACCCAGTCAGACCAATTGGTGTACCCATGAGGTTGACACTGGTGACAGCCTGCCAGTCAAGAGTAAAATCTACAGGCAGCCTGATCATGTTAGAGACTGCATAAAAACTGAAGTGCAGAAAATGTTGGAATTGGGAGTCATTGAACCCTCAGATAGCCCTTGGGCTAGTCCAGTAGTTCTAGTGCCAAAGCCTCACACCCAAGATGGTAAGAGAGAGATGAGGTTTTGCGTAGACTACAGGGGTCTCAATGCAGTCACTAAGACTGATGCCCATCCAATACCAAGGGCAGATGAACTTATAGATAGATTGGCTTCTGCCAACTACTTAAGTACATTTGACTTAACAGCTGGGTATTGGCAAATCAGGTTAGCTGAGGATGCCAAACCCAAAACAGCATTTTCAACCCCTGGTGGGCATTATCAATTTGTGGTAATGCCCTTTGGTCTGAAAAATGCACCTGCCACCTTCCAAAGGTTGGTGAATCAAGTCCTTACTGGGCTGGATGACTTCTGTGCAGCATATCTAGATGATATTGCTGTCTTTAGCTCCACCTGGGAGGATCACCTGGTCCACCTGAGGAAAGTGTTAGAGGCTCTGCAAGCAGCAGGCCTCACTATCAAGGCCACCAAGTGCCAGATAGGGCAGACACAGGTTGTATACCTGGGCCACCTTGTAGGTGGAGGCCAGGTTCAGCCACTGGAGAGCAAAATACAGTCAATCAGGGACTGGGCTCCTCCAACCACCCAGACTCAGGTTCGAGCTTTCTTGGGCCTGACTGGATACTACAGAAAATTTGTCAGGAACTATGGTTCCATTGTGACACCATTAAATGAACTGACAAGTAAGAAAATGCCAAAAAAGGTTCAGTGGACAGCAGGCTGTCAAAAAGCATTCGATGACCTAAAGCAGGCCATGTGCGCAGCACCTATCCTTAAGAGTCCAGACTACTCCAAACCATTCATTGTCCAAACAGATGCTTCTGAGTTGGGTGTGGGAGCTGTTCTTTCTCAACTGAATTTTGATGGTCAGGATCAGCCCATTGCTTTTATAAGCAGAAGGCTGACCCCCAGAGAGAAGAATTGGTCAGCTATTGAGAGGGAGGCCTTTGCTGTGGTTTGGGCCCTGAAGAAGCTGAGGCCATACTTGTTTGGCACTCACTTCAAGATTCAGACCGACCATAAGCCCCTCTTGTGGCTAAATCAGATGAAGGGTGAAAACCCCAAACTGCTTAGGTGGTCCATTTCCCTACAGGGGATGGACTTTACAGTGGAACATAGACCTGGTACTGATCATGGCAATGCCGATGGGCTCTCCAGATATTTCCACTTAGAACAAGAAGGCTCACCTGGTCAAGGTTAGCTTATTGTCCCAAAGTTTGGGGGGGGGTCATGTAGGAGAGTAGGGTCTGCAATCCTATGATCACCCAGATTTTTTGCTTTTGTTTCACTGGTTTACGACTTTCTCTGGCTGTGGGCCTGCCAATCAGACCCACAGCCTGGCTGTTCTCTTTCTAAATTACTTCATGTACCCTAGGTGCATCTACCAATTGGTACTGGGCCACCTTATCAGACCCTGTAACTCAGGGCATAGGTGTACCCAGGGCTACCAGGGGCTGCAGCACGTATTGTGCCACCCCTGGCTGGCCTCCTAAATTTGACACAACTGGCTGCATGACAGCTGGGGCAAAGTCGTGTAATCACCCTTTGCTGTAGGTGTAGTATACCTATACCTAACCCTAAAATGGACACACAGATTCCTATCAGTCACTCCTATGGCAGGCCTTGACAATCCTGAAGGCAGAGTGCTTGGAATCATGTGAGATGGTGCTCTGGCATGAGCTGAGCCTGTCTGCAGCTTGCGGAATCAAGTCCTAATAGCTGTTCCATGATATCGCATACCATATACTCTTAAGTGCATTATAATCCTCGCGGTTAAATGCTATCTTTGGTATTGCTTTATCAAAACATGTCGAGTAAGGTGTCATACGAATTGGAATACTAACCCCTCGCCAATTCTGGCGACGGGGTTAGCATTCCACCCTTCTAGAGGGACACGACATGTATGTAACTGTGAACCCCGGTTAAAGTTAACTGAAGCCTCAGCTCCACAAAATGGATGCTGCCACCACAGACACGAGTCTGACCCCCTGCAGCTGGGAGTCCTTCCAGCGAGGGGAGCCTGGACAAAGGGTTTCCTGTCAGGGGCGGTGCTAGCACCGTCCCAGACATGGTTTTGTGTATCCTGGGTAGGCAGGGCTTTACAGGAAGGTGACTGCTGAGTGGCACCCCGGTGCTCACTACGCATAGGCCGGTCTGAACCAGTTCCAGGGGCACACCAGCCCCTGGCCTGGGGAAGTCCGGCATGGCTGAGGGGTGTAACCACCCCCCACCTAGTCCCACCCATAGGCAGGACCTAGTCACCGGGTCAGCCCCCTTTTTTAGTATAAAGATGGGAGCGGGCCCCCTGTTAAAATTAGATCATCTTTGGAATCAAGATACCACTTTCTTCGAAAGGACTTCCCGATTTCTTCTTCAAGATTCTCCCTTGTGGCTAAGGAGTAGTCACCCTGCATCCGCAGGCACCATCCTAAAGAACACTGCGGTCTGCTGCAAGTCCTTCATCCCGAATCCGACGACCCAGCACGACGAGACCCGGCTTCCCTGGCACCTCTGACCTCTACTCACCTCTACAGCAAAGCTGAGAACCGTGAGTGCGACGAGACCTCAAGGGACCGACGATCGCCAAGATTGCACGACATCTTTATTGCAAGCCCACCGAGTCTTCCACTGGTGAGTGCTTTGGGGTCCGAGAAGCCCCAACCCTGCGCAGCTCCAGCACCCAAGATCAGCCTCCCTGCATCTCCACGATCGGCGTGGGGCCCTTCTGCTGTTTGCTGTGCACCGCGTTGTTTGGCTACTAGCCGGCTGGCTTGTGGCCTTCTGAACGACGCCCGACGACAACTCTTCTGCTGGTCTGGTTGCTCCAGGCTGGCCCTTGCTTCCTTGTTCAAGAGAGGCACCCCGGACCCTCCTGGTCCACTCCAGACGCCATTTTAGGTCCACCGCGTGGGCTTGAATTTGCCAAGGCTTTGTTGCCCAATCCTGGGTCCAGCGACGCCGGCAGCTTCCATCTTCGTGGGACAGCTCGATCCTCCATCCTGGTCGCCGACAACGCCTCCTGGTCCGTGAGATCTTCGAGTCAAGCGTCACCCACTCACCTAGTCGAGGTGGCTACCATCCGGTGCCCTCCTAGTGCCCACTGACTACTGGCTAGTAGTCTCGAACTTGGTCCCCTCTGCTTTCAGGTGTCATCTATCTTCAAGATCCAGGCTTGGATCCGACTGAACTTTCTTCACTGGTCACCGGCCAGCATCTTTTCTTCCGGCTCCTGGTCCGTCTACGAGGATTCCCGACGTCTTTTCAGACCTATGCAGCTGCAGCCCCTGGGCTAGGTAACTTCGGCATTTCGGTGCCCCAGCATAGCCTCACTATCCAAGGGTCAGAATCTACTTTCGTTTTCTCCCTACCAGGTCGGGTTCGCCCGAGAACACTAACTTTCTAATTCCTAGCTACCATAGACTTTTGTCCCGCATCTCGCGTGAGAGTGCACACACTGCACCCGAGTCCCCTAGGCCTCCTAGACGTAATCTAACGATTCCCTAGTCAAGTCCTAGCGATTCCAAAAGCTATTAGTACTGTACTTACCTGCTAGGAATTTCGCATTCCACTTTCAGAGTATATGGTTTTCCGTGCCCCTCGGGCATTTGTATATACTGTGCTAACTTAAGTATTTTTGTAAGAGTTTTGGTTTGTGCTTAGTACCCTGTCCTCATAAAGAGTACAGGGCTGTTGTGATCTTTAATAAATAACTGTTTATTTTCATAACACTTGTGTGGTGTCCTTTCACTGGGTATTCAAGGGGTATATGTGTGGTAAACAGCTGGCTTAACACGCCCTCTCGAGTCTTTAGCCTTAGACTGCTCGTATCCATGCTACTAGGATAGCTGGTCTATAAGGTTGACTTACAACCAATCATCAATAAGGGTTGCTGGACTGATACATAGTGTTCACTAGAATAGTGAGCACTGCATATCAGGCCACCTTCTCACATCCGCAATCAGGGAGAAGGCCTCGCCGCGCAGCACGGTTTTGAAGGCCTCCCAGAGGGAGACGGCTGAGTCAACTGAGCCAGCATTCTCGGCAAAGTACCGATCCATAGCTTTAGCCAGGAGCGACCTGGTCTTCGGGTCGCGAAAGTACCAAGGGTTGATGGGAGCCACCCGCGATGACGCGGGGATCTGGAAGTCGAAGGAAACCCATACCGGGGAATGATCCGAGATGCCCCTAGCCAGGAGACGCGCGGTGGACACGGACTGCGCCTGGGCTGCCGGGGTGAGGACGTAGTCTATCCTAGAAAGGCTACCATGGGCGCCGGAGAGAAACGTGTACTGTCTCTGGGAGGGGTGCATCAAACGCCAGCAATCAACCATCCCCATGGAACCCAAAAAGTCGGGCAGCCAGGACTGGAAAGGACGCAGGTCTCTGGATGGGAAGCGGTCCAGGTTTCCGGAAACGACGGAGTTAAAATCCCCACCCACCAGTAACAGTCCCTCGGGGAGTCCCAAAATGGCGCCAGCTAGGTCCCTGAAAGTAGTCTCCTGCAACCCCGGGGGAATATAAACTGAAACCAAAACCAGTGTACGGCCCTCCCACTTGCCCACCACAGCCACATATCTGCCTCTCTCATCCACAAGTATCGACTCCACCTCCAACGGGAGGGACATGCGCACCATAATGCCCACCCCTCGCGATCCCGAGGAGAACCCCGAGTGTGCCACCATTTTGAAACCACGTCTACTCAAAGCTTTGCAAGTGTGTCCCACCAGGTGGGTCTCCTGCAGGAAAACCACATCAGGCGAATAACGTTTAAGCATCTGCAACACAACACCCCTCTTAATGCGGTCCCCCAACCCGTTGACATTCCAGCTCAATAAGTTAAGAGATCTACCCCCCATCATCAAGGACGCTCCGCCCCCTCCCCCCCGCCCGCAATGGCGCCCGCAACAGTAACATAGCAGACCAATGAATCCTCAGCCAGGACAAAGAATAAGACAAAGAAAGAAGTTGAAACAACACTCCCCAACTACCCACCACCCTGCACCCCTGCATTAGACTATAATCCACCCCAACTAGCAGTGTGCCTGTCGCCCCTTAACTAATCTACAAAAAGCCCACAGGGGAGAAAGGAGACATCCTATCACCCCCCGTCATCCCCCATATTATTGACAAAACGAGTCAAACCAATAGCAGCAGTGTCTTAAGTGGAAGTCCCATACGGTCACCCAGCTCAAAGTCAAACGATGAACAATCATTCCTGCGCTTCTGCACCCCCGGTGGTCTCCTCCGTCTGGTCAGCCGGTTCGTGTCGTTCCTGGGGCAGGGTATTCAGCCAGTGTCCCACCTCATCCGGAAAGTCAAAAAACAAAGTCCGGTGGTCACGTTCGATGCGGAGCTTGGCAGGATAGAGCATGGAGTACCGCAGGCCCATTTCCCGCAGTCGCCGTTTCACCCCGGCAAAGCTCTGACGTTTCTTCTGCACGGCCTGAGTGAAATCTGGAAAGAAATTCACATCAGAGTTCTGGAAGCGCAGAGGGTCCGCGGTCCTCGACGCCTGCAGGATAGCGTCACTGTCCCTAAAATTAAAGAGCCGTGTGATGATGGGGCGAGGGGAAGCACCCGACTTCGGCGGTCCCCCCGGTATTCTGTGGGCCCGTTCCACCGAAAAGAACTTACTCAGGCCCCCCGGCGCCAAGTTCTTAAGCACCAGGTCCTCCACGAACAGTTCTGCCGAGTCCTCCTCGGCCTTCTCCGGTACCCCAGTAATACGGACGTTCCGGCGCCGCGCACGACCCTCGAACTCGTCCAGTCGGCGCGCCAGCATTCCGTTCGCCAACTTCAGGTCGCGCACCTCCGTCTGGATATCAGACACATCAGTGACCAGGCTAGTCGTCTTGAGGTCCAACGATTTTACCCGGTCGTTGGTTTTCCCGAGGTCAGTCCTGATGAGGTTCAACTCAATCTTCAGGGAGTCAACCTTGCTGGACAGTTCCTCTCGGAGAGTATGCATCTCCGAATGTACTCCCGTGATCGCTCCCATGACGTCCCGAAGCGTAATTTCAGAATCATCCGGCGATTCATCCCTTTTCGAGTCTTTAGTACGGCCCGTCAGTACCGGCGAGCCTTTCGACTGGGAGAATCGCTCCGGGATAGTGGATTGGGACTGGGACGGTTTCCTGTTGACCCGTTGGGACTTGCCTTTGTCCAGGTCACCTCTGCCCGCCATGTTGGCACACCCAGGCCGGACGCACAACAGGGGCAAAGAAGCCTCGTGGAAGGTGTGCTACACACACGATGATATTACCAGGGTCCGGTACTCAGGCCGAGGTGCAGGGCATGCAGATACCCGAGTTACTCATCGGGGGGACCAAGCGCAGACAAAGAAGCGCCCATGTGGGAGCACCGCTGTATCCCTCGATGATTGCCAATGACGCGGGCGGAGCCTCCGGGGTCCGTCGAGCTAACTAAGTCCAGGAATGTCCGATTTTCGTTCCGAAAGCGGGCGCCGCATCAGGACCCACTTAGCAGCCGATTCCCACAATCGTGGGACAGGATAGACAACAGGATTATTGCGGAGGATCGGGAGGTCTTCGGAGCTCCGAGCTCACGCGGCCATCTTGATCGCCGGCGAAGCTCCTCCCCGAATGTGGAATTCTTAAATAAAAGGTACATGTACATGTTATGCACATTACTGCCTGGAATGGTTTGCTAGGCTTGTATATCACACACCCCCTTCACTAACCCTGCACTATCCCTCTACTACCTTATGCACATTTTCTACTCTACCCCACTCCGAGATGGCCGCCCATATGGCGACCAACTCTCTAGTCCATCATTTATGTTCACGGCTATCTTCCCAAGTTAACCTGATCCCATTGAACACCCTGCGTGTGAGCCAAACGGAGTTTCCGCGAACTCCGCCAGCTCAGCAGCACCCTCAGTGAGGATTACGTCCTGATACACCAATCACACTTGTAAGTTCACCCTTCCCGTTAACAACCCACGCACGCGCCCTTCACTTCCATACCACTGATGTAACTGTTGGTTTTCACCCCTTATTTTCAGATCCCTGACCGCGAATATGCAACCTCAACCGTAAGTCTCGCTTGGTACGAGGCATTTCTTTCAAACCCTTTATTGACCCGTTTTACCACGTCGCATTAACGCTTTGCACACCACTCTCGAGAACGTTTCCATTTTAGACGCTCCCTCACTCCAGGCACCAACCTTTTATTTAAGAATTCCACATTCGAAATTCAACTCACTAATCACGCGCTTCCCAATTCCTCTCACCTTCCGCTTGTGATCATCATCACACCCCGATCCCTCACTCCGCTCAGCCCACCCACAACCCACCCCTTCACCCCGGATCCCCTAGCATGTCACCCCGCACCATTTGATAAGCATGCACTGAAAATGTTATCACGTTATATGATGTAATTGAATCATGACATTTCTACATATTGATGAGTACATTACTTTGCATTCTTTTGTAGTGCACCTTGACAAAGAGCCAACCGGCTCGAAATGCATCGGAGCTCGTATGGTTAACCTTGGTGTTATATGATGAACTTTGAAAAATACTTTGGATATTGAAGACTGAGAATGTATCAGTTAAAAACTTTCAAGTAAAGTGCGGATCTTTTGAAATCAAATGAACATTTATTGATTAAATTTATTGGAGTCTGTTGTTTCATTACAACGAACCACCACAGAGTGCCCACATGCAGGGATGCATTTACACTTGAGGTAATGCACTCACTCCTTGATTAACTATTTGGCGTACCAGGACAGTTACGTCACCCGCTGGAGCACCTAAAAATTCACCTACCCAGGAATATCCTCTCATACAAACCCCACCATTAAATTAGGCTGTGCGCCGTGCCTACATCCCTTCTACAGTTTAGAGAAAGAACACTGGTACTGGGAACCTGGTTAAGAGGGGCCCAGGACATTTTCAGTCAAAGTTGCATCAGGTACCAGGCAGAAAGTAGGGGGTAACCTTGTCAACAAGAGCACTTTCCTACATTGTGGGCAGTTGCTCTTTCATTGAACAAAATGAAAGTGCCATTTAAACTCTAAATTCTTTTAGAAACATGGTCGCTGTGAACCAGGATGAAAACCAACTAGCAATACCAGAGTCTGCTTTCAAATGTTGAGTTCTGGCGGACAATATTCATTGGGGATTCCACACATTGATCCAGTAGTTTTGATCAATTTTTATCTGGAATGCTTTTTATTTCTATTTTTGGAGAATAACACTTGTTATTCTTGGGTTGTGAAAAATCTGCCTATATTTAGAACATGATCTCTGAATAACTATGTCCAATACATTTGTTGTCTTATACCTGAATAAAACAAGTTAATTTGCGTAGCATAGAAAGCCTCACTTTCCTACTTTGCAATCCCCAAAATAGAAAGAGGATTTTCCAGATACTGGTACGATACTACAAATCGTGCATTCAGATAATCAGCATGTACAATCTAGCTTTGCATCAGGTCTCCGCCCTCTCTTAAAGAATTTTTGAGGTGCAGGCATCATCAGAGCTATTCTAACTTTCAAAATGAATTTCCTATGTTTAGTCTCTGATCTGTCTGTTTTAAAAATAAAACACATTTTATTGGTTTGTGGTGCCATACACATATACATTCTGTCATCAGTGAATATTTCATGTCACGTTACTCAACTAACAGTTGTTGAGTTACATTCTGTTTATCTGGGTACCCCAGTTACTATCTTGGCATCTCTAAGCTGTTTGAGCACATTCAAACTCCCTCCCCTCAACTCCTCTCATCCCCCCTCCCCATCTTCCCCCCCCTCCCTCGCACTGAAGGCCTTCTAATATGGGCCGTGTTTGCTCTAATGATCGGTATCGGGCTCTATAGTCTTCATATCTGCACCTCCCAGATGTATTTGAACTAATCCGCTTTTCTAAGTCTGTGGCACATTTTCATCGGGTCCGAGCTCCGGGCCAGGTTCAATGTCCTGTTTCTGGGGGCTCTCCTGTTTGGATCCCGCTGCTGGGGAAGAGTTGCTTCATCTCCTCCACCAGTATCTCCCATGCTTGGGCACTCTATTCTGCCTATGCCAGGTGTTGCGTTTCTCATCAGGACCCTGCTCTCGCAGCCCGCCAACGTTCTAGCTCCCGCCTCCACCTAGTGATGCTACGGACATCTTGTGCCTTCCATCTGCTGGTGATTTCCCTTTTGGGCAATATGAAGGCAAAGTCTTGGAATCTGGCGGTAACTTTGGTCTTGGCCATGTGTCGGAACATATTGAGCAGACAAGTGTGCCGGTGTACAGGTTACTATTTTTTGAGTGATTTGGGCCTTCTCCCTTGTGACCTCCTGTCAGTAATGGGCCAATGCCCGACAGTTCCACATCATGTGGATGAAATTCGCTCCTACTTCTCTAGATCTAGGGAACTCTGTGTCTTCCCTGAGGATGTACCGGTTTATTTGTTCCGGGGTGAGGCATGCATGATGTAACGTATAGAAACGTATGAGCCTGAATCGTGTGTTCCTCGATACCCTTGGTGCCCTTTGCAGTATCAGGCTGGTGACTGCCTTAATAACCCTTCCGGCTATTCCAATATATTCCCATGCTGTTGTGGTTCTATCGTGCCCATCTGCCAGTGCCGCCTCATTGCCCCTGTGACTGCTCTGTGCAGCAGAAAGTGGCCCTGCGGGACATCACAGTCAGCTTTGTAGTTTTCGAATAGGAGTATTCTCGGTCCCTATCGAGGTCCCCTATCTTTGTCGCCCCTGTCTGTACCCAGTCTATGCCTCCCCATTGTTATCCGTGCAGCAGTACCCTGAGCACCAACAGCTGGAGTTCTGGCGAGTATGGGTATTTTGTCTGGGTCTTTTGGAGGCACCTATTCCAACACCTCTGTATCACTCTATGCTTGCTGGTGCGAAAGTGGTGTGGATTTGCAGTCCTCAGTAGTTTTCGAAGCAGTTCATCTCTTCCCGGGGTAAAGAGGTGCACGCCCCTACATGTCGAGAGTCTCTCCGCTACCCATTGGTGTGAGTCTCTGCAGTTGCCCCACCAAGTAGTACGCTTCGACTTCCGGGGTCGCTACCCTCCCTCCGCCGACAGCCTCTTTAGTGTGGCGAAGTCCACTCACCTCCTCTCAGATCCCCATATGAATGCAGAGAGGCAGGAGTCAAGCTGCTGGAACCACGCCCTGGGTATCCACACAGGTAGCGTGACGAAAAAGTACTGCAGTTGTGAAAGGGCCACCATTTTTAACAAGGCAATCTTTCCCGCTACCGAGATGAGTCGTAACCCCCAAAAGAAATCTCATGTTATCTTTCAGGGATCTTAGCGCCTCTCCTAGATTTCCCTCCTGCACATCTTGGAGCGAGTGTAAGGCTTTTACTCCCAGGTATCGGAAACAGTGAGGTTCCCATCTCAGGTCCCCCAGCCCCTCAGGTGGTTGTTGATCTTCTATCACGGGGACAGTCTGGATTTCTGCCAGTTTACGTGCTGGCCCGAGATACCCCAAACTCCTCCATCATATCCCTAGCCCCTTGTAGGTCTTCCCCTGGGTTTTTCAAGAACAGCAAGAGGTCATCCGTGTATAGTGCATTTATGGTGTACCTGTCCCTCCAGGTTAAGTCCCCTGTATTTGTTCCCCATCTGCACCACGCAGGTCAATGGCTCCCCCGCCAGGGCGTACAACAAGGCAGAGAGGGGGGCACCACCGGCGAGCACCCCTCTCCACCCAATACAGCTCTGAGGTTGTGCGACCAGCCCGCACCCTTGCCGTCGAGCATGTGTACAGCAGTCTCACACATCGCAGGAAGTCCTGTCCCATTCCTATCCGTTCCAGTAATGCGTCGAGAAACTCCCATTCCAGGCTGTCAAAGGCCTTTTATCAATCAATAGTGACTATATTCCCCCCATTTCTAGGATTGAGAGAAGTCGCCTTATGTTCTGGGTTGTATTTCTGTCCGGTTTGAACTCAGCCTGATAGGGATGGATCAGGGAGGTCATGTGCGGGAGCAATCTGGAAGCCAGTATTTTACTTAGGATTTTAACGTCGAGGTTGAGCATCGACAAGGGCCCGTAAGCTGTGCAGTCGAGAGGGGTCTTTTATGGTTTTAGGAGCGGGATTACAACTCCCTCCCGGGTTGTCTGTTGGAGGATTCCCTCCTCCCTTGCCACATTGTACATTTCCGCTAGTCTGGGGGCCAATTCCTCCACCTAGGTGGCACAAAATTCCATAGGGAATCCATCTGTTCCTGGGGTTTTGCCCCTCGCTAGGTCTTTGACAGGTACTCTGATCTCTCGTTCCGAAATGTCTGCCCCCAGCTGGTCTGCTTCGTCTTCAGATATAGTGAAAAGGGTAATCCCCTCTAAGTATTCCCTTATCTTCCCCTCCCCTCGGGGCCCAGAGCTCTTATATAGGTGTTTATAGTAATCGAGGAACCTGTTGTTTGTCTGCCTGTTTGTATAGGAGGTGGCCCGCTGGGTCAGCTAACTCTACTATGGTGTTCCTTCTACGGAAGGGTTGGCCAGCCATGCCAGTAGTTTGCCAACTCTGTCCCCTTCCGCATGTGTCCGCTCCATATACTTTTTGTAATCGAGGAATCTTAAACGCTCCTCCTGAATTGCCACTTACTCTTTCACCTCCATTAGCTCCTAGCGGAGCTCCGGATGCTCTGGACTCCTCACCTCTAGCTCTCTAAGCGCGCGGTCAGCATTTTCTATGTCCCGGAATAATGCCCGTCTCAACCCCATGGACGTTGCCATGCATTTGCCCCTTAGCACTGCCTCAAAGGACTCCCACTCCACAAGTCTGGAGTCCGTGGAGCGGGTTTTATTTGAGAAGTAAGAAGCAATATGACCCCTGATCTCCTGTTGGAATACCTGATCTTCTAACTCCTCAGGTCTTAGGCGCCATGTTGGAATGGGCTGGAGCAGGTCCCCCATCTGCAACCTCACGAGGAGGGGATTGTGATCCGATATAGTGCGATTCAGATACTTGCATCGCAGTGTGCATGTCTGGGGTGCAAAGGACTGTATAAAGCCTTACATGGAGCTCATGTGCATGTGAAAGGTGGGAGTTTTCTTTATCGTGTGGGTGCGTGCGTCTCCAGGTATCAATCAGTCCCCATCTGGCCTGTCAGTCTCGAAAGCCCCTGGCCGTTCTATGTATGAGGGAGTCATGTAAAGGAGGGTGAGAGCGACCAAGCCCGGTTCTGCTACACAATTGAAGTCTCCTCCGATAATGACTGAGCCCACCATATGATGTGCTAATACCCAACTCATCTTTTCCAGGTATGCCACTTGGTCTGTATACGATCCATAGAGGTTTATCAGTGTTATGTCTTGTCCGTCCAGTCTCCCTGTTACTGTGAGGTACCTGCCCTCTGGGTCAACTTTGTGTCCTGTATGCTGAAAGGGGACCCCTGCCCGTATCCAAATTTGGACCCCTCTCGCGAACGCTGAGAGTGAGGTTTAATACGCCTGGCCCCTCCATCTCTGATGCAGCGCTGCCCCCTCGTAAACCAGTGTGTGCGTTTCCTGCAGCATGGCGATGTGTACTTCACTTCTATTAAGGTAGCAGTAGATTTTATGTCTCCTATGCATAGAGTTCATACCTCTTATGTTCCAGGATATCAAATTATGCATTACTCTATCCCCCATCTTTAATTATTTATTTTGTTCCCCTCCTGACCCCAGGGCCAACATCCCCCAACAGTCGTAGTCGGTAAGTCTGCCCTATGTGGATTCTCACTAGCCCCATTTCTAATGGCCTGCAGTGCTCCCAATGTGAAACTCTAGAATAATCCCAACACCCCCTCCCAGGACAAGTGAGGTTCTCTCCCCCATCCAAACTATGCACTCAAGTGCAACTTTTAAGAAGTGTCCAAAGTTCCGTTAATGACGGGTCTGGCGCCTATCCGGGAAGGATCACCCCTCCCCCACCACCCCATCCAAGTGTTTGTAGGTTTGAATCAAACGTCAAACGAGTCCGGATGGGAGGACGGTCTTTTCAATATGTGGCAGCTCGCTTTTGGAATGAGCTCCCTCTTTCCCTCCGCAAAGCTAATAGCCTCTTGGCTTTCAGGAAGGAGCTGAAGACCACGCTCTTCTCCATGTAATCACTGTGACTGTAGCGTTTCTGCCTTTGTGTTTCTGGGTTCTTCAGGCCTCTTTGTCAAAGCGCCGGGACACCCCCTGGGGTAGCCGTGCGCTCTAAAAGTACGGCTTTAACATAACATAACATAACAATCAGCAGAACAAGCTCCTGGGTTCTCCCCGCACTTCAATGCGCCATGTTGCTCCTATGATGTTGTCTGCTGTTCTGGGAGTAACATGCAGAAGTTCCTGACTGGATTCCCCCATTGTACTTGTGCTGTGCTCAGAGTCTGAATCTCTCAGGTTGTCTCCTTATGTTGAAGCAACGCCCCTTCATCCTTGGGCGCTGAGGGTTGCAATCGCCGCCACCACGCTGTCTCTCTCCCTTTGCGTTTCCTCTGACATGGGCTGGCTCCCCGGTTTCCCTCCATTACCTCCAGGTCGGGCCCTGCTTCTTGTGAGAAGTCGGCCTGATATGTGATGTCCACTATTCTAGTGGGCACCCTGTATCAGTCCAAACAACCCTTATGGTGATGGTTGTAAAGTCAACATTATAGACCAGCTATCCTAGTGGAAGCATGGACAAAGCAGTCTTAGGCTAAAACTTCAGAGAGCATGTGAAGCCAGCTGTTTTACCATATGTAACCCCTTGAATACCAAATGAAAGGACACCACACAGGTTATGTATACAATATATATATGTATTTATTACTAACACACTCCTCTGAACTCTTTATGAGGTCAGAGGCACAAGCACATAAAGAGATACTTAATTTTCATACAATAAGTTGCACAAAATACAGTCGAGCCCTAGGGGCGTTGCAAACCATATATTAAAATAGTGGTATAAGAACCACGTCACGAACAAGGAATAGGCCTACGGCCTATGGAATCGCGGGGGCTACACTGAACTACCAAAGGTTAGGATGCAGGAGGCCCACGGGAAGCGTGTGCAGTGTCTAAATACACACGCGGGTTCTCATAGGGATACAATGGGAACGAAAGAGTTAGAAACTAGTTGATTTAGGACACTTCCGGATGGACTAGGAGAAAGCTACTAAAAACTAGGACACTTGGATAGTGAATACCCACAGGAGCACCGGAGTACTCGCGTTACCTCACCCACAGGAGCCCCGGTGCCTAGTTGTCAAAGTGTGTCGGGTTTAGTCGCTGAATCCTATGGAGACCTGTGAAAAGATGCTGCAGGCGGTTGGATCCAAGGGTGGATCGAGGATGAAGAGTACCTGAAAGCAGAGGGGACAGAGTCTGGGTCACTAGCCAGTGACCAGGAAGGAACCAGGCGATGTCGTGAAGCAATCAGGTGATGTCGTGAAGCTTGTCTCTGCAGACACGTGGACCAGGGGACGTCGACGACGACCAGGAGATGGATACGGACTGTCCCACAAAGGATCTAGCTGTCGGTGGTGTTGGCTTCTGGATTGGAGTCAACAAGCCTTGGCAAAGGCAACCCACGCAGGAATCGAAGATGGCTTCTGTCGCAGACCAGCGAGGTCTGGGGGGCTTCTCCTTTTCAGGGAAGCAGGGGCCATCCTGGAGCAACCAGGCCAGCGGTGTAGATTTAAAGGTTCGTCGTCACAGAAGCCACTAGCCAACGGGCAAGTGACCGGACAGACGCGTCGAGCACAAAAACACTAGCAGGCCCCACGCGGCACTAGTGGAGTGTGGAGGGCTGTGCGTCGGTGTAGCAGGTGCTCGGGGCTGGGGCTTCTCAATCCCCAACGCACAACTTCGAGGGTGCCTCAGAAGCTGCACAAGTAGCAATGAGCAGGTTTTTCAAGATGGCCGGTCCCACGTCTCTCTTCACCTCCACGGGTCTCAGCTTTGCTGTGGCGGTGGATCGGGGTCAAAGAAGTCTGGAAGTCTGGTTCTGGTCAGGCTCTGTGCTCAGGCTCCGGCGGGAGCGTCGATAAAGCAAACCACAGATCGCTGGATGGTGCCTGTTTGCACAGGGTGGTCACTCCTTGACCACAAGGGAGATTCTTCAGTGTTATAGTTGCAGTAGAATGTCCGCTTGAGGTCCTGGTCCAGAGGGAGGTCGCAGGACCGGTCGCAGAGCCATCACTCCTCGTCTTCATCTTCGGGTAAGTCAAAGCACAAAAAGAAGGTGAAGAAGCACTGTTGCTCTTCCCATTCTCTCCATCCGTCGCCCGACGTGACGCAGGATGCAGACGGTAGTTGCCCGGCTCCGCCCGCGTGGCGTGTTGCACGGCTCCAAGCTTTCCTCCCTTCCTGGGAGCCGGAGCGACCCCTGCCCTACTTAGTAGTATTTATGAAGCCCTCCATGCCATCTATGGACAAACCTACTCAGCCGATGCGCATTCGGGCGCCCCGTCACCGCAGGGCCTCCTGGGATCCAGGCCTGTATTCGGATCCTCCGGCAGACCAGTTGGAAGACCCAGACTGGAGAGAGGAGTTTGGTGAGGCAAGTGGTCTGGACACTTCTCCAGACCTTGGCATGCTTTCTCCCCATACCCCCCTTAGGAGGGAGCCTCTTATGCTGTGGTTGATGCATATGGCGGCTGAGGCCTTGACCGTTGAGCTTCCTACAGTGGCGTCGGGACCTCCTGACCGAGTGCTTCAACCGGCAGCTGCCTCTTTGGAGCCCCTGCTGCCATTCATTGAGGCTCTAACGGACATCCTTCTGGGCACTTGGATAGGATGATTGCCCACGCCACTGCCCGGCCACGGGCGACCCCATTTTCCTCTCCCACACCCTACCCCCTAGAGCTTGGTGGGCCAAACCTCAACTTCCAAGGGCGCGTTCCCTACTGCTCCACCTGATAAGGAATCCAAGAAGCTGGATCACCTTGGGAAGAAGATGTTTTCTTCCGCCAGCTATGGACTGCGGATGGTGAACGCCGCATGTCTCTTGGGCCGTTACACCCACTCTGTGTGGAACACCGTCGCACAAGTACCGCCACTGTGCCTGGAGGATGCACGTTCCATGCTCTCCCGTGCGGTTGCTGAGGGTAGAGATGCAGCAAATTCACCATACGATGTGGGCTGGACACCGCTGACTCGCTAGGCAGGACGATTTCAACATCAGTAGCCTTGCAACGGTACGCCTGGCTGAGGTCAACTGGCTCTTCGACTGAAGTCCATTCGACTCTCTGGACATGCCCTTTGATGGCCGTCGCTTGTTTGGCGACAAAGAGGGCAACGTTCTTGATCGCTTTAAGGATTTTAGGGCTACAGCCAGATCCTTGGGCCTCGCTACCACCTCCCACCCCTTGCAGTCCGCTTTTTGCCCCTTTCGTGGCTATGGAAGGGGAGCCCCACCACGTTCTGCCCGGAGCCACAGACCTGCGCACGCTGTCCAGCCTCTGCACGGTCGAGTAATTGGGACCCAGAGTCGTGGGTCTGAGGGCCAGCGAGCAGGCCAGTCCACCAGAGCCCCCTCTGCAGCAGCCTCTAATCCCTCCTAGTCTGACTTTTCAGGGCCACCAGTTGCCAGTGGGCGGCAAGATGCGCCATCACCTCCCCCACTGGCTCAACATCACTTTGGACAGATGGGTTTTCCAGATCATCCAAAGGGGCTACTCCCTCCTCTTCAAGACTACCCCTTCCTCCATGCCACCTGCTTTCCATCCATGTCGGAGGATCACTTGGCCCTTCTCCGTCAGGAAGTTACGGCTCTCTAGCCATTGAGCACGCGCCTGTGCCAGAAGTAGGTTGTGGTTGTTATTCCCACTACTTCCTGGTACCCAAGAAGGACAAAGGCCTGCATCCTGTCTTGGATCTCAGGGACGCCAACCGCTTCCTTCCAAAGGAGTTCAAAATGTAACACTGGCTCAGGTCCTGTCTGCCCTCGACGCTGGAGACTGTATGGTAGCGTTGGACTTGCAGGGCGCCTATTTTCATATCTTCGTTCTGCCACCTACGGTTCGTTGTAGGCCAAGAGCATTTTCAGTTCACGTTGCTCCCCTCTGGCCTTACCAACGCCCTTTGGGTGCTCACGAAAGCGATGGCGGTGATCGCAGCTCATCTGCGCAGATCAGGGGTTCCAGTCTTCCACTATCTCGACAACTGGCTATTGAAGGCGAGCTCACCCCAGGCTGTTGTCTCCCACCTCCAGACTACGTAGACCTCTTACATTTACTGGGGTTCACTATCAACGTGCCAAAGTCACACCTGATTTCCTCTCAGAAGCTCCTTTTCATCGGGCGGTTCTGGACACAGCTCAGTTTCAGGCTTATCCCCCCTAGCAGCGAGTCTGGGATATTTGGGCAATGACTGCGATCTTTCAGCCTCTATCTCGGATTTTGGTCAGAATGACTCAGAGGCTGCTGGGCCTCATGGCTTCCTGCTGGTGGAGTATGCCAGGTAGAATATGCGGGCTCTGCAGTGGCACTTGAAGTTCCAGTGGGCACAGCATCAGGGGAATCTTTCCCATTGGCATCCAGATCCCGGAGGGCACTGCACAGCAATTGCAGTGGTGGCCAACAAACCAGGATTGGTCAACAACAGGTCTCTCTCCCATCCTCAACCAGAGTTCACAGTGGTTCCTGTGATCACAACGCCAACGACGAACGCAGAGTCGTCCAATGCCACATACCGACGTGCAGGGGTACTTCTGAAGAAAATTTCTCTGGATCCTGGGCGAAATTCTAAGGTAAGGAATCCTTAACTAATATATCTCTCTTACAGATATATTGTTTGTGAAGGTAAGTAACTTGTTCTGGTGATTTGTGCTCCCTTTGAATTGATGTACAGTTGCTTATTAAATCTGTTCAGTATGAAAACTGTGGTCTTCCTTGAGGTCTCTTCTTCTTGATGAGCAAGTGAAGTCCATGCTTTGTCCATTCAGCAGTCCTACACCAGACAAACTGCTTCTCTGTACGAAGGCTGCAATCCTCCCAAAGGTTGTCCCACCCTTCCACATTGGAAAATCCATTACTTTGTCTTTTTACTCTTCGCTTCATCCTTCCAAGGAAAATTAGTGGCTCCCCCATTTTGAGCCTAAGCTTTTACATTAATCGGACCAGGGACCATCAATTGGATGATCAACTGTTAGTGGGCTTTACTGAACTTTCCTTTTTACCCTAATAGTTCCAGACAAATTAACTTTTATGTTACAGGTTAGTGGTTGTGCACAAATTCCTTGTGTACCACATTTAACCCCAGACACTTTTAACTTGGCATATTGTTTTTTTTTTGGTATCAATATTTTCCTACTTTTCCTTCTTTTTATAGTGGAAGATATAATTGATTTTTGCATCATGTCTCATGAGTGAAAATCTCCTTTACCCAGCAGTCTCAATCCTCAATAATAATTTAAATAATTAGGCAAGCACGGACATTGAGCCACCCAGCCAATACTTTGTTGTTAAAAATGTTTTCTTTCATTATGGATAGGCTATTTTGGCTAGCTCAGAAAGTCATACTGAGTTGGCTATGTACAGTTGAGATACATCTGAAATGCCTTTAACAAGCATGACCAGTATGTCATAAACTTTACTCCAGATTGATTCATGTTTTCTATTCTTAGTTTCTTAACAATGTAATTTGTTCCAGCAGACACATCACTGAAGATATGTGGTACTGACCCTATGCTGCAGCTTGTTAAGGAAAATTCTGAGCTCATTAAAACAGGTGTGCACAACACCTCTTTGCTTGTTAGTAATTTATTCACATGGCTTGTAATAAACCAGGAAGAGCACATGCTGTATTCCACAACCACCACCAACTCTTCTCAATATGAAGTTATGGCTATGCTTATTAATCATGTGATGAAGAAAAGTGATAAGGTTAAGACAAGAATCTTTCTTCACATATTGAGTCAGCTTTTTGAAGTGGACACCAAACTACGCTCCTGGCTTACAGAGATTAATGATAGAGGTATGTGGATTACCATTTTAAAAGTACTATTGTTAATAGGCTGACTTCTTGTAAAGAGTGTTTTTTAGAAAGTGATTTATTTGAATACCTTGTCACCTCTATGTTGTATGCTTTGTTTTGATGTTATCTGATAGAGACTTCTAGCTGCAGATTCCTTACCTTTGAATTTCCCTGGAGTCAGGCTAGATCCGTAAACTTTTGCTGAGCAATACCCCTTGCACGCGACATCTGGTGGCTCTATTTGGCTCCGCGTAACGCAAATGGCATCGGTAGCGTCGGTTATGACATTGTGGTGCCTAAATAGACGCCACCCAGGCGCGCGGACGTCAGTTCTTTTATGTTCGAGGCATATGAGCTCTAGATTGTAAACGTGTGCATAGCTCGCCATCTGGTGTTGGGCTCGGATGTTTGCACTTTGTTTTTGTCTTGTGAGAAGTTCTTTGTAGTCACGAGATAGGTGACTCCTCCTTGGGATCATGGTGCATATGGTGATCGACATGCATCCCTTCACCGCTCAAAGGTATTATTTCGTTAGCGTCCCCCTTCGACGCTTATCCAAAGTATTCATTACAACTTCGATTCCAGTCGTTCACGCGGGCCGTTGGATCCAACGGCGCCATGAGGCCCTGCAGTCAATGGAAAGAACTCCATTTAAAAAATGCCCCCTGTGTGGTGCGAAATTCCGAAACACTGATCTCCACGAGGTCTGTAACCTTTGCCTCTCTCCAGAACACGAGGATAAAGACTGCAAGGCGTGTGCTTCCTTCCGATCAAAAAAGACCATACATGATCATTGGGCTCGACGTCACTTAATGTCTCGACCAACTGCTTCGGCACCGGACAACATCTTCGATGCACAACAACAGCAAACAGAAGATGAGGACATCAGCGTCTCAGAAGAAGACCACTCCGATGCTGAGGACGAAGCTGTTACTCCAGGGCAACGGACCTGCCCCAACAAAAACCCAAGATAAGGCTCTGGTAACACCTTCACCTTCGGGCTCAGGTTCACACCAGGATACAGCTTCTGATGCCCCGCCCTCGGTCTCGGCTCCGAAGCCTAAAGTTAAGCCTTCCGGCAGCTCGGAACCAAGCCAGCCGCTTATCAGTACCGACAAACAATCTCCGACACAGAAACACTGGTCCAAAATAGACACAGTGCCACGCCCTGATACATCGGCACCGACGACGGCTTGTACGCCAAACCTTTCGTCACCAAAACACACCCAGAACAAACCCTCGGACCCAAAGAAATCCCATAAGACTGTCTGAATCAAAGAAAATTTCGGAGTCGAAAACTCCACTGAAGCATAAGGAGACCAAGACCCCTCCTAAAGCTACAGAGACGAAGTCAAAGCACCATTCTGAAACAAAATCCTCTATACCGAAGAGAAACAAGGACTCCGAAGAACTGTTTCACCCAGATCCACCAGGTCCGAAACGAAAGACTCCCCACTTTGACCAATGTTACAGGTCAGGTGATAGCATTGCCACGTTGGAAGAGGAAATTGGACACCTCAGAAGCACCTGAGCTACCTTTAAAGAGAGAGGACATGGCAACTTCACCTTTTAGACCCTCCTCACCCGCTCCAGCACTTACAACTGTGCCACTTTATCCAGCACACACTCCACTACCTCCTCCTTCACCTCCACCACAGGAGGATGAGGATGCATTAGGGGATGGGGATGTGGGCGGAGACCCACAAGGGGATGATGACGATGACATCCAGAGTATTCCACCACCTGACCCATGGGTATATTATCATAAGGCCCCGGATATACCTGAACCAGACTCATACACATCCACGCCATCCCCCTCCAGACGACAACATAGGCTTTGCGCAACTCATAGACAGAGCAGCCAAATACCATAGGGTAGAATTACACTCACTCCCTTCGGACAAAGATTTTCTGCTGGAGACTTTCACACAGACACAAAGTGCAACAAGTACTTTACCTATGCTCAAGGGTATGATTAAACACGCCCCTGATGTATTTAAAGACCCTATCAGGGCTGGAGTTCTCAACCACAGGGTTGCTAAGACATATAAAGCAGCTACAAATTATCCACCTTATATCTTGGGGCAGCTCCCTCTAGATTCACTAGTGGTTACAAATGCCCGTAAACGGGCAAACTCCCAGACAAGAGGTGATGCCCCTCCGCCAGATAAAGAATCTAAAAAACTGGACGCATCTGGTAAACAGGTTGCGTCACAGGCTGCAAATTACTGGCACATTTCTAACGCCAAAGCTTTACTAGCCAGGTACGATAAGGCGCATTACGATGAACTGGAGACATTAATGCAACATCTTCCAGAGCTATACAAGGCAAAAGCTAACCACCTCACACAGGAGAGAAAGCTTATTACCAACACCTCCATTAAATGTGCACTTGATGCAGCGGACACAGCATCTCGTGCCGTTAACACAATTATTTTACTGCGCTGGCACGCTTGGCTACGCATATCTGGTCTTAAACAGAAGGTGCAGTCTAAAAATTCTTAATCGGCCTTAAGATCAAGAACACCTATTCGGGGCTACTGTAGATACATCTTTGGAAAAGATGAAGAAAATCACAGCTAAATCTACGAGGCCCTACATTTACCAACAACTAGAGGCTCCTTTTGTCGCTCCTTTTATAGGGACGCCTTCAAAACCATTGGTACGGACAACTCTTTGTCATACAAAAGCCCCACTCAAACTTCCTCTAGCAAAGGATATTTTAGAGGGGTGTACAGAGGCAATAACTCCAAAGGAAGAGACCACTGTAATAACACCCACTCCTCTCCTACCACAAAACAGTGACTTCCTACTACTCAGGCCCCCACGAACATTCCACTCCAGTCAGGGGAAGACTATCATAGTTCCTACTTGTCTGGAATTCCAGACAGGTGTGTGAGACAAATTATACAGTCTGGTCACTGCCTGGAAATCACCTCTACTCTTCCTTACATACGACCAAGACAGCGTCACATGTCAACGAAACATCTCACGCTTCTCAAACATGAGGTTCTCTCTCTATTGCAAAAGCACGCAATTGAACCTGTTCCCATACATCATCAAGGCACAGGGGTTTACTCTTTACTTTCTCATCCAAAAAAGGACAGTACTTTCTGGCCACTATTAGACCTCAGGCTGTTGAATCTGTACATACAACCTGACCACTTTCACATGGTCACTCTACAACCGGTCCTCCCATTACACCAACAAGGCGATTTCCTTGCCACCTTAGATTTCAAGGACGCCTACTTTCACATTCCAATTCACCCTGCTCACAGGAAATATCTACGGTATGTGGTAGACTTTCAGCACTATCAATTCAAAGTGCTCCCCTTCGGGGTAACCACAGCACCCAGGGTCTTCACAAAATGTGTAGCAGTAGTTGCAGCTCACTTGCGAAGACAACACATTCATGTGTTTCCTTACCTCGACGACTGGCTTATAAAAGCCAAGTCACGCAGCGGTTGTGTGCACAACACACCAAACAATCCAGCTGCTGCACCGCTTAGGATTCACAATAAACTTAATCAAGTCACATCTTCAACCGCTCCACACCCAACAGTATCTAGGCGCCACAATAGTTAATTCCAATGCCTTTGCATACCCCAATCCAGTCAGAATGACAACCATGCAAACTCTCATAACAAGTTTTCAACCTCAACACTCACTTTCAGCTCGAGTGTTTATGCAACTAATAGGAATGATATCCTCTAGCATATTATTATCATGCAAGACTCCAAATGCGTCCCTTACAGGAGTGCCTAGCACGTCAGTGGAACCAAACTCAAGGTCAGCTTACAGTTCTGGTGTTGGTAGACATCCGCACACATCGCTCTCTGCAGTGGTGTAACGCACAAAATCTTTCCAAAGGGCGGCCGTTCCTAGACCCGGTTCCACAGATAGTGCTTGCAATAGACACATCGCTCACCGGCAGGGCAGCTCATCTTCTAGACCACACCATTCAGGGTATGTGAACCCATCAGAAAAGAACGCTCCTCATCAATCACCTCGAATTACTGGTGATTTTTCTTGCACTAAAATCATTCCAAGTACACCTTGTACACAAAGCTGTCCTCGTCCAGACAGACAATATGATAGCAATGTACTATATACAAAAACAGGGGGGGACACACTCTGCAGCTTTCACGCCTAGAGCAAAGCATATGGAGATGGGACATTCCTCAAAAAATATATCTTCTAGCAGACCATCTTCCAGGGCAACATAACCAGATTGCGGATCTGCTCAGTCGTCCGAGATAACACATCCACGAATGGGAACTTCATCTGCAAGTTCTTCATCTGTTTTTTCACATGTGGGGCCAGCCAGACCTAGACCTGTTCTCCACACATTTAAACGTAAAATGCCCAAGCTTCGCCTCCAGGTATCCACACCCACTGTCCAAAGGCAATGCAATATGAATGATCTGGCCAGGCAGATTTGCGTACGATTTTCCGCCTCTCCCGCTTATTCCCTTACTGGTGCACAACAACAGTCTCTCACAATGATCCTAGTTGCACCCACATTGGCACGATAACCATGCTTCACAACCCTGCTGGAACTCTTAGTAGTTCCACATCAGAAGTTACACCTTTCTCCAAAGCTTCTCACACAGAACCATGAAGAAATAAGGCATCCAGATCCAACTCAACTTAACCTAGCGATCTGGCTCCTGAAGTCTTAGAGTTTGGCTACCTCAACCTACCGCCATACTGTATGAATATCATTAAATAAGCTAGATGTCCAACCACAAGAGCGTGCTATTTATTTCATTTATTTATTTATTAGGTTTATAAAGCGCAACAGCTACCCTAAAGGGTTTCCCGGCGCTAAAAAATACAGAAAGCAACAATGCACTTACGAATAAAAGTTATTGATTAAAGAGCCAGGTTTTGATGGCTCTACGGAAGCGAGCATAGCAGTTCTCAGCACGAATGTCAAGGGGGAGGGAATTCCAGAGTCTAGGCCCTAAAAACGAGAAGGAACTGCCACCCATTCTAGATAGTCTATACTTGGGCACAGAAAATAAATTTTGTAAAGAAGAGCGGAGAGAGCGAGAAGGGACGTAAATCTTAACAAGAGACTGTAAGTAAGTAGGGGCAGTCCCAGTCTTGATCTTGTGCATGTAACTCAATGCCTTGAATTTCAAGCGACTCTCAACTCTAAGCCAGTGTAGCTCGCGGAGGCGTTCTGTGATGTGGTCAGTTTTTCGACATCCGCAGAGCAGACGTGCGCGCGGCGTTTTGAACTAGTTGCAGCCGTCGGGTGACAGCCTTGGTTGCCCCCAGGTAAAGTATGTTACCATAGTCCAACTGGGAGGTCACCAAGGCGTTCATTACGGACCTCTGGGTGTCGGACGGCAGCATCCATAAGATTTTCCTTAGCCAGCTCAGGATGATGAAACAAGTGGCAGCTATGCAGCTAAATGGAAAAGTTTCGTTATTTATTGCAATAATAACACAATGAATCCACTAGATCCCTCAATACAAAACATTATTTGTTACCTCTTGCATCTACAAAGATGTAATCTGGTATACACATCTATACGATTACATCTTGCCGCCATAGCCGCTAACCTACAAGACAGACAACACTAGTCACTCTTCAAGGTACTTGCGATCAAAGCATTCATGGACGGCCTTAAAAGGATAATTCCTCCCAGAGTTACCCCTTCTCCTCAGTGGAACATTAACATTGTCCTTACAAGGCTCATGGGTCCCCCATTTGAACCTTTTCATAACTATGAATTACAATTTCTCACATGGAAAGTAGCTTTTCTTATAGCGATCACATCTCTCAGGAGCGTTAGTGAACTCCAGGCATTAACCATACAAGAACCATTTTTGCAAATAGATCAGAATAAAGTGGTTCTTAGGACAAACCCCAAATTCCTGCCAAAAGTAGTTTCTGCTTTCCACCTTAAGCAGTCTGTTCAGCTGCCAGTCCTTTTTCCTCAAGCAGACTCAGTAGCAGAATGGGCTCTTAATACACTTGACGTCAAAAGACCTATCTACATTTAAAGAATAAAAACTTTTAGGAAAACTAAACAACTTTTTGTATCTTTCTCACCAACACATAAAGGCAATCCTATAATGTAAGAAAGTGGTTCTGTATATACTGGGCCAAAGTCCCTGCGCTTACCCTACCTGTAACGCTCCTAAATTTAGTATTTAGGGGCACCCTGAACCTCCGACGGTGCCGGTAGGAATGCCCGGGTTCAAGCCATGCGTCGACTGCAGCCGACTGATGTTAGTTACCGACCCCCATCGCCGGTGTCTACATTGCCTGGGGCCTGACCACGATGACAAGTCGTGCCCCCGACTGTCGGGCCTTGACGTCGAAGGCTAGGCGGGAGCTGTCCCGCAGGCGCCTCGAGCTCCGGCAGTGGGCCCGCGCCGTTCGAGGTCCCGGTCCGGAAGGAGGTCGAGGGACCGGTATCGGGGCAGAATTCATCACAGCTCGGAGAGCCGGCACCACTCCTCGGGCTCCAAATCCTCAGGTAAGAGGCACAAGAAGTCGAAGCGATACCGCTCTTCAGACTCCCCCCGACGCTCGCGCGACGCACCGGGCGTTCGGGCGACACCGCCCACGCGGCTCCGAAGGCGTCGCGGCCTGCTTCATACCCGCCGGTCCCTGGGCAGAACGCGACGCCGGAGGAGATCGATGCCTTCCTCGCGGCCATGAGGTCGCTCACTCCTCAGTCGGGTTCCGCTGCGCCTTCCGGGCCGGGTGCTTCGGCCCCGGCGCAGTCAGCGACTTCAGTCCCGGTGCCGCAGGGCCCCGCTGGATCTGTTTCCGGATCCGGGTCGTTGCCGGTCGACCTTACGACCCCGCCGGCCCTGGCCCCTAGGGTGTCGCCACGGACGACGTCGTCCCCGGTTCCCCCTCGACCCGGTTGCGGCGCCGCGCAATGCCACATTCGATGTCGAGAGAAGACTTTTTCTTCTATGATCTGGCTCCATCTTTTGACCCTGAGTACCAGGAGATGGGTGGCGAGGCGGAATGGGAGGGGTCTGAGGACCCGCTGGCACGTGAGTGCTAGTCTTATCAGGACTGGGCAGGTGAGCTAGGGGATGAGTTGTTTGGACACTTCGCCAGACACTGGTTTTGTCTCCCCTCCTACCGTGGCTACGGAGGAGGGGGCTGTCTATAGTGTGGTGTTGACGCGAGCGGCCAAGGCCTTATCCCTTGAACTCCCTGTCGCGGCCATGAGGACTAACCTCCTCACTGAGGTACTTAAACCGCAAGCAAGCTCTACGGAGCCTCAGTTGCCTTTTAATGAGGCCTTGTCTGATGTTCTTCTCGGCACTTGGTCCAGGCCCGCCACAGGTCCCCCTGTAGATAGGATCGTGGCGCCCGGCTCCGGGCGACCCTTGCTTCCTGTCCACCCACCCCACTCCCGAGAGCCTGGTCATACAGGCCTCTAACTCTCAGACATATTCCAGATTTCTCCCCCCGATCGGGAATCCAAGAGGTACGAACAGTATGGTAAGAAGATGTTGTTCTCACTGAGTTTGGGTTAGCGGTCAGTTAACACTGCGTGCCTCTTGGGCCGTTATTCCCACTCTGTGGGACACGGTCGCGGACGTGCTGCCACAATGTCCGGAGGAGGCCCGGACTAAACTCGCCCAAGCCCTTGCGGAGGGTTGAGATGCGGCACGGTATTCCATCCGGTGTGGACTGGATACAACGGACTCGCTAGGCAGGGCGATGGCAACTACGGTGTCGATTAGTCGCCTCGCCTTGCTGAGTCCCGCCAACTTTTCGGCTGATGTCCAAAACAGCCTTATGGACATACCGTTTGATGGCCGTCGCCTCTTTGGCGACAAGGCAGACCGTGCACTTGAGCGCTTTAAGCCTCCAGGGCTACGGCCAAGTCCTTGTGCCTAAGTCACACCTGTGTCCCTCTCAGAAGGTCCTCGGAGCGGTTCTAGACTCGGCGTAGTTTCGGGTTTATCCTCCTGAACAGCGGGTTCGGGATATTCAAGCTCTGATTCCGATCTTTCAGCCGTTATCCCGAATCTCGGTTAGGTTGATGCTGCGGCTTCTGGGGCTGATGGCCTCCTGCATCCTTCTGGTGCATCACGCCAGGTGGCGGATGCGGGCTCTGCAGTGGAATCTGAAGTTTCATTAGGCCCAGCATCAAGGCAACTTGTCCGACCATGTCTTGATCTCGGAGGGCACTGCAAGACAGTTGCAGTGGTGGCTCACGGACCCCGATTGGGTCAGCAGCAGATCCCTCTCCCTACACCAACCGGAGCACGTAGTTGTGACGGACGCGTCCCTCCAGGGCTGGGGGGGCCACATGGGAGAGGCGTAGATAAAAGGCCTCTGGTCTCCGACGGAGTCCCGTCCCCACATCAACCTTCTGGAGCTGCGGGCGATCCGGCTTGCACTGAAGGAATTCCTCCTCCCTGTCCGGGGGAGTGTAGTGCAGGTGTTCACGGACAACACCACCGCCATGTGGTACTGCAACAAACAGGGCGTGGTGGGGTCATGGACCCTATGCCAGGAGGCTCTGCGCATATGGCAGTGGCTGGAACATCAGGGCGTGACCCTGGTGGTTCAACACCTGGCAGGTTCCCTGAACGTCAGGGTGGACGAACTCAGCCTTTGGTGCATGATGGATCACGAATGGCGTCTGAACTCGGACGTGGCGCAAGGCCTCTTTCAGCGGTGGGAAGAGCCTTGGTTAGATCTATTCGCCACAGAAGAGAACGCGCAATGTCATCAGTTCTGCTCGTTGGAATTTCCAAGGCGGCACTCGCTCGGAGACGCTTTTCGTCGCGGGAGGAGCTGCGGTCTGTTGTACGGCTTTCTGCCTATACCACTTCTGCCCAGAGTGCTGCAGAAGATCGGGCGCGACCGGGCTCAAGTCATCCTTGTGGCTCCGGACTGGGCACGAAGATACTGGTATCCCGAGCTACTCAGCATGTCTGTCGATCCCCCGATTCGTCTGCCTCTTCAGGAGGACGTTCTGTCACAGCAGCAGGGGACAGTCCTCCACCCGAACCTGTCCAGTCTCCACTTACATGCGTGGAGATTGAGCGGTGGCAGTTGAGGCCATTTGACTTGCCTCCTGAAGTCTGCAATGTGATTCTGGCTGCCAGGTGTCCCTCCACAAAATCGGTATACGCCTGCAGGTGGATCAAATTTGTGGCATGGTGTACATCGAAGGCTGTGGATCCCCTTTCTGCCCCTTTTTCAGAAGTTTTCTTCTTTCTTCTTTCTCTTGCCCAGCAGGGCTCTGCTCTGGGCACTCTGAAGGGCTACCTCTCTGCCATTTCCGCCTTCTTAAGGCTCCCTGATCAGCCCTCTTTGTTCAAGTCCCCAGTTGTAAATAGGTTTTTGAAGGGCATCACTCATATGTTCCCTCCTGTTCCTTTCGTGATGCCTCAGTGGGACTTGAACCTTGTTCTCCCTTCCATCCACTTCATAACGGTCTTCTTCGTGTCCTTACTCTTAAGACTGCATTCCTGGTTGCCATCACCTCTGCCAGGAGAGTGAGTGAGCTCCAAACCCTTTCTTCTCAACCTCCTTTCCTTTCTGTCCATCTGGACAAAGTTGTGTTGCTGACGCGACCCTCTTTCCTGCCCAAGGTAGTCACAGTATTCCACATCTGGCAGTCCATCACCTTGCCCACCTTCTTTCCGCCTCCACATCCCTCGAAAGAGGAAGAGACGCTCCACCGTCTGGACCCAAAACGTACGCTCTCTTTCTATCTGGATCGCACACGCCAGTTCCGGGTGGATGACCAACTCTTTGTTGGTTACGGGGGCGCTAAGAAGGGTCGGGCGGTGCTCAAGCGGACCATTTCTCGATGGGTCGTCTTGTGCATCAAGGCTTGTTACTCTCTGGCTAGAATGGAGCCTCCTGTGAGACCCCGTGCGCATTTCACTCGGGCCATGGCGGCTACTACTGCCCTGGTTCGGGGAGTCCCCTTGCAGGACATCTGTCAGGCAGCTCCGTGGGCCTCGCTGCACACGTTCGCCAGATACTACTGCCTGGACAGCCAAGTCCGGAGAGATGGCTTTTTTGGCCGTTCCGTTCTCCAGGACTTTCTGGTGTGATCATTGGTTCGCAGACCCACCACCGGGGTTGGTATTGCTGGGGTATCTAATCTAAGGTAAGGAGTCTAATACTAACCTGTTTCTTTCAGATGCACAAGTTACTTACCTTCGGTAACAATATATCTGTAAGAAACAGTAGTTAGTATTAGATTCCTTGCCGCCCCACCCATCCTCCCCGTTCCGCGAACCGATATCTAGGGTTACGGTTCACCCCTTTCAGGACCCTAGTTTCTTGGCACCAGTGTTGGTTTTTATTATGGCTCTGCGTTTCTGGTGCGGAAAAGCTCTGTATAAGAACTGACGTCAGCACGCGAGGGCGGCGTCTAAGTACTCCGGTGATGTCATCCCGGCGCCGGAGCCGCAGACGACGCCTACCGACGCGCAAGGGTACTGCTACGCAAATGTTTCCGGATCCAGTCTGATGCCTGGGGATATTCTAAGGTAAGGAATCTAATACTAACTACTGTTTCTTACAGATATATTGTTACCGAAGGTAAGTAACTTGTGCATCTGGTAGAGCCGATTGTAGCCGGATATTCCTTATTGTAAAATGACACCCAGGCGTGAGACTGGATCCGGACAACTTTTGCCACAGCATCCCTGCACGCCGGGGGCAGCATCGCGCGACTCCGCCCAGGCATTGTTTGCGCACATCTGTGAAACCTGGTTGCGAGACGATATGCTAGGGATACTTGGTCTGTCTCTTCCGGAAGGGTATTTGATTAAGACTCTTAACAGGGACTCTAGGGGAGGTGGAATAGCAGTTATACATAAAGCGCAGTATCCTTGCTCCTTTGTGGTAGAGAACTTATGTGGTAGTGAATGTGCCCGTTTCAGGCTTGAAATAAGCCCGCATTTTACATTTTCTGGGCTCTATATCTACCGACCTCCGGGTCCAAGTTCATCAAAGCTCTGTTAGAGTTGGTTAGCTAATCAGTGGTGAGATCTGCTAACTTTTCTATTTTGGGAGACCTGAATCTCCATTTTGATCAGACACTGGATCCGGCTGTTTGTAATCTGCTGGCATATTTAGCAGCTTTTCAGCTTGATTTATTAGTACACGATGCCACCCATTCAGCAGGACATATATTGGACCCTATCTTTTCTAACATCCCAGTAGTGCAGATAGCCCAGCCTGTGCCTATGGGATGGACAGATCATTACCTGATTAAAGCCAGCTTGAAGATAGCTGAACCTTTTAGGATTGATAGGACCACTTTGGTTCTCAAAAGGCCTTGGCACAAACTTAAACTAAAGGACTTTTATGCCTTCCTGGGAGAGTTTCCCTTGGGGGACTTGGTTGATCCTGAGGTGGCATACACCTCCTTCTGTGACTGGATTGGGGGGGGGGGGGGGTACTTGATGCCTTTATTCCAGCTAAATGGGTTAGGGGGCGTGGGTCGGTCTCCAATCCATGGTACACTGAGGCTCTGAGAGCCCTAAAATAAGGACTGCAAAAGAGCCGAACGGATATGGAGAAGGAATTATAAAGATGGTGATAAAGATACTTACCTGGCCAAACTAAAACACTATCATAAAATGATTTGTTTTACACGTGCTACGTTTTATGCCGAAGAAATTAGCGCTAGCTCCAACCCTACGAAATGCATTTTTAAGATTGTCCAGGAGCTGAAGAGCAACAGAGTCTCTGGTTCTTATATAAAATCGGCACAGCAATGCGAAGAACTCGCTTCTTTCTTTGTAAATGAAGTGCAAAAAATTTACAAAACATTTTCGCAACACTCCTCAGTTCCGAGTTCCGTCAGTGTTCGAGATGGGGTCTCTACTTTGACAGCTATACCAGAGATCTCTTGTGAAGAACTTGTTAAACTCTGTATGAAGGTCAAATCGGGATCTCTGTCAGACCCCATGAGGCCGGCGCAATTTATGGAGTCACTGGCGCTTTTTCAGCAGCCATTAGGCCATATACTAAATCTATCCTTTGCATCGGCCAGAGTCCCCATGGCCTGGAAACAGGCCTGGGGTTCCCCTATCATTAAGAAGCCCACACTGGATCCATCTATACCAGATAGTTTCAGGCCGATTTCTTTGCTTCCGTGGGCAGCTAAGCTTGCAGAGGCACATGTGAACAAGGTGCTATCTCGGTACATGTACCTCAATGATATCCTGGATCCGTCGCAAAACTGTTTTAGACCGGGTCACAGTACCGAGTCCGCCCTATTAGCCGCCACTGAGCATTTACGAACGATTCTTGACGCAGGTCAGAGTGCAGCGCTTATTCTGTTAGATCTTAGCGCTGCCTTTGATACGGTGTCTCATTACATCTTGCTGTATCGCCTGGAGGCAATAGGGATCACGGGCCGGGCCTTGGAATGGCTTCAAGCATTCCTTACAGACAGATCTTTCCGGGTGTCTGCACCACCGTTTCTATCTCAAGCCCACTCCATCGGCCAGGGGGTTCCGTAGGGCTCTGCGTTGAGCCCGTCTTTGTTCAATCTTTACGTACAACCTCTTGCGGTAGTGGCAAAAGATTTCCTAACGCTGGTATCGTATGCTGACGATACTCAGCTGGTCATCACCCAAGCTGAAGGGCCTTCTATATCAGCCACTAGGTTCAGAGATGGGATGGCAGCAGTTGCTCAGTGGATGGCTGACAACTGTTTGCAGCTCAATGCTAGCAAAACGGAAGTGATGCTGGTAGGGAAAAACAGCTCCCTCTGGAATGAGCACTGGTGGCCGGCTTCGCTGGGTACCATGCCAACACCAAAGCCAGTGGTTAAGAACTTGGGAGTGTGGATGGATGCGGCTCTCAATTTTCAGACCCACACGAAGAAGGTGCTGCGACCTGCGTGGGCCTGTTGAGAGGTCTCCACCCCATCCTGAAGTTCTTCAACGTGCCAGTTCGGCAGCTTATTGTCCAGGCTACGATTTTATCACGCCTGGACTATGCGAGCGTGCCGCTTCTGGGCGCAAACAAAGCCGAGATCCTGCGACTCCAACGAGTCCAAAACTCGGCAGCTCGATCACTGGTTGGACTCCCTCGTAGATGCTCTGCCAGAGCCACAATCAGAGGCATACACTGGCTTCCGATTGGCGCACAAATCCAATTTAAAGCACTCTGTATGGCATTTAAAATCCTGAAATGTAAAAGTCCTGAGGTATTGCGGCCTCTTTTAACCTTGTACATTCCCCAACGTAGCTTGCGCTCATTGGGACAACATCTGGTAATTATACCTAGGATTAAACTGTGCCGTGCCGGGGGCCGTTCAATCCGGCTCCTGGCAGCTAAGTTGTGGAATTCTCTGCCAGTCTCCATTTGTGGCATAGAGGACACATTTACCTTCCGGAAAGCCATTAAAACCTTCCTCTTTCCATTGTCTTAGGGACTGTGATTTCTTTGGCCAGCTTTTGTTATTCTGTACAATTAGACTGACGGCGCCGGGACGCCCCTTCGCTGGGGCAGCTGTGCGCTTAACAAAATTATAACATAACATAACGTGAGGTCAGCGAGGTCTCATAAGTCCCACCCCAGAGCACCTACGTCAGTTTTCTTCAGAGAACTTTTCCGCGCCACAATGCGAAGCCACCAGACAAACTGTGGGAACATGGGACCGTGGGAACAGTGTACGAATCAGTGGGTGAGGGGTAGGGTAGTGTGCATCAGTTAAGCGCCGATCCAGGAAGAGCTACCCCTCTGCCGCTTTTTGGCATGCTTTTCTCAACTTTTGTCGATATTTTTGACAGCTTCGTGTGCGAGGGATGTCGGGTAGGAAGACAGGTTTTAAACTGTGCATGACTTGTTCCCGCATGATGTTGGTTCCCGATCCCCACTGAGTATGTCTGTGGTATCTTGAACGCGACCACGATTTGAAGTCCTGTTCAGACTGCCGGGCGATGGCTCCAAAGTCCTTGAGGAGCGGGCGATAAAGTTTCTTGCGGCCCGGCGAAGTTGCTCATGGCCCGGCAGTCAACACAGTCTAGCGAGACTCCGAGGAGGTAGCAATCCCGTTCGAAGAAGAGGAGGTCGTGAGATCGCTCACTGAGCCCGAAGTCCTCTTCCTCCCATTCGAGGTCATCTGAACACTCTGTGAAGAAGCACAAGAAGAAGTCATCGTCCAAGCGGACTTCTACTTCACCTCAACTAGCGTCTGTTGTTGAAAGAGGTAAGGTGCACCAGTGTGGGGTTTCAGAGCCCCCCTGAGCCCTGAAACCCTGGATCCCTACAAGGGTCCTCTCGTGAAGGCTCGGGGCAGGCAGATTGGCTTTATTTTGGTCCCGGCCAGCGGGTCGCACCTTTCCCCTCGGCCATCTGGTTGCATGCAATGATTTCCAATGGGGCGACCAGATGGCCGGGCTTCCCTGGAAGTCCCGATGAGGAGCCATTCACTTCCCCGATCCCAGCGAGGACTCCAGGAGGTCAGACTCCACCGTGCCCTGGGTCGCCTCCTTCACTCGGTGCGCACAGGTACCCAGAAAGAGGGGTAGCCTCCAGATTACTAGGGGCAGGGTATGCCGGTACACCCCTCCCGGGCTGCCGGTTCTCTGCTGGAGACCAGATGGGCTATGCCTGGACCACACCTCTCCTCCGTCCAGAGGGCTACGGCATGGGAAAGTGCCCCGAACGGCTCTATGGTTTCCGGGCAGTCATCCTTCGAGCGTCCGGGCCCTCTTGTGGTCCTCTCCGTCTTGGGGGCCCAGCCGGGGTCTCAGAGTAGGCGGGAAGGCTCAGGGCAGGCAGATAGGAGTCCTTTCGGTCTCGGCCATCTGGTCGCACCCAATGCTTTCCAATGGGGCGACCAGATGGCCGGTCGTCCCTGGAAGTCCCGATGAGGGGCCATTTGCCTCCCCGATCCCAGCAAGGGCTCCAGGAGGTCGGGCACGTTCACGCCTGGGGTCCCCTCCGTCACTCTTTGCGCGCGGGTTCTCAGAGAGGTAGCCTTCCTCCGGATTACTAGGGGCAGGGTATCCCTGGGCACCCCTCCAGTGGTGGCAGTTCTCTGCTTGGGACCAGATGGGCTATGCCCGGACAACACCTCCCTAGGCATCCGGGGCTCCCTCCTCCTGGCCAACGGCGTGGCAAAGTCCCTGAGACGGGCTCCATGGGCCCCAGGCAGTCATCCCTCGGGTGTCCGGGCCCGAGAGCTCTGGTGATCCTCCCCGTGCCTGAGGCCCAGCTGGGGTTCCTCGAGCCCCGGGGAAGCGGAGCCCCCGAGCCCTTCGTGGGCAGGTGGGAAGGCTCGGGCTGGCAGATGGGAGTCCTTTCGGTCCCGGCCATCTGGTCGCACCTTTCCCCTCGACCATCTGGTCGCACCCAATGCTTTCCAATGGGGTGACCAGATGGCCGGGCTTCCCTGTAAGTCACGGTGAGGGGCCGTTTGCCTCCCCGATCCCAGCAAGAGCTCCAGGAGGTCGGGCATGTTCGCGGCTAGGGTCCCCTCGGTCCTGGGCCTGCCTGCGTGACAGGCTGACCTGGATGGGGTCCAGCGGGCCCGGGGAGACTCCCCCTGATGGGTTGGGTCCATGGGCCCCGGGGAGGGCGGCCTCCCCACCCCGGGCTCAGTCCTCGGTCCTGCCCCGTGGCAGGGTGCCCGGGATGGGGTCCAGCGAGCCCGGAGAGGCTTCCCCTGTGCCTCAGGGCCTGGGAGCCCTGGCTGGTTCCAGGGGCCCAGGCCGGGCCCCGGGTCGGGTGCTCGGCCCTGTGCCCAGTCCCCCGGCCTTTCGCACTTTCAAAGGCCTGGTACGTGGTTCTGTTGTGCCCGGGCAGCCTCCCCTTGCTTGGCTGGGTTCAAGCGCTCCGGCCGGGGCCCCTGAGGAGCATGGGGAGTGCGGCCTCCCCACCCCAGGCTCCGTCTTCGGTCCTGCTGCGTGGCAGGGTGCCAGGAAGGCTTCCCATGCGCCTCTCGGCCTGAGAACCCAGCTGGGTCGGGTGCTCTGGCTATGGGCCCTGTCCCCCATCCTGCCGCACTGCCAAAGGCCCAGTTCGGGCCCGGGGAGGCTTCCCCTGCGCCTCTGGGCCTGTGAGCCCTGGCTGGATCCAGGGACCTCAGCCGGGCCCTGGGTCGGGTGCTCGGCCCTGTGCCCAGTCCCCCGGCCTGTTGCACTGCCAAAGGCCTGGGACGCGGTTCTGTTGTGCCCGGTGAGCCTCCCCTTGCTTGGCTGGGTTCAGGAGCTCCATTCGGGGCCCCTGAGGGCCCCAGGGAGGGTGGCCTACCCCGCCCCAGGCAGGGTGGCCTACCCCACCCCAGGCTCCGTCCTCGGTCCTGCCGCGGGGCAGGGTTCCCGGGATGGTCTCCAGCAGTCCCGGGGAGGCTTCCCCTCCGCCTCTGGGCCTGGGAGCCCCGGCTGGGTCCAGGGGCACCTCCCGGCCCTGGGTCGGGTGCGCGGGCCCTGTCCCCCAGCCTGCAGTGTGCCTGGGATGGGGTCCGGAGGGCCCGGGGAGGTGTCCCCTGCGCCTCTGGGCTTGGGGCCCGGCTGGGTCCAGGGACCCGCTGCGCCCCGGGTCGGGTGCTCCGGCCTTGGGCCCCGAACCCCCGGCCTGCTGCTCCACCAAGGGCCCAGGACAGGGGTATGTCGGTCCCGTGCAGGCCTCCCCTGCTTGTCAAGGTGTCCACGGACCCCAGGTCAGAGGGCCCGTCGGGTCCCCCTCGCAGCCTCAATGGCTCAGGCCCAGCTGGGGCCCTAGTCCTTCGATCCCCCATTCCCCATCGCCCGCTCACTCTTTCGTTGGGGCACAGAGTGACCAGATGGCTTCCCTTTCGTGCCTGGCTATCTGGTCGCACCTTTCCCCTCGGCAATCTGGTCGCACCTTTCCCCTCGGCCATCTGGTCGCACCTTTCCCCTCGGCCATCTGGTCGCACCTTTCCCCTCGGCCATCTGGTCGCACCTTTCCCCTCGGCCATCTGGTCGCACCGATCCCCTCGGCCATCTGGTCGCACCGATCCCCTCGGCCATCTGGTCGCACCTTTCCCCTCGGCCATCTGGTCGCACCGATCCCCTCGGCTATCTGGTCGCACCTAATGTTTTCCTTTGGGGTGACCAGATTGCCGGACTTCCCTGGAAGTCCTGATGAGGTGCCATTTGCCTCCATGATCCCAGCGAGGGCTCTAGGAAGTCGGGTACTTTCGTGCCTTGGGCCCCCTCTGTCACCTCCTGTGCACGGATTACAAGAAAGGGGGGTAGTTTTCCTCCAGATTACTAGGGAGAGGGTCAGTCAGACCTCTGTGAAGTCCGGCGATTCTGAATCAGGGAACGGCAGAACCTGGGCCTGCCCTCTGGGATTCCCAGGGGCCCGGGTGCGCACCTGCCTCTCAGCCCCTTGCCGATGGTCCTGTTTAGGTCTCGCACCTGGCGATTCCAGCGCAAAGGAGACGGGCACGCGCAGGCCAGGATCGGGTTGCGCGTGTTCACCATGTGACTTAGTCACGCACTGTTCATCTCCTTTCTCCCTTGCAAGCCTCAGCGCGCGCGCACACCCGCACATGCACACCAGCACACACCCGCACATGCACACCAGCACACACGCACACCCGCATCACCACACGCGGGGCTTCCCTCAGGCCTGGGAGCCCCGCGTCACCGCAGTTTCTCTAGGCAAGCCACTCCGTGGGCTTCCCTCGGAAGTTCCGCCCCACGATGTGACGCTCCCGAACTTCCGGTTTTAGCCAACCAGAAGGTGAGACAGCAGCTACGCAGGGAGATAAGAACTGTGGGACCCTTTGCACTATGACAGCCCACCCTTCTTAGTGCGCCAGTTTGCCAGCTGCTGCCCGGCTGCCAGCATGTGAGGACTGCCCTCTTCAGCCGCGGGAAGCATCCTAGCGCCATCTTGTAGGCTTTCTTGCGCTGGGCATCGGGGAGAGCCCAAGGGGACCTGGTTTTATTATTGTATTTCATGGCCCGGCACCACGGCCAATGCTTGTTTTTAATGTGATCGCAGCAGTTGTCTGTGAGACCCGAGAGTCACACAATTGGCACAGTGCTGAATCATGACTTGTACCATGAAGTCCCAAGAAGTAACACAACCTACTGTGAACATGCAAGTCATTATTTTAAAATGGCATTATACACTGTATAAGTAAGGATGCTGGAATTATGCAGCAGGGGATGACATTATAAGGAAGAGTTGACAAAATTGTGCGCCAACAAGAATATATGGCGTCATGCAGCACTTCTTGTGATAGTGTCCCTTCATTATTTTTTCAGCTTTGCACATTCTAAGTGTGTGGGCCAAGGTTTCCCCTCATCAGTGCCAATGTAAGACCCACATTCAGCAATAAGCATCTGTAGGAAGGTGGATACCTGACTATGGTTACCCCAGATTTTTTGCCTAGTCTTTAGCTGGTTTTCGACTTAGTTGGCCTGGGATCCTGCTAATCAGGGCCCCAGGCTATCTGCTCCCTCTTTAAAATGGACTTCATGTACCCTAGGTACATCTCCAATTGGATATTGGGTCACCTTATCAGCCCCTGTACAGTGTACTATAGGTACCCAGGGCATAGGTGCATCCAAGGCCCACCAGGGGCTGCAGCATATCTTTTGCCACCCCTGGCTGGCCATCCAAAATGACACAACTGGCTGATCACTCAGCTGGGGCAAGGTGGTGTAATCACCCCTTGCTTATATATAGTATACCTATATCTAACCCAAAATGGACACATATATTCCTATAAGTCACTCCTATGGCAGGCCTTATCAATCCTGAAGGCAGAATGCTTGAAAATCTGTGAGATGGTACTCTAGCATGAGCTGAGCCTGTCTGCAGCTTTCGGAACCATGTCCTTCAGCTGTTTCCATGATAGTGCCATACCATATACTCTTAAGTGCATTATAATCCTCGCGGGTATTGCTAACTTTGGTTTGGCATTATCAAAACATGTTGAGTAAGGTGTCATACGATTTGGAATACTACCCCCTCGCCAGTTCTGGCGACGGGGGTAGCATTCCACCCTTTTAGTGGGACACGACATGTACAGAACCCCGGTTAAAATAAACCCGAACCTCAGCATCATAAAATGGATGCTGCTGCCACAGACAAAGTCTGACCTCCTGCTGCTGGGAGTCCTTCCAGCAAGGGAGGCCTGGACAAAGGGTTTCCTGCCTGGGGAGGTGCCAGCACCACCCCAGACAGGACTTTGTGTATCGAGATAGGCAGGGCTGAAAGGAATGAGACATGCCTGGGGCACACAAGGTGTCCCTGTGCATACCCCGGTTCAAACCAGTTGCTGGGGCACTCCAGCCGCAGCTCAGGCGCGAAACCTGACAAAGGATAGGGGGTGTAACCACCCCCCTTCCTGGTCCCACCCATGGGAGGGACCTAGTCGCTAGTACAGCTCCCTTTAGCAGGATAAAGGTAGGAGCCAGTCCCATTCCAAATTAGATTATCCTGAACAACTCTACAAAGAAGAAACTCTGGACTTCGACGTTCTGCTCCACAGAAGACTGAAGAAATCTCCCTTGTGGCCAAGGAGTGACCACCCTGCATCTGCAGGCACCATACATCTGCAGGCACCATCAAGCGTCCTAGCGGTTCACTTTGTCGTCCTTCCTGGCGGAACCAGACTTCAGAGCCCGACGAGACCCGGACTTTCAGACCTCTCCGACCTCAACTCACATCTGCAGCACAGCTGAGATCCGTGGGTGCGACGAGACACGTGGGACCGGCCATCTTGAAGAAACTGCACTTCGCTTCCAGCACGACCTCTGAGGCACCCTCGAGTGAGTGCTTTGGGGATTGAGAAGCCCCAGCCCCGAGCAGCTCCTGCACCGAAGACCAGCCCTCCAGCATCCACGAGATCTGTGTGGGGCTCTTCCGCTTGATTGCTACTCGACGCATGGTCTGGTCACTTGCCGGCTGGCTAGTGGCCTCCTAGACGACGAAATCTTGAAACTACACTGCTGGTCTGGTTGCTCCAGACTGGCCCTTGCTTCCCTGCAAAGCAGAAGTACCCCGGACCCTCCTGGTCCGCACCAGATGCCATCTTTACTTGCCGCATGGGTTGCATTTGCCAAGGCCTGTTGACTCCGATCCTGGAACCGACCTCGCCGACAGCGAGAGCCAGCGTGGGACAGAGTAGCAAGGGTTAGTGTAAAATTAGTATAAGTGGCAAGGGGTTAGTGCAGGTGCAAGTGCGACCTGTGGTGGCCAGAAAGGAGGCAAGGAGGCAAAGAGGCAAGGAGGATAGAAAGAGGGTTCTGGCCCACACTACCTCCCACTCCTGCTTGCTTCACGGCTTGTTCCACTGCCCCGCGCACCACCTGTCATCACCAAACGTTCACTGCGCCTACGACCCCATACTGACATCTATCTAGTGGGTCCCTGCAAAGGGGGTCAGGGGCGCAGTCAGTGCAAGGAAAGAGTGTGATACATCATACAACTGCAAATTGTATCAGCATAAAATAAAAATTCACTGCTTTTGCCTGGGATCGCAAAGTAACGTAAGGTGAGGCTCTTCGCTCCGCGGAGGAGGGAGATTGGCTCAGTGACAACCCAGTGATAACCCAGACCGAAGCACAATGATATCACATCAGCCATATTGGCTGCAAGGGGCAGCTCAAGTCACATCAGCCACGTTGGCAGCAAGGGGCAGCCCAAGTCAATTCCCCTCAGAATATTGAGGTCCGGCAGGACACGAAAGAATCCGCCACAACCCACGAAGCGGAAAAACAAACTCAAAACAGACGATAATACCTCCCAGAGTAGTGTAACCAATCTATCAACAGCTTCACTAATTCCACCAATCTACTCAATATTTGGCTCAATGAAATCAACTGGCAAATTCACGTTTTTGAAAGACTCAGTCGCGGCTATGTACTCAATGCCAGTTACGCCAAATGGTTTTCAAAGACCACTGACACCGTGCAAAGTAACTACACAGATGATCACAGATAAATCAAATCTTTCGCCTCACTCCACGTCAAGCACAGTGCATATTGTTGGAAAAGAAGGACCAAGCATGACCGAGCTAACAGCACATGAGGCTATCAGGCATATCATTGGAAAAGAAGTACCAAGCATGATCAAGCCAACAGCACAAGAGGCCATCAGGCCAACGAACCAGGGGAACAATAAGCACATAATTCAAACGCAAGCACAAGTACATATAAACGTGGGCGCCCATGGCCGGGAGCAAGAGCTAGTAAAGCACAATAACTCATATGATTTTATGAACAGAATCACTGATAGTATCTTGGAATATTCACTGGAAAACCTCACAATGCACACAAGCAAAACTAGTGCAATGTCGTCAACCGCACTACCACCACAAATAACCAGTGACACCAATAAAGACCGATCGGAGGCGGCACATCACCCCCACATGCTGAGCCCCCTGGGTTCAGGGCAAGTCCGAAGACCTGAACTAGATGGCAATGACATAAGCAAATCTGATGCCGCATACAAAGAAAAACCCAATAATCACTCAACACCTAGACAAGAATCTGAAAGAGACACGTTAGTGATAGATTCCTTACCTTAGAATATCCCCAGGCGTCAGACTGGATCCGGATTTTTTTTGCATAGCAATACCCCTGCGCGTCAGTAGGCGTCGCCTGCGGCTCCGCGTCCGTCGTCGGCGTCGTGAGCGCCGGAATAACGTTGTCGGAGTACTTAGACGCCACCCATGCACGCTGACGTCAGTTCTTCTTTTTTCCGCGCCAGCTAGCGCAGATCCGGAAGAAGCTCTACTCCCAGTCAATTTTTCACTGAACTTTTTGATCACTCTTTTTTGTCGAGTCTTCGACTCTATCGGTGCCAGGGATGCCCGGGTTCAAGCCTTGCTCGAAGTGCGATCGACTCATGTCGGTCACGGACCCCCATCTCCGGTGCCTGAAGTGCTTAGGCCTCGACCATGACGATCGAACCTGCTCCGACTGCCTGACCCTGACGTCGAAGGCTAGGCGGGAGCGGTCCTGCAAGCGACTCGAGGTGAGGCAGTCGGCCCCGCACCGCTCAGGTCCCGGTCCCGGTCCCAAGGGTGGTCGAGGGACAGGTCGCGAGGTCGGAGTCATCGAAGCTCCGGGAGTGGACACCGATCGTCTGGTTATAAGTCCTCAGGTAAGAGGCATGAGAGGTCAGAGCGACGTCATCGATCCTCCGACCCACCCTGACGCTCGCACGATGCGGCCGGGGGCTCGGGCGACACCGCCCACGTGGCTCCGCGGGAGTCGCTAGCGTCCCCGCCTGCCCCACACCTTCGGGTCCCTGGGCACGGCGCGACGCCGGAGGAGGTCGAGAGGTACCTCATGGCCATGAGGGCCCTCCCTCCTCAGTCGGTTTCCGTGGCGCCTTCGGGCCCAACGGTTCCGTCTGGAGGTCCTAACGGGTCGGGCGCTTCGGCCCCGACGCCGTCGGGTGCTTCGGCCCCAGCGCCGCTGGCGACTTTGGTCTCGGCGCCGCAGGACCTCGCCACATCCGGCTCCGGATCCGGGACGTCGCCGGTCGACCTTACGACCTCACCGACGCCGTCCCCACGGGTGTCGCCCCCGGCGCCCACTTTGGTTGCCGCCCCAAATGTTTCCTGCGGTCCGACTCAGGCGCCAGAAGGGCGCCGCTGGGCACCGATTCCGTCGGCCTTTGGGGATTTGTATCTCCACGAGGAAGCCCTGTCTGCTAATCCTGGTTTACAGGACACAGGTGACGAGGAAGATTGGGAGGGGTCCGAGGACCCTCTGGCACTAGATTGCCAGTCTCAACAGGACTGGACATATGAGCTTGGGAGGCCAGTGGTCTTGACACTTCGCCAGACACTGGATTTAGCTCACCTCCGACTGTGGCTTCGGAGGCGGGCTCTACATATAGTGTAGTGTTGACGAAGGCAGCTAAGGCCTTAAACCATAAGCTCCCCGTCGCGGCCGTGAGGACTAACCTCCTCACAGAGGTCCTCAAACCGCAGTCAAGCTCCAGTGAGCCCCTGCTGCCTTCAATGAGGCCTTGTATGGCGTTCTTGTGGGCACTTGGTCCAAGCCCGCCACAGGTCCGCCTGTGGATAGGAACGTGGCCAGACGCTACCGCCCGGCCCCGGGCGATCCATGCTTTTTGTCCACACGCCCCACCCCGAGAGTCTGGTCATCCAGGCCTCAAACTCCCAGACCGCATTCCCGTCGGCCCCGCCCGACAGGGAGTCCAAGAGAAACAAACAGTTCGGGAAGGTTTTCTCGTCTGTTAGCTTAGGGCTGCAGTCTGTGAATACCGCCTGTCTCTTGGGCCGCTACACCCACACTCTGTGGGACACGGTTGCGGAGGTGCTGCCACAATGCCCGGAGGAGGTCCAGGCTAAACTCAGCGAAAAACCCTTGCGGAAGGCCGAGATGCAGCACGCTTTTCTATCCGGTGTGGGCTGGATACCACGGACTCACTGGGCAGGGCGATGGCAACGACAGTGGCGGTTCGACGCCACGCCTGGTTGAGGTCCGCCAACTTCTCGGCCGATGTCCAGGCCACACTCCTGGACATGCCGTTTGATGGCCGTCACCTCTACGCCGACAAGGCAGATCATCCGCTGGAACGTTTCAAGGACTCCAGGGCTATGGCCAAGTCCTTAGGCCTCACGGCCCCTCGCCAGCAATCTGGTGCCTTTCGCTCCTTTCATGGCCACGGAAGGGGCCCCCCCCACGTACTGCCAGCCACGTGCCGCAGAATGTCCAACAGCGCGGTGGCGGACGTGGAAACCTCCGTGGCGGCGGTCGGGGACCACGGCGAGGCCAGTCCACAGCTCCCTCAGCAGCACCTACCTCAAAACCTTCCTAGTCCGAGGGGCTACTCCCTCCCCTTCGAGGCATCCCCTCCATCCTTGCCACCGCAATGCCACAGCGTGTCGGGGGATCACTTGCAACTTCTGCAAGAGGAAGTCACGGCCCTCTTGGCCAAGAGGGCCATCGAGCGCGTTCCTGGGCCAGAAGTAGGGTGTGGATGTTACTACCACTACTTTCTGGTGCCCAAGAAGGGCAAAGGGGGCCTACGCCCGATCTTGGACCTGCGGAAGGAGAAGCTCAAGATGCTGACTTTGGTTCAGGTCCTGGCTGCCCTGGACCCGGAAGACTGGATGGTAGCGTTGAACCTGCAGGACGCTTATTTCCACATCCCCGTCCTGCCGGCCCACCGGCGTTACCTGCGGGTCACGGTAGGCCAAGAGCACTTTCAGTTTACCGTGCTCAGGCAGGGGGTATCAGTCTTACTCTACCTCGACGACTGGTTGTTGAAGGCTGGCTCGCCCCAGGCAGTCGTCACCCACCTCCAGACTACGGCCGACCTCCTGCACTTGCTGGGGTTCTCCATCAATGTGCCAAAGTCACACCTGTGCCCCTCTCAGAAGCTCCTCTTCATCGGAGCAGTTTCGGGTTTACCCAACCGACCAGCGGGTTCGGGATATTCAGGCTCTGATTCCCATCTTCCAGCCGTTATCCCGAGTCTCAGTCCGGTTGACACTGCGGCTCCTGGGGCTGATGGCCTCCTGCATCCTTCTGGTGCATCACTCCAGGTGGCGGATGCGGGCTCTGCAGTGGGACCTGAAGTTTCAGTGGGCCCAGCATCAGGGCAACCTGTCCGATCATGTCTTGATCTCGGAGGGCACTGCGAAACAACTGCAGTGGTGGCTCACGGACCGCGACTGGGTCAGTGGCAGATCCCTCTCCCTACCCCACCCGGAGCACGTAGTTGTGACGGACGCGTCCCTCCAGGGCTGGGGAGGCCATATGGGAGAGGTGGAGATCAGAGGCCTCTGGTCTCCGGCTCCATATCAACATGTTGGAGCTGCGGGCGATTCGTCTAGCACTGAAGGCATTCCTCCCCTCTTTTCGGGGGAGTGTAGTGCAAGTGTTCACCGACGACACCACTGCCATGTGGTACTGCAACAAACAAGGCAGAGTGGGGTCGTGGACCCTATGCCAGGAGGCTCTGCGCCTATGGCAATGGCTGGAACATCAGGGTGTGACCCTGGTGGTTCAACACCTGGCAGGCTCTCTGAATGCCAGGGCAGACTAACTCAGCCGTCGGTGCATGATGGATCACGAATGGCGTCTGAACTCGGACGTGGCGCAAGGTCTCTTTTAGCAATATGCAGAGCCTTGGTTAGATCTATTCGCCACAGAAGAGAACGCGCAATGTCATCAGTTCTGCGCGTTGGAATTTCCAAGGCGGCACTCGCTCTGGGACGCTTTTCGTCGCGAGTGGAGTTGCGGTCTATTGTACGCCTTTCCGCCTATACCACTTCTGCCCAGAGTGCTGAAGAAGATCAGGCGCGACCGGGCCCAGGTTATCCTTTTGGCTCCGGACTGGGCACGAAGATTCTGGTATCCCGAGCTACTCAGCATGTCAGTCGATCCCCCATTCGTCTGCCTCTTCGGGGGGACCTTCTGTCGCAGCAGCAGGGGACGGTGCTGCACCCGAACCTGTCCAGTCTCCACCTACAAGTTTGGAGATTGAGCGGCGACAGTTGAGGCCATTTGACTTGCTTCCTGAAGTCTGTGATATCATTCTGGCAGCCAGGCGTCCCTCCACAAAGTCGGTATACGCGTGCAGGTGGAACAGATTTGTGGCATGGTGCACAGCAAAGGCTGTGTATCCTCTCTCTGCACCCCTTTCAGAAGTGCTGCTCTTTCTGCTTTCCCTTGCCCAGCAGGGCTCTGCTCTGGGCACTCTTAAAGGGTACCTTTCTGCTCTTTCCGCCTTCTTAAGGCTACCTGATCAGCCTTCTTTATTCAAGTCCCCAATTGTAAATAGATTTCTGAAGGGCATCACACACATGTTCCCTTTGTGATGCCCCAGTGGGACTTGAATCTTGTTCTCACTTATCTAATGTGTGCTCCCTTTGAGCCGCTCCATAACCGTCCTCTCCGTCTTCTCACATTGAAGACTGCTTTCCTGGTCGCCATCACCTCTGCCAGGAGGGTGAGTGAGCTCCAGGCTCTTTCTTCTACTCCACCTTTCCTATCTGTTCATCCTGACAAGGTGGTGTTGCGTACACGACCTTCCTTTCTGTCCAAGGTTGTCACAGCCTTCCACATCGGGCAGTCCATTACTTTGCCCACCTTCTTTCCGCCTCCGCATCCCTCGAAAGAGGAAGAGAGGCTCCACCGGCTGGATCCAAAACGCGCGCTCTCCTATTACCTAGATCGCACACGCCAATTCCGGGTGGATGACCAACTCTTTGTTGGTTACATGGGCGCGAAGAAGGGAAAGGCAGTACACAAGAGGACCATTTCGCAGTGGATCATCTTGTGTATCCAGGCATGTTACTCCATGGCGAAAAAGGAGCCCCCTGCTGGATTGCGGGCTCATTCCACTCGTGCCACCGCAACAACAACTGCCCTGGGCCGAGGAGTCCCTTTACAGGACATTTGCCAGGCAGCGACATGGGCCTCGCTGCACACGTTCGCAAGACACTACTGCCTGGACAGTCAAGTCCGGAGGGATGGCTTCTTTGGCCGTTCCGTCCTCCAGGACTTTCTGGTGTGATATTGGTTCGCAGACCCACCACCTGGTTGGTATTGCTGGGGTATCTATTCTAAGGTAAGGAATCTATCACTAACGTGTCTCTTTCAGATGCACAAGTTACTACTTGTGTAACGATATATCTGTAAGAGACATTAGTTAGTGATAGATTCCTTACCGACCCACCCATCCTCCCCGTTCTGCGAACCAATATCTAGGGTTAAGGTCAACACCTTTCAGGGCCCTAGTTTCATGGCACCAGTATTGGTTCTATTATGGCTCTGCGTATCTGGCGCGGAAAAGCTGTGTATCAAAACTGACGTCAGCGCGCATGGGCGGCGTCTAAGTACTCCGACGACGTCATTCCGGCGCTCACGACGCCGACGACGGATGCGGAGCCGCAGACGACGCCTACCGACGCGCAGGGGTATTGCTACGCCAAAAAAATTCCGGATCCAGTCTGACGCCTGGGGATATTCTAAGGTAAGGAATCTATCACTAACTAATGTCTCTTACAGATATATCATTACACAAGTAGTAACTTGTGCGTCACGATCAAATCAAGAAAAGGTCGATGTGGCCTATGACACGTGGATGGAGTCTCAAGCCTTTCAGGATAACAACGGAATACTCCAATCATTGAGTACAACGTCCAACTATGATAAACAAACCCTGGATACAAGAGAAACTGACCTCAAGCAAATTAAAACTTTTGAAAAGCTCACAACCTCATCCAAGCAGGCGGCCAATTCTGTAAACAACCAACTTCAGAGTCAGAAATGGATAATGCAATTGAAATATCAATCTGAAAGAAACACGTTAGTGTTAGATTCCTTACCTAAGAATATCCCCAGGCGTCAGTCTGGATCCGGAAACTTTTGCGTAGCAGTACCCCTGCGCGTCGGTAGGCGTCGTCTGCAGGCGTCCCCTGCGGCTCCGCGTCCGTCGTCGGCGTCGTGCGCCGTGATAACGTCGCTGGAGTATATAGACGCCGCCTCCGCGCGCTGACGTCAGTTCTTCTTTTTTCCACGCCAGTAAGCGCCGATCCGAAGAGCAGTACTCCGGTCTTTTGACCAACTTTGTTAAACTCTATATCTTTTTTGGTGCCTGGTAGGATGCCCGGTTTCAAGAATTGTGACGGGTGTGACCGCACGATGTCGGTCGCGGACCATCACCGACTCTGTCTCCGGTGCCTGGGCCCCGACCACGACGTGGACGCCTGCGTCGACTGCCGGGCTCTCACTAACAAGGCTAGACGGGAGCGGTCCCGCAAGCTGCTTCAGCGCCGGGTGTCGGCCCCGCGTCGGGAGCGGTCTCGGTCCGGCCGGAGGTCCCGGGAGCGTTCGAGGGAGCGGTCGCGGAGCCGCGCGAGCGCTCCGGAAGTCGTCACCATTCGTCGGGCTCATCAGGTAAGAAACACAAGAAGTCGGGGCGTCGTCATCGTACCCCCGACTCCCCCCGACGCTCGCGCGACACGGCCGGGGGTTCAGGTGACCCCAACTCCGCGGCTCCGCGAGAGTCGCCGGTGCGGCCTGCCCCATACCCTCCGGTCCCTGGGCACGGTGCGACGCCTGAGGAGATTGAGGCGTTCCTCATGGCCATGAGGGCGCTCAGTTCTCAGACGGGGCCTACGGCGCCTTCGGGCCCAGTGCTACCGTCCGGGGGCCCTAGCGGGTCGGGTGTCCCTGGCTCGACGCCATCGGGTGCTCCGGCCCCAGTGCCGCCGACGGCTCCGACCCCGGCGCCGCAAGGGCCTTCGGGGTCGACGCCGGCTGGCCTGCCGGCTGGTCCGGCGCCGATTCCATCGGGGTTACCCCCGACGCCGCCCCCGCGCGGTGCCGGTTCTCCTGTGCCGGCTTCGGCCGGCGCCGGGGCTCCGGCGCCGGCTCCGGGCGGCGCCGTCCCCATTCCTTCTCCGAATCCGGACGCGGAGTCGGACCGGCGTCTATCGACGCCGGGCTCGACGCCGATGGGGCCTTTGAACCCCGAGGAGCCGGTCTACATCGTTGACTCCGAGTATGGAGATGATGAAGAGTACAGGGAAGGTTGGGAGGGGTCTGAGGACCCTCTGTCACGTGAGTGCCAGTATGACCCGGACTGGACAGGTGATTTGGGGGATGCCAGTGGTCTGGACGACTCTCCTAACCCTGGTTTTGTCTCTCCTCCTTCCGTGGAGTCGGTGGAGGGAGCTGCATATTCAGTGGTGCTGATGAGGGCTGCCAAGGCCTTACACCTTGAGCTCCCCGTCGCGGCCGTGAGGCCTAACATCCTCACTGAGGTCTTCAAACCGCAGTCATGCCGATAGGAGCCACTGCTGCCGTTTAACGAAGCCTTGTCAGACATTCTGTTGGGCACGTTGTCCAGGCCCGCTTCAGGTTCGCCTGTTGATCGGAACGTGGCCAGACGCCACCGTCCTTGTCCGGACAACCCCAAATTCCTGTCCGCCCATCCCACTCCCGAGAGTCTGGTGATCTAGGCCTCTACCTCCCAGACCGCATTCCCGTCGGCCCCGCCCGATCGGGAATCCAAGAGGTATGACCAGTATGGTAAGAAGGTCTTCTCGTCCCTGAGTCTGGGACTGCGGTCTTGCAACACTGCATGCCTCTTGGGCCGCTACACCCACTCTGTGTGGGACACGGTCGCGGAAGTGCTGCCAGAATGCCCCATGGAGGTGCGGGCGAAGCTCGGCAAGGCTGTGGCTGAGGGCCGAGACGCAGCTAAATATTCCATACGGTGTGGTCTTGATACGACCGACTCGCTGGGCAGAGCTATGTCAACGACGGTGGCGATTCGTCGCCACGCCTGGCTGAGATCCGCCAATTTTTCGGCAGATGTCCAAAATGCCTTGATGGACATGCCGTTCGATGGCTGTCGCCTCTTTGGTGACAAGGCGGACCATGCGCTGGAACGCTTCAAGGACTCCAGGGTCACGGCCAAGTCCTTGGGTCTTTCGACCCAGCGCCAGCAAACTGGTTCGTTTCGCCCCTTTCGTGGCCAAGGAAGGGGCGTCCCCACACGTGCTGCCAGCCACGCACGGCAACAATCTTTTCAACGCGTTGGCGGCCTTGGAAACCGCCGTGGAGGCGGTGGGGGTCAACGGCGGGGTCAGGCCACACCTCCCCCCGCAGCATCTGCCTCCAAATCCTCCTAGTCCGTGCTTTCGGCCCCATGTGACGCCAGTGGGTGGCAGGGTTCGCCATCACCACGCTCACTGGCGCACAATTACATCGGACAGGTGGGTGCTGCAACTCGTCCGAAGGGGCTACTCCCTCCCCTTCGAGACTACTCCTCCAGCCATGCCACCGCAGAACCACCGTGTGTCGGGGGACCACTTGACAGTTCTGCAGGAGGAAGTTACGGCCCTCTTGGCCAAGGGGGCCATCGAGCGCGTTCCTGGGCCATAAGTAGGGCGTGGTTGCTATTCCCACTACTTTCTGGTACCCAAGAAGGACAAGGGGGGCCTACGTCCTATCTTGGATCTAAGGAACGTCAACGGCTTCCTCCGGAAGGAGAAGTTCAAGATGTTGACGTTAGCTCAGGTCTTGGCTGCTCTAGACCCACAAGACTGGATGGTAGCGTTGGACTTGCAGGATGCGTATTTTCACATCCCCGTCCTGCCGGCCCACCGGCGTTACCTGCGGTTCCCGGTAGGCCAGGAGCACTTTCAGTTTATTGTGCTTCCATTCGGTCTTACCAGCGCCCCACGGGTGTTCACAAAGGTGATGGCGGTGGTCGCAGCCCATCTGCGCAGGTTAGGGGTTTCAGTCTTCCCCTACCTAGACGACCGGTTGTTGAAGGCGGGCTCGCCCCAGTCGTCCACCACCTTCAGATGACGGCAGACCTCTTGCACGACCTGGGGTTCTCCATCAATGTGCCGAAATCACACCTGTGTCCCTCTCAAAAGCTCCTTTTCATCGGAGCAGTTCTGGACTCGGCGCAGTTTCGGGTTTATCCTCCGGAACGGCGGGTCCGGGATATACAGGCTTTGATTCCCATCTTTCAGCCGCTATCCCGGGTTTCGGTCAGGTTGACGCTGCGGCTGCTGGGACTGATGGCTTCCTGCATCCTTCTGGTGCATCACGCCCGGTGGCGGATGTGGGCTCTGCAGTGGGACCTGAAATTTCAGTGGGCCCAGCATCAGGGCAACTTGTCCGACCACGTCTTGATCTCGGAGGGCACTGCGAGACAACTGCAGTGGTGGCTTACGGACCGCGATTGGGTCAGAGGCAGATCCCTCTCCCTTCCCCAACCGGAGCACGTTGTCGTGACGGACGTGTCCCTCCAGGGCTGGGGTGGCCACTTGGGAGAGGCGGAGATCAGAGGCATCTGGTCTCCGGCGGAGTCCCGGCTCCATATCAACCTGTTGGAGCTGCGGGCAATTCGTCTAGCACTGAAGGCATTCCTCCCCTTTGTCAACGGGAGTGCAGTGCAGGTGTTCACCGACAACACCACCGCCATGTGGTACTGCAACAAACAGGGCGGAGTGGGGTCGTGGACCCTTTGCCAGGAGGCTCTGCGCCTCTGGCATTGGCTGGAACGTCAGGGCGTGACTTTGACGGTTCAACACCTGGCAGGTTCTCTGAACGCCAGGGCGGACGAACTCAGCCGTCGGTGCTCGATGGATCACGAATGGCGTCTGAACTCGGACGTGGCACAAGGCCTCTTTCTGCAATGGGGAGAGCCTTGGTTAGATCTATTCGCCACAGAAGAGAACGCGCAATGTCATCAGTTCTGCGCGTTGGAGTTTCCAAGACGGAACTCGCACGGCGACGCCTTTCGGCGCGAGTGGAGTTGCGGTCTGTTATACGCCTTTCCGCCTATACCACTTCTGCCCAGAGTGCTGAAGAAGATCAGGCGCGACCGGGCCCAAGTCATCCTTGTGGCTCCGGACTGGGACCGAAGGTACTGGTATCCCGAGCTACTCAGCATGTCAGTCGGTCCCCCGATCCGCCTGCCCCTTCAGGAGGACCTTCTGTCGCAGCAGCAGGGGACGGTCCTCCACCCGAACCTGTCCAGTCTCCACCTCCATGCTTGGAGATTGAGCGGCGGCAGTTGAGGCCATTTGACTTGCCTCCTGAAGTCTGTGATGTAATTCTGGCAGCCAGGCGTCCCTCCACGAAGTCGGTATACGCCTGTCGGTGGAACAGATTTGTGGCATGGTGCACAGCAAAGGCTGTGAATCCTCTTTCTGCCCCTCTTTCCGAGGTTCTTCTGTTTCTTCTCTCTCTTGCCCAGCAGGGCTCTGCTCTGGGCACTATCAAGGGCTACCTTTCGGCCTTTTCAGCCTTTCTAAGGCTTCCTGATCAGCCTTCTTTGTTCAAGTCCCCGATTGTCACGAGATTCTTGAAGGGCATCACACACATGTATCCACCTGTTCCGTTTGTGATGCCTCATTGGGACTTGAACCTGGTTCTAACCTTTTTGATGTGTGCTCCCTTTGAGCCCCTTCATTCTTGTCCTCTCCGTCTCCTGACTTTAAAGACGGCTTTCCTGGTTGCCATCACCTCTGCCAGGAGAGTGAGTGAGCTCCAGGCTCTTTCTGTCTAACCCCCTTTCCTGTCCATTCATCCAGACAAGGTGGTTCTTAGGACTAGACCTTCTTTCCTGCCCAAAGTAGTTTCTGCTTTTCACATCGGGCAGTCCATCACCCTCCCTTCCTTCTTCCCGCCTCCGCATCCTTCAAAGGATGAAGAGCGGCTCCATCGTCTGGACCCAAAACGTGCACTTTCATTTTATATGGATCGCACACGCCAGTTCCGGGTGGATGACCAACTGTTTGTTGGCTACGTGGGTGCGAAGAAGGGACGGGCGGTGTGTAAACAAACCATCTCTCGGTGGGTCGTTCTGTGCATCAAAGCGTGCTACTCTTTGGCTCGGAAGGAGCCTCCTGTTGGGCTGAGGGCCCATTCCACTCGGGCCACGGCGGCTACTACTGCCCTGGGCCGGGGAGTCCCCTTGCAGGACATTTGCCAGGCGGCTACGTGGGCCTCGCCGCACACCTTTGCGAGGCACTACTGCCTGGACAGTCAAGTCCGGAGGGATGGCTTCTTTGGCCGTTCTGTCCTCCAGGACTTTCTGGTGTAGGAATGTATTGGTTCGCAGACCCACCACCGGGGTTGGTATTGCTGGGGTATCTATTCTAAGGTAAGGAATCTAACACTAACGTGTTTCTTTCAGATGAACAAGTTACTTTCCTTCGGTAACGATATATCTGTAAGAAACATTAGTTAGTGTTAGATTCCTTACCGAACCCACCCATCCTCCCCGTTCTGCGAACTGATACCTAGGGTTAAGGACATCCCTTTCAGGGCCCTAGTTTCAAATGGCACCAGTGTTGGTTCTCTCATGGCTCTGCGTTTTCTGGCGCGGAAAAGCTGTGTACAAAGAACTGACGTCAGCGCGCGGAGGCGGCGTCTATATACTCCAGCGACATCATCACGGCGCACGACGCCGACGATGGACGCGGAGCCGCAGGGGACGCCTGCAGACGACGCCTGCAGACTTCGCCTACCGACGCGCAGGGGTACTGCTACGCAAAAGTTTCTGGATCCAGACTGACGCCTGGGGATATTCTAAGGTAAGGAATCTAACACTAAATAATGTTTCTTACAGATATATCGTTACCGAAGGTAAGTAACTTGTTCAGCGGGTTCGAACAGGTAGAACAAGCATCCACAGAAGTATCAATTAAAATATGCCAAGAGGAAAGACAGGAAACAATAATAGAGATATTGAGCGCGTTGGAACAGGCTGATCAAGCCTCCTCAAAAGCACTTCACAAGACACGACAAACATCAGAACCAATCTTGGAATTACGAGCCGACACGGCAAGGGAACACACAGTAGAAAACACAAAGCGTGCAGGGCACCAATCCAACCATAATACCAACTGTTGTCAGCAGGCAGATAAACCTCTCAAGGGAAAACATGACTCTAACTACAACTTGGAATCTCTAATAAAATTACATGGTGCGCTGGGGAAAATATTAGAAACGTCTATTAAAACGCTGAACATGCAGTCCGACAAACTTGATATCCAAATAAATCTAATGAGTCTCATCGCTGAGCATATTTCAGACATAAAAAAAAAAAACGGGACATCATGACAAACACGCTTGCAAAAGTTCAGGATCAAAGTAATCCTTGGGTTCTGCCCCCAAATTGCCCCATATTAGAAAAGCTAAGGGATCTACCAATAATACTCACAAATATTTTACAGGAAAGCAAACGTGCAAATTGTGAGTCTGTAAATACGGAGCAACAAGTCAAATGTCAAACATAGTCTACCAAAAAGAAACACGCCATGAAGAAATAGACAAAACAGAAAAGATGGGGGAAAAATCACCCAATAAAAGGTCACAAAACAAAAGAATTAAACACTCTACAAAAAACAGGAAAAAAGATAAAAACTGGAGAATTAATTGAGGGTCAAATATCGCCAAATGACCAACTTCCGGGATTGACGGAATATAGTGACTCGCTGATCACCGAAATAGATCAAAAATCGCATGAGCAGACTAAAACTATAGGTAGCCATCAGCCGGTCTTAACCAAAAGACAAAAAAAAGTGCTAGAAAAGCCAGAAATCAACAACTAAATAGCAGACCTACTAATAAGCAGGTTTTCGACATTTACCCAATCTTTAATCTTTCAAAGAACGCAAGTAATCCCCAAAAACAAAATGCAAAAAAAAATCGAAATTCAGACCACCTGTACGAAAGTACAATCTCGCTGGAAAGCAGTTGTGCCAAGCTTAAATACTCCACTGTGTATGGAGGAGAGTAATGATGATGAACCTGCAAAACACTCGCCCGGCAGGAGTAGCATAAACGGGAGTCCTGAGAGTGGCGACTCCGAAACACCAAAAACATATAGTTCAGTGGGGAGCCCTATGGGACTATCCAAAACCATCGGAAACCAAATAAAACCGACTGTCCAGTCAATACAGCCTCAAAATGGTTACATCGCAGCTGATTCAGAGAATGATCTGGCAACAGATAGAAAATCTATCAAATACCAAAATCCCGGAAGTGGTAAACGAGGATCACAAAGAGAGGCAACAAACAATGTCAAAAACCAAAAACAAAAAGTAAACCTCATCCAACATAAAATGCTCAGTCCTAGGCCAAATGTTTCAAATTGCGCCATTAAAAACCCTAGGCAAGTTACAGTGAAAGTTGACAAGAGCCATCAAAATCGGCTATTAGTCAACATTAACTCTGAATATGACGGCCCAAAGAACTCCGGAGGCACGGAAAAAGAAACTGCCTTTCAGATAACCAATCAAGAACACGCCTTATCCATTAGGGCCAGTGGCCCGAAGATAGATAATCCGAATGTCATAGCAAAGGAGAAGTGTGGCTCAGGGGTTAGAGGCGGCAGACCCGGAATCTGAGATCGGTCCTGGACCAGGGTTCAATTCCCCGCCCCGGCCGGTCTTGGGCTAAAATTCCACGGACTCGATAATTCTCGTCCCGGTGCCTCCTCGACTCACGGGTTCACACTCTGCGACTCTGGGCAATAGCTTGCTTAATCTCCACAACGGCCCCTCGCGGCGGGATGCCTGACTTTCACCCTGTGGACACCCTGTCAGGGCTTCTCACAGGGGAATACCAGGACGGGTTCCCTAGGCAAGCGCCAGGATGCCCTTTGTGGTGACATGTTGCGCTATACAAGTATACCTACATTTACATTTACATACACAAGGTAAATGAGTCGCGAGCAAAAATTGGGATGGACCACAAGTACAACAAAAAAAGTTCACCCAATGATTCAAATGACAAATATGACAAAGTTGCAATAAGACTCCGGACAAACGACCAGGAAGTAACCTTCCCCATGCCAAAAAATGATGATTAATCAAACATAAAAGGAAGGATACTACTCATCCCAAACTATCAATCAAAAGGCCCACAAGACTACCTGAACAGAGGAAACATCTTAAGCCTAATGGCAGAAATCCCAAGTTTACAATACATAACCACCGCTGACCTACTAGCCATAGAACTTGTAATTCCAGGAAACAACCCAGCAAAGGAAGGCACCCTAGCAACTTGGAGGAATGCCGAAATAGTTAAGGACATATTACAAGAAATTACAAAATTTGAAGAGTGGGGAATCTCACTCGGGGAAGAGGTTACACCAGGCTACCCTCTCCCTTTCCTAATGATAGGCGCTCCGATAAAAAAAATCTCAGTAGAAAAAGATATCATATACTCAGTGTTGCATAGTGCCATTGGCGCTGAAAATCCAAAATCTGATCACCAGTACAGAACGCACAGCGGTACCAGAGAGGAATGTAATCAGATTTTGGGCAACTAAACTGATCAAACCTCCATAAAAATCCTATCATGGAACATCGCTGGAGCAAAAGATATCTTAAGTAACAAAGGCAAGACAGAGTCCTGGGACTCGAGTGAAATAATTGTATTACAAGAAACATGGCTAACTACACCCGTTGAAGTGCCAGGTAGAATAGGTCATCACGTCAGTGCCACTCGAACCCAGCAATAAGAACGAGCCAAGGGGGGCCTGACAGTTTATATCTCTACGGCGCTAAAAATCAAGTCCACTCAACTAAGTTCGACCACCCCAGACGTGCAAATAATAAAACTGGAAATGGGTCCATCCGTTGATATAGATACAATCATACTTATTAATATATATGCATACCCGAAAAGAACAACAAAACAAGAGCTTTACAAAAAAGTTAGCGTTGCTATAGCAGAACTTCGCATCGAACATCCTACCTGGGAAATAATTCTCACAGGAGACTTCAACTTTAATTTACTACATGCCCCTGAAGATGAAGAAAACATCATTACTGCTAATGAAATATGGGCAGTAGAAACTCAGATGATACCGTTGGCTAAACAAACTTATAAAATGGGTCGCCAACTAATGTGGGATCTTGAGCAGTTAGGCATGCCCGTGTTAAACGGGAGAACAAAACCGGATAGACCTGCCAACTGCACGTACATTGGCCCCAGATAAAGCTCAATCTTGGACTATACTATCGTCACTCTTCCCCTCCTTGGGCTAAGTACGAAGTTCCAAATCATATGTACACCTAACAGCGATCATTCGGTCCAGCACATCGAACTTAAAATAACTCCAAAAAAACATCTGGAGCCCACAATAATAGCAGGGGAAACCTCGATGATAAATTTGAAACGTCTAAGGTGGACGTCTGCCACACTACCACAGATAGCGTTAGACGCAAAAAATCTAATGCTAATGCTCTCCCCAGAAAATCAACCGACCATTCAAACCTGGACCACCTTTCTGAATAAATTACCAAAAGTAGGAGTTACCCTAAAAAGATGCTGAAAGGCAACAACAACATCCATCTCAGTCAGGCATCATGTGCCTTGAGAAGGCGCTTGAGACATTCCTTGAGGAGAGCTCAAGGTCATAACTCCCATTCCAAAGTATGGCAGGATGTACGCTTTCTAAAGAAATTATACAAGAAACAAATCTGGATTGGAAAAAAATGCAGACATCGATTTCTGGACGAAAATAGTATATAATGCAAACAAATCTGACTCTAGAGCATTCTGGTCGCAGATAAATTCAATGAACAGAACCTCAAACATCATAAGTATGACTTGCGTTTCGGAGAAGGCATGGGTCCAACATCTAATTGACACATTCTCAATAAACCCCATGACTCAACAATCACCAGCTGTAATTGCCTCCGACTTGATACACTTACAGGATAAGAAAAATGAAGACTGGGGCCAAACCACTCAAGACAAAGCAGAAATGGAATTATTACGAATTATAAAGAAAAGTAGGCAAGACAGTGCTCCAGGACCGAACGGTGTTCCTCAGGCAATCTACAAGCAAGATCCACATTTCTGGGCCAGCAATCTTAACAACTTGTTCTGGACGATCAACGTTACCAGTAGTATTCCGGAAAGCTGGAGGGGTGCGATCATCAACCCGATATACAAGGGCGGGGATCGTAAGGACCCGGAAAATTATCGCCTGATTGCGCTGATAGACGCAGAGGCCAAATTTTACGCTTCATTGGTTCTAGCCGATCTCGTAAAATGGTCCGATGAAAATAACAAAATCCCCGTAAATCAGTCAGGGTTTCGACGTGGTATAGGCACAATGGCAAATGTCATGGCAATAAGCTTGATTGCCGAAAAAAGCCTACAAGACCATCAAGCTTTACATCTATGTTTTGTGGATTTTAAGGCGGCCTTTGACGTGTCAGCCGTCAAACATTATGGGCCAAACTAAAGCATCAGGACCTGCCGGACACGATCCTAAATCCAATTATGGACCTTTATTCCAGCACCTGGATGCAAGTAAAGATTGACAATGGCCAAAGGTTAACAAGGAAGATCGCAACCATTGAAGGATTGAAGCAAGGCTGCGTCCTGGCCCCTCACCTGTTTAATTTATTTATGGCAGATCTGACTCTAAGGTTAGATGGGGTCATTGCACATCCTCCATGGTTAGGAACTTTGGCCCTCACGCATCTATCCTATGCGGACTTTATTGTCCTCCTCAGTCAAACGAAAATAGGGCTGCAACGTCTTATGCATGAGCTGGCCGTATACACTAAAACTAATCTGATGGAAATAAACAGCACAAAAACAAAGGTCTTGATCATAACGCATCATCGTCCGAAACAGCTGAATTTTACAATTAATAACATGAACCTGGAAGTAGTGGACAGTTACAAATATCTGGGGATACATCTGGACAAACGGTTCACATTCTCCACGCATAGAATGCTTGGAGCAGCTCTATTGCATGCATTCTGCAGCCTATCAAAACAGCTAAAAGGCCCTTTGTTCACTCCCCTTCTTACAGTCATTAAAGCTAAGTTACTACCAACGATAGCATACGGTAGTGTGGTACACAATGGAAGAAGTGCTCCGTTACTAGATAAAATCCAAACAAGAGTGTACAAACGGGTAATCAATTTACTGTGCAATGCTTCACCAGTACAGGTACGCCTAGAATTTGGACTTCAGTCTGAAATATTGCACAAAAAATACGAGTCAATCAAATTCTGGTATAACATCTGGCTCAATTGTGACATAGAAATTAATTCTGCCATTTGGTAAGCTCTGCAAAGCAACCCGAAATCCAACTATGCGAAGTACCTAAAATCTTCCTTGACAAGCACTGGGATGACACCTGTTTTGCAAAAGAAATTACCACCATTAGCATTTAAACAGCTTGCAAAAAAAGCAGCCAATACGCACTCGCTGATTGAAGACATATTGGCATTAAGACGCCGTGTGCATGCCTGGATGATAATACAATCCTATAAAAAAACGGTTCCTGCTGCGTATCTAGGTCTCGCCTTCCCTCCACACTTAAAATTAAAGTATTTGAAGCTACGTATGGGAAAAATTACCAACAAACGCCGACCAGCCAGGCTGGAGGTCTCCTGGCCCGAAGGATTGCAACCTATGTGGCGCTGCAGTGCAAGACATGATCCACCTGATTTGCATTTGCCCAATGCTAGAGCATGATCGTCAGAGTTTACTCAGGGAAAAGTTCAATGCAAAAGGTATTCGCACATGTCGTTCAGCAATATTAAATGCGCTGGACTCAGAGGATCCTCAATTCATCTGTCGAATTATTAAATATGTTATCAACTTTGAAAAATTACCTAAAAGTCAATACGAACTCGAATTTCTGAACTCTGATATTGCGAACTGCTTTGGCTGATTTATAATCTGTTATCTAAACTACTCTGTACAAGTTACTAATTCACATAGGAAAACCCCTGTAGCTGTGTTTTTATCTTTTTTACTAATGGTAGTTTTATCATCTGTATTTTATGTATATAGTGCGCAAAGGAAAGTGGTTTTATTACTTGGTATATTGTAACGGTTTTTATTAACTATACAATAAAGAATTTATCACTCCTGCCCAGGGTTCCGAAGAAGATGAGGAGCGACCGGGCCCAATTCATGTTTGTGGCGCCAGACTGGGCAAGGAGAGTCTGGTATCCAGAGCCTCTGAGCATGAGTGTGGATCAGGCTGCCCCTTCAGGAGGATCTTCGGTCGCAGCAGCAGGGGAGGGTTCTCCACCCGAACCGGTCAACTCTGCGCCTCCATGCATGGAGATTGAGCGGAGTAATTGATGGCTTTTGGCCTTCCTCCCGAAGTCTGTAATGCTATTCTGCCGGCCAGGCGGCCCTCCACTAAGTCGGTATGCTTCTGCAGTTGGCAGAAATTTGTATTGCCCCAGTATTGGAACTTTCATAGATTCCCATGCTTTTGTATCATTCCCGTCGGCGGAATGGGATCCTCGGTAACAAATATACCATAGCAGTAGGTACAAAAGAGAAAGAAAAAGGCCTAGGCCTCATTCCCTTTTGTAGCATATCACCCTCTTGTTGTAAAAGAGACCAAACTTGGGCATCAGCCAATCAGAAGGGTCTATCTCTTTCTGCGCCTCTTTCTTCTGTCCTTTTATTCATTCTGATCCTTGCCCAGCAGGGCTCTGCCTTGGGAACTCTCAAGGGTTACCTTTCTGCTCTGTCCACTTTTTTGCGGCTGCCAGACCAGCCTTCTCTCTTTAAATCTCCTATTGTAAATAGATTTCTTAAAGGGCTGGTTCTCTATTTCCACCCACACCCTTATTATGCCACAATGGGACCTTAATTTGGTCCTCACTTACCTGATGTGCGCTTCTTTCGAGCCTTTGCACAAATGATCCCTCCAGCTGTTGACCATCAAAAGAGCTTTCTTAGTGGCGATTTCAAACGGCCCGGAGGGTGAGTGAGTTGCAGGCATTATCCTGATCGCCTTCTTATCTTATGTCCTTTCGGACAAAGTGATGGTTCTCACCAGGGCATCATTTTTGCCAAAGCAAGTGACCCCATTCCATCTAGGTCAGTCAATTACTTTGCCCACCTTCTTTGCTCGCCCACATCCTTCTAAGGAAGAGGAGCATCTTCACCGACTGGACCCAAAAAGAGCGGTGCTGTTCTACCTTGACCGCACAACAGAGGTCCGGGCGGATGATCAACTTTGTGGGGTATGTGGGGGCAAAGAAGGGGAAGGCAGTGCAGAAAAGAACCATCTCTCATTGGGTTGTTCTCTGCATTCAAATCTATTATGCCTTGGTGACAAAGCAGCCCCCTGAGGGATTAAGAGCCCATTCCACCAAGGGAAAAGCGGTGACTACGACCTTGGCTCAGGGTGTCACAGTCCAAGACATCTGTCAGGCAGCGATGTGGGCATCATTGCACTCGTTCGCAAAACATTATTGCCTTGATGGTCACTTTGCACGCTCAGTCCTGCAAGACTTTTTAGTCTAGTCCATGAGTCTGCAACCCACCGCCTGCATGGTATGGCTTGGGTATCTGATTCAAAGGTAAGGAAACTGCAGCTAGAAGTCCCTGCCACATGAACAAGTTACTTACCTTCGGTAACGCATTATCTGGTTAGAGACTCTATCTAGCTGCAGATTCCTTACAGCCTCACCCATGCCTCCCTGCTTTACAGACTGATGTTGTAGGTCTAGAGTTACCCCCCCTCTCAGGGCCCTAGTTTTGCACACGTCTAAGTCAGTCACTTTGAGGCTCTGCACTTCTGGCATGGAAAAACAAAAAGTACTGACGTCCTCACACCTGGGTGGTGCCTATTTAGGCTCTGCGACGTCATAACCGACTCTACTGACGCCATCGACGTCATGCGGAGCCGAATGGAATGGAGCCACCCTACGTCACTCTTAAGGGTAGTGCTCAGCAAAAGTTTCCGGATCTAGCCTGGGAAATCCAAAGGTTAGGAATCTGCAGCTAGATAGTCTCTAACAGATAATGCATTACTGAAGGTAAGTAACTTCTTCATCTGTACTGTCTGAAAGATTTTTTTCTTCATACCTTCTAATTCACACTATAATTAAAATATACCTGAACAAAGCATCTACGGTTTCTCTAATTATGAGCTACAAAGGGTCCCAGGTAGATTTGCTCTTCCCAGCTGATGAGTCCTCTCACTTTTAGTGTTTCTCTATTTAAAATTTGTGTCCGTCTACATATTTAAAGTAATTTTGAAACTCAAACTTTAATTTAATGCCACCATTAATATCATGTATCATTGTCTTGTCCTGCCAGACCTCTGATGTATGGGTCTAACGGCAACACAAAACCCGGCATGTTCATCTTGAGGGACACAAAAAAAATTTATGCCACATACTTCCTTGCCGCTTCTACTTTGAGAAACTTTGCGGAAATTAATTAAAATAAATACATTGGCTTAAATATTACATTGAATTCATTCTTAGGCCAGGAACAAATAGGCTAAAGCTTTGTAAAATGACAGTACAATCCAAACTTCACACCCCGTTACTCGCTCAAGGCCCTGTAGTATGTAACCAAACCCACCCTTTCTCCATGCTACCACCAAGCAGGCATGCTGCTCACTGAACTAATGTACCCACTTCAGTAGCCTGTGCTTAAGTGTGTGGTCAGAAGTTCGGATCTTAGTCTTCCGTTCGTCTAGGCTGTTTAAAGTTATATCCATCGAGTAGGGTAACATTTAACATGTTACCTCTGGCGAGAAAATGCTTTGTTAGTGAATGTGAGCTTTGCATGTACACAAGGTATGGTTTGTTCAGACAGTTCCCACAGTAATGGCTGATATATGTAACTGCTAACCGCCTCATGTCACCACCAGGAAGTTTAACATCATTCAAACATGCAAACCAACAAGAGCTGACACCATAGTAATCATTGCGTAACCACTAAGGCCATACACTATTGCTTTTACTGCTTAACTGCTGACATTAATGCCCATTAACCATCATTTGTAAATATCTGGTATGTAATTTACAGAAACACCACCCCCCTCTCACCCTCCCCCGTATCACGTAATCACTAGGGAATACCTCCGAAATCTGTCAACTACTGTAACCCTCCGCACTGCTGTATTGATGTTTATCATTCAAAGGCTGTCTCCTAAATTACTCCTTTCCAACTTCACCAAGCTAAACCCTATGTATGCTGTTCTGCTGCTTTGCTGTAAAAATGAGGACAATAAAATATGTTCATATTAATAGACTGAAAAAAAAATATCCGTCTGTAGTGCAAATTAACATTTTGCAATGTTTTAATAGATACTGGTTCCTCTGAAAATTTGTTTTTCTTATCTGCCTTCGATGCGATTTATATAAAGTTTGTTCCCTCTGTTTTTAGGTCAGCCGTTAGCCAATAAGTTTTGATTTTAGTAAACTTCCATTAATAATATATTTACTTATAGCGGCTTTCGGCCAGCCCATTTTCATCTATTTGTTTGTAATTGTCATTCACACGCTACAGCAGGGGGAAATGGGGCAGCCCCCTTAAGCTGTTGGCTAACTTTACAGAGTGACGTATCCTTCTGTTTCAAAAGCAGCACAAAGTAATCCGCGCCTTGGAACACTATGACAATGTGTACTTTTTGAGACCCACATTTTTTTTTTTTTACTTCTATCCATATTTTTTTTTTTGTATTGGTGAGTGTCCGACAACTCCTCTAATAATAGAGTTATGTACAAAAATCGCCACAAGACAAAACACGCATTGACAAAGCCAAAAGGCTATCCACCAACACCTTACCTATTGGTTTTGCCAGTGGTTTTTAGTCAGATGGAAGCAGTCAGACATTCGAGCCACCTGTTGCCTCTAGAGCCATTCGCACTGCTGTGCAGTGTGACTTGCATCAGTGCATTACTGACTCTTTTGTACGACCTGCACTGGCTCTTTGAAATGATTACCTTGATTCATTTAACAAGCAGATTTCATGATTGAGGAATATGCAGGCAAACAGGTTTCCTGCAGAAGTTCAGGTACTTGGTCAATCCTTTTAACTTTACGATTGATTTGATGCATATTCTCTGACAGTGCTAAAAATTTGTAATCGATAAACATTCGGATTTCTCTGTTGATTTTCTTGATTATTCCCTTTTAGGTCTTTTGGCAGCAGATGTTTTCCTGTCTCATTATCTGTATCAACTACTGCAGCTTGACCTCGAATCACTCTGTAGTCTTTGGAACGAAACATATGGTAGCAGACTGAACTCAGTGATTACCAGCAGAGAATTATCTGAAGTAAAAGAATATTTCGATGAAGAATCACCTGAGCTGAGACGGTGTCTAATATGGTTTTTAGAAGAGTATAAAGAACTATTCCAGTGTCCAGTACTTCATCAAGCTTTGGATACGTATTTTAATATAATTGGTAAGCACGAAGAAAATCAGATAGTTCAGAGGTCTTGAAAACCGTTTGTGTTGACTAATTTTGTGTGCATGATTCTTGACAATTGCTTGAACTATATTTAAAAAGTTCCCCGACTCGGCGTGAATGTGAATACACGTTTGTGCACTTAACCCAAGAATGTCAGTCAAGAGGTTAGATTGAGTATTCCATTTTAGTTTGAAATATTTTTATTAGTTAAGATATAAACAGAACCAAGGACACAATCACATTTTATTATCATACCACCAAATGAGTCCAGATGTCCTGTTCAATAAAGGTAAATATAACCACACAGATGAAGTTTCAACTCAGCTTTCTCCTGCACGGTAGATCTCTTCAACAGCCACTATGGCTCAATAGAGCCCTTTGAGGGAAAGTATTTTTTCAGGCCACACCCAAAACTCCTGAGCATTCGCCCCATTAAAATCAGGTCATCCTGAATTCAGACCTAAACTCTTGGAAGACCCTCACAGAAGGATATTAGGAGAGCATACATTTCCTCCCTTTTATGCTTCACTCTCAATTGTTCAAGGAAGCGCACAGATGCAATGAATCCACTCACCACTGTGTTGCATTTAAACTCGTAATATGGTCTTTTCGTGGATAGCGTATAAAGGTCCTCCTTGTGACCTACATTGAAAGTGGCCCAATAGACATGAAGGAGATTTTGAGAAGTGTTCTTTTAATGCTTGGTTGTCTCTCATTGAGAATTGCCAGTTGGAGTCGTACTTTTTTAGGTCTCGTTGAGCCAGCGCATACGCTGCGAGACATTTTGTATCTGGGTTTTAAAGTGCTGCCACAGGCTTTTGGTGGCCTAGCGCTTGCATTCACGTGCGCAGCCGCCATCTGCCTCCCTTCCAGCACGTTCACTTTCACTTTTTCCTGGTGCTGCGCGCGCATCACTAGCGTTTTTTTTTTTACATTACTACAAGCTTCCCACGTCGCGCGGCCAATGCTTGTTTTAAAAAAAAACTCTCAGCGTGAGGCACTCGCGGTTGTTAAAGCATTGGGCCTTTTTATAATCTGTTTCTTATCTTTGATGCTACATATTTTCTTCCCCAAGTCCTGCTGTTTTCTTTGCAGCAAACATGTCACTATCTTTTGGAGGACTCCGCTGTCCTATAAGAGCAGCACAATACGGTAATTAAATCAGTATCCCTTTATACATTGTGCGATGCATTCTCTGTACCTGGCTGTGGTTTTTGCCACAAAAGAGCACACATTTTAACGCTTCAATGCTTCATCTGGCTTTTCCACAGACCTAACAAAGCCCCGGCCTCCTATCAGGCATTATAGGTGCATCAAAATGACGATAGGGTTTTTAATTAGAGACTTCTTCAGTAATGTTGGGGGCATTAGAGTTGTCCATGATTGTGGCCAGACATTTGGCGCTTATTGCAAAATCATTTCTACTATCCAAATTATCCAGATTATAAAGCTCTTACTGTATTGTAGATATAATGTTCTATAAGCTGTTACCCTTCATGCAAGTCGGCGTTACAGCTAGTTAATTAGTGGGGGGAAACATTTTGCTAGTTTTTCAGTTTGCCTCTGATTGCTAAGTAATTTTGCTTCTGCTACATACATGGCCCTGTAGTTCTTTCTGAGGCTGGGCACAGTTTCAGCGCTTTTCTAGGATTTCTCGTTGTCTGGAGGCTCTTATGTGGTCGTGTTTGGATAGGGGAGGCTCAGTATCTGTTCGAGGCATATGAGCTGCAGATACTACACTTAGCATTAGATCGCCACCTGGTGTTGTGCTCGGATGATTGCATGTTGTTGTCATCTTGGAAGAAGTCTTTGTAGTCACGAGATAGGTGACTCCTCCCTTGGACAATAGTGCCCATGGGCATCTGCTCCATCCTAGATTGTTTTTTCCGCCACTGGATTCGGAGGAAAGTTTTCCGCTCCAGCTACAAATAGACTTTTCAAGCACTTCGAAGCGCAAAAAGTTCCTAAAAACTTACCAAACTACTTTCAATATCGACTAACATCGTTTCGACTCCATCAGCTCGATTCCGGTCGTCGTTGCGGGCCGTTGGGCCTATCCACGCCGTGAGACCTACACCTCATGGAAAGGATGCCCCAGGTGTGGAGCAAAGTTTCCACACAGTGATCACCACTAGGTCTGCAACCTGTGCTTATCACCAGAACACGACGAATCCAGCTGTACAGCCTGCATGTCCTTTCGATCCAAGATAACCATCCGGGATCGGAGGGCCCGTCGACACGACATGCAGAGATCAGCTCCGGAACCGGTGGATATCTTCGACGAGGAGGTTCCGCTCGTTCCCGAAGAAGATTCAGATGATCTCCAGATCGTATCAGAGGCAGACGACTCAGATGACTCCATACCATTGGGTCAGCGCTTGAGTACTACTGCCCCTGCACCACACTCAGCACCCAGATCGAAGGCAAAGGTCAACACTCTGTCTCCGGGGCCCAGTCGCGACCGAAAAACCACTTTGACAGCCCCGCCATCGAGCCCGGCTCCGAAGAAAGTATCTAAGCCTTCCGGTAGCTCGGTACCGAGCAAGCCGCACATGCCGATCCCACAAGCTCCCTCTGCACAAAACTGAAAGAAGTCTCGGCTCCAAAACCGTCGACTTCTAAAGACAAGGGTACACAGCCAGCGTCCGATGCCTCGAAGCCAACAAGACCAGCTTCCACTCCGAAGCCATCGTCTTCGGTACCGAAACCGACAAGGCCTGATACCGATGCGCCCAAGCCCTCGAAACAGCCTACGACACCGAAAATAACACCTTTGTGTCGAAAACTACGCCAAAGGACATTGTAACACCTCATAAGGCTAAAGACAGACAGCAACCTCGTCCAGAACCGAAAAAATCGGCGCCGACAAAGGTTCCACAAGGAGAAGACCTTTTCCAACCAGATCCTCTGCAAAAGATGATCTACATTGACCCAAAGACAGGTCATGTATTCACTACACCTCACAAGAAGGGGAAGGCAGATGCAACATCCACACCTATAGTTCCTGCCAAGAAGAAGGACTCTGCCACATCTCCTATACACCCTTCTTCTCCTATAGTTCCTTCTCCTTCATCACCTGTTCCTCTTAACAATTCATCACAGATATCTCCTTCACATTCTCCTCTTTTATCCTCACACTCCCCTCAGAATGATGATGAGTATAGTTTAGGTAGAGGGATAGAAACAGATGAGCCTTTCCCATACCCTATAGATGATGCAGACTGGGAGTACCCAAATCCACAGGATGTGCCCGATATTCCTGACCCACAGTCATACCCATCAAAACCTTCTCCCCCAGAAGATAAAATTGGTTTCAGTCACCTGTTGAACAGAATTGTCATTTACCATGGGGTCACTATGCATTCTGATGAGGCAGAGGAAGACTTTCTCTTAGACACATTTGAACAATCGCAAGGAATTAGTTACTTACCTGTACACTATAGTTCTCCAGTATTATTTTTCATAGATTCACATGCTTGTATCTTCCCCGTCGTCATGGTGGGAGTCTCACGGTAACAGAATGACCAAAGCAGTAACATAGAGAATAAAACTGCATAGAAAAGCCCATAGGGACTGTAGTATTTGGTAACCGGACCTCCTCATTGTTTGGTCCAAAAGTTAGCCAATCAGCATTGCTGCCCTGCCCACACACTCCCCAGCAGAAGCTTCCTGCCTCAGATTTCCGTCCCCGAGTGAGAGACATGGATAAATACCGAGAAACAGGTTCTGCCTGAGAAACGGGGAGGTGGGCGGGCGCATGTGAATCTATGAAAGATAATACTGGAGAACTATAGTGTACAGGTAAGTAACTAATTCCTTCTCCAGTATTAGATCTTTCATAGATTCACATGCTTGTATCAGAGTAGTAAGTAGTGCTCACAAAACCTGCAGTGTTTCCAGGATAGAACCCAGAAGGAAGTTCTGCAGCAAAACAACGTTAGAACATGATCTAAAATACACAATTCAGATAGGAACAAAAACCAAATTCCCCTTTAAAACATATTGTGTAAGTTCTCGAAAGAAAACATAATAGAACCATCTAAAACAATAGCATATTATTTATATATATATATATATATATATATATACACACATATCAATGCACTGTATAGAATATTAACAGATAATCAAAGTATACATTATTGAAATAGACGTTTCAGAACAGCTTGTCCCACTGCCGTGTCCTCTTTCCACGCAGTGTCCAAACAGTAGTGCTTGGTAAATGAATGCACACTCTTCCACGTCGCCGCTCTGCAGATGTCGGGCAGCGACACTCCTGCGAACAAGGCCATTGATGTCGCCATCTTCCTTGTGGAATGAGCATTCACTTTGGAAAGAAGCGGCTTTCCTGCTTTATCATGACATTTCATGATAGCCGATGATATCCATCTGGCAATACTCAGTCTTGACAGAGAAAGTCCTTTCCTCTGTCCTTCAAATGCGATAAATAATTGTTTGGATTTGCGGAATGTCTTTGTTCGTTCAATATAGAACTTTAAACATCTAGCTATGTCCAAAGAATGCAACGCTCTTTCTGCTTCAGATGAGGGATTGCTGAAGAAAATAGGCAAAATAATAGGTTCGTTGAGGTGGAAAGAAGTAGGGACCTTGGGTATAAATGTAGGATTTGTCCGTAATACAACCCTGTCCTGGTGAAATTGTAGAAAAGGCTCTTCCACTGAAAAGACTTGAATTTCGCTAACCCTCCTCGCCGATGTAAGGGCGAGCAGTAGGGCTGTCTTCCACGAGAGGAACTGTAAGTCTGTCTTGTGTATAGGCTCGAAAGGTGGCCTCATAAGTTGCGCCAAGGCCGTATTGAGGTGCCAGGGCACTGGCGGGCGCCGAATGAGCGGAAAAACTCTAAAGAGCCCTCTAACAAACTCCTTTATTAGCTTGTTAGACCAGAGAGATGGCTCACCTGGCACTCTCCTGAATCGTGATATTGCCGCTAAATGCACCTTCAACGAGGCATGTGACAGACCTGCCTTAGATAACGACAACAGGTAAGGCAGAATACCCTCAGGGGTTACTGTCAACGGGTGTAGATTTTGACTGGCACACCAGTGGCAAAACAAGTCCATTTTGCTGTGTATGTCTTGTTGGTTGACATAGCTCTGGATTGCGATAGAATTTGTTTGCAGTCTTGCGGAATGCTCAAGTCTTGGAATTCCCACTCATGAGGTTCCATGCGGACAATTTTAGCGATGCTAGGTCTGGATGCAGAATCTGCCCGTCGCTCATTGAATTGAGGTTCTGGAATGTCGGGAGTTGCACTTTGTTGCCTTTTGACATCTGTAGCAGTTCTGAAAACCATGCCTGTCTCGGCCAAGCTGGTGCTATCAGAATGACATGACACGGTTCTGACCTCATTTTGCGAAGCACTCGCGGTATTAAGGGAATTGGTGGGAATGCGTAAGCAAACATTCCCGTCCAGTCCATGTGAAATGCATTTCCCTTGGAATCTTGCTGAGGTACCTGGATGCAAACTGGACGCATTTCGAATTGTCTCTGGTTGCGAACAAGTCGAATGTTGGTGTGCCCCATTTTTTAAACACTTTTTGAAGCTGAGTGTCGTGCAGTTCCCACTCGTGCGTCACACTCGCCGTGCGACTCAGGACATCTGCCCGTGTGTTTAGAATGCCCTGTATATGTTGCACCTGAATCGAAATGTCGTGGCTTATCAGCCATTTCCAGATTTTTTGCGCCAGCGCAGACAGTTGTTTGGATCTTGTTCTGCCCTGCTTTAAAAGATAAAACATAGTCGTGGTGCTGTCTGTTTGAATGAGCACCGTCGAGCTCCGGATTCTGGCCTGGAAGGCTTGAAGTCCCAGAAACACCGCTTTGAGTTCCAACATATTTATGTGAAGCTGTGCTTCCCATTCTGAGTATGGTATGGGTAAATGCAATGCCCTCTTAACCTTAAGTGGGCCACCACCGGGGCCATGCATTTGGTAAACACCCTCGGGCCGTTTTGAGGCCAAATGGCAACACCCTGAATTGGAAGTGGCGACTCTCCACAGCGAATCTTAAATACTTTCTGTGCTTCCGATGAATTGGGATATGGAAGTACGCATCCATGAGATCCAATGACGCCATGTAGTCTTTCTCTTTTAACATTAGAAGGATCTCTTGCAATGAGAGCATTCTGAAGGGAATTTTCTTTATGTATTGATTCAGATCCCTCAAATCCAATACCTGTCTCCATTGAGGAGAAGTGGTTGGCGGCGGAGTAGGTGAAGGGGGCGACGGCAAAATGTACTCATTCCACTCCTGTCCCGTAGAATCTTGTACAAGCCCACCTTCCTCAGGCTGATCATCATCATCAGAATCCGTTAAATCATCCCTGATTGTTATCACTGGTGGTGATCTCACAACCTGCTCATGAGAAGTAGATTGGTTATTTGGAGGTTGCGAGGTTGCGATGAAGCCACCGGCGTAGATGACGGAGGCGCATTTGCCTCCGGAAAATGTCGATAATAATAGTTTATCATGAACCTCAAGTCAGAGACAAGAGACACAGGTATGGAGACTGACTCTTCTCGCGCCTCCTCTCGCGACTCGTCCTGTTGCTTGTCATCCTCATTATAATGACATGTTTCCTGGAAAGATTCATATCTTGAAGATTGAGCTCTCTCTTTGAAGGGAAACACTTCTTCCTCGTCTGTGCCCTGGCTCTTTATTTTGAGTTGTGAGGGGCTGTAGGCCGCACCTGACGACTCCTCTCCATCTGAATCCTGTTCCAGTAAAGAAGATGGTGGTAGAGGCGAAATCTGCGTCCAGGACGTGAATTCTGCAGATTTGCTTATAGTCGCCGAACCCCATGAGGACTGAAAAGAGCGATTTAAATGCCTTCGCCGATGAAATTACAGTCTTCGTCAACGGTGTCGTCGACAACATAACCATCGTCGACGGGGTCGTCGTCGACGGGGTCTCCGTCGACGGAGCCGTCGACGTCTTCGTCGTTGAGCCTTTCGTCGTCGGCGTCGTCGACGGTTTCTTCGTCGAAGGGATGGTCATACTCGTCGACGTGGTCGTCGTCGACGCTGCCTTAAATCCTGTCGTCGACTGAGCCGTTGTCGTCGAAACAGTCGTCGTCGACGGTGAAGTCGTCGACGGGGCTGAAGACTTCACCACAGATTTTGCAACAGAAACCAGGGAACTGGTCGACGGAGCAGATCCTGCCCCCTTCTGACCTGACGGCTTCTTGAGGGGAGTAAGAGGGAGAGATGACGCTACTTTCTCCCTTGATTTAACCTTTTTAGGCTCCACCCTTTCCTCAGAATGTGAGGCCTTCCTCTTTTTAGGTGTTAGGTTAGAAGATTCCTCCCCAGAATCTGAGTCTGATGCGGCCTTCTTCTTTTGAAGCCACAACAGCAAACAAGCCTCTCTGTCCCTCAATGTTTTAGCCGAGAAGGTTCTACAATATTTACAATCCTTGGCCACATGCTTAGAATGAAGACAAAATAGGCAGTCCTTGTGAGGATCTTCAGAGAAAAGCCTGGCCTTTCCACAGGATCTGCAAGGCCTGAAAAGCCTCTTTTTAGAGCTTTCAGCCATTATGAAAGAAAATAGGTACACACAATACCTTAATCCAGATGAAAAGACAGTAGAAAATAAAAGGTCAATAGTTCAACAGGGAGAATCCTTTCTCACACAAAGGCGGTTGGAAATCTGAGGCAGGAAGCTTCTGCTGGGGAGTGTGAAGGCAGGGCAGCAATGCTGATCGGCTAACTTTTGGACCAAATAATGAGGAGGTCTGGTTACCAAATACTACAGTCCCTATGGGCTTTTCTATGCAGTTTTATTCTCTATGATACTGCTTTGGTCATTCTGTTACCGTGAGACCCACCATGACGACGGGGAAGATACAAGCATGTGAATCTATGAAAGATGTAATACTGGAGAAAGGTCTGTTCAAATTCTTCCCATGAATAAAGGGGGCATCAAACATGCTCCTGAGATATTTAAGGACCCTGTATGTACTAGGATCCTAAACGCTAGAATGGAGAAAAAATATAGGCCTGCACCTGCAGATCCAGCCTTCATTAAAGGACAACTACCATTAGATTCACTAGTTGTGTCAAATGCTAGGAAAAGGGCAAACTCACAGACTTCAGGTGAGGCACTCCCACCTGACAAAGAATCCAATGTAATAGATGCTTCAGGCAAAAGAATAGCTGCGCAAGCTACCAACATATGGCATATAGCTAACACGTAAGTCCTCCTTTCACGATATGATAGGGCTCATTCTGATCAGTTAGAGAAACTACTACAACATCTACCTGACCAATATAGGGCACACGCAAACAACCTTATACAATAAGGCAAGCTAATTTCTAATGCCTCAATCAAGTGTTCACTAGATGTAGCAGACACCGCATCAAGAGCTGTAAATACTAGTGTAGTACTTAGGAGACATGCGCGGCTACGCATTTCAGGTTTTAAACAGGAAGTGCAAACTACCATTTTAAATCGACCATTTAAACAAAACCAATTGTTTGGACCAGAAGTAGACACAGCACTTGAAAAGATGAAGGATACAGACACTGCCAAATCTATGGGAGCTTTACAGTCCACACAAGCTAAAAGTTCCTTTTGTCGCTCCTTCTACAGAGGAGGCTCCAAACAAACTGGTGCAGACAATACTACATCCTTCAAATCTAACACACAAACCTCCTCTTACAAGGGATATTTTAGAGGAGGATATAGAGGGAATAACAACAAGGGAAGAGGTTGGGGTAACATCAATAATCGAACCTCTAACACCACAAAACAGTGACTTCCCTCTGCTCCCCCAACAGCATTCCACTCCTGTGGGAGGCAGATTAACACAATTCCTGCCTGTCTGGAACTCTATCACAACAGACAAGTGGGTAAGACAGATTATCCAGTATGGCTACTGCCTAGAACTGACAGCAAACCCTCCACACATACCACCCAGGCAGCGTCCAATGTCTACAGAACATCTTACTCTGCTCAAACAAGAAGTTCTGTCACTTCTACAAAAGGACACTATACAAATAGTTCCTTTACAAGAACATGTAACAGGGGTTTACTCACTGTACTTTCTAATTCCCAAAAAGGACGGGACACTAAGACCAATTCTCGACCTCAGACCCCTCAATCATTACATACAATCAGATCATTTTCATATGATCACTTTACAAGTGCTCCCACTGCTGCAACAAGGCGATTTCCTTACAACACTAGACCTAAAGGACGCCTACTTCCACATTCCTATACCTCCTGCTCCCAGAAAGTACTTAAGATTTGTGCTGGAAGTACAACATTATCAGTTCAAGGTCCTTCCATTCGGAGTGACAACGGCACCACGAGTATTCACAAAGTGCCTAGCAGTAGTAGCAGCACATCTCAGGAGACAACAAATACATGTCTTCCCTTATCTAGACGATTGGCTCAAGTCATTCAGTCAGTGTGTCCAACACACACATCAGACAATTCAAACATTGCACGACTTAGGGCTCACAATCAACTACACCAAGTCGCACCTGCAATCCTCTCATATACATCAGTATTTAGGAGCTACAATAAACCCCTTTACAGCTCTAGCGTATCCCAGTGCAGCAAGGATACAGAGCATTCAAGCCTTAGTCACAGCATTTCAACACAATCTCTGCAATTCAGAGTGTTCATGAGGCTAATAGGCATGATGGCATCTTGCATCTTTATAGTACCATATGCAAGACTGCAAATGCGTCCGTTACACGAATGTCGAGCACAACAGTGGAACCAGGCTCAAGGTCAACAAACAGACCTGGTGTTGGTAGACAGCCAAACACATCGCTCTCTGCAGTGGTGGAACACCAAAAACTTGACAAAGGGGCGGCCGTTCCTCGAACCTGTTCCAAAACTAGTGCTCAAAGCAGACGCATCTCTCACAGGATGGGGAGCCCATCTCCTACATCATACAACTCAAGGACAATGGAACAGTCAACAAAAAGTCTTCCATATCAACCATCTAGAGTTGCTAGCAATATTCTTAGCACTCAAAACATTCCAATTACAAGTACAAAACAAAGCTGTCTTAATCCGGACGAACAACATGACAGCCATGTATTATATACAAAAACAGGGGGGGACACTACAACTGTCTCAGCTCGCACAGAACATTTAGAGATAGGCCATTCCACAAAACATATATCTGATGGCAGAGCACCTTCCAGGAGTTCACAATCAGATAGCAGATCTGTTGAGTGGGCAGACACAACAAATTCACGAATGGGAACTACATCCGCAAGTTATTCAACCATTCTTCCACAAGTGGGGTCATCCAGACATAGATCTGTTCGCCACACACAAAAACGCTAAATACCCAACCTTTGCCGCCAGGTTTCCACACCCGCTGTCCAAGGGCAATGCGATACGGATGAACTGGTCATTCAGATTTGTGTACTCTTTTCCGCCACTACCACTAATACCATAAGTAGTTCGCAAGCTCAGACAACAGTCTCTCAAATTAATCCTGGTAGCTCCACCATGGGCACGCCAACCGTGGTTCACCACACTGCTAGAACTCTCTCTAGTTCCACACCAAAAGGTACGACTGACTCCATCTCTGCTAACGCAGAACCATGGAGACATCAGACATCCAGACCCAAATCAACTGAATTTGGCGATCTGGCTCCCGAGGTCTTAGAGTTTGGTTATCTTAACCTACCACCAGACTGTATGAATATCATTAAAGAGGCCAGGAGACCTACTACCAGAGCTTGTTATGCTGCTAAATGGAAGAGATTTGCCATTTATTGCAACAATAACCAAATTGATCCCCTGGATGCTTCCATACAGAATATCATTTGCTACCTTTCACATTTACAAAGGTGTAACTTTGCACATTCATCCATATGCCTGCCCCTTGCAGCAATTGCTGCATATTTACAAAACAGACAACATCTGTCTCTTTTCAGAGTTTCTGCAATTAAAGCATTTATGGAAGGATTAAAAAGAATCATCCCACCTACGATGCCACCTTCTCCAGTGTGGAACCTAAACGTTATTCTTACAAGACTCATAGGACCCCCTTTTGAGCCTTTACATAAATGTGAACTGCAATTCCTCACATGGAAAACAGCTTTCCTTATTGCTTTTACCTCTCTTAGAAGAGTAAGTGAGATACAAGCTTTCACAATACAAGAACCATTTTTACAATTACATCGTAACAAAGTAGTTTTAAGAACTAATCCAAAATTCCTTCCAAAAGTCACTACTCCTTTTCAATTAAACCAATCTGTAGAGTTACCGGAGTTTTTTTTAAACCCAGACACTGTAGCAGAAAGGGGTCTACACACATTAGATGTTAAAAGAGCTCTCCTCTACCATATAGATAGAACTAAGTCTTTTCGAAAAACAAAACAACTGTGTCTTTCTCTCCACCTCATAAAGGTAACCCATCTATAAAGGTGGAATTGCAAGGTGGATTGTAAAATACATACAAATATGCTATCAAAAAGCAAAACGTACATTAACAGTTCCTCCTAGAGCGCACTCCACACGCAAACTGGGAGTCTATGGCTTTCTTAGAAAACATCCCCATAGAGGACACGTGTGAGAAGTTGGCCTGATATGTGAGGTCCACTATTCTAGTGGGCACCCTGTATCGGTCCAAACAACCCTTATGATGATGGTTGTAAAGTCAACCTTATATACACTTTATCCTAGTGGTAGCATCGACAAAGCAGTCTTAGGCTAATACTTCAGAGAGCATGTGAAGCCAATTGTTTTACCAATAATAACCCCTTGAATACCAAATGAAAGGACATATATATGTTTTTATTACTAACACAACCCGTCTGCACTCTTTAGGAGGTCAGAGTTCGAGATACAGCACAAGTGACTCAATGAGCATACAATAAGCTGCACAAATACAATTCTGCCCTAGGGGCCTCACGAACCATATACTAAGTAAGTGGTATAAGAACAACTTCAGGACCGGCGAATAGGCCTAGGGAATCGCTGGGACTACACTGAACAACCACAGGTTAGGAAGTAGGAGTCTCACAGGATGCGTGTGAAGGGTCTACACACGCACGCGGGTTCTCATAGACTTATAATGGGAACATAAAGTTAACAAAGTAGTTGATTTCGGACACTTCCGGATGGACTACGGGAAAACCCAGTTAAAGTAGGACACTTGGATAGTTATTACCCACGGGAGCACCGGACTACTCATGTTACCTCACCCAGGGAAGCCGGGTGCATAGGTATTCTTTCTTGTCGGGTTTCGTTGTCGAATCCTATGGAGAACTGCTCAAAGATGCTGCAGGCGACCAGGAGGAAGATGTCCGGGTGGATCCAAGGGTGGATCGAAGCAGTGAAGAACCTGAAAGCAGAGGGGACAGAGTCTGGGTCACTAGCCAGTGACCAGGAAGGAACCAGGCGATGTCGAGCTGCAAACAGGTGAAGAACTGAAGCTTGTCTCTGCAGCCACTTGGACCAGGAGACGTCGACGACGACCAGGAGCTGGATGTGGACTGTCCCCAAAAGGATCTCGCTGTTGGCGGTTTCTGCTTCCGGATTGGAGTCAACAAGCCTTGGCAAAGGCAACCCACGCAGGAAGGGAAGATCGGCTTATGTTCAGACCAGAAGGTCTGGTGAGCTTCCCCTTTACAGGACAGCAGGAGCAAGCCCAGAGCAACCAGGCAAGCGGTGTTGTTTCGTAACGATGTCTTCAGAAGGGCTACTAGCCAGCAGGCTAGCAACCGCGAAGACGCGTCGAGAAGAAATGCAAGAGCAGGCCCCACGAGGCACTCGTGGAGTGTGGAGGACTGAGCTTCGGTGCACTTACGGCTCGGGTTGGGGCTTCTCAAGTCCCAATGCACAACTTCGAGGACGCCTCAGAAGCTGCACAGTTAGCAAAAAGCAGTTACTGCAGATATTCCGGTCCCACGTCTCTCGTGTCCGCCACGTCTCTCAGCTTTGATGTGGGTCGGGTCAGAGAAGTCTGGAAGTCCAGAGGCTGCGTCGCTAAGTCTTCGGGCTCCGGTGGGAGCGTCGACAAAGCAAACCGGCAAGTCACTGATGGTGCCTGTTTGCACAGGGTGGTCACTCCTTGACCACAAGGGAGATTCTTCAGTCTTCTAGTTACAGTAGAATGTCGAAGGTCCAGAGTTTCGTTTCAGAGTTTCAGTTAAGGATAATCTAAAGTCTCTAGACTCAGCTCCTAGCTTTATACCAATCTAAAAGGGCTGGATTACCTGCTAGGTCCCTCCTATGGGTGGAACCTGGGAAGCGGTTGGTTGCACCACTTTCCCTTTGTCCAGTTTCGCGCTAGAGCTGGGGCTGGAGTGACCCAGCAACTGGTTTGAACCGAGCTATGCATGGAGCAGCCTGGCAGAAGGCAGAAAATCTATTGTCCAGGCCTCCCTCGCTGGAAGGGCTCCCAGCTGCAGGAGGTCAGACTTGTGTCTGTGGCACCAGCATCCATTTTGTGATGCTGAAGCTCTGTTTAACTTTAACCGGGTAAATCTACAACTACATGTCTTCTCCCTCTAGAAGGGTAGAATGCTACCCCCGTCGCCAGAACTGGCGAGGGGGTTGTATTCCAAAGCGTATGACACCTTACACGACATATTATGATAAGGCAAAACCAAAGTTAGCATTAACCGCAAGGATTATAATGCTCTTAACAGTATATGGTATGGCTATATCATAGAACAGCTATAAGGACATGGTTCCGAAAGCTGCAGACAGGCTCAGCTCATGCTAGAGCACCATCTCACATAAAACCAAGCACTATGCCTTCAGGATTGTCAAGGTGTGCCATAGGAGTGACTTATAGGTATATATATGTGTGTATATATATGTGTCTATATGTAATGGTAGGTATAGGGATACTATACCTAAGCAAGGGGTGATTACACGGCCTTGCCCCAGCTGAGTGATCAGCCAGTTGTGTCAATGTGGATGGCCAGCCTCGGGTGGCATAATACATGCTGCAGCCCCTGGTAGGCCTTGGATGCACCTATACCCTGGGTACCTATGGTACACTATACAGGGGCTCACAAAGGTGACCCAATACCCGATTAGGTATGTACCTAAAGTACATGGTATGCATTTAGAGAGAGACCAGCTGAGCTGTGGGTCCGATTAGCAGGCCCACAGCCACACTAAAGTCGACAAACCAGTATATCAGAGCAAAAAGTGGGGGTGACCATAGGAAGCAGACCCTACTCTCCTACAATATGCAAGGCAGCAACATGGTCATGAGTTTAGACCTTGCTATATCTAAAATCACAACTGTAATATGCTTCCTAGTTCTAGGATTATTGGAAGTTCTTCCTTATTTAGAACTTATTAGCTGTGTCTGTGAGAGTTGCACAACATAATAACCAATTTTCCACACTCTGTTCGAACCTGGTTTACTCATCCCACGCCTGCGTTGAGCTCCCTGAAATTGTTGATTGCTTCCTGCTACATCGAGGCTCCTGGACCTACCCATCGCTTGACCCAGAAAACCCTTTACAAAGCTTTACTGGTCACCTTTCTGGTTGCTTATTGCTATATTTGAGTGTTAAACTGGAACAAATAGGGTTAACAAGTGTAACAAGTATTGCTATAGCCAATAGGTCTCGCCTTTGGGACTTTATAAGTGTTTAGCCATGCAACAGTTGATGTTGCACCAAGGATATTGTGCTGCATAACTAAATACTTATAACGTCCCAAAAGTGAGACCTGTTGGCTATGCCAATGATTGTCTAACTATAATATTAACCTTTCCTCTATCACCTTTACATTGTACTCTGTACCCTGTTATTTCTTTCTTTCTACTTTTCGTGTTCCTATGCTGGTTCACTGTAAGCAACACTCCTAGTTCCTGTATCATCTAATGTGGGTAAGAGCCACCTGCTTAGACCCATCAAATTCTTACAATGTACCTTGAAGAGTCAAAGATCCTCGACAGATGCAATTCTTCCATGTGGGGGGACTTAGTAACTTGATTCTGTCACTAGATAAAGTTTGATTCATTCGAGACTATGGCAAAAAGGTGACTGTGATCTTTTTAGATCTTTCCACCATATTCAACACTGTTGACCATTGCCTTTTGGAGATTGGGATTAAGAGCAAGGTATTAAAATGGTTTGAGTCACTTCTAATAGAGCGCAATCAGATTCTGACAAGGCTGTTACTTGGTGTGAAGCTCTGCTCGGTCATAGTAATCATCTAGTGAGCCTCCCCCTCTTGCATCTTAAGATATGACTGGTATGCTGTTTTCATCTAGTCAATGATTTGTTTATGGGTGTCTTGTCTACAGACAAAATGGTCAGATATAACACTGTTTGAATAAAACAGGGTTGTAGGAGGTGCATTGACATGTAAAATGAAGGAAACGTTAATGATAAACACAGGAAAAAGCACAATAGTGGGACCATGAAAAAATGAATGAGAGTGCAAGTTAAAAAATAAATAAAAAGGATGAGAGAACATATATGAGTACATAGAGTAATGAAAGAACAGGAAGACCAAGGAAGGCAACATGACCGCAAAGAATGAAGGAAAGGCGAAAGATCGGATTGAAAAGGGGAAGAACGGGTTAAGGAATGTATGGATAGAAGGATAAAGGGATGAATATGTGGAAAGTTGAAAGGGCTGTGTGTAGAGTGAAAGGATTAAGAAGGGATGGATGGAGTGAAGAATGACGGATGGGAAAGACGAAAAGGGATAGAGGTGAGTGCAAAGATGGATAGATGTGGACATGGAAATATTGATGGGTGAAAGGATAGATGTATATATAAATGGGTAAAAGGGTGGCTGCGTGTTTGTGTTGGTGCATGGACAAAAAGATGAAAGGATGGATAGCAGGAGATTAAAAGGGTGAAAGGAAATCTTCTAAGGAGGGTTTGCAAGCTCAGTGTGATTAGAGTATTTGTTTATGTAAGAGGTGTTTTAATTTTCTTGCTATTTTTTTGCTCATTTCAATACATTGCTGGACAAATAGGTTCCAAATCTCTGTTTAACCAACTGCTCCCTTCGTCCCTCATGCATGGTTGTGCTTCCCAAACCATACTGAAAATCAAATCTTTGGAAGTGCTGATTAACCAAGAGGCTACAGTTTAATTCAGCTATCATCACTTGCTTCTGATAGATGCCTCTTCTTGCATTCCTATGACTGGCCTGGGCATTTTTGTTCACCAGTAATGACTCCTGCGGCACCAGACGGTGCCACGCAGCACCATCAGTGACTCCATTTTCAGCCATGTCATCACCTGGATAGATTAGGTGTCATTTAGCACCCTAACATCAGTTCCTTTTTTCTGCGTCCCTTATTGATGTACCCCAGAGCACTCGACAACAAATTCTTCAGATTGCATCAGTGGTGAGGAAAAATGTCTCTTCAAAGGGCTATGGACTCGCATCTTGCAGACAGTCCATCATGAGTCTGTCCCTCTCAGACCCTGATAACAACTGTGTGTGATGCCTGGGGTTGGCCTGCAACTGTGGAGAGAGTTTCCCCATAGATGTTCCACGTATCCACCGCACAATGACGCTTCGCCACAACATGGGCTTTAACATCAAATTCCAAAAGCCTCGCCACACTTGCACACAGAGGCTAACATTTTTGGAGAGGTGCTCAACGCTACCCTTCTAAAGGTCCTCCCTCCTTATCAGAGAATGGCGATAGTTTGGGCAGCGGTTCTGATGTGCCTAAGTCAATTCCAGACCCAGTCCTGCGGGAATGGCATTAGCTCAGCTGATGCAACCTGTTTGCCTCCACACCAGATGGCAGGTTTATGCCCTCCAGTGGTGCTTGATGAGACCGTAGACTGTCATCCGGTATATCAGCAAACACAGTGGTGTTGGATAATGAACCCTATATTAGCAGGGTAGGGTATTTGTCTGTAAACGTGGGCGGAGCAATGAGGCTTTTCCCAGTCATATCCCATCTGACTGACACCCTCAAGCTCAGTGCAGAAGCCCTTAGTCTCTCAATGGAGGACCACACGTGGGAGATGCACCCAAAGATGGCAGAGGCAAATGTCTCCACACTGGGGTTTTCGATTTGTGTGTCTCTTTGCTGCGGACCGAAATAAGAAGTGCCATATTCTTTGTTCCAAGCATTTCTCTTGGGGATGCCTTCAGCTCCAGCTGGGTTAAAGGCCTGCTGTAAGTGTTCCCACCAATCCACTTTACTGCTTCAAGGGTGCAAAAATTGGGCACAGCTGATTCTGATTGGTCATGCTGAATGAAGGGCGGTCTTGTGTGCCAATCTGTTGACACTCCGTATTCTACTGGCCCTTCTTCTCCAGTACAAAGTTTAGATGGTTTGGTCCTCCACCCCAATCCCGGACCATGCGCCTGCATACCTGGAGATTAGACACTCCTAGCTAGAGCACTTTTGCCTTGATGATGAAGTTGCAGATGTCTTCTTCGCAGCCAGGAGCTTGTCTAAAGATCCTTAGCGGTAGGTTGTTGGAACAAGTTTGTGCACTAGTGTGAGTCGGAAGGAAGTAATCCTTTAACATCTTGCCTTTCTTACATCTTGAGGTTTGCATTGTCCTGTGCACAACAGATTAGGACAGTAACCTACAGTCCAAGGCAGTAGATTCCAAACTTCTTAGAACCATGACCAACTTTTAAGAATGAAAACGTTTATGACTCACCTACCTTTAATGGATATAAAGAGGAGCGATTTTTAAATGTGACTAAAACTTCGTGTGGTTGTGTATTGTCATTCACAGACAGCATATTGCATTGAAATGCCCACTAACTTTGCACATACATACGGTTTTACTAATAGAACTTCATAGAACACAAACGATAATGTGTGGAGATCGGGGTTTCTGTGAAACGCTCCGAACACAGTCACCTACTGGTAGTGCCACGCACCAGGACGGTGACATGGGGCGATAGAAGCTTTACCAACGCTGCAGCCAAAATCTGGAACATGCTCCCAAAGGAAATAACTGTCACCATCGTTATTTCAATTTAGAAAATTGGTAAAAACCTGGTTATTCGATCAATAATCCGCTCAGTAACAATACGTTTGAAGGCAGATACCACCTTATTCTGGGATTTTCAGCAAAATTATAGCGCCAAGACACCCATGGGTATACGCCGCGCTTTATAAATTTTTTAAATAAATAAATAAATATTTACCATTTGTGCATCACCAAGTAAAACGTCTTGATCCTATTAAAATCTGTTTCCAGCACTCTTCAGATTCACACAAAAATTTGCTTAATTTTTGCTTTCTTAACTGCTAATTCCATACAGTTTATTTACAGGTATTTACATTTTGTTTGTTGCAAAAAAACATCATCCCAGATTCTTTCCTTTCACATTCACTGTACTCCAGCAAGATTGCCACATAATTCATTTTTAAAACTCTTCTCACTTTGCAGTCCGAGAAGGAAAAAGTAAACACTAATCCTTAAACAATTTATCAGAAGACATAGTCTGACATTTGACCTGTCTTTGAAGCACTTGCAAATGTGACACTTTAAACACAGAATTTAAAGGCCTCTTTATTTATTGCTACGGCTTTTCCCTCCCAACAAAATTCAGCTTGCGATCCACCAGTGAGGCGCAACCCACAGTTTAGAAAACCCTGTTCTAAGGGCACATGGCAGCTCTGTCTGCGTTTTTGGCTTCCTGCCTAATCTTCCCTGTTTAAATCATGATTGGTGTCATTTTATGAAGTTTTAACTTATTGGTTCTTTCGATCCTGGTTACTGTTAAGCACTGGGATTTGGCATCTCCATTCGAGCTGATGCACAGTTGCCAGATTGAACAGTTCTGTTCGTGGCAATTATTTCTTCTAAACACTGAAACTACATCTTTTGAATATCCCTAGATGCCAGACTCTATAGAGAATTTTTCCCATGAGTTGGTAATTTGCATTTTACAGCTCCTTGCTGGCTCCGTATCACCCCAGAAATGAAAAGGCGGAGCTGCATATAGGTACCACCACGGTGCATTGATGTCAGTTCTGTTTTTTTCATGCTTTATGATTAGAATCCGGTGCTCCATTCCCAACTTTGTCAGACCCCCAAGAGGTTTCTTTGGTGCCTGGTCTCCGATCACGACTCCAGTCATGTGACCAATGCACCCTAATGCACCCAATTCTCTTTTTGGCTATGACTCAGATCCTGTACCAGAACATGGAACACCCCAAAATACCTATGATAGTGGGGTGAAGGATGGCTTTCTTCCTTCTCATTATAGTGATAATGCCTTACAGCTTAACTTATAAAATACCAGTTTGCTTTACACCACCTCTGAAACAGCTTGGCTTGCAACATTGGCCACCAACAGTGGAAAGTGCCTTATTTGCATTGCAGGTTTGGATGGAGGCTGAGGTACTAGAATTCTGATACCGCCATTCTACATTTTCCTATCTGACATTGGAGTCAGTTACCTGCCAGCAGTTGCACCGCGAGGGAAACGCCACCCGGCACCTCGCTAACGCCGTGAGGGAAACGGCCAACGGTGTCTCCTTCCAGGGACCGGACCACATTTCCCAGAAGGCCAAGCCCAGGCGCCCGCTATCAGCGTCATCAGGCGGCGCCAGGGCTTCTCAAAAGACCAGCCGGTGCCCCGCAGCGCGGGACGCGCTTTCTGATACCGCCATTCTACATTTTCCTATCTGACATTGGAGTCAGTTACCTGCCAGCAGTTGCACCGCGAGGGAAACGCCACCCGGCACCTCGCTAACGCCGTGAGGGAAACGGCCAACGGTGTCTCCTTCCAGGGACCGGACCACATTTCCCAGAAGGCCAAGCCCAGGCGCCCGCTATCAGCGTCATCAGGCGGCGCCAGGGCTTCTCAAAAGACCAGCCGGTGCCCCGCAGCGCGGGACGCGCGCGGGCGTTCGCCGGGCCAAGGGCGGGCCCGTTTCAGCCCGTTACAGACTGTGCAGGACTGGACTGGGCCACGGTATTGTCATTTCCATTTACAGTTATATATCACTTACTCTAGTGTTACACTGCTGTATATTCCCACTATATTAGCCTGAAGCTTTGTAGCACTCGAACCCTTTTAACAATGAATAAACGGACTAGAAGTAAAAAGACCTCTAGCCTAACTGACATCACCGGTCCACTAGACCTATTCATCACTAAGACGCATGAGGTCATCGATAATAGTATACAGATATTACAACGTAGGGTATCCCATGAGTTGGAGGTTGCAAGAAGGTCGTCCATGGGGCCTCTGGCATCTGCTCAAACTCCTCTAAAGGGTCCAACTGCCCCCCTGCTCAAGCAGGTAGAGAATACGAATGTAGTAATTCATACTGTCCCAAATAGCGTTGATTTATCCGCTACCCAACTCTCCCTGGGGTCCAATTCCTGTGAGGATTTGGAAATTACACCAGACCTACAATTCTCCCAAGACGAACAGGACAGCGCAGATATTGTAGATCTCGACCCCACGGGCAATCGGGAGGGTGCCATAGCAAAGAGGTCAAACACAAACACGGTCAAAGCCCCACATGAGATAGCATCAGCTGTGCAAAACACAAAGATCTCTCTTAAACCTACCACTGATATCATTCTATCAGGGCAACTAACCTCCATTAACAACGGCGCTGATTGCACAGTGACAACTCATGACCCCTACCCAAGAGAGCTGTTAGGGACACAAACATCGGGTGTCGACATCCAGAAACCATGCTCTGCATGCATAACACTACACGACTTTATCACAAATAGCATGGGGCGATTGCTAAAACATCACTTGCAACCCCTAGAGAAGAGCATCATGACTATAGAGAAACAACTCGCCAAATTAAATGCCCCAGCATTTAAGCAAAACACACTGGGTACACTTGCTAAGGGCCCTGGGACTGTAAATAACACAAACACCCAGGTTCAACGTCCAACTCCACCAGCCATTCAGCCCAAGCCTCATCCGCCCAAAAAAGCTGTTAACCCAGAAACCCAAAAAATTGACAGGCAAAACACACAAACTACCTCAAACCCCGTTACAACAGAAGGGTCGGTAAAACGGAAAGGCCCTACTGAGAACCCGCAAAAAACTCCAGCTCCTGCGGAGTCCATCAGCCAAATAGCAAAACAAAAGGATACCCTACCACCATCCCAAAAAACCCAACCACCTCAACCACAAGCTAATGAGAGGAAGGCCCCAAGGTATAGACGTCCGATACATCTCCCGCCTGAGGCGACCCCGTATACTGTTATACTTACAGGGGTTACAGAGCTGGCTGATGGTACGGATGAACCCCCCTGGTCCCTGCGAAACAAGGTACTACAGTGGCTAAGCCAAAACAGACCTCTTCACCCTTACAATCATGGCAGAATTGTATCCATGAGGAGAGTGTTCTGGATTGGTGAAACCAAAAAAACTCTAAAGGGCGATTGTATCGTACTAAACTGTGAGGACCCTGACACAGCCGATTATATCTCCTCATGGCCAGCTCTGGAAAAAAGGGGGGGCGTTGATGTACAACGTCTTTCCTTTTTTTACCCCCCTTTAAACATCCCTGATTATGGTGATCCAAACAGTTGGGAGGAAGCACAGGATTGGACTTGGACACAGGTGGGGCATTATAATGGAAATAGAAACAGGAACAGGAACAGCAAAAACCACTGGAATGGAGGGTGGGACAATCATCCCTGGCCAATGAGAAGAGAGAACGTATACCCTGATTACTGGAGGGGGGTCCCTATGAGGAATAGGTATGATTGCTTGGACATGGTCGATTGACCAACAATGATAACAAACCCTAAAACTACAAGTCTAGGCACTCCTGTAGAAACCCCAAACAGTGAAGACCAGCTTGTCACTGTTAAAGGACCATCAGAGGGGCACATGCCTGATCCTCTTCTATGGAATACACCTCTTACCCCCACAACCCCACAGATCTGTATCCAAACATACAGGGAGCAAGGATTAAACTTAGAGGGAATAGAGAGCCCCACTCCTCAGGTAGTGGCTACAGAACCCAGCCGACACAAATCAAATTTGAAAATTACCTCCTGGAACATTGCAGGGCTGAGTAATAAAGCAAGAGCCTACCCGTTCCTATCATTTATGGCAAATCAGGATATAGTATGCCTACAGGAATGTTGGGATCAGGAGGAAACTCATATTGAGGGCTTCAGCACCCACTATATTCCGGCGATACAGGGCAACCGAGGCAGAGGGTCGGGGGGCCTATGCATCTTTATCTCTAATCTGAGTAATATAAAACTATCCACATATGTGCCGAGTGCATCCAATGTAGAGGTGGCTAGATCCTTGCAAGGACTCACGGTCAAAGCAAAGGGGTGGTCCTTCTTCTTGGTGAATGTATACATAAACGTGCCCAAAGTAGAGCCCAAAGCCTTAATAGCAGAGCTTAACGCAATGCTCTTGAGGGGTGATAAAAATGCAGATTGCATCCTGGTAGTGGGAGACTATAATTGTCATCTGTGCCCCTATAGTGCCACAAAAAATTGCGGCATTTATAATTTAAGAGGGGACCCCACCACACATTTTGAACATTCCACTATTGGGAATATGCTTAACCAACTAATGCATGACTGGGACATGGGGTTCGCTAATGAACTTTGCGAGCCCTATGTAGCCTTCCAGACAACATTCTTTGGGCGGGGGTCAGGCACCACAATTGACTACATCTTAGTGACCAACAAGAACCAGGGTTGCCTGGGGGCCTTCAATACGGAAGACCTAGTATTAAGCGACCACTACCCGATCAGCACCACAATTTTTATCGAGAAAGATGAGCGCCCCGAGCAAAGCATAACGAGTATCCTACATGGCCGCTCGGTGTCATTGGCAAGAAAAAACGGGTATGCTATAAAGTGGGGAAAAATCGATGCTACAACCTTTCTAAAAGATCTAGTGCAGAAAGAAATGAACCAATTCATGGTCTGCCTAGAAACTAATACCACCCCTCAGCAAATTATAGCGGCATATGGAAGCATAATCGCCACTACAAATGATAAATTAACAAAAAAGCTCAAGAGAGGTATAGCAAAGAGAGAACATGGCTGGTTCAATCCCGCCTGCTCTAAAGCCCACAAAGACCTATTACAGGCTCTAAAGACACTTCCCAAGGATAATAGTGCGATTAAGCAAGCAAGATGTGTCTATAAGCAGACGCTAAGTCAACGACAGGATGAACTTAAAAACCAGGCTTGGGAAGCTCTAGTAAAGGCAAGCTCCACAAGAGACGACGTCTCTTTTTGGAAGGAAATTAACGCTCCTTTCTTTTCCTCGGACAACAAGGCAGATTCAATGGAGATAGCCATAATGGAAGATGTCTGGGTTGACTATTTTACCTCTTTATACAAAAAAGAGGTAATAAATATGACCCCAGAACATAACATCTATAACAGGAATCCGGCGATTCCAGATAGCTTCCCTTTAAATATAGTTTTTATCCCTGCGGAGGTTGAATTAGCAATCTCACAGAGCGCAAACTTAAAAGCTCCCGGCCCAGATGGAGTCCCCATTGACTTATTTAAAGTCAATGCAGAACTGTGGGCTCCATTATTAGCAAACGTACTAAATGCGTATAGCACAATAGGATTTCCTGATTCATGGCATGAAGCCATAATTATCCCAATATTCAAAAAGGGGAACAGACAGGACCCAAAATGCTACCGCCCTATTTCCCTGCTGGATACATTAATGAAAGTGGCAGGTAGAATACTGCTAACTAAACTACAATCTTGGTCCAAAGACAAAGGGATCCTTTCTAAATTACAGTACGGCTTCAAAACTGGAGTTGGCACTGTAGAGCAGGGTTTAAATTTGAATTTAATAATAAATAAGTACATTAGCAAGAAACAAGGGAACCTCTTCCTTACTTTTGTCGATTTATCCTCGGCTTTTGACTGCCTCGATCATGCGGTGCTGTGGAAAACTCTGACAAAGCTGGGTATAGATAAAAATATCCTATATTTTATACAGGAATTATACAGAGATGCGGGTGCAGCGGTTAGATATGGTAAAAATGGCGAGCGAACAAAAAAATTCCCTATAGCGAAGGGCGTCCGACAGGGCTGCATCCTTGCGCCATTTCTTTTTAATCTATACATCAACAAGATAGCAGACGTTTTAAATGATCTTAGAGTTGACTACCCTAAAATAAATGGCACCCCAGTATCTTTATTATTGTATGCTGACGATGCTGTGATTATGGCTCGTACACAGCTAGGTCTTCAGAAAGCCATAACAGGTTTCTCATCTTTTATGTCCTCAAGAGGCTTAAAAATAAATGAGGGGAAAACATTTACAATGTCATGCTCCCTGCGGAAAAACACACCAGACTGCAAAACCTTTGTAAACACCAGTAAGATAGCGATGACCAAAACCTTTTCCTATTTAGGAATTACATTTAATAATAAGGGAACATGGTCACCAGCAATAACCTCGAGGAATTTAGCTTTTGCCCGTACAATAGGCGCTCTTAAACACTTTGCTAAGAGACTGGGCAAGAAACCTGTGAACATATTATTGAAGATATATGCTGCTAAATGCGTGTCTACCGCCGTATATGGGGCGGGTATATGGGGCATAGCAGATAGCACACAGATCCAAACAGTGGAAAATGCTTTCTTTAGATACCTACTCTCAGTCCCTCGCTCTACGTCTACTACTGTGTGCCACAACGAACTGGACAGAGTACATATCACAGATTTGATAAAAATAGCACCTGTAATGCTGTGGTTTAAGATTTGGACATGCGAGGATACAGGGTTCAACAGGGAAGTAATCAATGATTGTCTAAACTACTCTGAGTCTACCAAACAACCATGGCTAGCTTATGTGAAAAAGTTCTGTCTCTCTATTGGTAAACCAGATCTTTATTCAAACCCCACAACATGCTCACTAATATCAAAAAAATCTTTAAAAACGGCATGTTTAGATTTACTGGCGGAACGAAGATGGTATTTAGACGGGCACAAGTCCACCATAGTAGCTCATCGTAATATCTTACATGGCCCGGGTATCCATGCCTATTTAGCACCAATTTATTCGTGCTACCATAGAATGCTCCTGACCCGAATGAGGACGGAGTCGTTCTATAGGCTTGTATCTTTCCCTATTACAAACATCTGGTCTGTAAACATGGAAAATTGCCCGTGTGATGACTTATCTAGACAGTCAAACCTACACTGTATATTCTTTTGTAAATACTATGAGTGGGGGAGAAAAAGATATCTGTTACCATTGTTAAAGTTATGGGGTGTAAGAACCTGTAAAGCTGCACTGTTTAGATTATACATGCTGCAGGAAGAAGTTACCATAGTGACAGCGATAAAATTCCTGGCATTTATTGTAAAATGCAGGGGCTCTATGGGAAACGCATAGGACTTCTTGGATAAACATAAAACTGAAAATTCGTATTATAATGTTCCTTATAAACACCGAATAATACGTATACAGCAGTAGACTGTATGAATTCCAAGAGTCTTGTAAATGAATTTTAGAATTGTTATACATTCACATTTCAATGAACTTGTTCTATTTTATCCTTTTTATCCTGATGATATTTTATATTGTAAGAAATTTTGTATATGAGAAAAGATGTCTAGTCTGTTTTTTGTCTCGTATTTGTATGTTATGCTTTTATGGTTTTTTGTCAAAATACCGAATAAAGCTATTTTTGAATTGAATTGAATTGATATTCCCTCCATTGAGATGAAGACAAATGTTCTAAACGAGATTCTCTAAAATCAGTCGATGACATTGGAGCCCTCGCGAATACCTTGATCGCTATGTGGTCAAAACCATGTTCTTGTCTGCCTATTAGTCTGCAGGTAGCAAGGCAACACAGTCTTGTGCCCAAAGATCCGAATTTCCTCACCAAGAACCTCAAAGTCTTATTGTGCAGGCTTCAACCAGTAAGATTAATCCTAACTCATTTCTCACCAATCCCCCGGATGGAGAATTGAAACAGCTTGATGCATTTTGGAAACAAATGTTTTCTTCTGCCAGCTTGACAGTTCATAAATGCAGCCTTCCTATTTGGCCTATAAAAGGATGCCTTCTGGGACATGGTAAGCAAAATCTTGCCGAAGTTCACCAAAGACCTTATGGCTTCCCATTCTCTGATAAACCATGATGGGCAGGATGTAGCGAAATATGCTACCTGTTCAGGCCTAGACACGAAGGACTGCATTGGCAGAGCAGTTCGCGCCAGTTTATGGCTTCTGAGGCACACCTTAGATTAGGTTGACTAGTTTTTTTGGGTGATTTGCAAGGGCATGACATTTGACAGATCTAGACTCTTTAAGGCGAATGCAGACTTTGCAATGGAAAGGTTTAAAAACAGTTGGACCTCCTTGGGGCAAAGACTCAAAATAACACATTTCTCAATCTGTTCCTCAAATTTATGGGATATTCTGTATGGTTAGCTTGGAGACGGGGGCACCAGCAGACATCGCACAGGACAGCTGGGGCAGCATTCATCCAACTCCTCGTATCCCACTTCTACAGCTACCAACCCACTTTAGTTTTCACCCACGACTCATGCCCAACTGGTTTGGCAATGCATGTCTAATAGATGGATTTTGTTCAGAGGGGATACACCCTACCTTTCATTTCCGCCCCACCCTTCCTTCCGCATCTGAAAAAGTTTCGGAGGAGGGTCTGCTGATCCTACTCCAGGAGGTACATTTCTTACTCACCAAGGGTGTCATTGAACAGGTACCGGACTCAGAGAGAGTTGGGGCTTTTATTCATACTACCTCCTTTCAAAAAAGGATGGATGCCTGAGACCTGCCCTGGACCATTTCCATCAGAATGTCTTCCTGTGGAAGGACAGATTAAAAATGCCCTCATATGCTTAGATTCTATCTGCCTTGGACCAAGGAGAGTGAATAGTGTCAGTGGAATTGCAGGGCAGTGTATTTTTCTTTACAATCCTGCAGAACCACAGACTTTACCTGTTGTTTTGGTGTACTTGAAACACTTTCAGTTTGTCATGCTCCACTTTGGCCTCATCTCTGCCCCTCAAGTGTTGATGAGTGATGGCGATGGTCGCTGTTCATCTTGGGTTTCTGGGGGCTCCTCTATTTTTATACCTCAAAGACTAGCAGCTTAAGGCAGGCTTGCCACAATCAGTTGTAGATCACCTCCAGAAGATGGCAGAACTTTTAACATAGTTGAGTTTTACCATGAACAAGTGTAAGTCCCACCTGATTCCATCACAGAGACAATCTTAGATACTGTGAGGATCAAGACCTTTCCTCTACTGTAGCGAGTCTTGGACAATTAGACTGTGAACCCGATGTTTCAGGTTTGCTGTGTATTTTAGTGAGGATGGTTCTGAGGCTTCTTGATCGCTTAGCCTTGTGCAGCTTCTTTGTCAACAACTTCATGTGGCTGATGCAGGCCATCTGGCAACCTGAAATCCCATAGCTGAATCTTCAACCTTTGGTCTCCACCTTCCCTAGTTGATCGTCCAACCTTGTAGTTAGAAGTCTGTCACCAGTATGAGCTCTGGGTGGGGATGGGAGAGCACTATGCTGCAGGTCAAACTGGGATTAGAATCTATTGCAGATCCTGGGAAGCCTCCCTCAAAATCTAGATGGTGTTTGAGGGGCAGCCTTGATGCTGGACCAAATGCGTATTATAACTAAATTAAATGTACCAATCCGGGTTAGGCCTTTTTTACAGTGTTTTAGGGAGAAAGCGCTCTAGCAGTGGTTAGCGGTGATTAAGTGCCCAGAGTTCTAAAGCCAATAAGACCAAATTCATTAAACAGGAGGGGTGAATGCAATTAGTTTGAGGGTGACCCAGCAGAGAGGGCCAAGTCAAACAACTGCTCAGTGGCAAATGCACATACAAGTGTGATGCACACAAATTTGCACACTCTGTCTTCATGTACTGTAGCGCTCTCAGACTCGCGCACATGCCGGCGCAGTGCATATACACATGCATATGTGTGCCCATGTACTGTAGCACTCATAGCCTCACGCACATACCAGCACGGTACATTCACACATACACCCTCTGTCCTGATTCACTGTAGCACTCACAGGTTTATGTACTTGCCAGTAGTACACTCAAACATGCTGCTGCTGTCCCTCTTAGCTTCTAAAGTCAGAAATGTTTTAATCTTTACTTACTAAATTTTTGGGTAGCAGTGGTACTGTCCCTTGGCCAAAGGTTTAGGATTTAAGCCCTGTAGGGACTGTGAGGGACCGCGACCTTCCCAGAGATCTGGAAACACGCCGAGATCAACGCCCTACTCAAAAAACCTAAGGCAGACCCAAGAGACCTCAAGAACTTCCGGCCCTCTCTCTGCTCCCCTTCCCAGCCAAGGTCATTGAGAAAACCGCCAACAGACAGCTAACCCGATACCTTAAAGAAAGCAGAATCCTGGACCCTTCCCAGTCAGGGTTCCACAGCAACCACAGCACTGAGACTGCTCTCATCGCTGCCACCGACGACATCAGGACCCTTCTGGACAACGTTGAGACCGCAGCACTCATCCTCATAGACCTCTCTGCTGCCTTCGACACCGTCTGCCACAGCACACTATGCGCACACCTCCACACCGCAGAGATCCGAGACAAGGCTCTGGATTGGACCAAATCCTTCCTCTCCTGCAGAACCCAGAGTATCCGTGTGAGAAGTTGGCCTGATATTCAGTGTTCACTATTCTAGTGATCACTATGTATCAGTCCAAACAACCCTTATGGTGATTGGTTGTAAGTCAACCGATAGACCAGCTATCCTAGTAGCATGGACAAGAGCAGTCTTCGGGCTAAACTCTAGAGGGCGTGTTAAGCCAGCTGTTATACCATCACATATACCCCTTGAACACCAAGTGAAAGGACACCACACAAGTGTTATGAAAATAAACAGTGTAGTTTATTTAGATCACAACAGCCCTGTACTCTTTATGAGGACAGGGTACTAAGCACACAACAAAACTCTTACGAAAATACTTTAAGTTGCAAAATTTACACAAATGCCCGAGGGGCACGAAAAACCATATACTATGGAAGTGGAATGCGAAATTACTAGCAGGTAAGTACTAATCTCATAGGGTTTGGAATCGCTAGGACTGGCCTACTGAACCTTCAGATTACTAGCAGGAGGCCTACGGGACTCGGGTGCAGAGTGTGCACTCTCACGCTGGATGCGGGACAAAGTCTATGGAGGCTAGTAAAAGCAAAGTTAGTGTTCTCGGGCGAACCCGATAAGGTAGGTTGAAAACAAAAGTGGATCTGGACCCTTGGATAGTGAGGCTATGCTGGGGCACCGAAATGCCGAAGTTACCTAGCCCAGGGGCTGCGGCTGCATAGGTCTGAAAAGACGTCGAAAACCTTCGTTGACGAACCAGGAGCCTGAAAGAAGGAGTTGCTGGTAGGCGACCAGTGAAGATTGTTCGATGGATCCAAGCCTGGATCGAAGATGGAAGACACCTGTAAGCAGAGGGGACCAAGTCCTGAATCACTAACCAGTGATCAGATGGGCACCAGGATGGCACCGGATGGAGTCACCTCGACCAGGTGAGTGGGCGACGCTGGGCTCTGCAGTCTCACGGACCAGGAGGCGTTGTCGGCGACCAGGATGGAGGTGCGAGCTGTCCCACGATGGTTGATGCTGTCGACGTCGCTGGACCCAGGATTGGGGCAACAAGTCTTGGCAAATTCAAGCCCACGCGGTGGACCTAAAATGGCGTCTGGAGTGGACCAGGAGGGTCCGGGGTGCTCCTCTTTTGGAAGGGAGCAAGGGCCAGTCTGGAGCAACCAGACTAGCAGTGGTGATGTCGTCGGGAAGGCCACAAGCCAGCGGGCTAGTAGCCAGACAACGCGGTGAGCAGCAAAAAGCAGAAGGGCCCCACGCAGATCTCGTGGATGCTGGGGGGCTGGACTTCGGTGCTGGAGCTGCTCAGGGTCGGGGCTTCTCGGACCCCAAAGCACTCACCAGAGGATCCCTCGGCGGTCGTGCTGGACAGAAGTCATGCAGTTCTGATGATGGCCGGTCCCTCGAGGTCTCGTCGCACCTACGGTTCTCAGCTTAGCTGTAGAGGTAGGTAGAGGTCAGAGGTGCCAGGGAAGCCGGGTCTCGTCGAGCTGGTCAGTCGGATTCCGGAGGAAGGACGTGCAGCAAACCGCAGTTTTCTTAGATGGTGCCTGCGGATGCAGGGTGACTACTCCTTAGCCACAAGGGAGAAATCTTGAGAAGAAGTCGAGAGTTCCTTTCGTAGAAAGTTGTTTCTTGATTCAAAGATGATCTAATTTGGAAGGGTCCCCGGTCCTGCCTTTATCCTAAAGAAAGGGGTGGGTACGCGACTAGGTCCTGCCCTAAGGGTGGGACCAGGAAGGGGGGTGGTTACACCCCTCTCCCATGCCGGACTTTCCCCAGCTCAGGGGCTGGTGTGCCCCTGGAACTGGTTCTAGCCGGCAGATGCGTAGTGAGCCCCGGGGTGCCACTTGCAGTCACCTTCCTGTAAAGCCCTGCCTACCCAGGATACACAAAACCCTGTCTGGGATGGTGCTAGCACCGCCCCTGACAGGAAACCCTTTGTCCAAGCTCCCCTCGCTGGAAGGACTCCCAGCTGCAGGGGGTCAGACTTGTGTCTGTGGTGGCAGCATCCATTTTGTGATGCTGAGGCTTGAGGTAACTTTAACCGGGGTTCACAGTTACCTACATGTCGTGTCCCTCTAGAAGGGTGGAATGCTAACCCCGTCGCCAGAATTGGCGAGGGGTTAGTATTCCAATTCGTATGACACCTTACTCGACATGTTTTGATAAAGCGATACCAAAGATAGCATATAACCATGAGGATTATAATGCACTTATATGGTACGCGTTATCATGGAACAGCTATTAGGACTTGGTTCCGCAAGCTGCAAACGGGCTCAGCTCATGCCAGAGCACCATCTCACACGATTCCAAGCACTCTGCCTTCAGGATTGTCAAGGCCTGCCATAGGAGTGACTGATAGGAATCTGTGTGTCCATTTTAGGGTTAGATATAGGTATACTATATCTAAAGCAAAGGGTGATTACACCACCTTGCCCCAGCTGTCGTGCAGCCAGTTGTGTCAGATTTAGATGGCCATCCATGGGTGGCATAATACATGCTTCAGCCCCTGGTAGGCCCTGGGTACACCTATGCCCCTAGTTACAGGGTCTGATAAGGGGGCCCAGTACCAATTGGTAAATGCACCTAAGGTACACGTTGTAATTTAGTGAGAGAACAGCTAGGCTGTGGGTCTGATTTGCAGGCCCACAGCCAGAGAAAGTCGTAAACCAGTGAAACAAAAGCAAAAAATCTGGGTGATCATAGGATTTCAGACCCTACTCTCCTACAATCCGCCTCCCCCATTCCGTTCCAAAGCCTCCGAGATAATATGCGGCGTACCCCAGGGATGCTCCCTCAGCCCGACGCTGTTCAACATTTACATGGCCCCGCTCGCAAACGTAGCCCGACAGCACGACCTCAACATAATCTCCTACGCCGACGACACTCAGTTGATCCTCTCCCTCACCAAGGACCCCATCACCGCCAAAGCCAACTTCCACGAAGGAATGAAGGCCGTCGCCGTCTGGATAAAGACCAGCCGCCCGAAGCTGAACTCGGACCATACGGAGGTCCTCATCCTCGGCACCTACCCTTCAGCCTGGGACGACTCCTGGTGGCCGACGGCACTGGGGGCAGCCCCGACACCCACGACCACCTACGCAACATGGGAATCCGCCTCGACTCAAAGCTCTCAATGACCAAGCAAGTCAACGTGGTCTCCTCCTCCTGCTTCAACACCCTCCGCATGCTTCGCAAGATCTATAGATGGATCCCAACAGATACAAGAAAGACAGTCACCCAGGCCCTCGTCAGCAGCAGACTCTACGACGGAAACGCCCTCTACGCGGGAGCCCCGACGAAACTCATCAAATGACTAAAACGCATCCAAAACGCCTTGGCACGACTGATCCTTGACATACCACGCCACGGTCACATCACCCCCCACCTGAGAAACCTGCACTGGCGCCCGTCAACAAGAGGATATCCTTCAAGCTCCTCACCCCCGCACACAAGGCACTCCACAAGACTGGCCCCGCCTACCTCAACAGACAGCTCTCCCTCTACATCCCCAGCCACCAGCTACGCTACGCCGACCTCTCACTCTCCACCGTCCCGCGCATCCGAAGAACAACCAACGGTGGGAGATCCTCCTCCCACATTGCCACCAAGATATGCAACACCCTCCCACTGAGCCTACAACAGGCCCAAGACCTGCTGACCTTCAAGAGGATACTCAAGACCTGGCTGTTCGATCAGTAGCGCCCCTGCGCCTTGGAACCCTTACGGGTATGTAGTGCGCTTTACAAATGATTGATTGATTGAGGGTCAGACATCAATAAAAAAAAAAGGGAATCAATCCTTTTCATGACCACGGCGCAGGATTAAAATCAGGCCAGGGAGGCACAGTATATCCTCTGTGTACCGTTGTCGAGCTAAGTTTTCCAGATGTACCCCAACTTCTGCTGAATCACTATCTGAGTAAGATCTGGTAGAGATTCAGTTGCTAAAACTGCATTTCCTTCTGCGCCATTGGACACCGCACCCACACCTAACCCTTCTTCCAGGCTCTGCCCCTAGGTGCACACATTCCTCTGGCTTAGCTGGAATTATCTGCCCATGGACCTGATCCTGGATTCTTTCTGAACACAATGTTTAATATACTCAGAAGGAACATGGTACTTCTTGGAGCCTTTTGGTCTCCTACCGGCGGGTCTTATCTCAGTGTTGTTCGCCTCCTTCGTGTCTCAACTACCGACAATGCCACCTTTCCCGGACTCTACATATGACGCCGCAGCCACAAACACTGACTCCAGCTTCTCCTAATGCCAATTCCGGTGAGTTCCGAGTCCAGCAACACAGGTCCCATTAGTAGACCAGACTTTATCTAATCTTGGACCCTCCTCAGCCAGGTCAAAAAGAGAAGCTCATTGCTTAATTGAGGAAATCCGTTATAGGGAGGACCAATCCTCTGCAGCAAAGCGGCATAGGTAGACTATTCATGCCATATTTGACAGTGATTCCAACCCTTGGTGAGACGGCCTCTCTGGCCACGACTTCAGATTATCTGAAAGAGACACGTTAGTGATAGATTCCTAACCTTAGAATATCCCCAGGCGTCCGACTGGATCCTGAAAGTTTTTGCTTAGCAGTACCCCTGCGTATCAGTAGGTGGCGTCTTTAGGCTCCGCGTCAGTCACTGGCCTCGTCAGCGTCGAAATGACGTCTCGAAGAGTTCTTATGTGCCACCCATGCGCGCTGACATCAGTTCTTTCTTTTTCCGTGCCAGCAAGCGCAGATCCGGATTCAGCAAGTACCTTGGTCCTTTTTGTTACCGCTATTTTGAAACTTTTGTCTCCCCACTTTTCTCCTGGTGCATGTAGGGATACCCGGCTTTAAGTCTTGTGGGACCGGTCGCCAAAATATTTTGGTGGCAGACCCCCATGATGTTTGCTTCTACTGCCTGGAGACCGATCACGACTGTCGTGCCATGGCCCCCAAGGCCTTGCGGAAGTGGCATCGGAAGTTGCTGGAGGTCCGGCACTTGTAAAGTCGCCGCTCCGGGTCTAGTGGCCGTTCCCAGGACCGCTCGCGGGACCGGAACCATCGCTCCTCAGGCTCCAAGTCTTCGCCTTCGGATTCCGGTAAGCGACGCCATAAAAAGAAGTCGAAGAAGCGTGTTCGCTCTCCGACGTCCCCCCCCATCGCTCCTCGAAGGCGGAGAAGGGGGGACAGGGGCTCTGCCCTGCTGCTCCTCTGGAGCCCGGGAATCCCGCGGCCTACCCGCCATACCCGGATCTGTTGGCGACTCCCGAACAGATGCAAGAGTTCCTTGCTGTTTTGGACCGCCTTTATAGGCCTCGGGCTCCATGGTCCCGTGTCCATATCCTGTTGGCCCGGCGCTCCGGCCTCGGCGCCACAGGATACTGCGCCGCTGGCTCCGGCGCCACGAGGTGTAGCGCTGCCGGCTCCGCCGCCGCCCTCGGCTCCACCCCCGGCGCCACACTAGATACTGGTTACCCCACCCCTGCCCCGGTTCCAGGACCATTTTGGTCAGTGGGAGGCGACTCCGGCCCAGCCCCGGCCTCGGCCTGCGCTGTCGACGCCGTTTGTCCGTTCTTCTGCTCTGCTGCAGCGACCGGCCCCCTCTACGCCAGAGGTTGACGGCGACTGGGACGGGTCCGAGGACCCCCTTGCCCGGCAATGTGATTCCGAGCAAGATTGGATGGACGACCTGGAAGACATGTGCAAACTCGATGTTTCTTCTGCTTCGGGGTTTGCCTCTCCTCTGCCTACTATGGAGGAGGGTAGGGTGCTTCCTACACCGTGGTGCTTCATCGGGCTCCGGAGGCTCTCAATCTCGACCTCAATTCAGTAGCCCTCAAAAGCAACCTCCTTACGGAGGTGCTCCGGACGGCGTCTACGTTGGAGCCGCTGCTTCCTTTCAATGAGTCCCTCACCGAGGTCCTCTTGGGCACTTGGTTGCAGCTGACCATGGGGGCACCGGTGGATAAAAACATCGCCAGGCTTCACCGCCCAGCGACTGGTGATCCCGCCTTCCTGACCACTCACCCTACACCTGAGAGCCTAGTCATTCAGGCCTCGACATCGCAGAGTGCCTTCCCCTCGGCTCCGCCAGACAAGGACTCTGAAAGACTGGATCAATTTGGCAAGAGGTTGTTCTCCTCGGCCAGCTTAGGGCTGCGGTCGGATAACACCTTCTTGTTGGGCCGTTACTCCCATGCAGTGTATGATTCCGTGGCTCAGGACTTGCCTCAATGTTCTGAGGAGGTCCAGGCTGTCCTTTCCCAAGGGATTGCTGAAGGGAAGGATGCGGCTAAGTTTGCCATCAGGTGTGGTTTGGACACCGCTGATTCATTGTGCAGGGCAATTTCCACAACTGTGGCGTTGCGGCGCCACGCCTGGTTTAGTTCAACTGGGTTTTAGCACGATGTCCAGGGCTCGCTCATGAACATACCCTTTTATGGCTCCCGCCTCTTTGGCGATAAGGCGGACAATGCTCTGGAGCGCTTTAAGGGCTCACGGGCCGCGGCCAAGTCCTTGGGTCTTTATACGAAGAACCCTGCCACTCCTGGGTTTCGTTCCTTTCGTGGCCAGGGCAGAGGCACCCAGGCACGTTCCTCCACCAAGCCTGTGCAGACCCAGCCTCAATGCAGCCGTGGCTCCGCAGGGGTGGGTCTGGGAACCAGCGGGCGGGTCAGTGCACCTCTACCCCCGCTGTTTCCACCTCCAAGCCTTCCTAATCCGATCTTCAGGGAACACCCCACGCCGGTGGGTGGCAGAGTCCGCTGTGAGAAGTTGGCCTGATATGCAGTGCTCACTATCCTAGTGATCACTATGTATCAGTCCAGACAACCCTTATTGATGATTGGTTGTAAGTCAACCGATAGACCAGCTATCCTAGTAGCATGGACAAGAGCAGTCTTTAGGCTAGACTCTAGAGGGCGTGTTAAGCCAGCTGTTATACCATCACATATACCCCTTGAACACCAAATGAAAGGACACCACACAAGTTGTTATGAAAATAAAAGTGTTTTTATTTAGAACACAACAACCCTGGACTCTTTATGAGGACAGGGTGCTAAGCACAATACAAAGCTCTTTGGAAAATACTCAAATCGCACAATTTACACAAATGCTCGAGGGGCACGAAAAACCATATACTCTAAAAGTGGAATGCGAAATTACTAGCAGGTAAGTACTACTCTAATAGGCTTTGGGATCGCTAGGACTGGACTACTGAACCTTCAGATTACTAGCAGGAGGCCTAGGGAGATCGGGTGCAGAGTGTGCACTCTCACGCGGGATGCTGAACAAAGTCTATGGTTTCTAGGAATTACAGAGTTAGTGTTATCGGGCGAATCCGACTAGGTAGAGCTAAAACGAAAAAGGATCTGGACCCTTGGCTAGTGAGGCTATGCTGGGGCACCGAAATGCCGAAGTTACCTAGCCCAGGGGCTGCGGCTGCATAGGTCTGGAAAGACGTCGGGAATCCTCTTTGCAGTCTATGGAGCCTGAAAGAAGGAGTTGCTGGCAGGCGACCAGTGAAGAGATTCGGATGGATCCAAGCCTGGATCGAAGATGGAAGACACCTGTAAGCAGAGGGGACCAAGTTCTGAATCACTAGCCAGTGATTAGATGGGCACCAGGATGGCACCGGATGGAGTCACCTCGACCAGGTGAGTGGGCGACGCTGGGCTCTGCAGTCTCACGGACCAGGAGGCGTTGTCAACGACCAGGATGGAGGTGCGAGCTGTTCCACGATGGTATCTGCTGTCGACGTCGCTGGACCCAGGATTGGGGCAACAAGTCTCCGCAAATGCAAGCCCACGCGGTGGACTCAAAATGGCGTCTGGAGTGGACCAGGAGGGTCCGGGGTGCTCCTCTTTTGGAGGGGAGCAAGGGCCAGTCTGGAGCAACCAGACCAGCGGTGTTGATTTCGTCGTCGGGAAGGCCACAAGCCAGCGGGCTAGTAGCCAGACAACGCGGTGAGCAGCAAAGAGCAGAAGGGCCCCAAGTAGATCTCGTGGAGGCTGAACTTCGGTGCTGGAGCTGCTCAGGGTTGGGGCTTCTCTCACCCCAAAGCACTCACTCGAGGATCCCTCGGCGGTCGTGCTGGGAAGCGGCGTGCAGTCCTGAAGATGGCCGGTCCCTCGAGGTCTTGTCACACCCACGAATCTCAGCTGGGCTGATGATGCAGGTTGAGGTCAGAGGTGCCAGGGAAGCCGGTTCTCGTCGAGCTGGGCAGTCTTGATCCGGAGGAGAGACTTACAGCAGACCGGGATGCTTGGATGGTGCCTGCGGACGCAGGGTGACTACTCCTTAGTCACAAGGGAGAAATCTTAGGAAGAAGTCTTGAGTTCCTTTCGCAGAAAGTAGTTTCAGGATTCAAAGATGATCTCATTTGGAAGGGGGCCCGCTCCTATCTTTATATTAGGAAAAGGGGCTGGCACGCGACTAGGTCCTGCCCATGGGTGGGACCAGGAAGGGGGGTGGTTAACCCCTCTCCCATGCCGGACTTTCCCCAGCTCAGGGGCTGGTGTGCCCCTGGAACTGGTTCTAGCCGGCAGATGCATAGTGAGCACCGGGGTGCCACTTGCAGTCACCTTCCTCTAAAGCCCTGCCTACCCAGGATACACAAAACCCTGTCTGGGATGGTGCTAGCACCGCCCCTGACAGGAAACCCTTTGTCCAAGCCTCCCTCGCTGGAAGGACTCCCAGCAGCAGGAGGTCAGACTTGTGTCTGTGGTGGCAGCATCCATTTTGTGATGCTGAGGCTTGAGTTAACTTTAACCGGGGTTCACAGTTACATCCATGTCGTGTCCCTCTAGAAGGGTGGAATGCTAACCCCGTCGCCAGAATTGGCGAGGGGTTAGTATTCCAATTTGTATGACACCTTACTCGACATGTTTTGATAAAGCGATACCAGAGTTGGCATATAACCGCGAGGATTATAATGCACTTAAGAGTATATGGTACGCGTTATCATGGAACAGCTATTAGGACTTGGTTCCGCAAGCTGCAAACGGGCTCAGCTCATGCCAGAACACCATCTCACACGATTCCAAGCACTCTGCCTTCAGGATTGTCAAGGCCTGCCATAGGAGTGACTGATAGGAATACGGGTGTCCATTTTAGGGTTAGATATAGGTATACTATATCTACAGCAAGGGGTGATTACACCACCTTGCCCCAGCTGTTGTACAGCCAGTTGTGTCAGATTTAGATGGCCAGCCAGGGGTGGCATAATACATGCTGCAGCCCCTGGTAGGCCCTGGGTACACCTATGCCCTGAGTTACAGGGTCTGATAAGGTGGCCCAGTACCGATTGGTTATGTACCTAAGGTACAGGGAATCCATTTTACAAAGAGAGCAGTAGGCCAGGGGCCCTGAATAGCAGGGTCCCAGGTCAACTAAGTCGGAAAACCAGCAAAACACCAGGCAAAAAGTTGGGGGCAACCATAGTCAGGTGTCCACCTTCCTACATCTGCCACAACTGGCGCGCAGTTACATCGGACAAGAGGGTGATGCAGATAATCTGCCAAGGTTACTCACTTCCCTTTCAGTCCTCCCCTCCAGCTTTGCACCTCGGTACCACCGCATGTCAGGGTATCATTTGGCTCTTTTCAGCCAGGAAGTCACGGCCCTCTGGGCCAAGGGAGTCGTAGAGTGCGTTCCCAGTCAGGAAGTAGGGAGTGGTTGTTATTCTCACTACTTTCTGGTCTCCAAGAAGGACAAGGGGGGGCCTCCGCTCCATCTTGGACCTCCGGAATGCCAACCACTTCCTCAGGGAGGAGAAGTTCAAGATGCTGACTCTGGCTCAGGTCCTGGCTGCCCTGGACCCTGGATGGTAGTGTTGGACTTGCAGGACGCTTATTTTCATATTCCCGTCCTGCCGGACCACCCGTGCTACCGGCGGCTCACGGTAGGCCAGGAGCATTTTCAGTTTGCCGGCCTCCCCTTCGGCCTTACCAGCGCCCCTCGGGTGTTCACGAAAGTGGTGGCCGTGGTCGCAGCTCATCTGCGCAGGTCGGGGGTATCAGTCTTTCCCTACCTAGACGACTGGTTGTTAAAGGCGGGCTCACCCCAAGCAGTCGTCATCCACCGTCAGACTACGGCCGACCTCCTGCATTTGCTGGGGTTCTCCATCAACGTGCCAAAGTCGCACCGGAGTCCCTCTCAGAAGCTCCCCTTCATCGAGGCTGTTTCGGGTTTACCTTCCCGAGCAGCGAGTCCGGGATATTCAGGCTATGATTCCGATCTTTCAGCCTCTATCCCATGTTTCAGTCGGATTGTCCCTCGGTCTCCTGGGCCTGATTGCCTCCTGCATCCTTTTAGTGCAACATGCCAGATGGCATATGCGGTCTCTGCAGTGGGACCTGAAGTTCCAGTGAGCGCAGCATCAGGGCAACCTGTCCGATCATGTCCAGATCTCGGAAGGCACTGCACGACATTTGCAGTGGTGGCTCTCGAATCGCGATTGGGTCAATGGCAGATCCCTCTCCATTCCCCAACCGGAGCACACAGTAGTTACGGATGCGTCCCTCCTGGGATGGTGAGGCCACTTGGGAAAGGCGGAGATCAGAGACCTCTGGTCTCCGGCGGAATACCGTCTCCATATCAACCTTCTGGAGCTGCGGGCAATCCGACTTGCACCGAAGGCATTCCTTCCCTCTGTCTGGGGAAGTGTAGTGCAGGTGTTCACGTACAACGCCGCCACCATGTGGTATTGCAACATACAAGGCGGGGTGGGGTCATGGACCCTATGTCAGGAGGCTCCGCGCCTCTGGACATGGCTGTAACATCAAGGCATTACCTTGGTGGTTCAACACCTGGCAGGTTCTCTGAACGCCAGGGCAGACAAACTCAGCCGCCGGTGCATGATGGATCACAAATGGCGTCTGAACTCGAACGTGGTGCAGGGACTCTTTCTGCATTGGGGAGAACACTGGTTAGATTTATTCGCCACCGAAGAGAACGTGCAATGTCAATAGTTCTGCGTGTTGGGATTTCTAAGGCGGCACTCGCTTGGCAACGCTTTTCGTCTCGTCTGGAGCTGCGGTCTGTTGTAGGCCTTTCCACCTATACCACTTCTGCCCAGAGTGCTGAAGAAGATCAGGCGCGACTGAGCCCAAGTTATTCTTGTGGCTCCGGACTGGGCTCGAGGAGTATGGTATCCCGAGATACTCAGTATGAGCATCGATCCCCCGATCCGTCTGCCTCTTCGGGAGGATCTTCTGTCGCAGCAGCAGGGAACGGTCTTTCACCCAAACCAGTCCAGCCTCCACCTCCATGTGTGGAGATTGAGCGGTGATAGTTGACAGCTTTCGATCTCCCTCCCGAAGTCTGTAATGTCATTCTGGCAACCAGACGTCCTCCACAAAAATGGTATACACCTGCTGATAGAACAAATGTGTGGCATGGCTGTGGATCCCCTTTATGCCCCTCTTTCTGAGGTTCTACTGTTTCTTTTGTCTTTGGTCCAGCAGGGCTCTGCTCTGGACACTATTAAAGGTTATCTTTCTGCCATCTCCTCCTTTCTAAGGTTTCCTGATCAGCCTTCTCTTTTTAAGTCCCTGGTTGTGAACTGTTTCCTCAAAGGCATTACGCACACGTTCCCTCCCGTGCCTGTCATAATGCCTCAGTGGGACTTGAATCTTGTCTTGACTTAGCGGATGTGCGCTCCCTTTGAGCCCCTTGCGTCTTCTTACTCTGAAGACGGCTTTCCTGGTAGCTATCACTCTGCCAGAAGAGTGAGTGAGCACCAGGCTCTTTCTTCTAAACCTCCTTTCCGTTCTATTCATACGGAAAAGGTGGTTTTAAGGACATGTCCTTCTTTCTTGCCGAAGGTTATCACGCCCTTCGACATCGGGCAGACCATCACTTTGCCCACCTTCTTTTAGCCTCCGTATCCTTCCAGGGAGGAGGAGAGGCTCCACCATCTGGACCCAAAACATGCACTTGCTTTCTATCTGCAGCATACACAACAGTTCTGGGTGGATGATCAACTCTTTGTTGGCTACGTTGGTGCCAAAAAAGGTCAGGCTGTGCACAAATTGGCCATTTCCCGGTGGGTTGTTTTGTGCAACAAAGCATGTTACTCCTTGGCCATGAGGGAGCCTCCTGTGGGGCTGCGTGCCCATTCGACCAGGGCAACTGCACCCACTACTGCCTTGGGACGCGGCTTTCCTTTGCAGGAAATTTGTCAGGCAGCTAAGTGGGCCTCGCTGCACATGTTTACAAAGCACTACTGCCTTGACAGTCCGTTCAGGAGAGACGGCTTCTTTGGCCGTTCTGTGCTCCGCGATTTTCCGGTGTAATCCTGTTCGCAGACCCACGTCCGGGGTTGGTATTGCTGGGGTATCTATTCTAAGGTAAGGAATCTATTGTGAGAAGTTGGCCTGATATTCAGTGTTCACTATTCTAGTGATCACTATGTATCAGTCCAAACAACCCTTATGGTGATTGGTTGTAAGTCAACCGATAGACCAGCTATCCTAGTAGCATGGACAATAGCAGTCTTCGGGCTAAACTCTAGAGGGCGTGTTAAGCCAGCTGTTATACCATCACATATACCCCTTGAACACCAAGTGAAAGGACACTACACAAGTGTTATGAAAATAAACAGTGTATTTATTTAGATCACAACAGCCCTGTACTCTTTATGAGGACAGGGTACTAAGCACACAACAAAACTCTTACGAAAATACTTTAAGTTGCACAATTTACACAAATGCCCGAGGGGCACGAAAAACCATATTTTATGGAAGTGGAATGCGAAATTACTAGCAGGTAAGTACTGGACTAATAGGCTTTGGAATCGCTAGGACTACGTTACTGAACCTTCAGATTACTAGTAGGAGGCCTAGGGGACTCGGGTGCAGAGTGTGCACTCTCACGCGGGATGCGGGACAAAGTCTATGGAGGCTAGTAAAAGCAAAGTTAGTGTTCTTGGGCGAACCCGATAAGGTAGGTTGAAAACGGAAGTGGATCTGGACCCTTGAATAGTGAGGCTATGCTGGGGCACCGAAATGCCGAAGTTACCTAGCCCAGGGGCTGCGGCTGCATAGGTCTGAAAAGACGTCGGAAACCTTTGTTGACGAACCAGGAGCCTGAAAGAAGGAGTTGCTGGCAGGCGACCAGTGAAGGTTGTTCGATGGATCCAAGCCTGGATCGAAGATGGAAGACACCTGTAAGCAGAGGGGACCAAGTCCTGAATCACTAACCAGTGATCAGATGGGCACCAGGATGGCACCGGATGGAGTCACCTCGACCAGGTGAGTGGGCGACGCTGGGCTCTGCAGTCTCACGGACCCGGAGGCGTTGTCGGCGACCAGGATGGAGGTGCGAGCTGTCCCACGACGGTTGCTGCTGTCGACGTCGCTGGACCCAGGATTGGGGCAACAAGTCTTGGCAAATTCAAGCCCACGCGGTGGACCTAAAATGGCGTCTGGAGTGAACAAGGAGGGTCCGGGGTGCTCCTCTTTTGGAAGGGAGCAAGGGCCAGTCTGGAGCAACCAGACTAGCAGTGGTGATGTCGGTCGTCGTCGGTGTGGGAAGTTGGCCTGATATATAATGTTCACTATTCTAGTGAGCACTTCGTATCAGTCCAAACAACCCTTATGGTGATTGGTTGTAAGTCAACCTTACAGACCAGCTATCCTAGTAGCGTGGATACGAGCAGTCTTCGGGCTAAACTCTAGAGGGCATGTTAAGCCAGCTGTTATACCATCACATATAGCCCTTGAACACCAAGTGAAAGGACACCACACAAGTGTTATGAAAATAACCAGTGTATTTATTAAAATCACAACAGCCCTGTACTCAATGAGGACAGGGTACTAAGCACACAACAAAACTCTTATGAAAATACTTCAAGTTGCACAATTTACACAAATGCCCGAGGGGCACGAAAAACCATATACTCTGAAAGTGGAATGCGAAAATACTAGCAGGTAAGTACTGTACTAATAGGCTTTGGAATCGCTAGGACTACGTTACTGAACCTTCAGATTACTAGTAGGAGGCCTAGGGGACTCGGGTGCAGAGTGTGCACTCTCACGCGGGATGCGGGACAAAGTCTATGGGAGCTAGTAAAGACAAAGTTAGTGTTCTCGGGCGAACCCGATAAGGTGGATCGAAAACAACAGTGGATCCTGACCCTTGGATAGTGAGGCTATGCTGGGGCACCAAAATGCCGAAGTTACCTAGCCCAGGGGCTGCAGCTGCATATGTCTCAAAAGACGTCGGGAATCCTCGTAGACGAACCAGGAGCCTGAAGAAAAGAAGTTGCTGGCAGGAGACCAGTGAAGATAGTTCGAGTGATCCAAGCCTGGATCGAAGATGGATGACACCTGAAAGCAGAGGGGACCAAGTTCGTGACTACTAGCCAGTAGTCCGGTGGCACCAGGAGGGCACCGGATGGTAGTCACCTCGTCTAGGTGAGTGGGCGACACTGGGCTCTGCAGTCTCACGGACCAGGAGGCGTTGTCGGCGACCAGGATGGAGGTGCGAGCTGTCCCACGATGGATGATGCTGTCGACGTCGCTGGACCCAGGATTGGGGCAACTAGTCTTGGCAAATTCAAGCCCACGCGGTGGACTCAAAATGGCGTCTGGAGTGGACCAAGAGGGTCCGGGGTGCTCCTCTTTTGGAAGGGAGCAAGGGCCAGTCTGGAGCAACCAGACCAGCAGCAGTGATGTCGTCGGGCGTCGTTAAGAAGGCCACAAGCCAGCGGGCTAGTAGCCAAACAACGCGGTGAGCAGCAAAAAGCAGAAGGGCCCCACGCAGATCGTGGAGATGCTGGGAGGCTGGACTTCGGTGCTGGAGCTGCTCAGGGTCGGGGCTTCTCGGACCCCAAAGCACTCACCAGAGGATCCCTCGGCGGTCGTGCTGGATAGAAGTCGTGCAGTTCTGATGATGGCCGGTCCCTCGAGGTCTCGTCGCACCTACGGTTCTCAGCTTAGCTGTAGAGGTAGGTAGAGGTCAGAGGTGCCAGGGAAGCCGGGTCTCGTCGTGCTGGTCGGTCGGATTCCTGAAGAAAGGACGTGCAGCGAACCGCAGAGTTCTTAGATGGTGCCTGCGGATGCAGGGTAACTACTCCTTAGCCACAAGGGAGAAATCTTGAGAAGAAGTTGAGAGTTCCTTTCGTAGAAAGTAGTTTCTTGATTCAAAGATGATCTAATTTGGAAGGGTCCCCGCTCCTGCCTTTATCCTAAAGAAAGGGGTGGGTATTCGACTAGGTCCTGCCCTAGGGGTGGGACCAGGAAGGGGGGTGGTTACTCCCCTCTCCCATGCCGGACTTTCCCCAGGCCAGGGGCTGGTGTGCCCCTGGAACTGGTTCTAGCCGGCAGATGCGTAGTGAGCACCGGGGTTCCACTCTGCAGTCACCTTCCTGTAAAGCCCTGCCTACCCAGGATACACAAAACCCTGTCTGGGATGGTGCTAGCACCGCACCTGACAGGAAACCCTTTGTCCAAGCTCTCCTCGCTGGAAGGACTCCCAGCAGCAGGAGGTCAGACTCGTGTCTGTGGTGGCAGCATCCATTTTGTGGAGCTGAGGCTTCAGTTAACTTTAACCGGGGTTCACAGTTACATACATGTCGAGTCCCTCTAGAAGGGTGGAATGCTAACCCCGTCGCCAGAATTGGCGATGGGTTAGTATTCCAATTCGTATGACACCTTACTCGACATGTTTTGATAAAGCAATACCAGATATAGCATTTAACCGCGAGGATTATAATGCACTTAAGAGTATATGGTATGCGTTATCATGGAACAGCTATAAGGACTTGGTTCCGCAAGCTGCAAACGGGCTCAGCTCATGCCAGAGCACCATTTCACACGATTCCAAGCACTCTGCCTTCAGGATTGTCAAGGCCTGCCATAGGAGTGACTGATAGGAATCTGTGTGTCCATTTTTTTTAGGGTTAGATATAGGTATACTATATCTAAAGCAAAGGGTGATTACACCACCTTGCCCCAGCTGTCGTGCAGCCAGTTGTGTCAGATTTAGATGGCCAGCCAGGGGTGGCATAATACATGCTGCAGCCCCTGGTAGGCCCTGGGTACACCTATGCCCTGAGTTACAGGGTCTGATAAGGGGGCCCAGTACCAATTGGTAAATGCACCTAAGGTACACGTTGTAATTTAGTGAGAGAACAGCTAGGCTGTGGGTCTGATTAGCAGGCCCACAGCCAGAGAAAGTCGTAAACCAGTGAAACAAAAGCAAAAAATCTGGGTGATCATAGGATTGCAGACCCTACTCTCCTACATGACCCCCCCCCCCCCCCAAACTTTGGGACAATAAACTTTCTGTAGTAGGGGATCTCTGTGTATAGTCATAATCTAGTGAATAGTCCCGCCCATGTGCGTGGACCCCGGCAATCAAAAATAATCTCTTAAGGTGTCAAAATAATGCAGAAACTGCAAAGACACTTAAGAGAGAATTTAAAGACAAATAATGCAGCCTATATCCACAGGCTACACTGTCCAGTACTTCAACTAGAATTTCCACCAAAAAAACACCACACACAACACAGCCTGCAGTTTCTACCATAGAGAAACTTGCCTCCCCCAGTCAAAGACTCTGGAATGATAGAGAGGAAGGTAGGGACAGACAAGCCCCATAGGCTGCCATTATGTGGCTTAAATAGGATACTGTGCCTTTAAGAGAACTTTCCAGAACTTCTCCCAGTATCCCAGAATGCATAGCAGGTCCCTCTTACTTCAGTTCTTTTTTCCGGCTCCTGCTTACAGGACCCTGGCATTGAGCTCTCCCTTTTACAAGGGTTTATTGAATTCGTTTTTGCACTTTTAACTTTTAAAAGTGTTGCTGTTACTGCTTGGTGTTCTCTTCTCACTTTTGTGCTGTTTTTAGGCGTTTTGGGGCTCCGAAATGCCTGGCCTTTTTGTCAAGTGCCCAGCATGTGAGAGGAAGAAGGCCAAAAGCGACCCCCATGATGTCTGCATCGTGTGCCTTCCAGACGATCATGGCCCTGAGGAGTGTGTTATCTGCCAGCAACTTTCTGCTAGGACACTCAGGGACAGATTGAAGATCAGGCTGGCTGGCCTGGAGGATAGGCGCCAACGTGCTGCAGGTGGGTCTGGGCAGCCTGGGAGGGATCCCTCTGCCTCTGCTGAGGCCCCTGGGGGGCTCCCCAGGGGCAGGAAGTCCAGCCAACGGTCCCATTCTCCGTCGGCGTCGATGGCATCGACGACGGCGTCGAGAGGGATGACGACGGCGTGCTCCCCTTCTCCCCGGGGCTCCGGGTCGAGACGGCGCGACGGCTCGACGGCGAAGGAGAAGCCGACGTCGAGGCCGCCGTCGACGTCATCGTCTTCGTCGACGTCGAGGTCATACCGACGCCGAAGGCACAGTGACGTACATCGACGCTCGCCGTCGAGGCGGCGCCGACGCTCGCCGTCGAGGCGACACCGTCGGTCGTCGTCGAGGCGACACCGTCGATCTCCATCGCGGCGACGCCGCCGATCGACGTCGAGGGGCTCCTCGACGTCGGGAACATCAAGGCGACGGCGGCGCTCGTCGTCGAGAGGACGCCGAAGGTCGACGTCGAGGAGTCGGCGTTCGACGCCGAGGAGGAGGCGGTCGACGCCGAGGAGACGGCGCTCGACGCCGGAGTCCAGGAGACGTCATTCGACGCCGGAGAAGCGTCGTTCTGCGTCCAGCAGACAGCGGTCAGCGTCGGGGAGCAGGTCACCCGCTCCAAAACGGCGGAAAAGGGACTCTAGTCCCAGGAGTCACGCTGCTTCCAGCGGTGGTCGCAAGAGGAAGAGGTCGCCTGCGGATGGGGATGGATCTCCGCGCCCCTCGCCTGGAGGGACACCGGGCTCGGTGTACTCGGAAGTGTACACTCCGTCCCGGCCCAGGACTCCGACTCCTCCCCCCGTGCCTAAGGAGGACCCTCCGCCCAAACCACCACTGCCTTCAGAGGACACTCCTCCACCTCCGGTCCCTCCGCATGGGCCCGCACCGCAGCCGAAGGTTCCTCCTCCGAGGTCCACTTCCCTGCCGTCCCTGCCTGCTCCTCCCAAGGGGACTCCGAAACCGAAACCCCGGGAGGAACCGAAGACGCCTCGTGATGAGCCAAGGAAGGTCTCGCTCTCGCTCTGGGCGGAAGGACAGATCGAGGCACAGATCATCTACGAGATCGAGGCACCGCCATAGGAGGCGCGAGTCTCGCTCTCACACGAGGTCCTCTGGGACCAGGGATTATTCACCTACCCTATCGGGGTCTCCGGACACCAGAGTGTCCCCGATAGATGACCTGGTGGCCTTTCAGGACGTACTGTTGCGGGGCGCAGCGAAGCTCGGCATCTCCCTGACGGTGCCTACACCGAAGACATCGGTCATCTTCGAGACGCTGCATCAGAGGCATCTGTCTCGTCCTCTCCTGCCCCTGGTGCCGGGCCTGGAAGAACCTGCTATGGCTCTGTTTCTCACCCCGGCTGTGACGAGGGCGGCCCCTTCGAGATTACTTAAGAAGTACCGAGCTCCCGAATCGGATCCGGCCTTCTTGAGGGCCGAGCCTCCACCTGACTCCGTCATCGTCACGGCGGCCCGCAAGCAGCATGCCACCACCCCGACCTCCACGGTTCCCCCGGACAAGGAATCGAGATGGATGGACTCGGCAGGGAGGAAAGTTTGTGGTACTTCCGCGACCTCCATGAAAGCGGCGAGTGCCACGGCTTTGTTGGGTCGCTACGACCGCGCCCTCTGGGACTCCCTTGAGCGCTTTGCGGAGCATTTGCCCCGGGAGCAGCGTGAAGACTTCACGGAAGTCCTGAGTGAGGGGATGCTGGTGGCCAACCAGATAATCAGCGCGGCTGCGGACTCTTCCCTGTTGGCGGCTCACGGATTTTGCCACGGGATCAACCAGCGGCGTCACGCATGGCTCCGGCTTACGTCCCTGAAACCGGACGCACAGCAGAGGGTGGCCAATCTGCCGTTTTCCGGTGAGACCCTCTTCGGGAAACATGCCGATGATGAAATGGCCCGCATGAAGGCGGAGGCCGAAACGCTGACGGCTGTGGGCCTGGAAAAGCCCAAGGAGAACAAGAAGCAGTACCGCCCCTTCCAACGGCGGTTCGGCGGACAGGGCCGAGGTCGAGGACAGGCCTCAGGACACTCCCAGCAGCAGCAGCAGTTCCGGAAGCCGTTCCAGAAGCGGCAGAGGGGCAGGGGAGGCCAGCAATCGGCTCCGGCGCCCAAGGGCCAGGCGGGGCCTAGGCCCTAGGAACTTACTTCCCCCGGATCCGTTACCCACTCCGGTAGGGGGAAGCATCCAACTTTTTCTGGCAGAGTGGAGAAAAATTACTCAGGACAAGTGGGTGCTGAATATTGTTTGCAATGGATACAGTCTTCGGTTCACCAGCCCTCCTCCAGCTATTCCCCCGGTCAGCTCGCAGTTTCAGCTGCGCGAGCTTCAGGCGGAAGCGGATATCCTGTTGAGGAAACAGGCGATAGAAGACGTACCTCGGTCTCAGAGAGGAAGAGGTCTGTACTCCCGGTTCTTCCTGGTTCGCAAGAAGGACAAGAACGAGTTCAGGCCCATTCTGGATTTGCGACAGGCAAACAAATGGATTCGCAGAGAAAAGTTCCGCATGCTGTCGTTGCATCAGATTTACCCTCAGTTGCAACAGGGGGACTGGCTTTGCGCTATAGACCTACAGGATGCTTACTTCCATGTGCCCATTGCACACAAACACAGGAAGTTCCTGCGGTTCCAAGTCGGCACCAATCACTATCAATACACAGTACTCCCATTCGGACTGAAGTCTGCGCCGAGAACGTTCTCGAAGTGCATGGCGGTGGTAGCAGCACACCTGAGGCAGAACAAGGTGTTCGTCTACCCGTACCTGGACGATTGGTTGATCGAGGCATCCTCCTTCTCGGAAGCGCGAGCACACTTCCAGAAGACGTGCGTTCTCTTGAACAAGTTGGGGCTGCACATCAACATGGCCAAGTCTGTCCCGACTCCGGTCCAATGCATACAGTACTTGGGAGCCTCCATCAATACGCTGTCAGCAAGCGTGTCTCCTTCGGAAGAGCGACGATTATCACTCCTTCGAAAGGCTCAGGCTCTTATGACGACTCCATCTACAACAGTGAGGACGATGTCTTCTCTACTGGGATCGATGGCCTCTTGTATCTTCCTGACGCCACACGCACGGCTGCACATGAGACCGTTGCAGGAGTGCTTGGAGGACCAGTGGGATCAGAGGAAAGGATCTTGGGACGACAGGATTCGGCTGTCGCTGCATGCTCTTCAGTCTCTGAAGTGGTGGTGTTCGGCGGAGAATCTCCTAAAAGGGGTTCCCTTTCACAAGGACATACCCAAGCAGACTGTCGTGACGGATGCGTCTCTTCTGGGATGGGGAGCGCACTCCGGGACTCTACAGATTCAAGGCACGTGGTCACCGATGGAGGCCACGTATCACATCAATTTCCTGGAACTCAGGGCTGTTCACTTGGCGCTGAAGGCCTTTCTTCCGTCCTTCCAGACCAACTCTCTGCTTGTACAGACGGACAATACCACCACGATGTATTACCTCAACAAGCAGGGGGGCTCGAGATCGCGCACCCTGTCTCAGGAGGCGCAGACGATCTGGCACTGGCTTCTAGCCAGAGGACTGTCGATAACGGCCACCCATCTGCCAGGTGTGCAGAATGTTCAGGCAGACGCACTGAGCAGGCTGCTTCAGGAAACCCACGAATGGGTCATAAACGACGAAGTACTAGGAGAAGTCTTCGCAAGGTGGGGAACTCCAGACGTAGATTTGTTCGCCACCGCCGAAAACAGCAAGTGCAGAGACTTCGCCTCCAGGTACTCCCAACAAGGGACGCTGGGGAATGCGTTGTGGATCAACTGGACGAACAGCTTTCTGTACGCCTTTCCTCCCATTCCCCTGATTCCGGCGGTGCTCATCAAGCTGGCCCGATCCAGGACTCGGATGATACTCATCGCCCCGGAGTGGCCCAGGCAGTGGTGGTTCACGGACCTACTTCACCGGTCTCTCCTTCCTCACATTCGGTTGCCGTGCAGGCCGGACCTTCTCACGAAGTTCGGGGGACGGATGTTACACCCCAACCTCTCGTCTTTGAGTTTGGCGGCATGGCTCCTGAGATAGTGCAATATGGCCATCTGAATCTGCCCGATGATTGCATGGACATACTGAAGGAGTCTAAGAGACCTTCCACTCGGACTTCATATGCTTACAAGTGGAAGAGGTTTTGTATATGGTGCCATTCTAAGGACCATGATCCTACTACCTGCAAGGAAGATGTCATCCTTCCTTATCTTTTACATTTGGCGCAGTCTGGCCTTAATGTCCATTCCATTAAGGTACATCTTGCTGCATTGACTGCCTACAGGAAATGCCCTTCACAGACTTCCTTTTTCCAGATCCCTGTGATCAAAGACTTTCTGGAAGGTTTGAAGAAAGTATTCCCTCCTGTCAGGCTCCCTTCGCCTTCGTGGGAATTGAATGTGGTGCTGTCCAGATTGATGAAGGAGCCTTTTGAGCCTATTCATAAGGCTTCGTTGCAGCACCTGTCCTGGAAGGCGGCGTTCCTCGTGGCCATTACATCGGCCCGCAGGGTGAGTGAAATTCAGGCGTTGTGTTGTAATGAACCTTATACTGTCTTTCATGCTGCTAAGGTTGTTATGCGTACTCACCCTAAATTTCTTCCCAAGGTTATTTCTGATTTTCATATCAACCAGACTATAACTTTGCCTACGGTTTTTTCAGAACCCTTCATCCCCAGCGGAGAGGTCTCTCCATTCCCTGGATGTGAGGAGGGTCTTGAAATTTTATCTGGATAAAACCAAAGATATTCGTAGGTCTGACCAGTTGTTTGTCAATTATGGATCGGTCAGGACGGGTCTTGCGACCTCTAAGCAGTCCATCTCTAGGTGGATTGTGTCCTGCATACAATTGTGTTATCAGAAAGCTAATAAGACCTTAGGGGGTAAGCCTAAGGCTCATTCCACCAGGGGCAAAGCTGCCACGACGGCTCTGCTCCGTAATGTGCCGTTTGCTGAAATATGCAAGGCAGCCACTTGGAAGTCGGTTCATACCTTTGCTAAGCATTACTGCCTGGACACTGACGCCAGGGCAGACGCTCAGGTTGGACAGGCTTCGCTGCGGAATTTGTTCGCACAGTATTGGCGTTATGTATTATTCTCCACCGCCGCTTTGGTGTGGGGATGGGCTTGCCATTCTATTCACTAGATTATGACTATACACAGAGATCCCCTACTACAGAAGGAGTAGTTTCTGTCCTGTAACTCCAGTTCTGTAGTAGGGGTATCTCTGTTATAGTCATAAGCGCCCGCCCTCCTCCCCGGTGGAGATTGTTTCATCATACAAGAATGCGACAGGTCTGGCGTGCTTCGCCTTCAAAAAGAACTGAAGTAAGAGGGACCTGCTATGCATTCTGGGATACTGGGAGAAGTTCTGGAAAGTTCTCTTAAAGGCACAGTATCCTATTTAAGCCACATAATGGCAGCCTATGGGGCTTGTCTGTCCCTACCTTCCTCTCTATCATTCCAGAGTCTTTGACTGGGGGAGGCAAGTTTCTCTATGGTAGAAACTGCAGGCTGTGTTGTGTGTGGTGTTTTTTTGGTGGAAATTCTAGTTGAAGTACTGGACAGTGTAGCCTGTGGATATAGGCTGCATTATTTGTCTTTAAATTCTCTCTTAAGTGTCTTTGCAGTTTCTGCATTATTTTGACACCTTAAGAGATTATTTTTGATTGCCGGGGTCCACGCACATGGGCGGGACTATTCACTAGATTATGACTATAACAGAGATACCCCTACTACAGAACTGGAGTTACAGGACAGAAACTACTCCAACCTTGACCAGGTGAGTCTTCTTGCTCTAAGTGGAAATACCTGGAGAGCCCATCTGCATTGCCATGATCAGTGCCAGGTCTATGCTCCACTGTAAAATCCATCCCCTGTAGGGAAATGGACCACCTAAGCAGTTTGGGGTTTTCACCCTTCATCTGATTTAGCCACAAGAGGGGCTTATGGTCGGTCTGAATCTTGAAATGAGTGCCAAACCAGTATGGCCTCAATTTCTTAAGGGCCCAAACCACAGCAAAGGCCTCCCTCTCAATAGCTGACCAATTTTTCTCTCTGGGGGTCAGCCTTCTGCTTATAAAAGCAATGGGCTGGTCATGACCATCAATATTCAGTTGAGATAGAACAGCTCCCACACCCAACTCAGAAGCATCTGTTTGGACAATGAATGGTTTGGAGTAGTCTGGACTCTTGAGGATAGCTGCTGTGCACATGGCCTGCTTTAGGTCATCGAATGCTTTTTGACAGCTTGCTGTCCACTGAACTTTCTTTGGCATTTTCTTACTTGTCAGTTCATTAAGTGGAGTCACAATTGATCCATAATTCCTGACAAACTTTCTGTAATAACCAGTCAGGCCCAAGAAAGCTCAAACCTGAGTCTGGGTGGTTAGAGGAGCCCAATCCCTGATGGATTGTATCTTGCTCTCCAGTGGCTGAACCTGGCCTCCACCTACAAGGTGGCCCAGGTATACAACCTGTGTCTGCCCTATCTGGCACTTTGTGGCCTTGATAGTGAGGCCTGCCTTCTACAGAGCCTCTAATACTTTCCTCAGGTGGACCAGGTGATCCTCCCAGGTGGAGCTAAAGACAGCTATATCATCTATATCATCCAGATATGCTGCACAGAAGTCATCCAGCCCAGTGAGAACTTGATTCACCAGCCTTTGGAAGGTGGCAGGTGCATTTTTCAGACCAAAGGGCATTACCACAAATTGATAATGCCCACTAGCGGTTGAAAATGCTGTCTTGGGCTTGGCATCCTCAGCTAACCTGATTTGCCAATACCCAGCTGTCAGGTCAAATGTACTTAAGTAGTTGGCAGAAGCCAATCTATCTATAAGCTCATCTGCCCTTGGTATTGGGTGGGCATCAGTCTTAGTGACTGCATTGAGACCTCTGTAGTCTACACAAAACCTCATCTCTTTCTTACCACCCTGGGTGTGCGGCTTTGGCACTAGAACTACTGGACTAGCCCAAGGGCTATCTGAGGGTTCAATGACTCCCAGCTCCAACATTTTCTGCACTTCTGTTTTGATGCAGTCTCTAACATGATCAGGCTGCCTGTAGATTTTACTCTTGACTGGCAGGCTGTCACCAGTGTCAACCTCATGGGTACACCAATTGGTCTGACTGGGTGTCAGAGAGAACATAAGTCTGAAGGATTAAAGAACCTGTTTACAATCCTTCTGTTGATGGTCAGAGAGGCTGCCACAAAAGACAACACCATCTACTGATCCATCATAAGGATTCTGAGTGAGCAGGTCTGGGGGAGGGTCACTCTCTTCCTCCTGTCCCTCATCTGTGGCCATGAGCAAACTCATGTCCTTCCTGTCGACATATGCTTTGAGCCTGTTCACACGAAGCACCCTGTGGGGGCTTCTGGGAGTTCCAAGGTCCACCAGGTAGGTGACCTCTCCCTTTTGCTCAAGGATTGTGTGGGGCCCAGACCATTTGTCTTTGAGTGCTGCTGGGGCCACTGGCTCCAACACCCACACCTTCTGCCCAGGCTGGTATACAGTCAGGACAGCCTTTTGGTCCTGCCAAGCTTTTTGGAGTTCTTGGCTAGCCTCAAGGTTTTTGGAAGCCTTTTCCATGTACTCAGCCATCCTGGAGCGGAGACCAAGTACATAGTCCACTATGTTAGTTGCAGGCTTTTTGAGAGGTCTCTCCCATCCTTCCTTCACCAAACACAGAGGTCCTCTTACAGGATGTCCATACAAAAGTTCAAAAGGGCTGTAGCCAACCCCCTTCTGTGGGACTTCTCTATAAGCAAATAAAAGGCAGGGTATCAGGACATCCCATCTACGCCTGAGCTTTTCAGGTAGTCCATGAATCATCCCTTTTAGGGTCCTGTTGAACCTTTCAGCAAGCCCATTGCATTGTGGATGATAGGGTGTGGTGAACTTGTAGTTGACACCACATTCCTCCCCACATAGCAGTTAAGTAGCTTGACATGAAGTTTGTACCTCTGTCAGAGACAACCTCCTTAGGGAAGCCCACTCTGGAGAACACTCCAACTAGGGCTCTTGCCACAACAGGTGCTGTAGTGGTCCTAAGGGGAATAGCTTCAGGATACCTGGTGGCATGGTCCACCACCACCAGTATAAACTTGTTCCCTGATGCTGTCTGGGGTTCCATTGGACCAACAATGTCAATCCCCACTCTTTCAAAGGGCACCCCCACCACAGGCATTGGTATAAGGGGGGCCTTTGTTGTGCCACCTGACTTACCACTGGCTTGGCAAGTGACACAGGAGCGACAAAACTCCTTTGTATCCTCATTCATGTGAGGCCAGTGAAAGTGTGAGACAATTCTGTCCCAAGTCTTGTTCTGGCCTAAGTGACCTGCAAGGGGAATCTCATGGGCCAAGGTGAGAAGGAAACCTCTCAGAGACAAGGAGATGACCAGCCTCCTGGTTGCACCAGGCTTGGGGTCTCTTGACTCAGAGTATAGGAGTCCATCTTCCCAGTATACCTTGTTGGCACCTGTGGCGTTCCCTGCAGCCTCAGCAGCAGCCTGCTGTCTGAGGGGTTCAAGAGAAGGGCAGGCTAACTGTTCCTTCCCCAGGTCTGCTCTGGAGGGTCCCCCTGAGCCCAGAAATTCAACTTGATCAAGTTCAAATTCTTTAGGCTCAGTTTCCCTCAGTTCCTGTAGGTCAGCCTCCTCTGAGACTTGATCCTCAACCTGGGGCAAGGGGGAAGGCAATGCCTTAACCCTCCTGCTCTTCTTCTTGGAAGGTGTCTGGTCCATTGTTCCAGGATCCAGCACCTGTTCAGTGGGGCATCTTCTGGCCTGTGACCTAGTCACAGCAAGCACATGTGCTGGCAAGCCTAACATCTCCATGTGAGTCCTCTGCTCCACTTCTGACCATTGTGATGACTCCAAATCATTGCCCAACAAACAATCCACTGTGAGGTCTGAACTAACTACAACCTTCTTTTGGCCATTTACCCCTCCCCAGGAGAAAGCAACAATCGCCATACTATGACTGGTAGTGACGTTGCTGGCATTGGTCACCAGGAAATCTGTACCTGGCATGATCTGTCCAGGGTCCACAAAGTTAGGTGTCACCATGGTGACACTGGCACAGGTGTCCCTATAGGCCTGAGCCATTTTGCCATTTATCAAAGGTGTCTGCCTGTATTTGCCCAAAGTATTGGGACTGACATCAGGGGATATATCCATATCCCCTGTACAGACAAGGACAGCCTGAGTGAGTGTGCCAACTAAGTGGTCATACCCCTCAGAACCCAAGGTTAACCCAACTAATCCCTTGGGAGGTGCACTACCACTGCTGACTGTACTAGGGGGTGCAGTTGCCTTAGGGGCTGCAGTGTCAGGAGTTTGCCCTCCTTTCTTGGTGCACTCACTAAACCAGTGAGTTTTACTTTTACAGTATTGGCACCACCTTTTTGTCAGGCCTTCTTGAGTCTTCTTCTTCTGGGAAGCCTGACCCCCACCCTCTTTGTTTTGTTGGGGACCTGTTGAAGACTTCTGGTCATTTTGTTCACCTTTTGTCTTTACCCTTCTGGTCTGCTTTCTTCTGACCACCTTGGTTCTGGCCCTGGTTCTGCTTAACCCTTGTTCTGACCCATCTGTCTGCCTTCTTTCCCAATTCTTGGGGAGAGGTCAGATCTGAGTCAACAAGGTGCTGATGCAGCAACTGGTTCTGACAATTGTTTAAAATCTGTTCCCTCATGATCAGATTGTACAATCCTGTATAATCAGTAACCTTACTGCCCAGCAACCAGCCCTCCAAAGCCTTAGTGGCACAATCTACAAAGTCAGACCAATCCTGAGACTGAGTTTTCTGGGTATCCCTGAACAGCAACCTGTACTGCTCAGTGGTTAGGCCAAACCCATCTATCAGTGTATTCTTCAGGACTTGGTAATTGTTAGCATCCTCGGCTCTAGTAGTGAGGAGCTTATCTCTACCTTTACCTTCAAAGGAGAGCCACAAGACAGCTGCCCACTGACTCTGGGGGACGCACTGGACAGTGCAGGCCCTCTCCAAAGCAGTTATTCATTTGTGGATATCATCCCCTTGTTTAAAGGGGGGCACTATCTTACTCAGGTGTCTAGTTTTAAACTCCTGTCTTTTTCTCTTGGGAGAATGCTGCCACCAGTGAGATCTAACCCACTTAACTTTTGCTCTCTAGCAAAGGCAAGCCTCTCTTTGGCCAGGGCAAGTTCTTCCCTTTCATTCCTCAGATTGGCTTCCCTCATCTTAGCTTCATGCTCCCTTCTCTTAGGGGATGACATCCCTCTATGAGAAGAGGTCTGAGAGCCATGGGTTCGAATGGATCTATTAGAGCCTCTTGATAGAGACCTAACTCGTCCATTCCCAATGTTAAGTCTGCCTGAGAGTGGCCCTGGGGGTCCCCCAAATCCATTCTCATGCCTACTTAAGTTGGTACTAGTGAGTCTACTGACTTCTACCTGACCTGTTTCTGCCTCATCCCCTGATAACTCATCTTCCTCCTCCCCCTCAGCATCATCTGCTGCCTGGAGGTGGCGGTCAGGGTCACCATGGGTTCCCTCTAGGGGAGGCATGTTCCCATCTGGATGAGAAGGGTCTGTGTTAGCAGCCCTCCTAGCATCATAAGTCTCTAAGAGACCAATCAGAAAGGGAATGGTAGGGTTTGAACCCTGTTTTAGCTTCCTGTACAGATTTGTCTCATCTCCTGGAAGCTAAGAGCAGCATATCTGGAAGGGACCTGTGGAGGGTCCACAACCACAAGAGGGGTCTCTGAAGACTCTCAGTGGTTAGACATGCTTCTAGTGTGGTGTAAGTGATGCACCTACCTACACTATTTGTTTTCCTACTGATCCCTTGCTAAGAGTTGTAGTCAAGGTGTGCTAAGCCTTGTTAAACTACAACAGCTGGTTCAGTAGAACTCAGAGTATTCTAAGCTAAGTTATATGTACCTTATACTTATGTGATCTTTCACAAAGATATTCTTAGGATACGTGTGGTAAAACAACAGCAAGCTCAAATCCCAACCGCTGCTCACCAATGTGAGAAGTTAGCTTGATATTCAGTGTTCACTATTCTAGTGATCACTATGTATCAGTCCAAACAACCCTTATGGTGATTGGTTGTAAGTCAACCGATAGACCAGCTATCCTAGTAGCATGGACAAGAGCAGTCTTCGGGCTAAACTCTAGAGGGCGTGTTAAGCCAGCTGTTATACCATCACATATACCCCTTGAACACCAAGTGAAAGGACACCACACAAGTGTTATGAAAATAAACAGTGTATTTATTTAGATCACAACAGCCCTGTACTCTTTATGAGGACAGGGTACTAAGCACACAACAAAACACTCACGAAAATACTTTAAGTTGCACAATTTACACAAATGCCCGAGGGGCACGAAAAACCATATACTATGGAAGTGGAATGCGAAATTACTAGCAGGTAAGTACTGGACTAATAGGCTTTGGAATCGCTAGGACTACGTTACTGAACCTTCAGATTACTAGTAGGAGGCCTAGGGGACTCGGGTGCAGAGTGTGCACTCTCACGCGGGATGCGGGACAAAGTCTATGGAGGCTAGTAAAAGCAAAGTTAGTGTTCTCGGGCGAACCCGATAAGGTAGGTTGAAAACGAAAGTGGATCTGGACACTTGGATAGTGAGGCTATGCTGGGGCACCGAAATGCCAAAGTTACCTAGCCCAGGGGCTGCGGCTGCATAGGTCTGAAAAGACGTCGGAAACCTTTGTTGACGAACCAGGAGCCTGAAAGGAGTTGCTGGCAGGCGACCAGTGAAGATTGTTCGATGGATCCAAGCCTGGATCGAAGATGGAAGACACCTGTAAGCAGAGGGGACCAAGTCCTGAATCACTAGCCAGTGATCAGATGGGCATCAGGATGGCACCGGATGGAGTCACCTCGACCAGGTGAGTGGGCGACGCTGGGCTCTGCAGTCTCACGGACCCGGAGGCGTTGTCGGCGACCAGGATGGAGGTGCGAGCTGTCCCACGATGGTTGCTGCTGTCGACGTTGCTGGACCCAGGATTGGGGCAACAAGTCTTGGCAAATTCAAGCCCACGCGGTGGACCTAAAATGGCGTCTGGAGTGGACCAGGAGGGTCCGGGGTGCTCCTCTTTTGGAAGGGAGCCAGGGCCAGTCTGGAGCAACCAGACTAGCAGTGGTGATGTCGTCGGTCGTCGTCGGGAAGGCCACAAGCCAGCGGGCTAGTAGCCAGACAACGCGGTGAGCAGCGAAAAGCAGAAGGGCCCCACTCAGATCTGGTGGATGCTGGAGGACTGAACTTCGGTGCTGGAGCTGCTCAGGGCTGGGGCTTCTCGGACCCCAAAGCACTCACTCGAGGATCCCTCGGCGGTCGTGCTGGGCAAGCGTCGTGCAGTCTTGAAGATGGCCGGTCCCTCGAGGTCTCGTCGCACACACGGATCTCAGCTAAGCTGATGAGTTGGATAGAGGTCAGAGGTGTCAGGGAAACCGGGTCTCGTCGAGCTGGTCAGTCGGATTCCGGAGGAAGGACGTGCAGCAAACCGCAGTGTTCTTAGATAGTGCCTGCGGGTGCAGGGTGACTACTCCTTAGCCACAAGGGAGAAATCTTGAGAAGAAGTCGAGAGTTCCTTTCGTAGAAAGTAGTTTCTTGATTCAAAGATGATCTAATTTGGAAGGGTCCCCGCTCCTGCCTTTATCCTAAAGAAAGGGGTTGGGTACGCGACTAGGTCCTGCCCTAAGGGTGGGACCAGGAAGGGGGGTGGTTACACCCCTCTCCCATGCCAGACTTTCCCCAGCTCAGGGGCTGGTGTGCCCCTGGAACTGGTTCTAGCCGGCAGATGCGTAGTGAGCACCGGGGCGCCACTTGCAGTCACCTTCCTGTAAAGCCCTGCCTACCCAGGATACACAAAACCCTGTCTGGGATGGTGCTAGCACCGCCCCTGACAGGAAACCCTTTGTCCAAGCTCCCCTCGCTGGAAGGACTCCCAGCTGCAGGGGGTCAGACTTGTGTCTGTGGTGGCAGCATCCATTTTGTGATGCTGAGGCTCGAGTTAACTTTTACCGGGGTTCACAGTTACATCCATGTCGTGTCCCTCTAGAAGGGTGGAATGCTAACCCCGTCGCCAGAATTGGCGAGGGATTAGTATTCCAATTCGTATGACACCTTACTCGACATGTTTTGATAAAGCGATACCAAAGATAGCATTTAACCGCGAGGATTATAATGCACTTAAGAGTATATTATTATTATTATTATTATGTTTCTTATATAGCGCCAGAATCGACCCCCGAAGGGGTATCTCCGCGCTTGCCTTGGGAACCCGTCCTGGTTTTTCCCTGTGAGATAGCCCCTACAGGGCATCCCCAAGGTGAAAGCCAGGCCTCCCGCCGCGGGGGGGCCGTTGTGGAGATTAAGCAAGCTTAATGCCCAGAGTTGCAGAGTGTGAACCCATGATTAGGTCAGGCACCGAAGCGAGAATTATCGAGTCCATGGACATTTGAGCTCAAGACCCTGCCGGGTCGGGAATTGAACCCTGGTCCCGGGTCTGACCTCTGCTTCAGGGTGTGCCTGCTCTAACCAGTGAGCCACACTTCTCTATATGGTATGCGTTATCATGGAACAGCTATTAGGACTTGGTTCCGCAAGCTGAAAACGGGCTCCGCTCATGCCAGAGCACCATCTCACACGATTCCAAGCACTCTGCCTTCAGGATTGTCAAGGCCTGCCATTGGAGTGACTGATAGGAATCTGTGTGTCCATTTTTAGGGTTAGATATAGGTATACTATATCTAAAGCAAAGGGTGATTACACCACCTTGCCCCAGCTGTCGTGCAGCCAGTTGTGTCAGATTTAGATGGCCAGCCAGGGGTGGCATAATACATGCTGCAGCCCCTGGTAGGCCCTGGGTACACCTATGCCCTGAGTTACAGGGTCTGATAAGGTGGCCCAGTACCAATTGGTAAATGCACCTAAGGTACACGTTGTAATTTAGTGAGAGAACAGCTAGGCTGTGGGTCTGATTAGCAGGCCCACAGCCAGAGAAAGTCGTAAACCAGTGAAACAAAAGCAAAAAATCTGGGTGATCTTAGGATTGCAGACCCTACTCTCCTACATCTATCACTAACGTGCCTGATTCAGATGCACAAGTTACTACTTGTATAACGTTATATCTGTAAGATGCATTTGTTAGTGATAGATTCCTTACCGCCCCACCCATCCTCCCCGTTCTGCGAACTGATTACTAGAATTAAGGTCAGCCCTTTCAGGGCCCTAGTTCGATGGTCAGTATCTTGCATGGATCTGCATTCCTGGCGCGTAAAGTCATGTACAGAACCGACGTCAGCGCGCAAGGGTGGCGGCTATGTACTCTCCGTGACGTCATCTCTGTGCTGATAACGCCAATGACTGACGTGGACGCCACCTACTGACGCGCAGGGGTATTGCTAAGCAAAACTTTCTGGATCCAGTCTGACGCCTGGGGATATTCTAAGGTAAGGAATCTATCACTAACTAATGTCTCTTACAGATATATCGTTAATCTGAAAGAAACAGGTTTGTGTTAGATTCCTTACCTTAGAATATGCCCAGGCGTCAGGCTGGATCTGGAAAGTTTTCGTCAGCATTACCCTTGCGTGTCGGTAGGCATTGTCTGTGTGAGAAGTTGGCCTGATATATAATGTTCACTATTCTAGTGAGCACTTTGTATCAGTCCAAACAACCCTTATTGATGATTGGTTGTAAGTCAACCTTATAGACCAGCTATCCTAGTAGCATGGATACGAGCAGTCTTCGGGCTAAACTCTAGAGGGCGTGTTAAGCCAGCTGTTATACCATCACATATACCCCTTGAACACCAAGTGAAAGGACACCACACAAGTGTTATGAAAATAAACAGTGTATTTATTTAGATCACAACAGCCCTGTACTCTTTATGAGGACAGGGTTCTAAGCACACAACAAAACTCTTACGAAAATACTTTAAGTTGCACAATTTACACAAATGCCCGAGGGGCACGAAAAACCATATAATCTAAAAGTGGAATGCGAAATTACTAGCAGGTAAGTACTAATCTCATAGGGTTTGGAATCGCTAGGACTGGACTACTGAACCCTCAGATTACTAGTAGGAGGCCTAGGGGACTCGGGTGCAGAGTGTGCACTCCCACGCGGGACAAAGTCTATGGATGCTAGTAAATGCAAAAGTTAGTGTTCTCGGGCGAACCCGGCTAGGTAGGTCTAAAACGAAAGTGGATCTAGGCACTTAGAGAGTTGTTCTACGCTGGAGCACCGGGGTACTCAGTTTACCTAGCCCAGGGGCTGCGGCTGCATAGGGTTCAAGTGTCGTCGGAAACCCTCGTTGACGAACCAGGAGCCTGAAAGAAGGAGTTGCTGGCAGGCGACCAGTGAAGAGATTCGGATGGATCCAAGCCTGGATCAGAGATGGAAGACACCTGTAAGCAGAGGGGACCAAGTTCTGAATCACTAGCCAGTGATTAGATGGGCACCAGGATGGCACCGGATGGAGTCACCTCGACCAGGTGAGTGGGCGACGCTGGGCTCTGCAGTCTCACGGACCAGGAGGCGTTGTCGGCGACCAGGATGGAGGTGCGAGCTGTCCCACGATGGTGTCTGCTGTCGACGTCGCTGGATCCAGGATTGGGGCAACAAGTCTTGGCAAATGCAAGCCCACGCGGTGGACTCAAAATGGCGTCTGGAGTGGACCAGGAGGGTCCGGGGTGCTCCTCTTTTGGAGGGGAGCAAGGGCCAGTCTGGAGCAACCAGACCAGCGGTGTTGATGTCGTTGTTCGTCGTCGGGAAGGCCACAAGCCAGCGGTCTAGTAGCCAGACAACGCGGTGAGCAGCAAAAAGCAGAAGGGCCCCACTCAGATCTGCTCAGGGCTGGGGCTTCTCGGACCCCAAAGCACTCACTCGAGGATCCCTCGGCGGTCGTGCTGGGCAAGCGTTGTGCAGTCTTGAAGATGGCCGGTCCCTCGAGGTCTCGTCGCACACACGGATCTCAGCTAAGCTGATGAGTTGGATAGAGGTCAGAGGTGTCAGGGAAGCCGGGTCTCATCGTGCTGGTCAGTCGGATTCCGGAGGAAGGACGTGCAGCAAACCGCAGTGTTCTTGGATGGTGCCTGCGGGTGCAGGGTGACTACTCCTTAGCCACAAGGGAAAAATCTTGAGAAGAAGTCGAGAGTTCCTTTCGTAGAAAGTAGTTTCAGGATTCAAAGATGATCGAATTTGGAAGGGGGCCCGCTCCTAATCTTTATACTAGGAAACGGGGCTGGCACGCGACTAGGTCCTGCCCATGGGTGGGACCAGGAAGGGGGTGGTTACACCCCTCTCCCATGCCGGACTTTCCCCAGCTCAGGGGCTGGTGTGCCCCTGGAACTGGTTCTAGCCGGCAGATGCGTAGTGAGCACCGAGGTGCCACTTGCAGTCACCTTCCTCTAAAGCCCTGCCTACCCAGGATACACAAAACCCTGTCTGGGATGGTGCTAGCACCGCCCCTGACAGGAAACCCTTTGTCCAAGCCTCCCTCGCTGGAAGGACTCCCAGCAGCAGGAGGTCAGACTTGTGTCTGTGGTGGCAGCTTCCATTTTGTGATGCTGAGGCTTGAGTTAACTTTAACCGGGGTTCACAGTTACATACATGTCGTGTCCCTCTAGAAGGGTGGAATGCTAAACCCGTCGCCAGAATTGGCGATGGGTTAGTATTCCAATTCGTATGACACCTTACTCGACATGTTTTGATAAAGCAATACCAGAGTTGGCATATAACCGCGAGGATTATAATGCACTTAAGAGTATATGGTATGCGTTATCATGGAACAGCTATTAGGACCTGGTTCCGCAAGCTCCAAATGGGCTCAGCTCATGCCAGAGCACCATCTCCCACGATTCCAAGCACTCTGCCTTCAGGTTTGTCAAGGCCTGCCATAGGAGTGACTGATAGGAATCTGTGTGTCCATTTTAGGGTCAGATATAGGTATACTATATCTAAAGCAAAGGGTGATTACACCACCTTGCCCCAGCTGTCGTGCCGCCAGTTGTGTCAGATTTAGATGGCCAGCCAGGGGTGGCATAATACATGCTGCAGCCCGTGGTAGGCCCTGGGTACACCTATGCCCTGAGTTACAGGGTCTGATAAGGTGGCCCAGTACCAATTGGTAAATGCACCTAAGGTAGACGTGTCAATTTAGTGAGAGAACAGCAAGGCTGTGGGTCTGATTAGCAGGCCCACAGCCAGAGAAGTCGTAAACCAGTGAAGCAAAAAGCAAAAATCTGGGGTGATCATAGGATTGCAGACCCTACTCTCCTACAGTCTGCGGCTTCGCGTACGGCGTCGTGATTGCCTAAATGACGTCGTCGGAGTACTTAGAAGCCGCCATCGAGCGCTGACGTCAGTTATTCTTTTTTTCACACCAGTTAGCGCAGATCTGGGAAGAGCAGTACTCTTAGTAATTTTTTGACTAACTTTTTGGTCTATTTTGGATATCTGTTTTTCGAGTCGACTTTGACTCCTGGTGCCGTAGGGATGCCTGGCTTCAAGCCGTGCGACGCCTGTCACCGCCTGATGTCGGTGACCTACTCCCACCATCAGTGTCTCTACTGCCTCGGGCCGACTACGATGACAAGTCGTGACCTCGAAAGCTAGGCGGGATATGTCCCGCAAGCTCCTCGAGATCCGGCAGTCGGCTCCGCGACGCTCAAGGTCCCGGTCGAGGAGGAAGTCAAGGGACCAGACGTCGCTCGTCGGGCTCCAAGTCCTCCGGTAAGTCGAGGCATTCAAAGAAAAAGTCAGAGGCTTCAACGCTCTTAATACTCCCCTAGCCGCTCGCGCGACACGGCTGAGTGTTCGGGCGACGCGTCCCACGTGGCTCCATCGGAGCAGCAGGCGCCGCCTCCAGGTCCATACCCTCCGGTCCCTGGCCTGCGAGCAACGCCGGTGGAGATTTGTGATTTCCTCATTGCCATGAGGACTCACTTCCCTCCGTCGAGGCCTGCCGGCGCGTCTTCGGGCCCCGCAGGCTCGACTTGGGGCCTTGGCGGGCCGGTGGCTCCGGCGCCGTCGGGTGCTTCGGCCCCGGCGTCTACTTCAGTCCCGATGCCACCAGCCCCCGTGGGATCCGTGCCTGGATCCCGATCGACGCCAGTTGACGTTACGACTCCTGCCCTGGCGCTGACCCCAATGGTGTCACTCCCGGCGCTGTCCTCGGAGACGACGGCCCCAGTTTAAGCCCCGGTCAGGGTTCAACATCGGAATGGCGCCGCTCGGCGCCGTCTCCGGCGTCAATGGTTTAGGCCTTCACCTATGACCTGGCTCAGTCATTCCAGCCTGTTTACCAGGACACTGATGAAGGGGAGGACTGCGAGGGGCTGAGGACCCTCTGGCACAGCAATGCCGGTTCAGCCAGGACTGGGCAGATGAGCTATGGGAGGCCAGTGGGTTGGACACTTTGCCTGACACTGGGTTCATCTCTCCTTCCTCCGTGGCTACGGAGGAGGGTGCTACGTATGGTGTGGTATTACACAGGACTGCCAAGTCCTTGGCTCTTGAGCTCCTTGTTGCGGCCGTGAGGACTAACCTCCTCACTGAGGTGCTTCAGCCGCCTGAAAGCTCCTCGGAGCCTCTACTGCCGTTCAATGAGGCCCTCAAAGATGTTCTTATGGCCACCTGGTACAACCCCCCACAGTGCCCCCTGTGGATCGGATCGTAGCCATACGCCACCGCCCGGCTCTGGGCGACCCTAGCTTTCTGTCCGTGCACCCCACCCCCGAGAGCCTGGTGATCCAGGCATCTACGTCCCAGACCGCATTCCCAACCGCTCCCCCGGATCGGGAATCCAAAAGGTTTGATCAGTTTGGAAAGAAACTGTTCCCTTCATTGAGTTTGGGGTTGCGGTCTATCAACACCGCTTGCCTTTTGGGCCGTTATACCCACTCTTTGTGGGACTCTTTGTGGGACACAGTTGCGGACGTGCTGCCCCAGTGCCCGGAGGAGGCCCGGGCCCGGCTCGCCCAAGCCCTTGCAGAGGGCTGGATGCGGCGTGTTATTCCATCAAGTGGCTCGCTGGGAAGGGCGATTTCCATGACAGTGTCGGTTTGCAGCCACGCCTGGCTGAGGTCTGCCAATTTCTTGGGTGATGTCCCGGCCACGCTCATGGATATGCCCTTCGATGGTCGCCTCTTTGGCGACTAGGCAGACAGTGCGCTTGAGTGTTTCAAGGACTCCAGGGCTACGGCCAAGTCCTTGGGCTTGTCGGGCCAGCGCCATCAAACTTCTGCCTTTCGCGGCCAAGGAAGGGGCGCCCCCTCACGTCCTGCCAGCCACAGGCCGCAGAGCCAGCCTCAACTCGGACGTGGTAACCGCCGTGACAGTGCCTTGGGACAACTGCAAGGTCAGTCAACATCCGCTCCGGCAGCATCTGCCTCAAAGTCTTGCTAGTCCGAGCTTTCAGGCCTATTCGACGCCAGAGGGAGGGGGGGTGGGGGGGCAGGGCCTGCCATCACCTCCTCCACTGGCGCTCCATCAGGTTCGACAGGTGGGTGCTGCAAACCGTCCAAAGGGGCTACTCCCTCCCCTTTGAGGCGACCTCTCCAGCCATGCCACCACAGTACCACCGCATGTCAGGGGATCACTTGCAACTTCTGCAGGAGGAAGTTATGGCCCTCTTGGCAAAGGGGGCCATCGAGCGCGTTCCTGGGCCAGAAGTAGAACGTGGTTGCTACTCCCACTACTTTCTGGTACCCACGAAGGGCAAAGGAGACCTACGCCTTATCTTGGACCTCTGGAGGGTCAACGGCTTCCTCCGGAAGAAGTTCAAGATGTTGACTTTAGTTCAGGTCTTGGCTGCCCTAGACCCTGGAGACTGTATGGTAACGTTGGACTTGCAGGACGCATATTTCCACATCCCCGTCCTGCCGGCCCACCGGCGCAACCTGCGATTCACGGTAGGCCACGAGTACTTTCAGTTTACCGTGCTCCCCTTCAGCCTCACCAGTGCCCCTCGGGTGTTCACTAAAGTGATGGCGGTGGTCGCAGCTCATCTGCGCAGATCAGGGGTTTCAGTCTTCCCCTATCTCGACGACTGGTTTTTGAAGGCGGGCTCGCCCCAGACATTCGTCTCCCACCTCCAGACTACGGCCGGTCTCCTGCACTCGCTGGGGTTCTCCATCAACGTGCCAAAGTCACACCTGTGGCCCTCTCAGAAGCTCCTTTTCATCGGAGCGGTTCTGGACTCAGCCCAGTTTTGGGTTTATCCTCCCGAGCAGCGGGTTCGGGATATTCAGATTCTGATTCCCATCTTTCAGCCTGTATCCCGAGTTTCGGTCAGGTTGACGCTGAGGCTCCTGGGGCTGATGGCCTCCTGCATCCTACTGGTGCATCACGCCAGGTGGCGGATGCGGGCTCTGCAGTGGGACCTTAAGTTTCAGTGGGCACAGCATCAGGGCAACCTGTCCGACCACGTCCTGATCTCAGAGGGTACTGCGAAAACAGTTGCAGTGGTGGCTCACAGACCGTGTTTGGGTCAGCGGCAGATCCCTCTACCTACCCCAACCGGAGCACGTGGTAGTGATGGATGCGTCCCTCCTGGGATGGGGGGCCACATGGGAGAGGCGGAGATCAGAGGCCTCTGGTCTCCGGCGGAGTCCCAGCTCAATATCAACCTTCTGGAGCTGTGGGCGATCCGTCTTGCACTGAAGGCATTCCTTCCCTCTGTCCAGGGAAGTGTAGTGCAGGTGTTCACGGACAACACCACTGCCATGTGGTACTGCAGCAAACAAGGCGGGTGAGGTCGTGAACCCTTTGTCAGGAGGCTCTGCTCCTCTGGACATGGCTGGAACACCAGGGCGTCACCCTGGTGGTTCAACACCTGGCAGGTTCCCTGAATGCCAGGGCGGACGAACTCAGCCGCCGGTGCATGATGGATCACGAATGGCGTCTGAACTCTGACGTGGCGCAAGGTTCGAGGCATGTGGGCTGCTGAATTCATATCTGTGCATAGATCGCTGCCTAGTGTTGGGTCCGGATGATTGCACATTGTTGTCCTGGAAGAGTCTTTGAAGTATCACAAGATAGGTGGCTCCTCCCCTGGACTACAGTGCGCATGGGCATCGACTCCATCCCCAGATTTTTTTTTTCCGCCATTGGGTTCGGATGTCTTTGGTTCCCTCTTGTCGGAATCGATAAAAATCAACTTTACTTGCTTGAGACCAAAAGGTCTTTAGGACTTGCGTCGGTATTGTCTTACGTTCGGCTTTGCAACTTTCCTCGGCTCCGAGTCGAGATTGTACTTCCGCGTGCTTTCGGCGCGGAAGGGCCTAGTCGACGCTCCAGACTCTTCAACCATCCATCATGGAACGAAGTCCATTCAAACGATGTCCGGTGTGTGCCTCGAAGTACCCACATATCGAGGTCCACCCGGTGTGCAACAAGTGCTTGTCGCCGGACCACGACGAGGCCAAGTGTATGGCCTGTTCCAGGTTCCGGTCCAAGAAAACACTCAAGCTCCGTCGAGCTGCGCGCCTGGAGGCCCAGCAATCTGCACCACTGCCTACGGACATTTTCGATGCTGGGGAAGTCGAGGACGATGACATCCAGGACATCACAGAATCTAACCCCGCGTCGGAGGTCGAGGACGACTACGACGCAGAGACCGAGGATTTCGGTGAAGTCGTCGAGGAGGTAGGGGACGACGACGGGGCCCTTGCCACCATGGAGGATAGCTCGGACGAGGAGCTTCCTCAGACAGACTCCGGGGCCGTACAAATAAATAAGGCCCAGGTCGAGGGATCGCCTTCGGGCCTTACCCGAGACCTTGTTGTAAGTTCCTCGGCTCCGCCTACAGGCCCGGCCACGGACATTGGTACCGATTCGGTAACACAGAAACCGAAAGTGAAACTTACGGTCTCAACGCCAGATATATCGAAACCGTAAGTGCGCATCGCACTGGTCGGATCGAAGACTTCGGAGGCCTCGGCGCCGAAGAAATCGAAGATGGCCGTCGAGCCGAAGAGCCACGTCAAAATGGCCGACCCGAAGGCTACTACGTCGAAGCCAAAGGTTAAGGGGTCGGACACAGCCGCATCGGCGCAGAAGACGGTCGATGCCAGCAAGGGTCGACTCGATCACAAAAGAACGGTTGACGACCCCAAGAAGTCTCTTACCGACCCGAAGAAGCGGCCAGACGACCCAAAGTCCCTCTCTGCCTCGCTTCCACACGACAAGGCCAAAGGAGCTGCGCCGAGTGCGTCGACTCCGAAGGGAACATCTTCGGTCTCCGCTCCGAAACCAACCGCTAAGTACTCTGTCGAACCGGCGCGTCCATCCGCCGCGTTCACAAAAAAGGTTACGGAGTCCCTACAGCGCATTAGGGACGGCGCCGCAGCAGTCGAGCCGAAAGACCCTGCGCCAGCCAAGCCTCTGGAGAAACCGGCGAAAGCGCCCACGCCGATCCTTTTCACCTTGCCACCTAAGACGGCGCTGAAGGCTTTCGCTGCTAAACCGGGGGCCGGCGTGCCCGAAAAGGTGTCTTCGACGCCGAAACCGTCGTTGGTGGTCCTCGGCCCACGGCATCGACAACTTGCGGAGGAAGAGTGTCAGGAGCATTTCATCGACGCCGAAACGGGCAGGCTTTCCCTCCTGAAGAGGAAAATCACCCCTGAGCCCCAATTGGAGTCGTACAAGATCCCACTGAAACGAAAGATGGACTCTGCTGGTACTCCAGCCTTGGTGGAGCCCATTTTACCACAGGCTCACAAACTCTCGCCCACTCATTCCAATGTCGACGCTGGTGAGGGTGACGACGAAGATGAGTACAGCTATCCCATCTACACAGACCCAGAGGATGTGACTGAGCCCTGGTCTGCTGATGGCGATCCTGGGGACCCGCGTTCTGGTCAGGACCCTCATCTTTTCTCAGCCAAAACTTCCCCCACTGAGGACTCTGCGGCTTTCAATGCCCTCATTGAGCGGGCAGCGGCCAATCACAATGTCGATCTGCATGCTGACCCTGTGGACGTCGACTTCCTATTTGATACCTTTTCTGTCTCTGAAAAGACTGTAAAGACTCTCCCAATGCTGAAGGGTGTTTTAAAGCACGCTGCTGAGGTCTTCAAAGAACCCACCAGGGCGAGGGTCATCAACCCAAGAATCAACAAAAAGTACAAAGCAGCGCCCACAGATCCAACTTATATTAAGGGACAGTTGCCTCTGGACTCCCTGGTTGTCTCCAATGCCCGGAAAAGAGCCAACTTGCAGACTACGGGTGATGCTCCTCCGCCAGACAAGGAATCAAAAGTCTTTGAGGCTTCGGGGAAGAGGGTGGCAGCGCAGGCAGCCAACATATGGCGCATCTCCAACACGCAGGCGCTCCTGGCGCGTTATGACAGGGCACACTATGATATTCTAGAGACCCTTTTGCAACATTTACCCGATCAATATAAGGAAGCGGCTGAAATGTTAATACAGGAGGGGAAGCTAATCTCCAACGCTTCCATAAAGTGCGCTCTGGACGTGGCTGACACCGCTGCACGCGCAATTAACACTAGCGTTATGCTTCGTAGGCATGCATGGCTGAGGATATCTGGGTTCAAGCCGGACATTCAAACCACCATCTTGAACCAAACGGTCAACCCAGATCACCTGTTTGGCCTTGAGGTTGACACCACCCTTGAGAAGATGAAAAAGGACACCGACACTGCAAAATCTATGGGTGCCTTGCAGTCCCAGCAGTTTCGGAGTGGGTCCTTTCGTCGCTCCAATACTAGAGGCACTTCAAGGGGGCAACTTTCGCAGTCAGCGCAGTTCTACAAAAGCAACACCCAGACTAATTATACCAACAAGAGTCGAGGTGGATACCGCGGCAACAACGCCAAGGGCAGAGGACGTGGCAAGAACAGCTCCAGGTCCTCCACTGCCAACAAACAGTGACGCATTGTCACTGCCCCCCCCCCCCCCCCCCCGACCACACAACACCGGTCGGGGGGAGACTCCAGAAGTTCCTGCCCGTGTGGAAGTCCATCACCACGGACAGGTGGGTCACAAAACTATTCAATTCTGTTATTGTCTAGAGCTCACATCCACTCCACCCAACATACCCCCAAGGCACCGTCCTATGTCCGGCGAGCACTTGCACTTATTGCAGCAGGAAGTCACAGTCATGCTGTAAAAAGGGGCAATAGAGCTCGTGCCCTTGCTGGAAAGAGGCGCAGGAGTTTACTCCCTGTACTTTCTGATTCCAAAGAAGGACGGACCCCTCAAGCCCATCCTAGATCTCAGGCCCCTCAACTTTTACATCCTATCAGAGCATTTCCACATGCTCACACTGCAGCAAGTTCTCCCACTGCTTCAACAGGGGGACTTCCTAGCAACTCTGGACCTGAAGGATGCGTACTTCCACATTCCGCTACATCCTTCACACAGAAAATACCTCAGGTTCACCATCCAAAACCAGCACTACCAGTTCAAGGTTTTGCCTTTTGGGGTCACCACGGCACCCAGGGTTTTCACAAAGTGCCTGGCGACGGTGGCGGCGCATCTGAGACGTCAAAACATCCACGTCTACCCCTATCTGGACGACTGGCTCATTCAGGCGAAGTCGGCTCAGCAGTGCGCCGACCACGTGTCCCACACCATTCACCTTCTGCACGATCTGGGGTTCTCACTGAATTACCCGAAATCCCATCTCCAGCTCCTCCACATACGGCAGTATCTGGGTGCGACCATAGACACTCTGGCGGCCACAGCACAGCCGAATTCAGTGAGAGTCGGCAGCATTCAATCGCTGATCCAAAAATTCAGACCTCAACAGTCGCTTCCAGCAAGAGTGTTCATGCAGTTGATAGGCATGATGGCCTCCTGCATCTCCATTGTCCCGCACGCGAGACTACATATGCGTCCGCTTCAGGAGTGCTTGGCACGTCAGTGGACTCAGGCTCACAACCAGTTGAAAGACCTAGTGTTGGTGAGCGGTCGGGCATACAACTCTCTGCATTGGTGGAATCCACGAAACCTTTGCAAGGGCCGACCGTTTCAGGAGCCTGTGCCACAGATTATCCTGAAAAACGGACGCTTCTCTCCAGGGATGGGGAGCGCATGTACTCCAATACACTGTGCAGAGACTATGGACGCAGCAACAGGGGAAGATGCACATCAATGTTCTGGAACTGATGGCAATCTTCATGGCACTAAAGGCTTTCAAAGTACATCTATGCAACAAGGTTGTGTTGATTCGGACGGACAACATGACGGCGATGTACTACATTCAGAAGCAGGGAGGCACACACTCTCCGCAGCGGTCTCATCTGGCTCAGAGCATGTGGAAGTGGGCCATTCAGAGGAACATCTTCCTCATGGCAGAGCATATCCCGGGCAAGGACAATCAGATGGCGGACATGCTCAGCAGGCACAGCCACCAAATGCACGAGTGGGAGATACATCCATCAGTACTCCAGCCGTACTTCCAAAGGTGAGGTCATCCAGAGATAGACCTGTTCGCCACGCAGGAGAACGCAAAATGCCAAAGCTTCGCCGCCAGGTTCCCACACCCACTGTCGCAGGGCAATGCGATATGGATGAACTGGTCAGGCAAATTTGCGTACGCTTTTCCCCCAACACCTCTGATACCGCTGGTGGCCCGCAAACTCAGGCAACACTCGATGACTCTCATCCTAGTTGCTCCAACGTGGGCTCGTCATCCATGGTACACCACGTTTCTGGAACTGTCCGTGGTACCGCATCAGAGGCTACATCTCACACCCAGCCTTCTGACGCAGAGCCATGGCGACATTCAGCACCCAGATCCGCAACAGCTCAACCTGGCGATCTGGCTCCTGAAGTCCTAGAGTTTGGCTACCTGAACTTACCTCCCAATTGCATGGACATCATTCGGGAGGCAAGGAAGCCCACTACTAGAGCCTGCTACGTGGCAAAATGGAAGCGGTTTGTCATTTATTGTGCGAACCACAACATTAACCCGCTGGACGCTTCTATTCAGAACATCATCTGTTACCTTTTCCATCTGTACAAGTGTAATCTGGCCTATACTTCCATTCGCATTCATTTGTCTGCAATGGCCGCGTATCTCCAAAATAGACAGCACCTTTCACTCTTCAAGGTGCCTGCCATCAAAGCTTTTTTGGAAGGCCTCAAACGAGTCATTCCGCCACGGACTCCACCAGCTCCTGAGTGGAACCTCAATGTGGTTCTTACCAGGCTGATGGGTCCTCCCTTTGAACCACTGCATTCTTGCGAGATTCAGTTCTTGACATGGAAAGTGGCTTTCCTCGTAGCAATTACATCACTACGGAGGGTTAGTGAATTACAAGCCCTCACAATCCAAGAGCCTTTTATCCAAATTTATTCCAACAGGGTAGTGCTTCGCACTAATCCTAAGTTTCTGCCCAAGGTTGTGTCTCAGTTCCACACCAACCAAACTATCGAATTACCTGTTTTTTCAAAATGCTGAATCATTGGCGGAGCGGATGCTCCATACCCTTGACGTTAAACGGGCCCTAATGTATTACATTGATAGGATCAAGGGTTTTAGGAAAACTAAGCAACTCTTTGTCGCCTTTGCACCACACCACAAAGGTAACCCTATTTCCAAGTCTGGTATTGCTAGATGGATCGTTAAATGTATCCAAATATGCTACATCAAAGCTAAGCGTACTCTTACCATTCCACCAAGAGCCCACTCCACTAGAAAGTATGGGGCCTCTATGGCATTCCTTGGAAACATTCCTTTGGAAGACATATGTAGAGCAGCCACATGGTCTACCACACACACATTTACTAAGCATTACTGTGTTGACGTGCACTCCAAACAGCAGGCAGCTGTAGGGCAGGCTGTTCTCAGGACACTTTTCCTAACTGCTGCAGCTGACACGGGCGGCCGCCGCTAATGGAGGGACTGCTATGTATTCTATGCACAGATATGAATTCAGCAGCCCACATGCCTCGAACCGAATATGCTACTTACCAGTATGCATCTGTTCTTGGCATGTAGGGCTGCTGACATTCATATCGCCCGCCCTCCTCCCTGGCGCCTGTCGCAGCTGCAGTATTCACATATACTCATAGCATGGTCATCATTCACTGAGTTTTCACTCCATCTTGGCCGCAAAGGCTAAAAACAATCTGGGGATGGAGTCGATGCCCATGCGCACTGTAGTCCAGGGGAGGAGCCACCTATCTCATGATACTTCGAAGACTCTTCCTGGACAACAATGTTCAATCATCCGGACCCAACACTAGGCGGCGATCTATGCACAGATATGAATGTCAGCAGCCCTACATGCCAAGAACAGACGCATACTGGTAAGTAGCATATTCGTTCTCTTTCGGCAGTGGGAGAGCCTTGGTTAGATCTATTTGCCACAGAAGAGAACGCGCAATGTCATCAGTTCTGCGCGTTGGAGTTTCCAAGGCTGCACTTGCTCAGAGACACTTTTCGTTGCGAGTGGAGTGGCAGTCTGTTGTACGCCTTTCCGCCTATACCACTTCTGCCGATAGTGCTGAAGATCAGGCGAGACCGGGCCCAAGTCATCCTTGTGGCTCCGGACTGGGCGCGAAGATACTACTCTCGTCCATTTCAGCCTTCTTAAGGCTTCCTGATCAGCCTTCTCTTTTCAAGTCCCCTGTTGTAAATACTTTCTTGAATGGCATCTCACACGTCTCCTCCTGTTCCCTTTGTGATGCCTCAGTGGGACTTGAACCTTGTACTGACTTATCTGATGTGCGCTCCCTTTAAACCACTTCATAACTGTACTCTTCATCTTCTGACTCTTAAAACTGCATTCTTTGTTGCCATCACCTCTGCCAGGAGAGTGAGTGAGCTCCAGGCTCTGTCTTCTAAATCTCCTTTCCTCTCTGTCCATCCAGACAAGGTTGCCCAATGTGGTTACAGCCTTTCATATCGGGCAGTCCATCACCTTGCCCACCTTCTTTCCTTTTTTTTTTTTAAAACTCTTTTCATTGATGTTAGAAATGGGGATTTCTGGTTGGCTAAGGCCTGCGCCAAAGCCAGGCAGAAACCACTACTCTAGTCAGGGCAAGGAAGTCACCCGCCAAAGATAACCCCTGCTCACCCCCTTGGTAGCTTGGCAAGAGCAGTCAGGCTTATCCCGAAGGCAATGTGTAAAGCATTTGCGCACGCACCCACCATCAACAACATCCAAGGCCCCCCGCAAGAGGAACTTCACACAAGGTTATATATAAAAATAGCCTTTGTATTATACCAAACACATTAGAATAGTAATCACATTATGTACACTATGCCCACTGGCAGAATTTACAGGGTATTATGTACACAGGACAGGGCCACATGGACCACTGTCAGGAATAAGCACTTGGTAGAAATAACACTTTTAGAACATAGAACAATTGTAGCACCAAATAATCCTGGTAGAACACAACCTGTAACCACTGGTAAATCACTGTACTTTGCAACAGCCTGCGCCATGAAATCCATCATACACAGTATCCCATCAGTCTAACTACATTAGACCCTCACCACCTAAGTAAAACCTTATACTAGGGGCATAAATCACCTTCCTAACACAAACCTAAACAGGTAAAACAACCTCCTATGCAGAAACTATGTTCAGAGGTATCAAAACACAGGGTGCACAAAACATACTACACACAGTACATTTCCTAACACCCAAAGCATTAGCACATAAATCATAATAGCACATAAATCACATTAGGGTCCAGGTTGCGCCACTGCGCCAAGACCTAAATTTAGCAGCTGCCCACTACTTGCTGGGCAGCTGAGGGACAAGAACAGGGCCCTAAAGCTGCAGCTGGCGTTAAGTGCTGCGCAGCTGGGGAAGGCCAAGATAGGGCGAAGGAGTGCGTCTCCCTCCTAGATGCAAAGTACATGTCCCTAGAAAGGAAAGAACCTAACCGGTGCAGCTGCCCACTACTTGCTGGGCAGCTGTGAAAGTCACAAGTACGGCATGGGCTCTCGGTAGCCCTTTAGAACAAAACTGCGCCAAACTAAGCCATCTGGCTCTGGAAACACATATGCACAGGGTGGAGCCACATGGGGCACTGTAAATAAAGATGTCCCCATGGAACGCACTGGCTCCTGAAATCATCAGGACACACTAAAGAAAAAGAAATGTCCCCCAAGCACTGTGGAGCGCACTGGCGCTTTAAATAATTAGGACAACGAGCGGGGGGCAGATGCGGGGGGAAATCCTGGGCCCCTCTGGGCTCTCATGGGGGCAGCTGAGAATCGTGCCCTGGCACCACCGTGCTTCTTTCAGTAAAATCACCCCCTCGGTGCAGCTGCCCTCTGCAAGCGGGCAGCTGGGAATATGGCAAAAACTTGGGAGAAAACACGGGCCCTTCTGGGCCCTCTGGACCTAATAAACAATTGTGCCCGCAATGGCGAGGCGGCCCGTTCCCCTAGCGGAACCGCTCGGACTCCCAGGCAGCTCCTACTCACCGGAGCTTCTTTTCGTGTGCAGGGCTCTCTCTCTCCTCAGCACTTGCGGCGGGGGCATTCTCTGGCGGCTTCGGGGCTCTCCCTCAGTCATGGGAGCCCCGCCTTGGCAGGTGCCTTGCTTCACCCGGCCCCCTATCTCGGGCCGGGACTTAAGAATGGAGCCTGCGAGGCTCCGGGCTCCTACTTCCTCTGGGGCAGCTTCCCCCAATCAGCGCGGGCAGCGGGCGGGTCTTCCCTTCCAAACCGGAAGTCCCGCCCAGAGTCAGGCCCGACGGTGCCTGACTTCCTGTGTTCGGCGCGAGAGGGCCGCGGCAATGATTTTCAGCTCGCAAAATGATGGGTGGGCACCCTCGGTAGGCAAATAAACTGTAGAAGCGGGGTGGGCACCCACTAAGGCACCCAAACACGGGGTGGGCACCCGTTCTGTGAATAAATAAGTTTAAGGAGCTCAAATGAGGGGTAGGCTCCCTCCGAATGGGACGATAAGGCAGGGTGGGCTCCTGCTACGAAGGGGCCACGAGGAAAAGGAGCACAGCGCTCCTGGGCGCTAGGGGGGCGTAGAAAGTACCACTGGTCCCAGAAAATGACCCCTACAACAAGGAGGGTCCCAGGAACACAGCCCATATAGGTGAAGAGGGCAGGAGGGTCCCACAAAGTCCTGGACACCAAAAGATGGAGCAAGCAGCTCCGAAGAAAAAGGAAAGTCCTCCAGCATCCAAGTTCATCAGCAATCCAGGGGCTGGGCAGGGCCAGGGAGGCAAGCCTTCCCCTGGGCCCCAGCAGAAGCACGCCCCTGGTAGATTTAAGTAGGAACACAAGAACATTTAACATGAGGTCACAGCCTCTTTTTATACTCCAAATCCCTTTGTCTCTAGGGTGCAGGGTGGGGGAAAACCAGACGCAGCTGGTTCTGGAGCACTCTATTGTGCTCAGCCCCTCTTCCCATTCACAGGACAGGCTAGGGTCATCAGTCGCACCACAGGGGGCGAGCCAGCATTGTGTAGGGAAAGCCCAGCCCTATTCAGGTCCCTGGTGCACTCTTCCCTGCCATCAATATGCAGATCTCTCCACTCACCACCGGGGCAGACCCATCCTGACTCTTGGAGCCAGGCACACCAGCAAGCTCCAGCCAATCACAAGCCAGACAGTCATTTCACCTTTATTACAGACATGTCAACTTCTAGAAGTACAAAAGGGGGTGGTGATGGACGGAGCATCTGAACCAATCTAACACTGGGTTTAATCCATCACCGTTCTTTAACCCACTCTGCCACCCCAGTTCAGACATGGCCATATGCAAATCAGTTTGACCCTGTGCCTCATGGGAACAGTCCAGCCCGAACTGCCATGCCATGCCTTCCCTGGATCGGTAACAAGCTTCCTAGGACCGGTTTCTGGCATTCCAGCCGTCTTCAGCCAGGCTTGCTTGAATCCAGTGGCAAAGTGAGCAAGGGACTCACGTCTGAGCATACCCTGCCAACTTATGGCGAACTAAGCGGTACAAAAGGGGGGGGTGATGGACGGAGCATCTAAACCAATCAAACACTCACACCCAGTCAACAGGTCTGGGTTTAATCCATCACCGTTGTTTAGCCCACTCTGCCACCCCACCAGCCAGCTCAATCATTTCACCTTTATTACACAGACATGCCAACTTATAGAAATGGCACTTCTACACTAGACACATTAACGCCGCACACATCATCGCACAGCATTCAACCTCACGAGTTCGCACATACCAAACTCAACCTTGCACTCCCCACGCATCAGTAATTACCATGGACACACATATTCCCCCTTGCATTCCTATGGGAGGGCAGGCCAACCTCACACACTCACTCAGAGAGCGCACGCACTTTACCATGCGCCACAGTGCTAAAGTGCACAAAGACCAGAAATCACTATAATGATGTAACATTAAAAGGCAAAAAGTTCAGGGGTGAACCTGCCAGAAGAGCCAAGTCCAACAATTGATGTTATTTCGAACATAGTACATACACAAACCATCATCACATTGTCTTTCATTTCAAATTTCTGGTACATAGGCAAGACCATTTCATTTCCTTGGCACATGAAATTAGTTTCCTCTGTTATCTGCTCGATACAAGCCGTGTATACAGGGAGCAATAGTCCTCCTCTGGGTCTTTCGTGAGACCTCACAGATTGTTCAAATACACCTTATGCTGTAACGTTACCTATTCACCAGCTTCATCACTTCACAGTTCTCCTCGCTAATAATTGCTTGCAATGTCCACATCCCTACATAACGCTATACATTCCTTGAATCCAACAACTCCCTCGATCCATCTCAATCCGGATTTCGAGCCAAACACAGCACCGAAACAGCCCTCATTGCAGTGACAGACGACATCCGAACACTACTGGATAACGGAGAAACAGCGGCCCTCATTCTACTCGGCCTCTCCGCCGCTTTCGACACAGTCTGCCACAGCACCCTTATACAACGCCTCAGCAACATCGGCATACAAGGAAAAGCCTTGGGCTGGATCATCTCATTCCTCGCGGGGAGAACTCAAAGAGTCCGACTTCCCCCATTCAACTCAGAGGCCACTGAAGTCATCTGTGGAGTACCACAAGGATCATCACTCAGTCCCACCCTCTTCAACGTTTACATGAGCCCACTCGCATCCATCGCGCGCCAACACAACCTCAACATCATCTCTTACGCCAACGACACCCAATTAATCCTTTCCCTCACCAAAGACCCTAACACCGCCAAAACCAATCTTCACGAAGGCATGAAAGAAGTAGCCGAATGGATGAAACATAGCCGCCTAAAACTCAACTCAGACAAAACGGAGGTGCTCATCCTAGGATCTTCCCCCTTAGCCTGGGACGACTCTTGGTGGCCTTCCGCTCTGGGCACAGCACCCATACCCACAGACCACGCACGTAACCTTGGCTTCATCCTTGACTCCTCACTCTCGATGTCCAGACAAGTCAACGCAGTCTCATCCTCCTGCTTCAACGTACTTCGCATTCTCAAAAATATCTTCCGCTGGATCCCTCTCGAGACAAGAAAGACTGTCACCCACGCACTGGTCATGAGTCGACTGGATTATGGTAACACACTATACGCCGGAATAACAGCAAAATTACAGAAAAAACTCCAACGCATCCAAAATGCATCAGCGAGACTCATATTGGACATCCCTCGCCAAGATCACATCACCGGACACCTAAAAGACCTCCACTGGCTTCCCGTCAACAAAAGAATTACGTTCCGTCTTCTCACCCACGCACACAGGCCATCTACAATCTAGGACCCGAATGCCTCAACACTCTACTGTCCTCCCACAAACCCACCCGCCAACTAAGATCATCCAATCAAGCCCTCGCCGCAGTCCCGCGCATCCGAAAATCCACCATGGGTGGCAGATCCTTCTCCTTCCTGGCTGCCAAGACCTGGAACTCACTCCCCACTCACCTTCGCCTTACTCAAAACCACATCTCCTTCAGAAAAGAACTTAAAACCTGGCTGTTCGACAAATAATGAACCCCTTCCCCATGCGCCTTGAGACCCTCTGGGTGAGTAGTGCGCTATAATGCCCGAACTTGAACTTGAACATTCTTGAACCTTCCTCTCGTAGCGTACATTTTCAGTTCTACTACCTCACATTCCATAGCTTCTTGCCTCCCCATCATGGATATACTATAAAGGTTGTTTAGGTGGGTGCGCAATTAGATAGCATGTCAGCGGGCCCATATGTCCCTTGGCCTGGAGGCCACTGGCAGTAGTTCAGCATATGTCCCTAGTTTTTCTTGGCAAGTTACCAAATCATCAACCCAGGTCTTAAATTTGGGCGCCCGCCCCCTCCTCCAGCTGCATGCCACTCTCCTTTTAGCCAGAAGCAATGCCAACGCAAATAACTTACGGTGCTCTGCACGCATCTGTTTAACATAGCCTAATAGTGCCATCAATGGTGTAGGGGCAACTGGCACATTTATCATCTCCGTCAAAGCCTGGAAGACCTGTTCCCAGTAGGTATATACGTTTTACAGCTGGGAGGGTTTTTGGGGTGTTCCAGAAGGACTAGGCGCACACCTGAGTAACCGCAATGTGTCAAATAACATCAAGTAAACAGTATAGGCAAAAGGGCGGGCGGTAATCCCTCACAACCGCTCAAGGTTGGACCAAGGAGATCCACACAAATTGCTAAAAAACAACGTAGCCCCTGCACTATATAAGGTCAATATTTTCTTGGTAAATTTGGTCTTGGTTAAGCTAGTTAACTATGCACATCAAGACTTTCATCGTAGCAGAACATAAGTGCAAATAGAAAAGTTCAAAAAGACTTAAAGTTCTTGGTGTTGTCCACCAGTTTAATGTTCCTCTGTACAGGCCAACACGTGTTTCATCGCAGGGAACAGACTGCGAATCTTCAGGGCTGGATATAGATACAAAAGGTACATTTGTGAGGCTGTTCTATTCAATAAATTATTACGGTAGTGGTCACTACAGTAATAATTTATTGAATAGAACAGCCTCACAAATGTACCTTTTGTATCTATATCCAGCCCTTAAGATTCGTGCATGTAAGGGTTGTGGGCAACTTTTTCCTAGTCCCCACAGCTTCATATAACACGCCATCTATGGGTACAGTATGTGCCAACCAGTGTTCCGCCGTAACCTGTGGCATATAGCGCGGCTGCGCTATCCAGAACTAGGCACACCAGGGAGAGGTGTGGCGCCGCGGCTATGGCGACTAACTCCGGAATCTGGGGATCATGGGTCGATACCCAGCACCGGCGGCAGATTAGCCCAGCACCATGTGACTCTGGGCAATAGCTTGCTTAATCTTCCCGACGGCCCCCAGCGCCTAGAGACCCTTGTGGGTGATTGTGCGCTTTACAAATGTGGATTATTATTATTATTATTATTATTATTATTATTATATTGGGCCTGCACACTCAAATAGTATATAGTAATGCTTAGAATCCCGAACCCTCCCTGTGAATAGGGCCTGGTCAGCACACTCCACTGTAGTCGCGGCTGTTTGTCACCCCACACTAGTCTTATCAGTTCTGATCTCAGTGTTTTAAAGAATAACGCTCCAGGATAAAAAGGTATATTTAGGAAGAGATAGAGTAACTGGGGGAGTATCACCATTTTAATCAAGGAGGCCCTGCCTGCCATTGAGAGTGGCAAAGCTATCCATCGTGTCATGCAGTCTTTTATTCGGCTCATGACTGTACCATAATTCAGTCTCATTAGTTCCTCCCTGTCCTTTGTAACTCTGATCCCTAAATATTTTAGCTCATCATCACACCATTCTATCGGATAGTCGAGAGGGAAGCGGATTGTCGCCTTTGTTAGGGGGAAAATAGTCGATTTCCCCCAGTTAATCTGGATTCCTGATAACTGTCCAAATACTATAAATTCCCTCAGGATCGGGTTTAGATTCTGCTGCGGTTCTCGAATGTAAAGAGTGATGTCATCAGCATATAAGGATATTAGTATTTGCCGCAAATTACACTTCAAGGCTTTGTCATTATGGTGCTGCTGCAGCCTTGCCGCTAGCGGCTCCACTGCGATTGCAAAAAGCAGCGGGGAAAGTCGGCATCCCTGACGGGTGCCTCTAGTGATCTTAAATTGCGGCGAAGTGTGCCCATTTATCAGAACCTTGGCTCCTGGCAGATGATACTGAAGCTTGATCCACGAGAGGAAGAGGGGGGAAAGCCCATTCTAAGCATTACACCAAAGACGTAGTCCCACTCAAATCGAAGGCCTTCGTGGCGTCTAAAAACACTGCCGCCATTGGCAGTTCCTAGGAGACATTATTCAGGATGGTAAAGAGTGTCCTCAGATTATGGGAGGTGGCCCTCCCGGGCACAAACCCAGACTGATCAGGGAGGATCATTGTGTCCATCAGTAGACTCAATTCAATTCACAGAAGTCTTTATTCGATTAATACATCATAAAATACATACATCACAACATACACATGGAAAATAAAATGGTATGAAACAGTATAAAAACATCTAAGACCATATTAAATCACTTATACAGGCTTCTTTTGAATGAATATAAAAATTACAATAAATCACATTAGATTACCGCAATATCAAAGGCCCAGTAGGGGTTGCACAAGACCAGATGAGCAGAGGATAATAGGTAGGCACCTAGGTCAGTTTAATGAACCTGGTTCTTAGAATCCAGGCCCATCCTTAATGCTACACCCGTTACAATTAGTGGGGACAAATTTGTCTTTAATATTCTACTGGCATTAGCAGCCGAGCGCGTTCCCAGACTTCTACAAACCGGACTTAACCATTTAGCTCTAGGGGCGACATACAAGGGACAGACAAACATAAAATGGTTTAAGCTTTCGCCCTGGCCAGGGCACTTAAGACAGTGCCCAGTCCCACCAGAGCCCCACTTTTTGGTAAACTCCCGTAAAGGCAGCGAACCGCATCTAAATTGATGAAATAATTTACGGTCCAGGGGCTTGGTTATGGCATCCCAATATTTTTCAAGATTGGGACCATCTTTAATGGCATCAAATAAACCAGCGAGATTACTGGCACTCAATCTCGAATGTCTGTTTTGAACTACCCAGTCCCAATAGTGTGATTTCAAATCCTTTTTAGAAGGGAAGGTTACAGATGCGGGATTTGACCACAGTTCTCCATACCCCATGGCACACAGAGTGGTTCTTAAATCCTTAAACCAGCCTATATTAAAAGAGCCTGGAAGATCTTTAACCTCCAAACAGGCTCTTGCATATAACTGGAGTTCCGGCGTTGTCCAGAGGCGACGCCAGAATGCTAGTGGTCGAAACCTGGCCTGGTCCTCCACAGGCTGACACCCAAGATCATACAGAAGCGGAATCCGTGGTGTTGACTGTGGGAGACCAGTTGCCACCCTAAGGAATTTGTTTTGGGCTGCTTTCAGGGGATCCAGATTACTAAAGCCCCATAGTTCTGCCCCATACAAAACAGAGGGAAGAACCTTCGATCCATAAATCTTAAATAATGGCGAAATTGGCCGAGTGAAGGAACCTTTATGCTCTTTAATCAAGGCTCCTCCTATCTGCATGTGCTTTAAAGCCATGAGATCAACCTGGTGGGACCAACTAAGGGCCTCACTGAATGTTACTCCCAGGTAAGTAAACAACTTAGTTTGTTCCAAGGATGTACCCCCCCATGGTAACCCTTGCTGGGATCGGGTTGTGTCCTCTTAGTACCATAAATGTTGTCTTAGACACATTCACCTCAAGCTCATGTTCGCTGCAGAATAACTCAAACCTCGTCAGGGCCTGTTGGAGACCCTGTCTGGTCTTTGAGATTATAAGAGTATCATCGGCGAACATGAGCAAGGGGATTTTCATTCCAGCTAGGGACGGGGCGTCAGTGGGGTGGTTGTCAAAGTATTTGGTGACCCTATTAATATATAAAGAGAAAAGGGTAGGGGCTAGTACACACCCTTGCCTTACACCTTTAGCAACTGGAAATCTATCCGTTACCTCCCCTGGTTTGCCCCAGCGTACTTGGGCATAAGTTTGTGCGTTTAAATTCACCAGGAGGCGTACAAGGGGAGCTGGCATACCCAATTCTACTAGACAATTCCACAACCCTGCCCTTGGAACAAGATCAAATGCAGACCTTAAGTCCACGAAGGCTGCATAAAGGTTACCTTTACCTAGAAGGACCGTCTTCCAATAAAGAAGAATGAAACGAAAGGCCTGATCTAAGGTACTCACATGAGACCTAAAATCAGCTTGAAGTGGGGTTAAGATATTGAACTCATCAATCCAATCCTGAATCCTGCCAAGGACAAGGCGGGCTGAGATTTTTTGCACCGCATCTATAAGGCTGATCGGCCGGTAGTTGGAAGGAACCGACCGGTCACCTTTCTTGTATATTGGCAGGATTTCAGCCCCCGCCCAGGACTCGGGAACCCTTGCACCCGTGGCCAGGGCGTTTACCAATTGGACTAGATAAGGAACCCATAAATCCTGGTCTTGCTGGAATAGGTCAGCTGGTATACAATCAGGACCAGGTGCCTTGCCCCTTGGAATAGATTACAGGACAAGTTTGACTTCACTACTCGTAAACTCGAGTAGATCAGCCGACACTGGACAGATAATATCATCCTGTGCTCTACTAGGGCACCTAAATTGTTCCTCGAATTATCGTACCCACTGGTGTTGACCAACCGATGCGGGGCTTGGACGATCTTCCTGGGATGAACCCCATTTTAATAAATGCCAAAACCGTTGCATATTCCGAGAGCTACATGCTTCGGTTAGTGTTAACCACCGTTCCTCGTCGCAATTGGCCTTGGCTGTACGTTTAGCAACATTAAATGCCTTCCTACAGGACCTGATTAGAATATGGTTCTTAAGCTTTAACGCTTTGAACAGATCTCCATGGGTCCGTCGACACTCTTCATTGAACCAATTTGAAGTTTTCGGTTTCCCTCTATTACCCCGCTAGGAGATAGACTTTATGAACAATTTTTTAAAAGCTGTGAATAGACTGGTGTGAATATCAGTAATGGTTGCATTAATACCTCCTGTGAGTCACATTTGGAAATTTCTGCCAGTGAGTTAGAAACCAAGGATCTGATCACTTTGAGTGCATCGACATCAACAGAAATTTTTGGCCAACGTACCCTTCTCATATCATTGGTCAGTACGACTTCGTCCTGAACTCAATTAGTCATGCATTTCACTGGCCCATAGAAACTGGAATCCCTTAGTTCTACCACCAATGGATCATGATCACTTTCCGGGCGAGGCTTAACCTCCATATCCTCTACAGCAGCCCACAGCTAACGTCCAGTAATATATAATCAATACGGCTACTAAATCTACCATTACTAAAGGTATGTCTGCCCGACCTATCTGAGCGCACTCTACCATTTAGAGCGCGCAAGCCCTGATCCAGGCACAGCCCTTTAATAAATGTAGCAGCTTGTGACCATTTTCTTATCGGGGCTAGCTCAAGCTGGGGAATCCCCCAAACCAAATCTTTGGCCTCAGTGAGTATGCCGTCATCCTGACTCAGTGGTTCAAAACAAGTATTTAGATCCCCCATAACAACCTTGGGTCCTACTACAGATGCACCACTTAGGAAATCGTCCAAAAGGAGGAGGGTTGGAGAGACCCTACCGCCCTGGATGCCCCTGGCGTATATGTTAATCAAAAGAATATTCAAACCACTGGTAGATTTAATACTAACCATTAGTATGTCGGGCTATCAATGGAAACTTCCTCCGTTATCACACCCTCGTACTGTTGAACGCGAACAGTCAGGCCACCCATAGCTCGTCCTCTATGACCTTTAATAGCTGGTTTACTGAAGTTCAGGTAGCCAGCAAGGAACATTGGTAAAAGTGCCCAGGTTTCTTGAAAGGACCATACATCGCCTTGCTGTATAAAATTCACCCAATCCGGAATACACATACGGGACTCAAGGCCAGTTATGTTCCAACTTCCAAGCTTGGTACCACATAGGACCGCCAGAACTCTAGAGTTATCCTTGGGGGAGGAATAAACTACATCATGTGAAGGAGGGGCTATGTTGTCATAAAAAGACCTCCTATAACTCGGTCCTTCATGTGTGGGAACATCATCACTCCTTGTGTCAATACTGTAAGAAAGCCCTCCCTTAGAGCCAATCACCATTTCAACATTCTTTGTATTTAAATCAGCTTGTAACACCAGTTCTAATACCAATTTCGTGTTCCCAGTCCCGCTCAGAAAATCAGGGCTCCCATTATCGCTTAGCGATGACTGAACCTTTGGAACTTCAACATAACATAGAGCATTAACTGGGGTAACAGCGGTACCCGTACAATCTATATTAGCCTCTAGAACCAAAGGTAGGGTAGCCGGTCAATCATTATAATCCAACACCGAGAGGGGTTCATAAAGATTACGCAGCGGGATGTTCCAATACTCATTGGGTTGGGTGTAGTTACCTGGGTTGTTTGAGTTAAGATGTAAACTATGGGGCTGGCGACTAAATGGAAAATTTGGTGTAATGGGGGGGGCCAAAGAAACGAGGATTAAAGTTAGCCCAGTTCGGAGTGTTAGTGATACTTTTATAGCTGGATTGGGCATGAGGTCTAAACAGGGCCTCCGGGTTTGTAGGTGGACCTTGGAAACAAGGAGTGAAGTTGGCCCAATTTAGAAAATGAGGTTCTTTTTTAGAACGGGGATGGGCATGGGTTCTAAGCAAAGTCTCAGGGTAAAAGTAACTGAGATTCCGTGTAGAGATACCTCCCTCATTGTTTCCCAAGTACCAATCACTGATGTGAGAAACAACTCTGTGATCTTTAAAATTAATGATCACAATGTCACCCTCTATATCCTTTGGACGAAGACCCACCCACTTACATCTTCTAACTGAGATGATGTCCCCATTTAGGTGGGCAGGAAGAGGTCTATTGGTTTTCAGCCAAAAGATTACTTTATTTTTCAGGTTTGCATTGTTTTCCAAGTTCCCATTTGAGATCGGGGGCACACCCGTCAATATGATAACAAAATTTGCCGAGTCAGGAGGGAGGTCTACTGTGTTCCTACGATTTAATGAGAGTCTATGGGTGGTATTATTAGGTTTTTCAGCCCCGAAATTTGCAGATGGCTTTTTTCCCGAAGGGATTGGCTTATTTGAAGCCATCATGGGCTTCTCTTTAACAAGGTTTGAGGAGCAGGAAGGTTTAGATAGCATTTGGGGAGCATTAGAGTTAGTGTTACAAATGGTGTTACTATTGTTTATGTGGGGATTACTAGGAACAGCATCCCAAGTTACAGTCCACGGAGAACAAGTTTTTGAGACAGGTAGCTGCCCTCCCCCAGAGCACCCCACTACTACCACTCAGGTTAGATTTGGGAATCAGACCCATTACAGAGGAGCTAGGACTTAAACCCCTAAAATTCTGGAGGCGTTTGTGGTCTAGCCCAGATCTCGCAAGCTATAGAGAGGAACTACATGAATTCCTGGAACTACGGAACACAAAGAGGATTCCTTGGTTGACTTACGTCAAGGGAAGGTTCGAGGAAATGGGATTCCCGGAACTATGGACAGATCCTCTTAAATCCTGTACCAAGATCCCAAAAAAGGCACTCGCGAATACCTACTACGCCATGATGCTCACCAGAGCCTCTAATGACACTCGTGAGGGGTCTCTGACAAATTTATTCTTGAAAATAAAAGATACCTATTCCCTTGAAAAAACTCTAGACGAGATTTCCCCTGCATTAACCAGGAAACTGTTTTTACAATGGCGTTATGGATGCCTTCCTCTAGCTTCGTTTACAGCATCTTGGTCAGCCTGCTCCACTACATCAACTTGCCATATGTGTGCACACCCGAAGGAGGACGACATGCATGCGGTCCTTTTCTGCAAGGGCTACGAGCGGAGCAGGAAATATTGGCTTGTTCCGATGCTCAGCAACTTGGGATTTAGATCTCACCAAACCGCTTACAGAGTCCTAAAATCTGATCTCTCACCTCCTATTGTTTTTGCACTGTCAAAATTCTTAACTTCACTGTGGTTCACCCGAAGCCGAATGATGAAAAGTCTGGTATAAATGGACATGACCAGCGGCTTTCCACAAATGTCTTATCTACATTTTTACTATTTCCTATCAATTTGGATCACACCATGTTTAATAAGTTTTTAATTGCATGTATTGTTTTGCATCTTTTATGATCTGTGATCGAAATAAAGATTAATGAAATGAAAAACTAGGAACAGCAGTATTAACACTAGGCTGGGACAGTGGAATAAGCTGAGCATTAGGAGTCGTTGAATGGGGTGTAGCGGCTGTTGCCAAGAAGCGATCCATTTTATCCCCCAGGATCCTAACTCTCTCCAAAAGAGGGAGCATGTATGATTTTAGGAGTTTCTCGAAAATTTTGATACACTCTTTATTGAGCCCAAAACTGCTATCTTGAGGAAGGGGAGGTAAGTGAGGAATACCTAAAGGGACCTCAGTCACTGGGGGCACCACAAGATTGGTGGTAGGATTTGCTATAGAAGGAGAGGAAACCTGATGACTGGTGCCTTTTATTTTAACACCACCCTTTTTAGGTCTCGCCTGGAATTAGCATCCGAAGGATGCGTCCAGGCTGGAGACTTATAGCTGCCTGTCTCGGGGGAATGAAGGACAAGAAGGTGCCACGCGCTTCTCTTGTGCTGGATTTGACTGCGTGCACGCGCACCCACACTCACGCATGCGCACATACACAGCCATACGCATACACAGCCACACGCATACACAGGCACACACACACCCCCCCCCACTCCCCGTCGCCGCCGCACCTACACACACACACTAGCGCACCTACACGCACACACAGAGACCCCACACACACACCAGCGCACCTACACACACGCACGCACACATACAAAGACCCCCCGCCGCCGCACGCGCACACACACATGCCCCCCGCCCTCGCAGCTCAGCAACAAGGCGAAGCCCCACTCACCGGCTTCCTTGGTGCGGCGGCTCTCCTCTCATCGGCAGCTGCAGGGCTCCTCTATGCCGGTTACCATGCTCCGGTGCTCAAAACAGCCACGGCTCTTCCGTGGGAGGCGGGGTAGGCTCCCGCCCTCCTACTTCCGGTTTCCGGTTGTCCCGCCCGGCCTGCCTGACTTCCTGGTCGCAGGCCGGCGGCGTTCTCCTATTAGCTGGTTAGGATGAAAGGCGGAGTGTGGAGTGAGAGTGCCTCGAGCAGCTGTGGGTCCGTGTTTGAATGTATTCTGTTTGGTTGCATGCGTGTGTAAAATGACTTCGATAGAGGTGTCGCGGAAGTCGTCTAACTCGCCACATGAACTCGGTCACCTCTAGTGCTTTAATCGCCGTTTTAAATTCGGCAGCCCAGATATGTCAAAAACGTTCTACTAGGAGGAACCCCGCCCACCCCTCTCAAGCGATGAGGGCGATTTCTTGTACACTTTGAAGTCTCTGCCTTATTATATGTCGGGAACTCTTCATCTTTTAAGCTGGCGGAACGGGATGCCATAAAACGTGGTAAAGTAAAAAAAAATGTAGTATTTTTATTTTGCAAAACAATAATTTGTTAATGTAAGCATTAACTATGTGTTGCTCTTCTGAAAATACATTACAGTTAACACCGCAGGACACCAGGTAGCCCGGTTTCATTTTAAGTGACAGGTTATTTTTTTATTTAACGAGGCTTGTTTTCACAGATTCGTTGAACTTCCGATGGACTAATAGACACTTTGGGAATTCATCTGTCCCATGTTTGCCTCTTTGACAGTCACAAAGGATGTGTTGACATTCTGGATGGATTTTGCAGCGGACCAGCTTCCCTGGTCCTTCTCTAGTATGTATAGTGTGCTGTGCAGCGCTACCACTCGATATGGGTGCCTCGAAGCGCTCAATTGGGTTTTCTGAGTCATTTTAAGGTGATAGAGGGTCGAAATTTAAATTTCTCCAACCTGGATTTTTCCTAATAATATTCTGACCAGTTACCACAGCACACTTTAAAACCGAATTGACTCCGTCCATGCAATTAATAATGGGCGAGCTCTAATTCATTCTATCAACCTTGCAATGATGAAAGGTGGACTCATAAAGCCTTTCCCAGTGAAGTACCGAGCACGCACATTGTGACACTCGTGCACTGCTGCGGCCGTCTCTTTTCTGCACTCAGAGCCGCCAGGTGTGTACACGGGCGATCTTTGTAACCCTTTGTCCGAATCCCAAGGCGTACACTCCGCTTTTTATCCTTTAGCGGTTGACAAGATGAGAAGTGATTTTACATAAGGTGGTGTAGGCGCATTTCATCAGTTCCACAAACAGCGGACGGTGCTGCAGTCCCGCGTGACACAGTGCACAGCAGGGATGTGTTGAGGCTAGTAGAGGTTAAAGAGCAAAGGCGGGAGTTGGAGTGTAGGACGCAGCGGACGTGCGGGACAGTGCAGGGTTTGCTCACTGGCTCTGTGACAGCGCAGCCAGGCTGGGACAGTGAAGCTGCAGCTGTGAATAGGGCCCTTGTGCGGTACAGCGCCCCCTCAGTGACAGTACAATACGCAGCTTTGGTATGGGCAGGGCACAGTGGAGGTGTGGTACAGAGCCCTCAGCCCTGTCTCTGTGACCCTGCACGGCGCAGCTGCTGTGTGGTTGCGCAGCAGCTGTGCGGAAAAGCAGGGCGGGAGTGTAGCGCTGTTGCACTGTGACTGTGCAGTGTGCAGCTGCGGTGCTGATGCTGGGGTACTGTGCCAGGTCTCAGGACAGTACGAGCCTCTGCTGCACAGAGGGACAGTGCTGCCCGGGATGTAGAGCCCTAGCTGTGTGACTGTGCAGGGTGCAGCAGCGGTGCTGATGCTAGGGTACTGTGCCAGGCCTCAGGACAGTACGAGCGTCTGCTGCACAGAGGGACAGCGCTGCACGGGATGTAGAGCCCTAGCTGTGTGACTGTGCAGTGTGCAGCCTCAGTTTGGACGATAATGGGCTGTGGTACAGGGCATTGGCAGTTTGACAGTGCACGACACAGCTGTGGGGTGGTTGAGTGATAGTGCAAAGCACAACTGGTGTGGCCTAACGGCCAGAGCAGCCGACTTTTGGCTCTGGGGGACCAGGTTCGAGTCTCAGCATCGGCTCAACATCCTTTGATTCTGGGCAGATCACTCGATCTCCCCTTGCTTACCAAAACGGAATGTGCACAGCCCATTACTGTCCACACCGCAGCTGCACACTGTGCAGTCACACAGCTCAAGATCTGTAAAGTAACTGGTGCTCAGGAAAAGCGCTCCAATACCTTCGGGTCGAGTTCACGCTATATAAAACTGCAGAAAAAAAACGGTGGTGTGGGCAGTGCGTGGTACAGTGCCCTGGCTGTGTGACAGCGCAAGACATAGCTGTGGTGTGGTTGTGTGATAGTGCCAGAGGTTGGTTCGCACAGGTCCACAGAGCTGATCAGACACACAAAGACGCACATGCTGAAATGAAGGCATGCAAACACAGCGGATGGCTGCAGTGGGATATACATAACCCAAGGAAGAGTAATGGACAGCCCCTTCGGGGCAGGAGCAGACAGTCATAATTTAGGATGCAACTGGCCCCTTACAGCCCAAGGCCGCTGCACCTGGTGCACTAATGATAGTAACGCACCTGGTAACTGCACAACACGCACCTTGCAGGAGCAGATGACACGACAGACCACACTTTTGGCTCTGGAGGACCAGGTTCGAGTCTCCGCATCGGCTCAACATCCTTTGATTCTGGGCAGATCACTCGATCTCCCCTTGCTTACCAAAACGGAATGTGCACAGCCCATTACTGTCCTCACCGCAGCTGCACACTGTGCAGTCACACAGCTCGAGATCTGTAAAGTAACTGGTGCTCAGGAAAAGCGCTCCAATACCTTCGGGTCGAGTTCACTTTATATAAAACTGCAGAAAAAAAAATGGTAGTGTGGGCAGTGCGTGGTACAGTGCCCTGGCTCTGTGACAGCGCAAGACATAGCTGTGGTGTGGTTGTGTGATAGTGCCAGAGGTTGGTTCGCACAGGTCCACAGAGCCGATCACAGACACACAACGACGCACGTGCTGAAATGAAGGCATGCAAACACAGCGGATGGCTGCAGTGGGATATACATAACCCAAGGAAGAGAAATGGACAGCCCCTTCTGGGCAGGAACAGACAGTCATAATTTAGGATGCAACTGGCCCCTTACAGCCCAAGGCCGCTGCACCGTCCATTGGTATCCTGGGATGGCAGGACAGTACATGACTGACTGAACTCAGTCTCTGTACCTCGTCTCACCATCTCGCAGGTGCCATGCTGCTGCAGAAGAGGGAGGCTTGGGGGTTTTGGAGCTCTTGAGGCCCCCACTCTATCTACTAACGCAGTTTAGGCTGGAGTGAGACAATTTTCCCATCTGTGAAACTCTATAATATGATCTCATTCAGAGGACAGTATTGCTTTATTCTCAAAGACCTCATTGCCTCCTGTGGAGCTCACCACGGCAGCCAAGCCTCAATACCCCCATCTCTCTTAATAGAGTCTCACTTTTTTGGATCAACGTTGATTCTTGGCCAGACTCAGCTGTCCCATGAGCCTTAAAGGAACATCACACCTATAGACAAAGTATCATTCCAGCCTATCTTCAGTGACCCCCAAACTTTAATAGTCTCAAACTTTGGAGCACTGTCTCACTAGTACTTCAGTGATCTCATGAGCATTAACAGAATCTCACACCTTGCAGCATTGTCTCATAGTACTTCAGTGATCTCATACACATTACCAGAGTCTCACACCTTGGAGCACCAACTGACTAGTACGTCAGTGATCTCATATGCATTAACAGAGTCTCACACCTTGGAGCACTCGGTACTCAAGTGCTGGTGAATCTTAGCAGTCGCGTCAATTTTCCCACAGCCTTGAGTAATCTCACTCCTGCTCAGCTTTTATGGCTGCAGAGACCTTAAATAAGTCTCACACCTGGAGTTACTCTTGAGACCAGTAACCTTTACTCGATATTCAGACCTTGGAGGACAATCTTATCCCTTCTTCAGTGATCCCGGAGAGCTTTATGAAGCTTTATGCAAATGAACAGTTGCACTCCTGAACAGCCATCTTGATTTTTAAGGTGCCTTATTCCTGCACTGGCTTAATGGCCCCTGAGATAGTGCTTAATTTGTGTTGTTGGATGCAGGTGGTGGGCACTGGTACTCATTTTTTAAGAAATCCGGGTTCACTTTCCAGCATCATAATTTGACTCGGAGCATGAGAGCGAGACGATTCAGAAAAAGGCGAAAGATAGAAGAAAGGAAGGATAGAAACAGAGCGAGAAAGGATAAAAGGCAGGAAGTGCAGGGTGGTATAAGAAGGAGGCATGAGGTGGAATCGAGATTAGGCAACACTGAGATTCGTCAACCCTGCCACTCGACAGCACAGACAGCAGACTCCTGACAAAAACCATTGTTTTTCTGCACTTACTGCATTGCTTAAGCCTTAAGAAGAGCTCTCTCTCTTGGTGCATAGTCTCACTCCTGAACAGCCATTGATAAATGCTCACAGCATTGCGCTCAGTCTCACTCCTATCAAGGCGCATTACACTTTAACTAGATCTCTGATTCCTGTCTCCCTTTTACCTCCTTATCACCATAGACTTCGTTAGGGTTTCATTCCTTGGTGCACTGTCCTCACTCCAGCTTCTGTGCCTAATTAGATGCATGAAAACAATTTCTCTCTTTACCATTTTTGAAAGCATCATTTGATGGAGTTTCATGGCTCATTCTCAAACTTGTCCCAGCTAACCCAGTGACTTTGAGGTCTTGCACAAAAGGGATGATGCTTCTTTCCATTAAGTAAGTATTTTTGCTGTAACTCCCCCTGCTGAAGAGACCATACCTATGCTATGTTATAGGTGGCTTCTAAAATGTGATCATTTTGAACCGTGATCCTGCCAATCACAAACGGTAAGGTGCGTCAGCATGTTGACGACAACGCAGCTTCCATCTAACTTTCACAAATGTGAGATCGACTTTGTTTTCATGCTGAGCGATCTTTTTTTCCTGGTCTTGCTTTGGTGACCTTGTCGACTCTCTAATAGGGGTGCAATTTTAAGGCTGTAGAACCCTTTGTTGAGGTCATTTTTATTTAAATTGGGGAAGCGGCTGGTTTTTATCTTCGTAAATAGAGGCAGCACGTTCCTGCTCATTAGGTGAGATTGTTATTTGGGTTTAATTGCCCATAAGAAATGTGGCTGTAACATACAGAAAGTGGTTGGTTTTTAATAACTAAGGCCAGGATACAAACTAATATACTTCCCTGCTATTACAGCAGATATTGCTCGCTTAGGATATTGCCACAGCTGTCTATTTTGATAGCCGAGATTTATTGCGCCACATAAGGTATATTTATTCATATGGGCTAATATGCCCTTATTTTTAACACATGCTATAGTGCATTGTGCACTTGGTGGTCTTTTATTCTTTACACATATTGATTTGAGCATGCAGATTGTGCAGCACGTCGTTTTTCTTCCTTTACTTTTACTTTTCCTCACTATTTAATCACATCTTTGCGTCCACCACAGCATCACTCAGCACCACCACAGCATCACTCAGCACCACCACATTATCACTCAGCACCACCACAGCACCACCACAGCATCACTCAGCACCACCACATTATCACTCAGCACCACCACAGTACCACTCAGCACCACCACATTATCACTCAGCACCACCACAGCATCACTCAGCACCACCACAGCATCACTCAGCACCACCACAGCATCACTCAGCACCACCACTCAGCACCACCACAGCACCACTCACCTCCACCAAATTATCACTCAGCACCAACACAGCACCACACAGCACCACCACAGCACCACCACAGCACCACTCAGCACCACCACAGCACCACCACAGCACCACTCAGCACCACCACAGCATCACTCGGCACCACCACAGCATCACTCAGCACCACCACAGCATCACTCAGCACCACCACAGCACCACTCAGCACCACCACATTAACACTCAGCACCACCAAATTAACACTCAGCACCACCACATTATCACTCAGCACCACCACAGCATCACTCAGCACCACCACAGCATCACCCAGCACCACCACAGCATCACTCAGCACCACCACAGCATCACTCAGCACCACCACAGCACCACTCAGCACCACCACAGCACTACTCAGCACCACCACACCACCACTCAGCACCACCACAGCACCACTCACCACCACCACAGCACCACTCACCACCACCACATTATCACTCAGCACCAACACAGCACCACCACAGCACCACTCAGCACCACCACAGCATCACTCAGCACCACCACAGCACCACTCAGCACCACCACAACATCACTCAGCAATACCACAACATCACTCGGCACCACCACAGCATCACTCGGCACCACCACATCACTCGGCACCACCACAACATCACTCAGCACCACCACAACATCACTCAGCACCACCACAGCATCAGTCAGCACCACCACAGCATCACTCAGCACCACCACAGCATCACTCAGGGCCTCCACAGCATCACTCAGGGCCTCCACAGCATCACTCAGGGCCTCCACAGCATCACTCAGGGCCTCCACAGCATCACTCAGGGCCTCCACAGCATCACTCAGGGCCTCCACAGCATCACTCAGGGCCTCCACAGCATCACTCAGGGCCTCCACAGCTTCACTCAGGGCCCCCACAGCATCACTCAGGGCCTCCACAGCATCACTCAGGGCCTCCACAGCATCACTCAGGGCCTCCACAGCATCACTCGGAACCACCACTATCGGCCTCCCTCTATCTATCACCCTCCCTCTATCTATCTATCTATCTATCTATCGCACTCACTCTATCGCATCACTCAGCACCACCACAGCATCAATCTGTGCAACCAATCAACAACAACTGGTTCAAATATGTTCTCTCAATGTTTCAAGCTTTATTACAAATGTCACAAAAAGATGTTAATATTTCACTTCTGTTCTTGAATTTTTGTCACAATAAAATACATTGAACATAATCTTCACAAAAGTCATTTACAAAAGTTTAAGCTACTGGCATTATAAATTACAATAACTTTCATTTAAGTATTAATTATTTTTAAAAAAGTAAAAGCCATTGTTATTTGTAATATCAATACATCTAAGTCACGTAAATACAACACATATTGCAGTACAAATGCTATAGGTGTAACATTTGCGAAAGTTAGAACAATTGGCATTGTCAATGACAAAGCTATTAATTTAGCTATTTTCAAAACCAACACAATAATAAAAAAATTATCATTTACAATACCAATAGCTCAAACTTTCCTAATGCGAGACCTATTGCATTGCAAATGCTTGTTCCTTTTTTCCCTTGGTAGGGAACACACAGCCCTTTGAGGGTTCGTAGGCTTAGTTCCAGTCTCACAGTTAGTATGTGACAGGGTATTCTCGCATTGAACAACGCTGTCTAAAGAGCGATTGGTAAGGGTTGAATGCAGGTTAGGGGCTATAATCGGGGCAACAGGAGTGTTAAGGTCAATAAGACTGATAGAGGCGATGGGGGGCTATTTATATTACCCTCACTATTGTTTACAGAATGAGTGGGGGAAGTATTGGGGACCCGAAAAATACTAGGAATTTGGTCAGTACTAAATATATCAGCCTCTCTGGCCGTACCTCTGGTACTGCCCGTTTCTTGTGTATTATTTAAATCAAGTTGGGTAGACAAAGGTTTTTTTTTAGATGTTCTATAGAGCGACAACGCTCCGCGCGTTTCTCCGCTAGTAGGAGTCCTTTATCTATCTCCTTATTTGCCTTCTCGAAATATTTATCGAGAGGCCCAAGGAACGAGACTCCAACGCAAGGAGGTAATGAGCTAGACATATCAATGGCTGGTCGAGGTAGATAGAGTACCTCAGAACTTACTACACCAATGAAACAATACAGCAGAGAAAATAAAGCAGGGAGTGGATGTTAGAGACCGGGCCCAGCTCAGCCTCCTTCAGCCCCTGACGGCCACAGACGGTCCCGCCCTTGTCCCTGGCTTCTCCCGGTCGCTCCCGCGCAGCGGGACTTCTAGGCTATATTTATGTGGTCAGTGTGAGAGGAGAGGAGCATGCAGGGAGAGCGGCCCAGGTGCTGGCAATTGGGTCAGGCGGGTGCTCCTGGGACTTGGAGTCCTGCGCCGCAACTCGCTCGCAGCCCTGCACAAACAATCACCCACAGTCACAGCCAGAGTCAAAGGGCGTTAAAGTCCACGGCCAGGCTTCGCAGATGACAATCAAGGCCCCCCACGAAGCGGGACCCGTGAAGCGGGTTCCGCGAGCTGTAGCGTTCAATCAGCAAGAGTAATCAGCAACACTGGATCCCAGCGTGAGCACAAGGGATATTACGAAGCGTCCCAACAAACATCCAGGGGCATAGATTTTTAAATCACGATGGTGGGGAGGAGCATGCAGGGAGAGCGGCCCAGGTGCTGGCAATTGGGTCAGGCGGGCGCTCCTGGGACTTGGAGTCCTGCGCCCGCAACTCGCTCGCAGCCCTGCACAAACAATCACCCACAGTCACAGCCAGAGTCAAAGGGCGTTAAAGTCCACGGCCAGGCTTCGCAAATGACAATCAAGGCCCCCCACGAGGCGGGACCCACAAAGCGGGTTCCGGGAGCTGTAGCGTTCAATCAGGAAGAGTAATCAGCAACACTGGATCCCAGCGTGAGCACAAGGGATATTATGAAGTAGACTCAACCGGGTGGCAATTATTTTCGCCAATATTTGTGCGTCTCAGTTAAGGAGCGACAACGGTCTGTAAGAGTCACAGTGTTGCGGCGATTTTTCCGGGTTTCAACAGGGAGATTACAAGGGCTTCCCTCATCGATGCAGGGAGGCTGCCCACCTCTAGTGATTCCTCATACACCTCGTGGAGTATGGGGCCCGTGAGGTCTATGCATGTTTTGTAAAATTCCACCGGAATTCCATCAGTTCCTGCGGCCTTACCAGATTGCATGCCCATGATGGCTACTCCGACCTCGTCCAGTTCAAAAGGGGCACACAGGAACACCCTCTGTACATCACTAAGCCACCCCAGTGCTACATCCCACAAGAATGTATCAAGGTCCAGGTCATCCGCTCTTTTCGTAGTGTATAGCCGCTGGTAATGACGGGTATAGGCATTAAGAATATTGGTCGTGTCTCTATAAACCTTCCCCTCGATATCCTCAATTTCCAGGACAAAATTAGCACAGTGAGGTTTCCTGACTATTTGCGCTACATTCTGCCCGGCCGTTCCCCCTCACCATAGCTTCTGGCAACCGAGTATCTGCCCTGAAATCTCACTTCCCTCTGCGCCATATCCATATATTCCATGAGCGTCGCTCGGAACTTAGCCTGGCATCTCTGTTCGAACCCACACCCAGTTCTCGTTCCAGTATTTTGAGTTATGACCCCAGCCTTCCTATGGAATTGAGTATGTCTATTAGGACCCCTGCACACTTCAAAATGCAGTACCCACGAATCGTGACCTTAAATGCCTCCCAGATCGTTTCAGCATTAGCCACTGAGCCTTTGTTGCGCTCAAAGAACTCCTGTATTTCTTCACGCATCTCTTCTTGGAAGACCGGATCCAAAAGGTTAGAAGCAGAGAGCCGCCAGCTCCGTTGTGGTGTAGTGAAATCTCGGGAGCATAGCATGAGCAACACTGGGGCATGGTCCGAATATGTTCTAGCCAATTGTCATACTCGTAATCCCGCAGGAGTTAGCCCCCGTGATATCAACCAATAATCAAGTTGTGCCCATGACGCTGCGTGGGCAGTGTAGCGTGTGCCCACAAGTATATGAGGGTGAGTGTTTCTCCATGCATCAATTAATTGATGGGCCTCTATGGTGTCGTTTAGCACTGTACGTGCTTTGATATAATGGTGTGGTGCAAGGTGCGATCTGTCCATGCTGGGGCTAAGTGTGACATTAAAGTCACCTCCCCATATTATATGGGTAGACCCCACTTCAGAAATCTTGACCCACAGCGAAGTGAAATAATCTGGGTCATCTGTGTTCGGTCCATAGCAGCAGGCTAGTGTGATTGATTCTGTTCCCAGTCTCTCCCACATTACGCAATAGCGGCCCTGCGGATCCTCTGCAGTGCCCGCCATATGAAATGGCACCCCCTTCTTCACGAGGATTGCCATGCCTCTCGCGTAAGAGGAATATGAGGCGGAGAGCCTGTGAACCGCCTATTAACTGGCGAAATTGATAGGTCTCTGTGGTGCAAAGTGTGTTTCCTGTATCCGTGCTATGTGCACTCAGTGTCTGTCTAAATAAGCCAGTATATGCCTCTTCTTACGCAGGTCACCCAGGCCTCTAACATTCCATGTGAAAATATTAAGTGTGTCAGCATCCCCATTGGCTGCATCTCCAGGACACTTGCCGGTGTTGATTCAGCCTATAATGTATGTCGCTTATGCCACATGTACCAACATATAATACTCCAGTTATTCGCTCCTGTCTACTATGAAACAGTTTAGCTATAAAAAAAACATCTCTCTCAAGACCAACCTTTAGAATTCGACAAGTCAAACAACATTTCAACTCCACAACTTTCCCGCCCCTCCCTCCACCCCCAACCCCCTCGTCCCTCCCACCGCCCACTGAAGCAGTCCCAACTTGCCAGTATCTTCCTCCCTCCCCACCCTATCCCCAACTCAGCCAGTGGCCAACTCAGAGCCTTGAGCTCCTTACGAGTCCCGCAACAAACTTATTGGGGGGTATACCCTTTGGGGGACATTGCAAGGTGGCAACATGTTAACCCTCCTCCACTGTGAGTTCCACTGTGGACAATGTGTCCAGGACCCATGAGAGTCTGGGGTGCTCAGTGTTCTGGAATAGTTACTTATTTACCCTACCATGTTATTCTTCTTACTGCCCTGTGTCCGGGCCTTACTTTCATGAACATCTATCCACCACGGCAACATCATAAACCTGTACAATCAGTGAGAGCGAGTCTCACTGCGAATCCTCTTCCGCTCCTGTCGATTGAGAGTGCTGTGATGCAGTCCCTGCACCGCCTGTTCGATTTGTGCGTCGTAGGTGCTTGAGGAATACCTCCACTTACTGTGGCTTTGTAAAAAAGTGTTGTTTGCCCTGGTGTGTAACCCTGAGTCGTGCCGTGTATAACAACGTGTAGTCTATTTGTGCCGCCCTCAGTTTTCTTTTTACGTCCAGAAACTTCTGACGCTCATCCTGCACCATAGGCGTAAAGTCAGGATATATGGAGAATGTATTCCCTTCATATGTTAGTCTGTTTACTTCGCGCCGCTCGCAGAGCCACGTCACGATCCCTATAATTCAAGTCTCGCTATAATGGGCCGTGGAGTGGCACCCGGCAGCGGGCGCGGCTCCTGCGAAGGATGGGCACTTTCCACTATAAATTGACTCGAAAAAGCCTCGGCTCCTATCGCCGCCAGCAGCATTTTTTCTACGTACTCCTCCATTTTCCCTGTGTTGGTGGATTCCGGGATTCCAATCACATGTATATTATTGCGCCTACTGCGCGCCTCCAAATCCTCATTTTTGGCCGCTATCCCCTCAACAACTGGTCCATGCAGGCCAATTGTGTAGTGTGGCCGGCAGTCACATCTTCAGAGTCTGAAGTGCGTTGCTCTGTCTCTTTTATGCGCTCTTCATGTCCTTCCAGCTTATGTGCTATGGCGTCCATACGTGACGCCATACGGTCAACCTTGTCAACGACCATGGCGAAGCCCTGCCTGACCTCTTGTAGTATGCTGTGAATGTCCGCTGTTGGGGCCGAAGCGCCGCCCTGAGCTTCCTCACCTCCAGCTCGTTCCTGGTCATTCTGCGAAGTGCGGCCAGGCTGCTTTGCAGAATCGAAATTCAATTTCGGCTGCAGTGTATCTTGTTTTCCCATGTCTGCACCGGGGCAGCCGCACCTCCCAAGCAGATCGTATTGTTTCTTCATGTCGGCGCTAGGTAGACCCCAATCGTACTTGCTTTATCTATCTAGCAGCGCTCCAATGCAAGGCCCTGATATAGACAACTCTGCTCGGGTACCTGCTGTGCCTCTATGTGCCAAGCTTGTAGATCCTCGCCGGCCTCCCTAAGTCCATGCAGTTCACAATGTCCAGTCTTGATACCTCCGAGCCCACTCCACTTCAATCCTGTCTCACTCCAATTACTTGCAGCCTGCCCCCACTGTATAATCTCTGGAGGCAGGCACCTCACTCAACACGCACCGTGGGCACCCGACCCAGGTGGCACCGCACACCTACGCAGGGCGCACTGTACCTACACCATTACTGGCTGTTGGGCAAGCCATCAGTGAGCAGTCCCAGTTATTACTTTGGTCAGAGCAGCTGCCTTCCTCTGATCAGTCCCCAAAGATGGTGTCTTCCTGGGTTCCAGCATAAATAATGGCGCCAAGCATGGGGGTCCTTATCTCCCAAGTGCGCAATTGAATGGTAAAGGGGGGGCAACTCCACACTGCTCCAATACACCCCCTTCACTTCAGCTGCTGCCGCTTTCACTGTGTGCCTCTCGCCACCATATTTCAAGCCACATAAGTGTTGCGTGAGGGCGGGGGGGGGGGGACGGGGGGCGCCGCAGCGGTTTCAGCCGCGCTAGTATCTCAGGCCCTGCAAATTGAGCACAACTCCACTCCCTCACCCCCGCACCTCTCTGTGTCCAGCAGCCGATCCGCTCGGGGGACTCCGCACCGCCTCCGCACTCTCACCCCACTCAGCGGGCAGCCATCCTCCCTCCTGCCGCGCTGCCCGCGGCTTACAGTATGTGCGGCTGCTTCCACTCCTCTGGTCGATATTTTCCAGCCGCTTCCTCTGTGTCCCGCACACGCCGATCAAGCTCCGCTGCTCACTCCCTTCTCCTATGCGACCAGACTCGGCGCAAGAGGCTAAGTGCCTGCTCCGCTTCACTCTCCTCCCGCTGAAGCCCTGCACGGCTCCAGTGCAGCCGCGGTCTCCGGTGGCCTGCGTGTCCACGTCGGAGCACCCCGGTGCCTCCGCACCCTCACACAGTCCCAGCTTCAGTTCGCCATATCCTGGTCACGCCAGGCTCAATGCCCACCAGAATTGCGCCAAATCTGCAGGCGGCGGTAGCCGTCCAAATGATTATAGTTTTGGCATGATATAGGGTCTATAAGCAGGATAATTTTCAGGATAATTGCACCGGGTTGCAGGAGCCTCACTCCAGTGCGGCCATCACGCTAGTGCACCACCTAGCACCCCCCACCCCTCTCCCCCCCCCCCCCCACCTTCTTTCCGCCTCCGCATCCCTCGAAAGAGGAAGAGAGGCTCCACCATCTGAACCCAAAACGTGCGCTCTCCTTCTATCTAGATCGCACACGCCAGTTCCAGGTGGACGACCAGCTCTTTGTTGGTGACTTGAGCGCTAAGAAGGGACGGGTGGTGCACAAGCAGACCATCTCTCAGTGAGTCGTTTTGTGCATCAAGGTTTGCTACTCCTATGCGCCCATTCCACTCGGGCCACAGCGGCTACTACTGCCCTGGGTCGGGAAGTCCCCTTGCAGGACATCTGTCAGGCAGCTACGTTGGCCTCGCTGCACACTTTTGCTAAGCACTACTGCCTGGACAGCCAAGTCCGGAGAGATGGCTTTTTCGGCCGTTCCGTTCTCCAGGACATTCTGGTGTGATCTTGGTTCGCAGACCCACCACCGGGGTTGGTATTGCTGGGGTATCTATTCTAAGGTAAGGAATCTAACACTAACCTTTTTTCTTTCCGATGCACAAGTTACCTACCTTCGGTAAGAAACAGTAGTTAGTGTTAGATTCCTTACCGCCCCAGCCATCCTCACTGTTCTGCGAACCGATATCTAGGGTTAAGGTCATCCATTTCAGGGCCCTACTTTTATGGCACCAGTGTTGGTTTCTATCATGGCTCTGCGTTCCTGGCGCGGAAAGCTATGTACAGAACTGACGTCGGCACACGAGGCCGGCGTCTAAGTACTTCAACGTCTTTCCGGCGATCACGACTCAGATGACGCCTACCGATGAGCTACTGACAGACCATTTTGTTATCAATATTCAGAGAACTTCTAGTTTGCTAAAGTTTCTTAGAGGGCAGTGTTAACATTTAGTTGTAGTTGTTGTCGTGCCTTAGCTACACTTCACTGCGTAAACTTTGTTATTTGTCCCATGAGTTCTATCTTGCACACCACAGTTCTAATATGTATCGGCACTGATAGGCCTCTCTTTTACCAGATGTGGATGCTCCTTTTTTATTTTAGCATAGCAGCGAGCGGCATTCCACCACTGTGTGGCAATATTTCTCTTAATTAGGGAGCCCCAGACTGTAGCCCCTTAAGACGATATCCAAGATTTTTATTGAAGTGTAGGTTGCATTAGTTCCCAAACAAATCTACTTAAAACAGAGCCCAACCTAGCAAATAATATTTTATCAGTAAAAGAGGAATATTTTCAAGGAAGCGTAATATCTTTGGGAGGACATTCCATTTTAAAAGAGTTACATGGTTAATAAATAGAAATGCTGTTTAACCCTGTCCTCTGTCATCGATAGCAATCACTTGACCACCAAATCTAAATTCACCCATCCCTCACCACCACTCCCACGTACTTGATGGTATCTGGATACTACCTACACCTGCCTTTCCTTCATGAACCTTCCTTAACTAAGTAAACCCTTAGTATGACTGCCATATTCCTACTCACCACTACCTAATATTTTTTTTTTTTGAAGTTCAACAAAATCTTTATTGTCGTGACTTAGGCATAGTTGACACAGCCTTTGGCCTACAACCATGGGGCCGGCCGCGAACTGTAGAATCTCAGCATCAGTAAGCAACACAGCCTTTCAGCTGGCAACCCGGGGGTCCAGCGGCGTATCTTTAGCAACATAACAGTGATATATCTTATTTGTGCGGAGCCAGCTGACTGCTACTGCACATGCAACTTCATTTTTGGGGGTGGTTAGCCCCTTTTTGTAGAACATTCAGAACAATAAACCTGGGAACCCCTGGGCAATTCTACACTCTGACATCCTTCGTGTGTAGCACGGTGTATGTGCGTTAAATACAGGCCTAAGTCATTGAGCAGCGTAGATAACATACCAGACCCGTTGCTTCAAGGGCTAGTCACATAAAGTAATGCCGATCTATACCTCCACTTTATCCCCCTCAATGGTCAATAGGTAGTCTGTCAAATAACACCAATAGTTCTTTGAACGCCAGCTTCTGGGCAATTCCTCTTCGTATGTGAGCAGCATGTCTCTACAATAAGTCAGATCTGTTAGCCATGCTTTAGAATCTGGGACCTTTTTCCCTTCCCAACACCTGGATACTTGTCTTTTAGCGATTAACAGCGCCACAGCACAAAACGTACGTTTCCCCGCTTTTACATTAGGCAACAGACCCAGTAGACAATTTTTTATAGTACACTCCACCTCGATCCCCACCATTTCGCTCAGAGTGGTTGTGATGGTACCCCAAAACGCATTTATCTTTTGACAGTACCAAGCTAAATGGACAAAATCCGCCCCATCATATCCACAACGTCTACACCTGGCATCCTCCCGTAACCCATATTTATGCAACCTATGTGGTGTATGGTATGTTTGATGTAGGTATTTAAGGTGTGTAATGCGCAGGTTGCCATTTGAAGTGAGCAGTTTGAGGAGCGTGCAGGCAATAGACCATTCACGCTCTGTAAGCGCTTCCGGTAGCGAGTCATTCCATCTTTACAGGGCTTTGTCAGTGTTATGTTGGAGCTCACTTTGTGCCACCCTGTATAGTCTAGAGACCAGATGGGATGTGTTCGATGAGGTAATTATAAATTGTAATGATTGTAAAGTGGGCGGTTCTTCTGGGTAGTTTGGATACAATTCCTGAATCGCCCTCTGCAATCTAAAGTGTGTGAATCTGAAAAGTAGGGTCGGGTTACTTACATAGGTCAGATCGTCGGCTGTGCGAAAAGCCCCCTCGTGATATAAATCCCCAAATGTGTCTATTCCTATATTTTTCAGTATGTCCATTCCAACTTTCTCGTTAGTCACTGATATGCTCGGGTGGAAATGCAGTGGGAGTGCCGGGGCATATAGCGGTAGCTTGTGTGCCATCCTCCCTAGTGTTCTCCATGCGCGAGCCGTGGTGTCAACCGTATTAATATCTTTTGAGTGTAGCGGCGGTCGCTTATGCGATACTATCGCGTTCAATGGAACCAGTGCTGCATCGCCCTCTTCTACCGCTGTATGCGTGAGATACGGGGTGGGATGATACCAGTGTGCCGCGTATTGGGCCTGTGCACATAGATAATAGAGCCGAAAGTCTGGCACACAAAACCCACCTTTTTCATAGGGCAGCATTAATGTGTGCAGGTCTATGCGTGCCTGCTTACCTGCCCATATAAGCGTAAGCACCAGGGATGTTATGTTCGTGAAGACTGCTTTGGGCGGTGTGATTGGTATAATATTGAATAAATACAAAAACTTCGGAAGGACATTCATCTTGACTATTGCAATTCTGTCCGCCAAGGATAGCGGTAGCTGTATCCATCTAGCTACTTTACCCTCCAATTCTGTAAGCACCCTCCCATAGTTTGTCCTGATCACTTCTTCGGGGTCCCGGCTGTACCATTTTCCCAGGTGGTGCGTGGGTTCAGTCTACCAGTCCAGTGGAAAGTCAGGGGAATGCGGTGTGGTGGAATCAGTGAGTGGAATGATTAGTGATTTCTCCCAGTTAACCTTACCCCAGAATGGCGTCCGAATTTCACATACTCATGCAATAATGGGCTAAGATTCTGTTCAGGGTCCCTCACATAGAGAAGCATGTCGTCTGCATACAACGAAATATGCAGGGGCCTCCGGGGAAATGCAGAGCTGAGTGGTTATGTGTCTGCCTAATTGTGCACGCGAATGATTCCAGGGCTAATGCAAATATTAAAGGCGACAGTGGACAACCCTGTCTAGTCCCTCTAGCAATATTGAAAGGTGCCGATATGTATCCATTTACCCTTACTCTCGCTACCGGCCTCGTGTATAGTAGAGACACCCAGGATATATACCGAGCCGGAAATCCCATTCTCTGCAATATCGTGTGTATGTAGGACCATTCGATGGAGTCGAATGCTTTGGCTGCGTCAAGCATGACGGCTGCCGCCTTTGTCTGGGGGTTGAGATAGTGAGATAGTGCAAATAGAGTTCTCGTATTGTGGTACGTGGCATGCGTTGGGATAAACCCTGCCTGATCTGGAAGTATCAGGTTCATCATTAGGGGCTGCAAGCGTTCAGCTAAGAGTTTCGCTAACATTTTAGAGTCTACATTTAAAAGGGATAGAGGACGATACGATTCGCAGAGTTCTGGTTGCTTACCAGGCTTTAGGAGAGTAATGATCACCGCCTCACGTAGCGACGGCGGTAGTACCTTATGGTCAAAGGCCGCGCCATACATCTTGACCATGTGAGGGGCGAGGATGCCAACGAATGCTTTATAGAATTCACATGTATAGCCATCAGGCCCCGGCGCTTTCCCGTTTGGCAATACATGTATAATGGGGGTCCTCTACTGTAATCGGTTGTGCCAGGTATTCACGCTGGTTGTCGGACAACCACGCTATTGCTATATCATGTAGGTAGTCACGCGCTTCCTGTGGTGGAGCAGGTTGACGGGAAGTGTACAGGTCTGAATAGTTACGCACAAAGCTATCAAGTATTCCCGCAGGTTGTGTATATAAGGTGCCGTCCCTGTCTCGCACTTGTGTGATTAACTGCGAGTCCCTCCCCTTACATATTTTCCTCGCCAGCATCCTGCCAGGTCTTCCGCCCTCTCCAAACCGTCTGGCTAGTGGCCGTTTGTTCACATATTTCAGTTCGTCCTCCGCATATTTTTGATGTTCTATGAGGATGAGCTTAATTTTCCCCAGTAGTTCTACATTGCCAGTGTGTGCGTACTCCCTCTCTAGAATTGACACCTCACGTTCAAGCCTGGTTATCTGCGCTTATATGTCTTTAAGTATCCCAGCTGTCGTGCTAATACAAGTGCCCCTAAGCGTCTCCTTGAAAGCCTCCCATAGGATGCATGGGTCATCAACGGAGTCCTCATTTAACTGGAAGTACTCCTTTATTGCTTTCGTCATGGTAGACACGTATAAGGGGTCCAATAGTGCCTGTGCATGGAAGCGCCAACTGAATGGAGGGGGTGTGTAGTGCGGTATCTGTAGTGTAAGTTCTACTGGGTTGTGGTCGGACAGCGTTCGTGGGAGCGTCATTATCCGTGTAGCCCATAGCATCGCGCTATCTGTCCCCAGCCAATAATCTATCCTCGACTAGCTGCCGTGTGACATGTTCACATGTGTCGCACCCGGTGTTGATGGATTTTGGACCCTCCAAATATCCTTGAGTGCAAGTTCAACCAGTATGTCTCCCAGCTTGTCCCTGGCTTTCTTGTGTGGCTCCAAGGAAGCAGTGGAACGATCTACAGAGTCTCGTAATGCTACATTAAAATCCCCACCCCAGAGTATCGTCGTATCAGTAAATTCCAGCAAGTGATTCCACAATTCCTGATAAAATTCTGGAGCATCTACATTCGGACCATATACATTTACTATCGTCACATTTTGCCCCCGTAGCACTCCCGACACAATTACATATCTTCCATTTGTATCGACAATTGTACGTGCTATTCTATAATTAGTGCCCTTTTTGACCAGTGTCATAACCCCTCTGGAATAGGATGAGTATGCCGCCGAATGGTTCGACTCCGCCCAGCGTGTACCAATAGGTCTATGCACTTTGGGGTCCATGTGGGTCTCTTGAAGCAATGCAATATCTATGTGGTGCCTATCAAGACATGCAAATACCTGTCTGACCTTTTTGGGATTGGTGAGGCCTCTCACATTCCACGTTAGTAATTTCAGGCTATTTCTACTCATGTTTACAATGGGACACTTTGTTTGTACCACATGTAACCTACCCTCCCCTCAAGTTTCAGCTCAACATTACACAATATCATGATGTTGGATATCGACCTGTTAACAATGACCGCACGTCGGCGTGCAGCAGTGCATCTCGATCGCCCAGGCAGTTCAAAAAACAACAAACCCCAACTTCCCAAGTACCCACCCACTTCAGCAACCCAATTCTGCTGAAGCCATTGTACCCTCAGAGCTGTGATTGTCAACATAACTCGTCGGGGACTGCCCTAGCGGAGGTCCGCCGAGGACGCATTGCTCCATCCTAGTGAAAGGATGTGGGCGAATCCGTGTTCTGTAAATAGATCGCCTGGGCCCTGAAGCAACACCAGTCTAATTGTGCATCACTGGAGCAACAGGCGCTCGGAAAAGTCTTACAGCATGCGTCATAAAGTATGTAGTCTTACCCTCATGTTCATAGAAGTGGGATATTACAGCATATCAATAGAGTCCATACTCTAACAGCTTGTCATGTTCCACTGCCATGCGTACCATACTGAATTTTCCCACAAGTGTCTAAGCCGCGCCTTCCCACTACATGATGCCCACATCTAACATTGTCTCACTATACATGTCACCCTGTATAGATAGGAGTCACATGTTGGGTGCCGTAGTTCATGTGGAGACCGGCCTTTTCCTCCTACAACCTTAGGTTTGTCAGTTGGGCAAGTGCAGCGCAGCGTTCATCAGAAAGTCTTAGCTTTCAATCTGACTCAGTGTGTCTGTCTCTGCGATTGGACCGTTTACCTTTTGCAACTGTTGTTTTGATGAAATCCATTACAGCTTTCGGGGTCGATAAGAAAATTGCTTTATCCTCCCACGTGACCCGCAGGCGAGCGGGGTACAACATGGCATACGGGATCTGCAAATCTCGAAGTTTGATTTTAACCTCGCTGAACTCTTTGCGTGCCTGCTGTACTGCGACCGTGAAGTCTGGGAAGAATTCAAGTTTATTTCCCTGATGGTGGATCTCATCTTTTTCCCTCGCCAGCCTGAGCACGGTGTCCCTGTCGCGGTAATTCAGGACTCTTGCCACAATCGGTCTAGGTGTGGCTCCCGGTTTTGGCTTTGGCGCCAAGGATCGATGCGCTCTTTCAATAATGAAGATCGATGATAGATTTTCAGGGCCAAACAGGTCTTTGCATAGTTGTTCCACATAGGTCTCCATTTGGCCAGTGTTGGTTGATTCTGGTAGACCCGATATACGTATGTTGTTACGTCTCGACCTGGCTTCCAACTCCTCAGCCTTGGCTTTGATCACATCAAGGACTTTCTCCATTCCTGTACATTTGGCCGCCGTGGTTCGCGATTCGTCCTCCACCGTTGAGATCCTGTTTTCCGCCGTATCCAAGCGTTCGCCCTGTTTGTCGAGTTTGACCGCCATGCTGTCCACTCGGCCTGTCAAATGATCAAGTTTGCTATTTATGTCCTGCAGGTTTGCTTGTATGGATTTTAATATGCTTTCCATGACACTACCCTCTTGGGAGTCAGTTTCCGGGTCTTCCTCCGCAGCACCAGTCTGGTTCTTGGGCGTCTTCCGCGCCTCAAATGTTAGTTTGGGTTGTTGTTTATCTGGTTTGCCCATTTTGTGCTATAGGGGGGTGCTGATCCGGTATCTCCTTGGGTCGAATGCCGCTTTGAAGTGTTGTGCAGCGCCCGGGTCCGAAAGGAGGGAACGCGGCACCTATCCCCTATGGACGGCACTTGTTGTATAGACCAGACCCCACAACCGGAATGCGTTTCGTGGCTGATTAGCAGTGATGTCTTAGCATTGCACCAGGTTGTCGCCGAATGCCACTCGAGAATCAAGAGCAGGGCCCGGCACCGGCAGACGAGGCGCACCACCCCACGGCCTCCACGCGCTGTGTCGGGAATGCATGCCCCTGGTTACACATTTACGGAAAGGGCACTTGGTTCCAGCAGTAGTCACCCCTCCGCTCTCCTGATGAGGTAGTGTTGGTGTTAGCCGTCCGCAAGGGGGCCTAGCGCTGGGCGCCGGACACTCGGAGATCCGCACTCCCCTCACGAGGTCCAACACCGCATGCAGATAGAAATATGGCACTATTATTCCCTCGTGGCACGTAGGGCCGAAAGGCAGCAAGCACCGCGCCCTCCGGCGCGCAGGATAGCTCCGTTGCGCTCAGTTTCGTTCGAGGCGCGTTCCGATCTTACTTGTGCCCGGGCGCCGCCATTTTGCTTCGCGCCGAATCCTTGCAGTTAGTAACGGTCCAAAGGGTACAGGGGTGGGACCGCCGCTGCTAATGGCACTGCAATACCATTCCGTTTTGGAAATTCGAGTTAGTTCTGTGCCCCCCCTTCGCTAATTGTCCTTTTACATGCACAGTGTGGACCACGTTATCAGTTTAAGCGCCTTCACACACAGTCATGACCGGAGGTGTACCGCCACGCTACTATAGCCCCATACCTCCATTGTCGCCGTTCTCTATCCGTGGTGCATTGCAGGTCTTGTCGGTTATTCGTTACGGGCGGCACCCGCACGGGGCGAGCGCCACGGCCTCCGGTCCACCCTCCAGTGTGTACAGTCACTCTTGGTGGTGCCGGCGCACTCAGTCTCCGAGAGTTGCCAGTCGATCGCCGTCCGCCATGATGGATCGCCGTGCTCGCCGGAATTCTCGGCTTGTGTGGCGACTCTAGCGTGGCAAGGCTCTTCTCCAGATGTTCCTCGCTTGCCCGACTTGTTCCCACGCTGGATGGTGTGCCTGTTGACCCACGGTGATCCAATTTAACGCATATTACTGGCGATTCTGGGATTCGCCCGGCGGAGCTGCACAGCTAGGCAGCCATTCTAGCTGTGCACCCCCTAGCGCCTCACCACTACCTAATATTTAATCTAATCTGGAAATCTCTTAAAAGCCTTTAAATTGCCAGGACATTTTATTGTGGCAAAGAGCAAGGAAATATTTCTGACCGAGATCAATGTATATAACAATAAGGCAAAGCAGAGCATTGTTGAATACTCTGAATCACGTGTGCTGTTAAGGTGTTAAATATACTGTACGGATTCATCACTCATTATATAATAAGCTCATAACTGTGTGCCCACAGCCTTTTTCAATTGTTGTATGCTCTTCTTTAAATGTCCAACTCTGTTAATACAAACCTAAGGCTCTTGGGCTAACAGGAATAAAAATGGTAAAAGGGAACATCTCTTGCACATTCTTCTGTGAAATGCAATCATTTTGGAACAAAGAACAATTAAAATAAATCCTAGCCATGGTGTGTGATTCTAGCAGTTTAACCAATAAAGAAAAATAAGTCCACTCTCGATTTCTAATTATTAGTAGGTCAGCAGCCGCTTTAGTTAATATCTTGCAAACCATACTATCTCATGACTTTGAATGGTACTGGTACAGAAAGTCTGATTTGACTGGCTTGAGCATCCCCCTAGTGGAAGGCAGGAGCTTTGAGACATACTGCATAAATGCAACCATAAAGGCCGTCAAGATCATTTGCTTGGCTAACAGCAAAGCCTTTTATAATATTATTTGCCTCCATCTCGACCAAGAGTTTCTGCCTGAGGTTCCTGATCCACATATTTCCTAAAACAGTGCCAAGGTTGTTGAAAGGTTTAAGTGTGATGATGAAGACTCTGTGTGATTAATAGACGGATAACATTTGTGTAATTATGGTATTTTTATGAAACAGTTTCTTATTTATTTTTTTGTCATTCCCTACAGATCATCCTTGTGGTGTAATAAATAAACAAGAAAATCAAGCTATTTATGTAAGTTTTAGGTGTAATAAGTGCACTTTTTCTTTCTTTGTTTACATTGGTGCAAGTCTAGTGTATTTTACATGCCAGTAAGAACTGCTTGAGTTAATTGACATGTTACCAGGCCTCCTATTGTAATGTATTCCCAAGCTGTTCTGCACTTTTTTTGTATGGTTATTTCTGATGAATTCATCTCTGTAAGGCAACAAGCTTTTTGCATGTTCACCCCCACTTTTGGCCTCAATTTTGACTGCTAGGTATTGGTGTAATGGCTCTGAAACCCTGATCCCTGCTGATTAGGACCCTTAAAAGTAATTGTTTAATTGACTACCCCCAATTGAAATACTCTTAATTTACTTGTATATCCCTACTATATGGTAGCAGGAATACCTAGGGTGTGTAAGTAAGTGTCTCCTAGGGATTGCAGCACTTATTGTGCCACCCTGAGTTTGGCAAAGGAAAAGCAAGGCTTCCAGCTTGCCATTGCAGACTAGAAGAACCGTTTAAAAACTGCTAACTTGACTTTGTCATTTAAAACAATGGCAAAACCCAAACCCCCCTTTTTAATGTGTATAAGTCACCCCTACATCAGACCCATTGAATCCTAAGGCAGGGTGTAGCATGTTCGTACAGTACAAACTTGAAATTATCGTTTTTACTGTGATAGAGGCTGGTAGCCCCATTGGGAAGTAAGTACAGATTAAAAGCTGACAACTCAGCAGTGCTAACTTATGAATAGATCTACTAAAGTCGGTACTTCAAGGTATCAAACTGCTCATTTCATTAAGCCACACATGATGCCCAAGTTGAATGTGATGTAACGTTTTGCTGCGTTCAGCTTTTGGAAATACTGTTGTCCAAGTTTCCCACTGGGCATTTGCAGATGCTGACCATGAGACCGTTTTCTGTCCGGTTGGAGAGGTACCAATAGAGTCCTACTGCTGGAGGAGGTGTTACCACCTGTGCTGTTAGCCCAAAAGGTGAGCTTCAAAGGGGAAGCCGTCTTTGAAGGACAAAATGTGAACATCCACAGGAGGGACTACTCGTTTGTTTGGGTAGACAGGTTAGCGTCGGGGACAGATAGAGTGAAACACTGGCCACAGTCGCAGAGGGCTTGAGGGGAAGGGTGTGGGGGGGGTTGGGGGTCTGCTGTCTCCGTGCTGGATTTGACAAATTCTTTGACCACGGTGAAGAGGTCTTTGCTGTTGTGTGCGTTGCCGTTGATGCGTTCCTGTATAGCTGTTTTCTTTGTTGTTCTGATGAGGTGGTGGTGTGCGGTGACAGCGGTTTTGACGGCTGAGTAATCTGCCAGGATCCTGCTGCTCCTCTATTTATTTATCGAGCCGTCTGCAGGTGCGCCTGGATTCTTTTGTCATCACCTTTATGCCCTAGAGTTCTCAATAATGCACACACTCTGAGATTTATATCACGTAGAGTAGAGCACAGGATTCCTGTATGCCTTACCGCTGCTACCTCTCTCCCTGAGTTCTGAAGATCAGGAACGACCAGGCCCAAGTCAACATAGCAGCACCACATTGGGCCGGGAGAGTGTGGTACCTAGAACTTCTTGGCCTGATCATCTGCCCTCCCACAGGTTTCCTCTGAGGGAGGATCTACTGTGGCAGGGTTTTGCAACCAAGCCTGCACATTCTGCACCTCACCTCCATGCATGGGGACAGCATTGGCTGTTGAGTTGTCTTGACTCCCTCATGAGGTCGTTGATGTCATCCAAGCACCTTTCTACAAAATCTGTATATGCAGGGAGCTGGGGCAAGTTTTTTGCATGGTGCAGTTCTTGGCAGCTAGATGCATTACAGGCAAAACTGTTGAATATTTTGTTGTTTGCTTTGTTTTTGACCCAGTAAGGCCTTGTTCTGGGCACAGTTAGAGCTTACTTATCAGCACTTTCGGCCTCATGTTTGCAGGACCAACCGCTCTGGTCCTAATCACTGGTTGTGGTGTGTTTCTGAAAGGTTTGGAACATATGTTTGTTTCCACACACTCCCTTTGAGCCACAGTGAGGCTTCAATCTAGTCTTCACCTTTGTGATGTGTACCCCTTTCGTACCCCTGCACAGTGATCCATTGCGCCTGCTTATTTTAAAAACAGTCTTCCTATGTGCAATCACATCCTTATGTGGACTTTAGGACCTATCGATCCAGTGTCTTTATTTTGCCTTTATTCTAGACACACTGATGCTAAGTAATAATAATAATAATAATAATAATAATAATCTTTATTCGGTTTTTAGCAATGCAAAACCATAAAAGTTATCACAACATAGAAAATTCATGAGTATTTGTATAAAAACAGTTATTAGACACATTTTTTTAAAACATATGACCAGGTTCGGTGCAAATTAAGTAAATGATAAGACAATAGTAACCCTCTGAGTTTCTTTTTCTGTTTCAAAGGTTATTCCTATGTCTCATAATACACTTTAGGAAGTGGAGTACGTGGTAACAGATACATTCAGAATCCAGCATCTGTAGTGCTAACATGGCCGGGCGACACGGTCTATAACCCCAACTTTTTAATAAAGGGATTAACCAGATTTTTCTATGAGTGTGAAAAAATTTGCAAAACATGATTGTATGAATGGTGGACTGTTGGGATAAATCATCACATGGACAAGGGGCCAAGTTTGATTTCCAATTATTTTTTTCAGGAAAAGTCACTAGTCTATAAAAAAGATTCAGTCTGAACCTTGTTAGGAGGATCTTATCGTATGTTGTAAATTCTAAAGTCAGATAAAGCTGGATTTTCGGGGAGTACTGTATCATATTCGCATGGGTCACAGATTTTTTGGTCGACAGCAAGGTCAGTCTCAAAGACTCTAGATGGCTCAGCGCAGTTTGTTTCAGTTCTTTCTTAGATATTTCTGGGGTGAAGTAATACTTTTGTAATCCCAGATCGGAAAAGAAATGTCTGATGTAGGAGAGCCATGCTATTTTATGTACATGATCCAATTCCATGGAGTCCTGTAAGATGTTTTTGGTCAGCAGGTTTTTGTCCGACAACCAAACGCGCCTCCAGAGTAATAGGGGCTGGATCTTAATTAAGTCTTCAATATATGGGATTCCCAATTCCATATGCGAGGCATAGATGGAAGAGCCTTTTGGCGTGGACAAGAGGAATCTCATGAAAATGTTTTCTTCTTTTTGCAATGAACCAGTAGCTGTGTGTCCCCAAATCCCTGCCCCGTAAAGGGCGATGGCTTGGCATTTTGCAGCATAAATCTGTAGCAGTTCGACTGGTGGTCTTTTTCCGAGTCTTTTTGAGAAGTTCATCAGTGCTAGAATAGCTCGTTTGAAAAGATGTCTCCTGGCCTCAACAGCAGCCTTCCAATTTAGGCTGTCATCGATCATGATGCCCAAGTAAGGGTACTGTGAGGTCTTTTCGATTTTTTTGATCTTTTAAATAGATAGTCTTTGTAGCTTTTCGATGTCCACCCGCTACCATGACAAATGTTTTTTTTACGTTGATATGTAAATCCAGGGCACCCATAAAATCAGCATACTTGGATAAAGATTTCTGAAGCTCGACAGGAGTGCGTGCTAAAATAACTGCGTCATCCGCATAGAGCAGTGCGGGGATCAGGCGGTGTTTCAGTCTGGGCAGGTCCTGCCCCCCCTCAACATGGTCTCCTCCAGACCGTTGGTATACAGGGAGAAGAGGAAGGGGGCTAGGACCCATCCTTGCCTTACTCCTCTCTCTACCCTAAACGGTGCGGTTAGTTCTCCTTTTGTTCCATATCTCACTCTTGCAGAAGCTTCACCGTATAGCTCCCTTAGAAAAGCCAGGAGGGGAGGATCAACCCCTAGTGTACCCAGCAGAGACCAGAGCTTCGCGTGCGACACGCAGTCAAACGGGGAGGACAAATCCACGTACACCATGTAAATTGTCTCTGGCTTTGCATGAATGTATTTTGAAACTAGCATACTTAAATTAAGGGCCTGTTCCACTGTTCCAAAGCCTTCCCTAAATCCAAACTGGAGATCCGAAAGGATATTTTTATCTTTTGCCCATTGCTGAAGTTTTTCCAGTACAACTCTTCCGACTACTTTGCCCAGGGAGTCAAGCAGCGAAATGGGTCGGTAACATTTCGTATCCTGGCGGTCCCCCTTTTTAAAGATAGGGACCATGATGGAACATGACCATGACTCCAACAGTCCGAGTTTCGCTGCTGCTGAGCAGACTCTTGTGAGTGTTGGTATCCAAAGATCAGGAAGATGTTTAAATAAGTCCACTGGGACCCCATCTGGGCCGGGTGCTTTGCCGCTCTTGCTCATCAATAGTGACAGTTCGACGTCTTGTAAATCAAAGTCTATCAATATTGGGAATACTACCGGGGGAAGATTAAGATGACGTTCTTCTATTAACGATGTTAGTTCAAAGATTTTTGAGAAATGATTCACCCAGGTTTCCTCATCGATAGCAACGTCGATCTGGGGAATGTTAGAGTCCGATAGCAAGGGAGACTTAACTATTCGCCAGAAAGACTGACTATCTTTCATGAGTGCGCTTTTATGCAGAGCGTTCCACAAAGACAGTTTCAACTCTTTTTTCCTTATCTTTCTGGCGTTATTATACTCTCGCCGGAGATGTTGGATCTCTAGATGGTCTCTGTTTGATTTTCCAAGTGCCTTTCTTAAGTTGGTGTGCGCCTTAGTACAATCGTGATTAAACCAACCTGTGGTACTTGATTTATTTTGTTTGGGTATTCTGGTCAGCAGTGTTTTTACTTGTTCTAGTATCATCTTAAAATTTTCCAGGATTAGCTTGGCATCTGCTTGAGGATCCAGGCATATCATTATGCTGTTATAAGCAGTCTTTATTAACGTGTTAGTGAGCTTATTAGGGTCCACTTTTTCCCATTTTATAGTGTATCCGTTTTTTTTGCCAAGTTCAAGCCTATTTTGTGACAAGGTATTTGCAATTGTTGCCATAAAAGATTTTGGTTGGTTCAACTGTAAATTCAGCCTTAGAGCAGAGTGGTCGCTTAGGATGTTTTCCAAAATTTTAAAATTCCTACTTAGATCCTTTAGACCTTCTGTGATAATTATATAGTCGACTGTGGTCTCGTGCCCCCTTCCTCGATAGGTAGGTTCTAGTTGATTCTCTGATGGTAGAATTGGGTTTATTATTAGTAGCTCCAGGTCTGAGAGGATCTTGTTCATAGCCAACCCCGTTCGTGAATGGTGGAAGTGCACGAGGGGATTCTCGTATTCGTCCACCACTCCAGAGGTATGATTATTCGTCAAAGGGCAGGGATGTAAATTAAAGTCCCCACCCCATATTATATAGACATTACCCTTTCTCTCATAGAGGTGTCTTTGTTGGGTGATTTTTTCCTGAATTATAGAGAGGATGTTTAAGAAAATGTCATCCTCTAAATTATTGTATAAACTAATTAGTATGATAATATGTTTTTTCCCTATTATCAGTGTAAACAATTGAAAGTTTGGGAAAAGATCTGTCTCTAATACCTTCAAATCAGTTATTGTGTTGGCTATATAAGTTACCAGTCCTCCTCTGGGTCTACCTGAACGGCTTGAAAGGGCAGGGGAGGAATATGTCTTATATCCCACAAGATGTAGGGGCATCGTGGCCCATGTCTCCTGTAGGCATATAATTTTACCCTCCTCCAAGAGTCGAGCAGCAGAACCATCCTCTATTTTTGGTCGGAGGCCTGCAATGTTCCAGAAAAATACCGAGAGCTGTGAGATTTCCTTCTCTGGCTCTGCCGTATTAGATTCTGATGGATCTGGGGGAGCTTCGAATAAGACCGGGCTGGCCTGTAAGGGCTTCGGAGTTTCAACTCGTGGTCAGTCGACCATTTCCAGGCTGCTAAACCGATTCATGGTCGGTATGCCTGGCCAATTTTGCCAATGTGGGGTATCTCTATAGATAGGTCTGTATGATCGGTAGGGCGGTCTGTCCCACTGTTCCCAGTTTCTGCCTCTGTTCTGTGGTCCCACAGTCTGCCACGGGCCCTCTTGCTGTTGATAATTCTGGTTTACTGACCACCAAGAATTGTCAGGATCACTATGTCGCTGAAATATTTTAGGACCAGCGAAGTCTAGTTCCCATGGTTGTGGGACTGCTTTTCGCCAGATATTATCAGATTCTTTTGAATAGTTATTATAATATCTTTTTGGGTAAAAGAAGGAAAGGGATCTTGTAGCGATCCCTCCAGTTGTGTTATTATAGTCCCAGGAACAGATATACTCTACTATACTAGGGTCCTCGAAGGTGATCACTATACAATCTCCCTGAATAGTTTTTTTCCTATGTCCCACCCAAGGGGTCCTACAAACTGATGTTATCCTGCTTTTCCAGGTTGGCGGAACAGGTCGATTTGTGTTCAACCAATACTGTACTTTGTTTTTCAACGACCAGTTGGGTTCCGTTCCCTCTCCCGTTAGTTCAGGAACCCCCGTCATTAATACAACATATGGACATGCCTCAGGTGGCATGTTTAGTGGGATGCTATTATCAGTGGTCCCTCTCATACCTCCTTTGTTATTTGGGAGATTTATTTTTTTAATGGCAGGAGTTTTAGGGGCCGGGGTGATTGTGGTTGGCGTGTTTGCTTTAGGTGTATTTGGTGCGATATTGCGCTGTGGGGGAATTGTAAGGACCTTAGGCGTGGGTTTCTGTGCAGCGGTAGCCTTTGATGCTGTAGGGGCCTTTACTGTGGGTTGCTGTTTGGGCGACGGGCGGGCTAGAGTTGTAACTTTCTTTTGTGGAAGCAATGTAGCCGAGGTGCTTATGCCCGTTTTTGGCGGTCCCTGTATAGGTATTGCCTTAGAACAGCTAACAAGTTTTGTCAGTTGAGACTCCATGTTAAGCAGTCTGGTTTGTATTGGGCGAATAAAGGAATCTAGAAGGGAAGCTATCTCCTTTATTAGTCTTGATGCTTCTCTTTCCTTACCCGTGGTTGTTGGGGGGGGGGGGGGGGGGGAGAGAATCTATGGTGGTGGCATCTTGGATATTCTGTGGTGGATTATGGATCATTATCAAATTATTGGCTGGGTCAGCAATTTGATGACATAAACCTGCCGGGTTTGTGGAGTCGATCAGGTCTATATGATCGACCACTTTGTTAACTACCGTATTATCCACCTTTTCCCTATCCTTCTTTTTCCTTATGGCTCCCTCCCTCCTCCCTCTAGCTTGCCTTACTTCTTCCGGGGTGTGGTCAGGGAAAATTTCAGGTGTTTTTTCTAACTCGTTTTCTGAAAATGTAACAGAGAGTTGAGAAGCAGAGAGGTCTACATTATTTGGGAGACTAAGTCTGTTTGTGCCCGCTGTAAGTTGGGTTGGGGCTGACTGTATTTCTGGGGTTCTTGCGGTTGCTAGTAGTTCCATTGAGGATCGCCTTGCAATTGCTAGTTCAGTTGATACTCTACCCTCAATCAGACTGATACTTTGATCAATGAATGTGTTTGCTTTAGAAATAAAGTCATCCATTGGTCCTAGCAGTTTTTCTCCTACCCCGGTTTTTTTGAGTTTTTTTAACTTACTTCCCCTTGTATTAAATTTCAGTAGATGGAATATGCTATGTCTTTAGTTAGTAGTGATGAGTCGTTGCTGGGTTCAGAGAGGTGGTAAGTGCCTGTAAAAGGAGTCCGAAGATGTAATGCTTAGAGGAGGGGCCCGGACCGGACTCTCGCGTTCTCGAACGGCCTCAAACGGCCCGCTCTTTGCCTGGTCTTCGCCCCGTGCTCCGCCCCGTGCGTGTCCCGCGTCGCGGGTGAAATGATGTTAATTATGTACTTGTCGGGGGTGGACGTGTCCGTGGGCGTGGCCGCCGGGGGAAGAGGAACCCGGCTTGCTGTTGGTATTTGCCCAAGCCTCTACCCTGGGGTCTCTAGCTGGGAGCGCTAGGCTAGCCCTGCCGATTGCAGGGCTCACTCACACCAGCGAGTCCTCGTCAAGGGGAGGCGACAGCCTGAAGAGCAGATGTCTGTGTTGCGCGGACCTTTACTCCGTCCTGGACACAGCAAGCAGCAGAGTTCGGCAAAGGAAAGTGAGTGGCACCCGCAAAGCGGGTGTCACGAAAGGTTTTGTAGTCGGTCGGCGGTGGGCGTGTCCGTGGGCGTGGCCGCCGGGGGAAGAGGAACCAGCTGAGCAACGTGGTGATTGCTGGTCCTCGCAGTCCCCCGGCTTGTTGTTGGTATTTGCCCAAGCCTCTACCCTGGGGTCTCTAGCTGGGAGCGCTAGGCTAGCCCTGCCGATTGCAGGGCTCGCTCACACCAGCGAGTCCTCGTCAAGGGGAGGCGACAGCCTGAAGAGCAGATGTCTGTGTTGCGCGGACCTTCACTCCGTCCTGGACACAGCAAGCAGCAGAGTTCGGCAAAGGAAAGTGAGTGTCACCCGCAAAGCGGGTGTCACGAAAGGTTTTGTAGTCGGTCGGCGTGTCCGTGGGCGTGGCCGCCGGGGGAAGAGGAACCAGCTGAGCAACGTGGAGATTGCTGGTCCTCGCAGTCCCCCGGCTTGCTGTTGGTATTTGCCCAAGCCTCTACCCTGGGGTCTTTGCAGGGCTCGCTCACACCAGCGAGTCCTCGTCAAGGGGAGGCGACAGCCTGAAGAGCAGATGTCTGTGTTGCGCGGACCTTCACTCCGTCCTGGACACAACAAGCAGCAGAGTTCGGCAAAGGAAAGTGAGTGGCACCCCTGATGCTAAGTAGTCGAGCTGTGTTCCTACTGTAGGTGGTGACGCCCTTCCACGTTGAATAAGGCATCATTCTTCTGACCAATGCACGGCCTTATCCCTCAAAAGAAGAGAGCTCTCAACTTGAGCATACCAAGGATCAGTGGACAATCACATCTTTGTGGGGTTTTCTGGGATATAGAACAGCAACGCGGTGCAGATACAAACTATGTCTTAATAGATAGTCCTCTAAATCATGATCTGTTATGCATTGACCAAAAAGTAGCCTTCAAAAGGTCTATGGATGCGCTCCACCAGGACCAAGGCTGCTACCACTGTGTTGGCACGGAAAGTGCCATTCCTGGATATCTGTCAGGTAGCTGTGGGACATCGGTGCACACATCTACAAAGCAATATTGATTTGACAGATCTCTTGAGGATGGTATTTTGCCCACTCACTCAGACAGGACTTTGTAGTTTGAGTCACTCTTCTGATGCACTGTCTTGGGAGGTTCTACTTTGTTTATCAAATCACAAGGTGAGGAATCTGTGGTTAAAAGTATTCATCAGAAGAACAAGTTACTTACATTCAGTAATTCTCTTCCAATGGATACTCTATCTAATTGCTGCTCTGGTCACAGATCACTCTCTAGCGTGGCCTGTGGTTTCATCCTTGGCCCTCCACTGTCAAGCTTGATTCCATAAGTCAGTACTCTAATCAGATGTTCAGACCACTTTGATGGATTTGCAACTTGATGGAGTGAGGCTGTTTGGGCACAAGGCTGAAGCTGTCTTGAGCGGTGTAAAACCAGAAGAACAATAGCATGCTCTGTAGGGTTCCAGCCTCCTTAAAGGGATTATTGTAAGAAATTCTGGGGCTATGGACCAGGCTTTAACTTCCAGCAGACACAAACCGTACAGCCCCAACAACAACCCAATATTTCATTACTTAGTACTGGAGCAAAGGAATGGGCAGAGCACATGCCATTCAGACAGCCGCATCCTCCTCCTGCACCTTACCTGGGAAGCAGTTCTAGTACCTTGTTGGAACATGAGGGAGGTCGGGTGTTCTCCAGTCTCCAGGTCTGGATAGTTATATATTTGACCATTTCATTCTTCAAATTATAGAACGGGGTATGTCTTACCCTTCCACGAGACTCCTCCGAACAGATCTCCTCCCAGGTCACTTCATTTAGAAGAATATTTGAATATTCTGCAGCATGAGATGCCAGCCCTATTGTAGAAAGGAGTAGCAGAGTTTTTGCTATAGCAGGAAATCATGAAAGACTTCCTTCTCTTGACCTTTTCTGGTTCTTAAAAAGGTCTTCAGCTGAGCCTAGACCTCAAGATCTTAAATCTCTTCTTTTGCAAAGAAAAATTCAGGTTGCTGTCCCCGGCCCAGATCCTTTTGGCAGCCGGAGGGATGAGACTGGGTTGTGTCTCTCAAATGCGGTTATTACACATCGATCCTGCAGTCACACAGGAGGTACCTGCATTTCATAGTAAGGTCCACCCGCCATCAGTTTGTGGTCCTCCCCTTTGGATTGACATCAGTACTTTGAGTCTGTATGATGCTAATGGCGGCTCATCTCATAAGGTCGGGAATCCCAGTTTTTCCTTACCCGGACACGTGGTTCCTCAAGGCAGATGTGAGAAGTTGGCCTGATATATGATGTTCACTAGTTCTAGTGATCACCTTGTATCAGTCCAAACAACCCTTATGGTGATTGGTTGTAAGCCAACCTTATAGACCAGCTATCCTAGTAGCGTGTGTGAGAAGTTGGCCTGATATTCAATGTTCACTATTCTAGTGATCACTATGTATCAGTCCAAGCAACCCTTATGGTGATTGGTTGTAAGTCAACCTTATAGACCAGCTATCCTAGTAGCATGGATACGAGTAGTCTTCGGGCTAAACTCTAGAGGGCGTGTTAAGCCAGCTGTTATACCATCACATATACCCCTTGAACACCAAGTGAAAGGACACCACACAAGTGTTATGAAACTAAACAGTGTATTTATTTAAATCACAACAGCCCTGTACTCTTTATGAGGACAGGGTACTAAGCACACAACAAAACTCTTACGAAAATACTTCAAGTTGCACAATTTACACAAATGCCCGTGGGGCACGGAAAACCATATACTATGGAAGTGGAATGCGAAATTACTAGCAGGTAAGTACTTGACTAATAGGCTTTGGATTCGCTAGGTCTACGTTACTGAACCTTCAGATTACTAGTAGGAGGCCTAGGGGACTCGGGTGCAGAGTGTGCACTCTCACGCGGGATGCGTGACAGAGTCTATGGGAGCTAGTAAAAGCAAAGTTTAGTGTTCTCGGGCGAACCCGATAAGGTAGGTCGAAAACGACAGTGACTCTGGACCCTTGGATAGTGAGGCTATGCTGGGGCACCGAAATGCCGAAGTTACCTAGCCCAGGGGCTGCGGCTGCAGAGGTCTGTAAAGACGTCGGGAATCCCCGTTGACGAACCGGGAGCCTGAAGAAAGAGTTGCTGGCAGGCGACCAGTGAAGATTGTTCGAAATGATCCAAGCCTGGATCGAAGATGGATGACACCTGAAAGCAGAGGGGACCAAGTTCGTGACCACGAGCCAGTGATCAGATGGCACCAGGAGGGCACCGGATGGTAGTCACCTCGACCAGGTGAGTGGGCGACGCTGGGCTCTGCAGTCGCACGGACCAGGAGGCGTTGTCGGCGACCAGGATGGAGGTGCGAGCTGTCCCACGATGGTTGATGCTGTCGACGTCGCTGGACCCAGGATTGGGGCAACAAGTCTTGGCAAATTCAAGCCCACGCGGTGGACCTAAAATGGCGTCTGGAGTGGACCAGGAGGGTCCGGGGTGCTCCTTTTTTGGAAGGGAGCAAGGGCCAGTCTGGAGCAACCAGACCAGCAGTGGTGATGTCGTCGGGCGTCGTCGGGAAGGCCACAAGCCAGCAGGCTAGTAGCCAGACAACGCGGTGAGCAGCAAAAAGCAGAAGGGCCCCACGCAGATCTCGTGGATGCTGGGAGGCTGGACTTCGGTGCTGGAGCTGCTCAGGGTCGGGGCTTCTCGGACCCCAAAGCACTCACCAGAGGATCCCTCGGCGGTCGTGCTGGATAGGAGTCGTGCAGTTCTGATGATGGGCGGTCCCTCGAGGTCTCGTCGCACCTACGGTTCTCAGCTTAGCTGTAGAGGTAGGTAGAGGTCAGTGCCAGGGAAGCCGGGTCTCGTCGAGCTGGTCAGTCGGGTTCCGGAGGAAGGACGTGCAGCAAACCGCAGAGTTCTTAGATGGTGCCTGCGGATGCAGGGTGACTACTCCTTAGTCACAAGGGAGAAATCTTGAGAAGAGTCGAGAGTTCCTTTCGTGGAAAGTAGTTTCTTGATTCAAAGATGATCTAATTTGGAAGGGTCCCCGTTCCTGCCTTTATCCTAAAGAAAGGGGTGGGTACGCGACTAGGTCCTACCCTAGGGGTGGGACCAGGAAGGGGGGTGTTTACACCCCTCTCCCATGCCGGACTTTCCCCAGGCCAGGGGCTGGTGTGCCCCTGGAACTGGTTCTAGCCGGCAGATGCGTAGAGAGCACCGGGGTGCCACTTGCAGTCACCTTCCTGTAAAGCCCTGCCTACCCAGGATACACAAAACCCTGTCTGGGATGGTGCTAGCACCGCCCCTGACAGGAAACTTTTGTCCAAGCTCCCCTCGCTGGAAGGACTCCCAGCTGCAGGGCGTCAGACTCGTGTCTGTGGTGGCAGCATCCATTTTGTGATGCTGAGGCTTGAGTTAACTTTAACCGGGGTTCACAGTTACATACATGTCGTGTCCCTCTAGAAGGGTGGAATGCTAACCCCGTCGCCAGAATTGGCGAGGGGTTAGTATTCCAATTCGTATGACACCTTACTCGACATGTTTTGATAAAGCGATAGCATTTAACCGCGAGGATTATAATGCACTTAAGAGTATATGGTATGCGTTATCATGGAACAGCTATTAGGACTTGGTTCCGCAAGCTGCAAACGGGCTCAGCTCATGCCAGAGCACCATCTCACACGATTCCCGGCACTCTGCCTTCAGGATTGTCAAGGCCTGCCATAGGAGTGACTGATAGGAATCTGTGTGTCCATTTTAGGGTTAGATATAGGTATACTACATCTAAAGCAAAGGGTGATTACACCACCTTGCCCCAGCTGTCGTGCAGCCAGTTGTGTCAGATTTAGATGGCCATCCAGGGGTGGCATAATACATGCTTCAGCCCCTGGTAGGCCCTGGGTACACCTATACCCTGAGTTACAGGGTCTGATAAGGTGGCCCAGTACCAATTGGAAATGTACCTAAGGTACATGGAATCCATTTTAGAGAGAGAGCAGTAGGCTTGGGGTCCTGATTGGCAGGGCCCCAGGTCAACTAAGTCGGAAAACCAGCAAAACACCAGGCAAAAAGTTGGGGGCAACCATAGTCAGGTATCCACCTTCCTACAGCGTGGATAAAAGCAGTCTTTAGGCTAAACTCTGAATGGCATGTGAAGCCAGCTGTTTTACCACATATAACCCCTTGAATACCAAGTGAAAGGACACCACACAGGTTGTTATAAAAATAAACAGTTATTTATTAACTAACATACACCTCTGAACTCTTTATGAGGTCAGATGGCTAAGCACATGACAATACTAAAAGGAAATACGAGTTCGCACAATATTTACAAGTGCGCCTTAGGGGCACGACAAACCATATATTCAAAACAATGGAATGCGTGGAAGGAAAGTACTGTAAGGAGATCCAGAGGCTGGAGGATCGCTTCGACTACGCTACAAACTAGGTAAGTAAGGAGCAGGAGGCCCACGGGTCTCACGTGCAGAGTGGAAACTCTCACGCGGGATGCGCACCAACGTCTATGGATCGTACAGTTTAGAAAGTTACGGATTCTGGACGAACCTGGCTGGATGGAGGGAAAACAACAGTGGACCGGGACACTAGGATAGTGTACACAGACTTCAGCACCTAGAAGCTTTAGTTACCTAACCCACAGGCTGCGGGTGCATAGGGCTGAAGTTGCGTCAAGTTTGCTGCGTTGATCCCGGTGATGCCTGAAACAAGGAGTTGCTGGCAAGCAGCCAGAAGGAGCAGTCCGGTGGTTCCAAGGATGGAACTTAGAAGAAGGAGTCCTGAAAGGGAAGGGGACAGAGTCTCGGTCACTAGCCAGTGACAGTGCTGGAACCAGGAGGGAACCAGATGCTGTCGCCGCCGTCAGGTGAAGGAAGGGTCGCTTCTCTCTGTAGCTGCGCGGACCAGGAGCTGCTCTTCACGACCAGGCTGAAGGCACGAGCTGTCCCACGTAGTCTGCTGCTGTTGGCAGTGTCGGATCGTCGATCTGGACAACAGGCCTTGGCTAATGCAAGCCACGCGCTGGAACAAAGATGGCGTCTGGTGCGGACCAGGAGGGTCCGGGGTGCTCCTCTTTTACAAGGAAGCAAGGGCCAGTCTGGGGGACCAGACCAGCAGTGTTGGATTCTTCGGATCGTCGTCTCAGAGGTCACGAGCCAGCCTGCAAGTGACCAGACAACAGGACAAGCAGCAACCAGGCAAAAGGGCCCCACGCAGATCTCGTGGATGCTGGGGGGCTCGTCCTTGGTGCAGGAGCTGTGTCAGTGTGGGGCTTCTCAGACCCCAAGGCACTCACTCGAGGATCCCTCGGCGGTCCTGCTGGAAGCGCTGTGCAGGTTTCGCAAGATGGCCGTCTCCACGTTGCTCGTCGCACCCACTGGTCCCAGCTGTGCTGTGGATTTGGGTAGAGGTACGAGAGGTCTGGAGGTCCGGGTCTTGTCGAGCTGGGTTGTCGGATTCCAGGATGAAAGGACTTGCTGCAAACCGCACCGGAGCTTGATGGTGCCTGCGAAGCAGGATGGTCACTCCCTGACCATAGGGGAGATTCTTCAGTCTTCTGGAATCAGGAGGTCGAAGGTCAAGAGTTTCTTCGTGGAAGTTGTCAAGATTAATCTAATCTGGAATGGGACCAGCTCCTACCTTTATTCTCCTAAAGGGGGCTGCACTACGACTAGGTCCCTCCTCTGGGTGGGACCAGGAAGGGGGGTGGTTACACCCCCTTTCCTTTGTCCGGTCTTGCGCCAGCTCTGGGGCTGGAGTGCCCCAGGAACTGGTTTAGACCGGCATATGCACAGGGACACCTTGTGTGCCCCAGGCATGTCTCATTCCTTTCAGCCCTGTCCTACCTAATACACAAAATCCTGTCTGGGGTGGTGCTAGCACCTCCCAAGGCAGGAAACCCTTTGTCCAAGCCTCCCTTGCTGGAAGGACTCCCAGCAGCAGGAGGTCAGACTTGTGTCTGTGGTGGCAGCATCCATTTTGTGATGCTGAGGCTCGAGTTAACTTTAACCGGGGTTCACAGTTACATACATGTCGTGTCCCTCTAGAAGGGTGGAATGCTAACCCCGTCGCCAGAATTGGCGAGGGGTTAGTATTCCAATTCGTATGACACCTTACTCGACATGTTTTGATAAAGCGATACCAGAGTTGGCATATAACCGCGAGGATTATAATGCACTTAAGAGTATATCATGGAACAGCTATTAGGACTTGGTTCCGCAAGCTGCAAACGGGCTCAGCTCATGCCAGAGCACCATCTCACACGATTCCAAGCACTCTGCCTTCAGGATTGTTAAGGCCTGCCATAGGAGTGACTGATAGGAATACGAGTGTCCATTTTAGGGTTAGATATAGGTATACTATATCTACAGCAAGGGGTGTTTACACCACCTTGCCCCAGCTGTCGTGCAGCCAGTTGTGTCAGATTTAGATGGCCAGACAGGGGTGGCATAATACATGCTGCAGCCCCTGGTAGGCCCTGGGTACACCTATGCCCTGAGTTACAGGGTCTGATAAGGTGGCCCAGTACCAATTGGATATGGTGTGCACCTGTTACAACGCATTTTTTACAATGCACTACTGTTACAACGCATCCATTACAACGCAGATACTGTCACAACTCATGTTTTTACAACGCATTTTTTTACAACGCAGGTACCTTTACAACGCATACCATTACAACGTAAGTATTGGTAAGTATATGGTTATATTTTAAATGTTATATGTTTGGGGTAAAGGGGTATTTTTAGGGTTTAGGGACAGTTTTGGGTTTTTGGGTAAAGGGGTATTTTTAGGGTTTAGGGACAGTTTTGGGTTTTTGGGTAAAGGGGTATTTTTAGGGTTCAGGGTCAGTTTTTAGTTTTTGGGTAAAGGGGTATTTTTAGGGTTCAGGGTCAGTTTTTAGTTTTTGGGTAAAGGGGTATTTTTAGGGTTCAGGGTCAGTTTTCAGTTTTTGGGTAAAGGGGTATTTTTTAGGGTTCAGGGTCAGTTTTCAGTTTTTGGGTAAAGGGGTATTTTTAGGGTTCAGGGTCAGTTTTCAGTTTTTGGGTAAAGGGGTATTTTTAGGGTTCAGGGTCAGTTTTTAGTTTTTGGGTAAAGGGGTATTTTTAGGGTTCAGGGTCAGTTTTTAGTTTTTGGGTAAAGGGGTATTTTTAGGGTTCAGGGTCAGTTTTCAGGTATTGGGGTACAGGGTAAAAATAAATTAAATTTTATTTTAAATTAAATTAATTAATTGGTATTAAATTACATTAAATCAGTTTAATTTATTTTTGGGGTTGAGGGTCAGTTTTGAGTTTCTGGGGTGCAGGGGTACAGGGTAAAAATAAAGTAATATTAATTTAAATTTACATTAATTAATTGTATTTAAATTTAATAAAATTACATTATATTATATTTTTAATAATTAATTTACCATTATAATGTTAATATTAATATATACTTACCAATACTTACGTTGTAATGGTCTGCGTTGTAAAGGTACCTGCGTTGTAAAAAAATGCGTTGTAAATACATGCGTTGTTACAGTATCCGCGTTGTAACGGTATGCGTTGTAAAAGTCCGCGTTGTAACATCATATATCCATTGGATATGCACCTAAGGTACATGGAATCCATTTTAGAGAGAGAGCAGTAGGCCTGGGGCCCTGAATAGCAGGGTCCCAGGTCAACTAAGTCGAAAAACCAGCAAAACACCAGGCAAAAATTTGGGGGCAACCATAGTCAGGTATCCACCTTCCTACAACCCGAACCTGTCCAGCCTCCACCTCCATGCGTGGAGATTGAGCGGCGACAGTTGAGGCCATTTCACTTGCCTCCTGAAGTCTGTGATGTGATTCTGGCAGCCAGGCGTCCCTCCACGAAATCGGTATACGCCTGTCGGTGGAACAAGTTTGTGGCATGGTGCACAGCAAAGGCTGTGGATCCTCTCTCTGCCACTCTTTCTGAGGTTCTTCTCTTCCTTCTTTCTCTTGCCCAGCAGGGCTCTGCTCAGGGTACTGTCAAGGGCTACCTTTCTGCCCTTTCGGCCTTTCTGAGGCTGCCTGATCAACCTTCTTTGTTCAAGTCCCCCATTGTAACAAGATTCTTGAAGGGCATCACACACATGTATCCACCAGTTCCGTTTGTGATGCCTCAGTGGGACTTGAACCTGGTTCTGACCTTCTTGATGTGTGCTCCTTTTGAGCCCCTTCATTCCTGTCCTCTCCATCTCCTGACTTTAAAGACGGCTTTCCTGGTTGCCATCACCTCTGCCAGGAGAGTGAGTGAGCTCCAGGCTCTTTCTGTCAAACCTCCCTTCTTGTCCATTCATCCCGACTAAGTGGTTCTACGGACTAGACCTTCTTTTCTGCCCAAAGTAGTCTCTGCTTTTCACATCGGGCAGTCCATCACCTTACCCTCCTTCTTCCCGCCTCCGCATCCTTCAAAGGATGAAGAGCGGCTTCATCGTTTGGACCCAAAACGTGCGCTTTCATTCTATATGGATCGCACACGCCAGTTCCGGGTGGTTGACCAACTGTTTGTTGGCTACGTGGGTGCGAAGAAAGGACGGGCGGTACATAAACGGACCATCTCTCGGTGGGTCGTTCTGTGCATCAAAGCGTGCTACTCTTTGGCTCGGAAGGAGCCTCCTGTTGGGCTGAGGGCCCATTCCGCTCGGGCCACGGCGGCTACTACTGCCCTGGGCCGGGGAGTCCCCTTGCAGGACATTTGCCAGGCGGCTACGTGGGCCTCGCTGCACACTTTTGCGAGGCACTACTGCCTGGACAGTCAAGTCCGGAGGGATGGCTTCTTTGCCCGTTCTGTCCTCAAGGACTTTCTGGTGTAAGATGGTATTGGTTCGCAGACCCACCACCGGGGTTGGTATTGCTGGGGTATCTATTCTAAGGTAAGGAATCTAATACTATCCTGTTCTTTCAGATGAACAAGTTACTTACCTTCGGTAACGATATATCTGTAAGAAACAGTAGTTAGTATTAGATTCCTTACCGCCCCACCCATCCTCCCCGTTCTGCGAACTGATACCTAGGGTTAGGGACATCCCTTTCCGGGCCCTAGTTTCAAAAATGGCACCAGTGTTGGTTCTCACATGGCTCTGCGTGGTCTGGCGCGGAAAAGCTGTGTGCAAAGAACTGACGTCAGCGCGCGGAGGCGGCGTCTATATACTCCAGCGACGTCATCACGACGCCAACGACGGACACGGAGCTGCAGGGGACGCCTACCGAGGCTCAGGGGTACTGCTACGCAAAAGTCTCCGGATCCAGACTGACGCCTGGGGATATTCTTAAGGTAAGGAATCTAATACTAACTACTGTTTCTTACAGATATATCGTTACCGAAGGTAAGTAACTTGTTCACCTAGTGGCCTTGTTAATAGTAAAGATATGCAAAGTGCGTAGGAGGCTCTAATTTTGATGACAACATCCGTATTTCATGAGTCCCTGTGAAACAGGGGGTATTATACCACTGCATTTTATCCAATCAAAGTACCCAAGCATGTGTGACTATGTTCATGGTCAGCGTAGCAAGGTCAATTCAAATCAATATAGTAACTGTCTTTGTACTGCTTGATTTGACTGAATAGATTCATTTATAATCCAATGGAAATGTATTTACCAAAAGTCAGCAAGAATACACTTTGAGAGCATGGTGTGTCAACTTACAGGTATGTGATGAACTGTTGGAATGCTGTGCTCCATTCTTTACCCTTACTGCAATCACTCAATTTTTAAAAGATTTTATTTTAAGTTAATTCTCCTATTGATATATTTTCCTTTAGAATATCAAAGTTAAAAACAAAACCCGAAAAAAGAAACAAACAGAATCAAAGGTATGGCAATTATTGCAATAATTATTTTATATATTACTCCTCGCACAATCTACTTCATTAGAAGAGCACATAATAAAACTTTTAAGTTTGTTTGAAAGAATTATCCCCCACATCTCAAATGTTTGGCTATGTTAGTTGTCTGTTTGAAACAACATAATGATATGCAAATGTCACTATAGTATCACTTTTTCGCCTCCCTTAAGTCAGTTATGATTAGTTAATCCCTCATAATTCGTTTTTCCGCTACCAACTGTGTTAGACGAGATAATGCAGGGCTTTGTTTTTCATTTTTACGTTAATGTTTGCTAGACACTGAGTCATGTTATGCTAATTTACCTGTAAATCTTGTTGTTTTTATGTATTAACTAATAGTGTTGCCATTACCCTTTGTGTTGGAGTTACGATACAAGTACACAGGCTTTCTGATAGAGCCATCTAACCGCAGATGTCACCTTGTGCATTCCCTCAGAATCTAGACTAGAGCTTGAGAATTTTGATAGCAAGATTTTAGGTAAATCCATAAAATCAAAGATGCACATGAGGTCAAAGCACGGATCTCCATCATCCTGCCGCTCCTATCATTCGGAGTCATGCGATGTCCCAGACACCTCTAGGCCATGAGATAATTCCCCACGTTTTTAATCAATTCAGCAAGTGATCCTGATACACCATAACTTTTCCCTGCCATCGGCGCTGCCTTACCTGCTGGGTGGATTGAAACTGGCCTTTGAGAAGATATTTTTTAGCTTGCCAGATCTCTCTGCAGCACCTTCTAGCCTTAAGCATCCGAAGTTGATTAACCCTGGTGGATCTGCACCCGACGCCGAATGTGCCACCCAACCTCGATTCAAGGCCTGTTCTGCCAGTTTCAACTCCGACGCTACATTCAACTCCCGTTCCAGTGCAATGACCGATACTGGAACCCTGAGTTGTGACACCAGCCCCGACATCACATATTGTCGGAAATGGATCCAATAGTTTTATCTGTCTCCAGCCTCATGCTTACAATGATAAAAATTATGGTGATGACGGTCCTTAAGATGGCGATATCGTATTTCTAGGTCTGCAAGATGCTAGTCGGTTGGACACTATATCAGATATTGGCCTGTTTTTCCTTCACCAGTCTATGATAACAGAGGATTCCGCCTCCTTCCCAACAGTGATCAGGAGGCCTCCGAAGTTCTGGATCTCACCCTGTCCACTGTTGAAGTGAGGACACATTTTTTTAACTGAGGTGCTAAATCCAAGTCAAACGATCCAAGAAACTCTACTTCTTTTCAATGAAGCTCTCACTGATGTCCTGTTGGGCACCTGGGCGAAGCCATTGTCTTGCCCCCTGGGTAATAAACAGGTGGTAAGGCAACAAAAGCCTACTCTTGCCAGCTGTCGCGAAGGACATACGGTAAACTCTGCAATGTCTCATTTTGGATGGCCAGGATGCAGTGAAGTACTCCTTTAACTTGGGCTTGTGTGTGAGTAGGGTAATCAGGACCAGCGTGGCATGTCAGTGCCATACCTGGATTTGCACAGTGGACTTCTCTTCCGATGTCCAATAATCCTTGCTGAACATACTCTTCTAGGCTGTTTGAATCGAAAGTGGGCTCAGCTTTGCAAAGATTTTAAGCATATTAAAGCCTTATATCTTTAGGGCCAAGTCCTCCATTTTGACAATTTCCCCAGCAAATTGACCCCTTTCGAGGCTTTGCAGGGGATACCAGCAGAGACAACATCAGTATGTCCCACAGCAGGAACAGTCCTTTTGTGATAAAGACCAGGGATCAGCCACCCCAAGGCCAATGTGCTACCCAAACCCCAGCTTACACCCCCCGAGCAGCTGCTGCAAATTCTCTCTAAATCACACTCAGCAGCACATCATTTTCCACTGTGAGGCCACATCACTTTTTTACCTTCCTGGCTAGAGCCACATCATATCTGACCAATGGGCGCTCCAGATTGTGGAACACGGTTACTCCCTACTCTGTCACGTGGAGCAGATCCCCTGGGTATGCCACCCAAACTGCAACACCTCCCAGAGGACCATTTGTTCATACTTAGAGGAGAAGTTCAAGCTCTCTTGGCTTAGAGAGCCCTAGAAAGGGTGCTGCAACAGAGATCAGACTTGGTTATTGCTCCAGTTATTTACTGGTGCCGAAGAAGAAGCCTTTGTCCCACTGAAAGTTGTTGTGTCCTTGGCACCTAATCTGAATCATACTGAAGTGAACTTTGCTTGTTGTAGGTAGCTGGTTCTGTATATACCATACCAAAGTGAAGCATAGAGTCCAGGAGTCCCCAGAGGTATAGCAGAGGCTAAATTAGCTAAGTACTAACAGCTCTCTTTAAGGTAGTGTTGGTGAGCAGTTAGGCTTATCCAGAGGTGTGTTAATCATTTAATGTATTTTCTCAATCAAGACTGATGGCACAGAATCCAGAACAATTAGGTAAGTATAAAAAAGGTATGCTTATGTTTTATTTTTAGAACCAAGCAGGACTTGGCGCGGGTAAGTAAAATACCCTCTCAAATGCATGACTTCACAAGGCAATGCAGTTGTAGTTTAATTTGCTATAGTTAAATGTTGGTATTGGTTCAAAAAGAAGTTTGCATTGCTCAATTACTTTTAGAATACTTTTAGATGACTTTGACTACTTGGGGTGGCATGCCTAGATACCACACAGAGGCACCTCACAATACAAGGTAAGACTTTTCCTGGATTAAGTTATGACTTTTTCCTCAGTACAAAACAACAGTTCAACACTTAGACCATATTAGGCCCCAAAACTCATAACATGGGTTCCCTTGGGAGAAAAAGGGTTATTGGTTTCCCAGGTAAGTAAACATCTCACGAGTTGGAGTTTTAGGGATTAGGACCAAGGTTCCCCATGGTCTAGGTAAGCATTCAAGCTGTACCACCAGCGGCACTGCGGCGGCCTGGTGCAGGGTGCCAAGAAAACGTCTGGAACCGTGTGATTCTCAATAGAGACCTTTCTGCAGGCTCAGGCAGGAAAACTTTGAAGGCAATCCCCGGCTGGAGAGGCAAGTTGGGTTCTTGGGGGATGCCTGGGCACTGTTGGTTGGGCCACCCAAAACACTCAAAATCTCCTGTAAAAAGGCAGAACGCGCGTGGCGCAAAACGTATGATACTGACCTCAAGGCAGCCTATAGGGCTTGCACTAGAGTGTATCATCGGGCCATATGTACGGCCAGGGCGGCTTTTTACTCTCAGGAGATCAAAAACAGCACCAACCCCACCAAGGTCATCTTCAGGGTGTGTAAGGAACTTACTAGTAAAAGGACTGATACTGCCGCCCTCCAACCCTCTATGACGCACTGTGAGGACTTAGCCTCATTTTTTGTCGAAAAGGTGGAGGCTATCTATAAGTCATTCGCCCAGCTTCCTATTGCGGAGACTAGCCCTACGTCACTGGTTCATAAACCATTACTGATTATTCCTAATCCGACCTTGGATGAATTCTCTGCCCTGACGACTAAAGTTAAATCTGGCTCCCCAGACGACCCCATGAGACCCGTCCAATTCCGGGAATTCGCTGAAGGCTGCTTCCCTGCTCTACATGGCCTTATTAATTTGTCCTTCAGCACGGGCAGTGTTCCTAAAGCTTGGAAACAGGCGACGGTTATCCCAATTCTTAAAAAACCCGCCCTTGATCCCACCAAGCCCGAACACTACCGACCTATTTCCCTTCTTCCTTGGCCAGCTAAATTAGCAGAAGCTCATGCTAATGCTATTTTATCTTCTTACCTGCAGGAAGCAAATATATTGGACAAATCCCAAAATGGGTTTCGTGCAGGCCACAGCACAGAAACTGCCCTCCTGGCTGTGGTGGAACACATCAGACATCTGTTGGATCTGGGTCAGACGGCGGCACTGATCCTTTTGGATCTCAGTGCCGCCTTCGATACGGTGTCTCACCAGATTCTTTTACATCGCCTGATGGAAGCAGGAGTTGGAGAGGTGGCACTTGAATGGTTTCGCTCCTTTCTTAAAGATCGAGCCTTCAAGGTTTCCACACCCCCTTTTGTTTCTGCTTCTCGCCCCATACTCCAGGGTGTTCCCCAAGGGTCGGCCCTGAGCCCTACCTTGTTTAATTTATATGTTCAGCCATTAGCGGAGGTAGCCCACAGTTTTGGTCTCTCCTTAGTGTCATACGCCGATGACACGCAGTTGGCGGTGGCACTTAATGGCGACTCCAACATGGATGCCCCCACCTTTCAGTCAGCTCTAAAAGCTGTGGCCGGCTGGTTGGCGAACAATCGGCTCCAACGTAATGCCTCTAAGACCGAGGTCATTATTTTTGGTAGGGAAAGTGAATTATGGGGAGATCAGTGGTGGCCTTCTGATCTTGGCCCCGCCCTCCCCCTGTGACTGAGGTTAGAAACCTTGGGGTGTGGTTCGACCATAAACTCTCCTTCACTTCCCACACAAAACGTGTGGCTGGCACCTGCTTTGGCACCCTGCAGTGTCTCCGACCAATCTTTAAGTTCTTCGATGCGGAGACCAGACAGATTATTGTCCAAGCCCTGGTTCTTACCAGACTAGATTACGCTAGCTCCCTGTTTCTGGGCCTTAATCAGGCCACGCTATCTCGTCTTCAGAGAGTTCAGAATGCGGCAGCTAGGATGCTTGTTGGCCTTCCGAAGTTTGTGTCGGCCCGTCAGACTATCCAGGATCTCCACTGGCTGCCGGTGGGGCAGAGAATTAAGTTTAAAGCTCTTTGCTTAACTTTTAAGATTCTCAAAGCAGCCTCCCCTCCCATCCTTGCACAGACTATCCAGCACTATGTCCCTGCCAGAGCTCTTCGCTCTGCTGGATCTAATTTGGCCATTGTGCCACGTTTCAAAAAATCTAGGATGGGCGGACGCTCTTTCTCAGTGTTGGCGGCTACTCTCTGGAATTCTTTGCCTGCCCCCTTGCGCTCCATTCCTGAGTTGCTTCCTTTCAGAAAGGCACTTAAAACCTTCCTTTTTACTACAATCTAGGCCCATCTTTTCCACCTTTTCTGTCGTGTTGTGTTATTATTCTCCAAAGCGCCGGGACGCCACTTTGCTGCGGCATCCGCGCGCTATACAAAAATTATATAACATAACATAACATAACACCCAAGGCCGTCGGCTTCAGGGGTGTCTTTTGGCGTCTGGTTTCTTTGCTAGCTCCTGTTGCGGTCGGCGGGGACCCTTCAGGTTTAGGCTGCCGGTGTCGTCTTGAAGCTTAAGGGAGATCGGCGATCACCAGATCCGTATTTATATCGTGTTGGGCCACTCGGGCCGTTGGTGTCGGGTACAGAGTGGTGTAGAATCGCAGAGTTGTAGGAATCAGGATTCTGTGTGTGAGTCTTGGTTTGAGCGAATCCAGTGCTCACGGGAGACAGAGATGATTAGTTGAGTGCAGCCTTCCCGGCTGCTGGACTCGCTGGGATTCTTGCTGTAGTCATGTCATAACCGGGACAGGCCGGGTAGGGCTGGAGCCAAAGCAGTTGGTGTGAAGCGGTCCCCCATGAAACAGATCCACAGACACCAACTCCGGAAACTCCCCAGATTTTCCCAGCTCAGCTGTGACCAAGTCGCCACGCTGCTCCTTCAGACTAAGTCTGGCTCGCCGCTGGATCCATGTCCCCCTCATTTCCTACATATGGTCCCCGAAACCATCAATCTGAAAGAAACACGTTAGTATTAGATTCCTTACCTTAGAATATCCCCAGGCATCAGTCTGGATCCGGAAACTTTTGCGTAGCAGTACCCCTGCGCGTCGGTAGGCGTCGTCTGCAGGCGTCCCCTGCGGCTCCGCGTCCGTCGTCGGTGTCGTGCGCCGTGATGACGTCGCTGGAGTATATAGACGCCGCCTCCGCGCGCTGACGTCAGTTCTTCTTTTTTCCGCGCCAGTAAGCGCAGATCCGAAGAGCAGTACTCCGGTCTTTTGACCAAGTTTTGTAAACTTCTTATACTTTTTTGGTGCCGGTAGGATGCCCGGTTTCAAGAATTGTGACGGTTGCGAACGCACGATGTCGGTCACGGACCATCACCGACTCTGCCTCCGGTGCCTGGGCCCCGACCACGACGTGGACGCCTGCGTCGATTGCCGGGCCTTGACTAATAAGGCTAGACGGGAGCGGTCCCGCAAGCTACTCGAGCTCCGGGTGTCGGCCCCGCGTCGAGAGCGGTCCCGGTCCGGCCGGAGGTCCAGGGAGCGTTCGAGGGAGCGGTCGCGGAGCCGTGCCGAGCGCTCCGGAAGTCGTCGCCATTCATCTGGTTCCTCAGGTAGGAAGCACAAGAAGTCGGGGCGTCGTCATCCTACCTCCGGCTCCCCCCGACGCTCGCGCGACGCGGCCGGGGGTTCGGGTGACCCCACCCCCGCAGCTCCGCGAGAGTCGCCGGCGCGGCCCGCTCCATACCCTCCGGTCCCTGGGCTAGGCGCGACGCCCGAGGAGATTGAGGCGTTCCTCATGGCCATGAGGGCGCTCACTCCTCCGACGGGGCCTACGGCGCCTTCGGGCCCAGTGCTACCGTCCGGGGGCCCTGGCGGTTCGGGTGTCCCTGCCTCGACGCCATCGGGTGCTCCGGCCCCGGTGCCGCCGACGGCTCCGACCCCGACGCCGCTGGGGCCTTCGGGGTCGACGCCGGCTGATCTACCGGCCTCTCCGGCGCCGATTCCATCGGGGTTACCCCCGACGCCGTCCCCGCGCGGCGCCGGTTCTCCGGTGCCGGCTCCGGGCGGCGTCGTCCCCATACCCTCCCCGAATCCGGACGCGGACCGGCGTCGCTTGACGCCGGGCTCGACGCCGATGGGGCCTGTGAACCCCGAGGAGCCGTTCTACATTGTTGACTCCGAATGTGGAGATGATGTAGAGTACGGAGAGGGTTGGGAGGGGTCTGAGGACCCTCTGTCACGTGAGTGTCAGTACGACGTGGACTGGACAGGTGATTTGGGTGATGCCAGTGGTCTGGACGACTCTCCTAACCCTGGCTTTGTCTCGCCTCCTACCGTGGCATCAGAGGAGGGGGCTGCTTATTCAGTGGTGTTGATGAGGGCTGCCAAGGCCTTACACCTTGAGCTCCCTGTCGCGGCCGTGAGGCCTAACATCCTCACTGAGGTCTTCAAACCGCAGTCATGCCCACAGGAGCCACTGCTGCCGTTTAACGAAGCCTTGTCAGACGTTCTTTTGGGCACGTGGTCCACGCCCTCTTCAGGTTCGCCTGTTGATAGGAATGTGGCCAGACGCCACCGTCCGTGCCCGGACGACCCCAAGTTCCTGTCCACCCATCCCAGGCTGAGGGCCGAGACGCAGCAAAATATTCCATACGGTGTGGTCTTGATACGACCGACTCGCTGGGCAGAGCGATGTCCACAACGGTGGCGATTCGTCGCCACGCCTGGCTGATATCTGCCAACTTTTCGGCTGATGTCCAGAATGCCTCGATGGACATGCCGTTTGATGGCTGTCGCCTGTTTGGTGACAAGGCGGACCATGCGCTGGAACGCTTCAAGGACTCCAGGGTCACGGCCAAGTCCTTGGGTCTCTCGACCCAGCGCCAGCAAACGGGTTCGTTTCGCTCCTTTCGTGGCCAAGGAAGGGGAGTCCCCACACGTGCTGCCAGCCACGCGCCGCAACAATCTTATCAACGCGGTGGCGGCCGTGGAAACCGCCGTGGAGGCGGTCGGGGTCAACGGCGGGGTCAGGCCACACCTCCCCCCGCAGCATCAGCCTCCAAATCCTCCTAGTCCGTGCTTTCAGGCCCATGTGACGCCAGTGGGTGGCAGGGTTCGCCATCACCACGCCTGCTGGCGCGCAATCACATCGGACAGGTGGGTGCTGCAACTCGTCCGAAGGGGCTACTCCCTCCCCTTCGAGACCAATCCTCCAGCCATGCCACCGCAGAACCACCGTGTGTCGGGGGACCACTTGACACTTCTGCAGGAGGAAGTTACGGCCCTCTTGGCCAAGGGGGCCATCGAGCGCGTTCCTGGGCCAGAAGTAGGGCGTGGTTGCTATTCCCACTACTTTCTGGTGCCAAAGAAGGACAAAGGGGGCCTAGGTCCTATCTTGGATCTACGGAACGTCAACGGCTTCCTCCGGAAGGAGAAGTTCAAGATGTTGACATTAGCTCAGGTCTTGGCTGCTCTAGACCCGCAAGACTGGATGGTAGCGTTGGACTTGCAGGATGCGTATTTTCACATCCCCGTCCTGCCGGCCCACCGGCGTTACCTGCGGTTCACGGTAGGCCAGGAGCACTTTCAGTTTATCATGCTCCCCTTCGGCCTTACCAGCGCCCCACGGGTGTTCACAAAGGTGTTGGCAGTGGTCGCAGCCCATCTGCGCAGGTTAGGGGTTTCAGTCTTCCCCTACCTAGATGACTGGTTGTTGAAGGCGGGCTCGCCCCAGGCAGTCGTCCACCACCTTCAGATGACGGCAGACCTCTTGCACGACCTGGGGTTCTCCATCAATGTGCCGAAATCACACCTGTGTCCCTCTCAAAAGCTCCTTTTCATCGGAGCGGTTCTGGACTCGGCGCAGTTTCGGGTTTATCCTCCGGAACGGCGGGTCTGGGATATACAGGCTTTGGTTCCCATCTTTCAGCCGCTATCCCGGGTTTCGGTCAGGTTGACGCTGCGGCTGCTGGGGCTGATGGCTTCCTGCATCCTTCTGGTGCATCACGCCCGGTGGCGGATGCGGGCTCTGCAGTGGGACCTGAAGTTTCAGTGGGCCCAGCATCAGGGCAACTTGTCCGACCACGTCTTGATCTCGGAGGGCACTGCGAGACAATTGCAGTGGTGGCTTACGGACCGCGATTGGGTCAGAGGCAGATCCCTCTCCCTTCCCCAACCGGAGCACGTGGTCGTGACGGACGCGTCCCTCCAGGGCTGTGGAGGCCACTTGGGAGAGGCGGAGATCAGAGGCATCTGGTCTCCGGCGGAGTCCCGGCTCCATATCAACCTGTTGGAGCTACGGGCGATTCGTCTAGCACTGAAGGCATTCCTCCCCTTTGTCAACGGGAGTGTAGTGCAGGTGTTCACGGACAACACCACCGCCATGTGGTACTGCAACAAACAGGGCGGGGTGGGGTCGTGGACCCTTTGCCAGGAGGCTCTGCGCCTCTGGCAATGGCTGGAACGTCAGGGCGTGACTCTGACGGTTCAACACCTGGCAGGTTCTCTGAACGCCAGGGCGGACGAACTCAGCCGTCGGTGCTTGATGGATCACGAATGGCGTCTGAACTCGACGTGGCGCAAGGCCTCTTTCGGCAATGAGGAGAGCCTTGGTTAGATCTATTCGCCACAGAAGAGAGCACGCAATGTCCTCAGTTCTGCGCGTTGGAGTTTCCAAGACGGCACTCGCACGGCGACGCCTTTCGGCGTGAGTGGAGTTGCGGTCTGTTATGCGCCTTTCCGCCTATACCACTTCTGCCCAGAGTGCTGAAGAAGATCAGGCGCGACCAGGCCCAAGTTATCCTTGTGGCTCCGGACTGGGCTCGAAGGTACTGGTATCCCGAGCTACTCAGCATGCCAGTCGGTCCCCCGATCCGCCTGCCCCTTCAGGAGGACCTTCTGTCGCAGCAGCAGGGGACGGTCCTCCACCCGAACCTGTCCAGTCTCCACCTCCATGCTTGGAGATTGAGCGGCGGCAGTTGAGGCCATTTGACTTGCCTCCTGAAGTCTGTGATGTGATTCTGGCAGCCAGGCGTCCCTCCACAAAGTCGGTATACGCCTGTCGGTGGAACAGATTTGTGGCATGGTGCACAGCAAAGGCTGCGGACCCTCTTTCTGCCCCTCTTTCCGAGGTCCTTCTTTTTCTTCTCTATCTTGCCCAGCAGGGCTCTGCTCTGGGCACTATCAAGGGCTACCTTTCGGCCCTTTCAGCCTTTCTAAGGCTTCCTGATCAGCCTTCTTTGTTCAAGTCCCCCATTGTAATGAGATTCTTGAAGGGCATCACACACATGTATCCACCTGTTCCGTTTGTGATGCCGCAGTGGGACTTGAACCTGGTTCTGACCTTCCTGATGTGTGCTCCCTTTGAGCCACTTCATTCCTGTCCTCTCCGTCTCCTGACTTTAAAGACGGCCTTCCTGGTTGCCATCACCTCTGCCAGGAGAGTGAGTGAGCTCCAGGCTCTTTCTGTCAAACATCCTTTCTTGTCCATTCATCCAGACAAGGTGGTTATGAGGACTAGACCTTCTTTCCTGCCCAAAGTAGTTTCTGCTTTTCACATTGGGCAGTCCATCACCCTCCCCTCCTTCTTCCCGCCTCCGCATCCTTCAAAGGATGAAGAGCGGCTCCATCGTCTGGACCCAAAACGTGCGCTTTCATATTATATGGATCGCACACGCCAGTTCTGGGTGGATGACCAACTATTTGTTGGCTACGTGGGTGCGAAGAAGGGACGGGCGGTGCATAAACGGACCATCTCTCGGTGGGTCGTTCTGTGCATCAAAGCGTGCTACTCTCTGGCTCGGAAGGAGCCTCCTGTTGGGCTGAGGGCCCATTCCACTCGGGCCACGGCGGCTACTACTGCCTTGGGCCGGGGAGTCCCTTTGCAGGACATTTGCCAGGCGGCTACGTGGGCCTCGCTGCACACCTTTGCGAGGCACTACTGCCTGGATAGTCAAGTCCGAAGGGATGGCTTCTTTGGCCGTTCTGTCCTCCAGGACTTTCTGGTGTAGGAATGTATTGGTTCGCAGACCCACCACCGGGGTTGGTATTGCTGGGGTATCTATTCTAAGGTAAGGAATCTAATACTAACGTGTTTCTTTCAGATGAACAAGTTACTTACCTTCGGTAACGATATATCTGTAAGAAACATTAGTTAGTATTAGATTCCTTACCGACCCACCCATCCTCCCCGTTCTGCGAACTGATACCTAGGGTTAAGGACATCCCTTTCAGGGCCCTAGTTTCAAATGCCACCAGTGTTGGTTCTCACATGGCTCTGCGTGTTCTGGCGCGGAAAAGCTGTGTACAAAGAACTGACGTCAGCGCGCAGAGGCGGCGTCTATATACTCCAGCGACGTCATTACGACGCCGACGACGGACGCGGAGCCGCAGGGGACGCCTGCAGACGACGCCTACCGACGCGCAGGGGTACTGCTACGCAAAAGTTTCCGGATCCAGACTGGCGCCTGGGGATATTCTAAGGTAATGAATCTAATACTAACTAATGTTTCTTACAGATATATCGTTACCGAAGGTAAGTAACTTGTTCGTCAAGCCCTAACCCCCCTTCTTAATACTGTAATAAACTCCGGTCAATTCCCCAGCAGTTGGAAGAAGGCGTGTATCAGGCCCATCCTCAAAAAGGAGACCCTTGACCCCAAGGAAGCCAAGCATTACCGCCCTATATCATGCCTGCCCCTACCTGCCAAAATTCTTGAAAATGCAATGAATCAGGAGCTAACAAAACACCTTGAGGACAACCACCTATTAGACCCCACGCAGCATGGCTTCAGGGCCTGTCACTCAACGGAAACTGCCCTGATCATTGCATCTGATGACATTCGTCAATCTATGGATAAAAGAGGCAGAGCCGCTCTGATCTTACTAGATTTGACAGCGGCGTTTGACACCGTGAACCACGACGTCCTCTTAAACAGACTAACAACGTTGGGCATCTCCCACACCGCCCTAAAACTGCTCCAGACCTTTCTGCAGGCACACATTCACCAAATCCACTGGGATGGTCTCCTCTCCGAGGAGTTCCTACTACCATGTGGAGTCCCCCAGGGGTCGGCTCTGTCACCAACTCTTTTTAATCTTTGTTACACCCCTTGCTGCATTGATAAAATCCCACGGCCTACATTTAGTTTCGTACGCCGACAACACACAACTGGTGGTCTCATTGGCGCAGACAGTAGAAGCCACTGCCAACGGTTTCAGAAGCTGTCTGTCAGACATAATAGCATGGATGAACGCTCACTTCCTCAAACTTAACACCGAAAAACGGAGGTGATCCAGTTTGGCCAAAAACCCTCCATCTGGAACGATCACTGGTGGCCTCCAGAAGCTGGTGCATACAAGCCAACAAGGTCAGAAACCTTGGTTTCATAATGGACAAGGACCTTTCTTGCACAGCCCAAATCAACCAGGTCACTTCGTCCTGTTTCTTCACACTGAAGGTCCTTCGAAAAATCCTGCCTTACATCACTTTCGCCTTGAGGGAAACTGCAGTGGGAGCTCTGATTATGTCTAGGGTAGACTACTGTAATGCCCTATACATAGGTGCCGGCGAAAAACAACTTAACCGACTCCAGTCCATCCAAAACGCAGCAGCCAGAGTGCTGCTTAATCTCCCCAAACGACATCCCACCTCTAAAGCAATAAGCGAACTCCATTGGCTTCCAGTCAGGAGAAGAATCCAATTCAAGGTCATGTGCTTGGCCCACAATTCCCTCTATGGGCAGACCTCTAAACAGCTCTCCAATCTCCTCTCCTCCTATGTACCTGAGCGCTCACTTAGATCCAGCTCCCAAAATCCACTTCACATCCCTAGGATTAAGAGAGTCCGTTGGGGCGGCAGATCCTTCTCCCATCAAGTCTCAAAGCTCTGGAACAGTCTACTGTGAGAAGTTGGCCTGATAAATGATGCTCACTAGTTCTAGTGATCACCTTGTATCAGTCCAAACAACCCTTATGGTGATTGGTTGTAAGTCAACCTTATAGACCCGCTATCCTAATGGTAGCATGGACAAAGCAGTCTTAGGCTGAACTCTATTGGCATGTGAAGACAGCTGTTTTACCACATATAACCCCTTGAATACCACATGAAAGGACACCACACAGGTTGTTATGAAAATAAACAAGTATTTATTAACTAACATACACCTCTGAACTTTTTATGAGGTCAGAGGGCTATGCACATGACAAACTCTTAGGAAAAATACGTTTAAGTTGCACGATTTACAATGGTGCCCTAGGGGCACGACAAACCATATACTAAGAACAATGGAATGCGAGGGAAAAAAGTACTGTAAGAAGATCCAGAGGCTGGAGGATCGCTGGGACTACGCTACTGACTAGGTAAGTACGGAGCAGGAGGCCCACGGGACTCACGTGCAGAGTGGAAACTCTCACGCGGGATGCGTACCAACGTCTATGGATGCTACAGTTTACAAAGTTACGGATTCCGGGCGAACCCAGCTGGATGGAGGGAAAACAGTGGACCTGAACACTAGGATAGTGAACACTGACTTCAGCACCTAGAAGCTTTAGTTACCTAACCCACAGGCTGCAGGTGCATAGGGCTGAAGTGGTGTCGGGTTTGCTGCATTGATCCCGGTGATGCCTGAAACAAGGAGTTACTGGCAGGCAGCCAGATGGAGGAGTCCGGTGGTTCCAAGGATGGAACTAGGAAGAAGTCCTGAAAGGGAAGGGGACAGAGTCTCGGTCACTAGCCAGTGACGGTGATGGAACCAGGAGGGAACCAGATGCTGTCGCCGCAGTCAGGTGGAGGATGGGACACTTCTCTCTGTAGCTGCACGGACCAGGAGCTGTTCTCTATGACCAGGCTGGAGGCACGAGCTGTCCCACGTAGTCTGCTGCTGTTGGCGGTGTTGGATCGTCGATCTGGTCAACAGGCTTTGGCAAGTGCAAGCCACGCGGTGGAACAAAGATGGTGTCTGGTGCGGACCAGGAGGGTCCCGGGTGCTTCTCGTTCACAGGGAAGCAAGGGCCAGTCTGGGGGACCAGACCAGCGGTGTTGAATTCTTCGGGTCGTCGTCTCAGAGGTCACTAGCCAGCCGGCAAGTGACCAGACAACAGGACAAGCAGCAACCAGGCAAAAGGGCCCCACGCAGATCTCGTGGATGCTGGGGGGCTGGTCTTTGGTGGAGGAGCTGCGTCGGTGTGGGGCTTCTCAGACCCCAGTGCACTCACTCGAGGATCCCTCAGCGGCCGTGCTGGAAGCGCTGTGCAGGTTTCTTCAAGATGGCCGTCTCCAAGTTGCTTGTCGCACCCATGGGTCTCAGCTGTGCTGTGGATGTGGGTAGAGGCCAGAGGAGTCTGGAGGTCCGGGTCTCGTCGAGCTGGGTCGTCGGGTTCCAGGAAGGAAGGACTTGCAGCAAACCGAACAGGAGCTTGATGGTGCCTGCGAAGCAGGATGGTCACTCCCTGACCATAGGGGAGATTCTTCAGTCTTCTGATGTTCAGGAGGTCAAAGGTCAAGAGTTCTTCGTGGAAGTTGTCAAGATTAATCTAACTTGGAATGGGACCAGCTCCTACCTTTATTCAGCTAAAGGGGGCTGCAATACGACTAGGTCCCTCCCCTGGGTGGGACCAGGAACGGGGGTGGTTACACCCCCTATCCTTTGTCCGGTCTTGCGCCAGCTCTGGGGCTGGAGTGCCCCAGGAACTGGTTTAGACCGGAGTATGCACAGGGACACCTTGTGTGCCCCAGGCATATCTCATTCCTTTCAGCCCTGTCCTACCTAATACACAAAATCCTGTCTGGGGTGGTGCTAGCACCTCCCAAGACAGGAAACCCTTTGTCCGAGCCTCCCTCGCTGGAAGGACTCCCAGCAGCAGGAGGTCAGACTTGTGTCTGTGGTGGTAGCATCCATTTTGTGATGCTGAGGCTCGAGTTAACTTTAACCGGGGTTCACAGTTACATACATGTTGTGTCCCTCTAGAAGGGTGGAATGCTACCCCAGTCGCCAGAATTGGCGAGGGGGTAGTATTCCAATTCGTATGACACCCTACTCGACATGTTTTGATAATGCTATACCAAAGTTAGCATTTGACAGCGAGGTTCATAATGCACTTAAGAGTATATGGTATAGCGTTATCATGGAACAGCTATTAGGACTTGGTTCCGCAAGCTGCAAACGGGCTCAGCTCATGCCAGAGCACCATCTCACATAATTTCAAGCACTCTGCCTTCAGGATTGATAAGGCCTGCCATAGGAGTGACTGATAGGAATTTATGTGTCCATTTTAGGGTTAGATATAGGGATACTATATCTAAAACAAAGGGTGATTACACCACCTTGCCCCAGCTGTCGTGCAGCCAGTTGTGTCTGTTTAGATGGCCAGCCAGGGGTGGTATACCAATTGGTAAATGCACCTAAGGTACATGGATGTCAATTTAGAGAGAGAACAGCTAGGCCGGGGGTCTGATTAGCAGGCCCACAGCCAGGGAAAGTCGTAAACCAGTGAAGCAAAAAGCAAAAATTTGGGTTGACCATAGGATTGCAGACCATACTCTCCTACATAACCCCCCCAATCTTAGGGGCATTAAACTAACCTTTACCAGGTGAGTCTTCCTGTTCTAAGTGGAAATACCTGGCGAGACCATCTGCATTGCCATGGTCAGTCCCTGGTCTGTGCTCCACTGTAAAGTCCATCCCCTGTAGGGAAATGGACCACGTAAGAAGTTTGGGGTTTTCACCCTTCATCTGATTTAGCCACAAGAGGGGCTTATGGTCTGTCTGAATCTCGAAGTGAGTTCCAAACAAGTATGGCCTCAACTTCCTCAGGGCCCAAACCACAGTAGCTGACCAACCTTTCTCTCTAGGGGTCAGCCTTCTACTTATAAAAGCAATGGGCTGGTCATGACCATCAATATTCACTTGAGATAGAACAGCTCCCACACCCAACTCAGAAGCATCTGTTTGGACAATGAAAGATTTGGAGTAGTCTGGACTCTTGAGAATAGGTGCAGTGCACATGGCCTGCTTCAGGTCATCGAATGCCTTTTGACCGCTAACTGTCCACTGAACTTTCTTTGTCATTTTCTTACTTGTCAGGTAATTAAGAGGGTTCACAATTGTCCCATAATTTCTGACAAATTTCCTGTAGTAACCAGACAGGCCCAAGAAAGCTCTGACCTGTGTCTGGGTGGTTGGAGGAGTCCAGTCCTTTATGGCCTGTATCTTGCTCTCCAATGGTTGAATCTAGCCTCCACCTACAAGGTGGCCCAGGTACACAACCTGACTCTGCCCTATCTGGCACTTAGTAGCCTTGATAGTGAGGCCTACCCTTTGCAGGGCTTCCAAAACTTTCCTCAGGTGGATCAGGTGATCCTCCCAGGTGGAGCTAAAGACAGCAATATCATCTAGATATGCTGCACAGAAGTCATCCAGCCCAGGGAGAACTTGGTTCACCAACCTTTGAAAAGTGGCAGGTGCATTTTTCAAACCAAAGGGCATCACCACAAACTGGTAATGTCCTCCTGGGGTAGAAAATGATGTTTTGGCATTGGCATCCTCAGCTAACCTGATTTGCCAATAACCAGCTGTCGGGTCAAATGTACTCAAGAATTTGGCAGAAGCCAATTTATCTATGAGTTCATCTGCTCTTGGTATTGGATGGGCATCTGTCTTAGTGACAGCATTGAGACCCCTGTAGTCTACACAAATCCTCATCTCTCTCTTACCATCCTGGGTGTGAGGTTTAGGCACTAGAACTACAGGATTAGCCCAAGGGCTCTCTGAGGGTTCAATGACTCCCAATTCCAACATCTTTTGTACTTCTTGTTTTATGCAGTCCCTGACGTGGTAAGGTTGCCTGTAGATTTTACTCTTTATAGGCAGACTGTCACCAGTGTCCACCTCATGGGTGCACCAGTTTGTCTGACTGGGTGTCAGAGAGAACATTTGTCTAAAGGACTGAAGAACTTGTTTGCAATCCTTTTGCTGATGTTGAGAGAGGCTTTCAGAAAAGACTACACCATCTACTGACCCATCATCAGGGTTCTGAGTGAGCAGGTTTGGGAGAGGGTCGCTCTCTTCCTCCTGTCCCTCATCTGTGGCCATGAGCAAGCCCATGTCCTCCCTGTCAACAAATGCCTTAGAGCCTGTTCACATGAAGTACTCTGTGAGGGCTCCTGGGAGTTCCAAGGTCTACCAGATAGGTGACCTCTCCCTTTTGTTCAATGATAGTATGGGGTCCAGACCATTTGTCTTGGAGAGCTGCTGGGGCCACTGGCTCCAACACCCACACCTTCTGTCCAGGCTGGTAAACAGTAAGGACAGCCTTTTGGTCATGCCAAGCTTTTTGCAGTTCTTGGCTGGCCTCAAGGTTTTTAGATGCCTTCCCCATGTACTCTGCCATCCTGGAGCGGAGACCAAGTACATAGTCCACTATGTCTTGCTTAGGCTTTTTGAGAGGTAACTCCCATCCTTCCTTCACAAGACACAGGGGTCCTCTTACAGGATGCCCAAATAGAAGCTCAAAAAGGCTGTAACCAACCCCCTTCTGTGGGACCTCTCTGTAAGCAAACAGAAGGCAGGGTAAAAGGATGTCCCATCTTCGCCTAAGCTTTTCTGGTAACCCTTTTATCATCCCTTTTAGGGTCTTGTTGAATCTCTCCACAAGCCCATTGCACTGTGGATGATAGGGGGTGGTGAATTTGTAATTGACACCACACTCCTTCCACATTGCAGTCAAGTATCCTGACATAATGTTTGCACCTCTGTCAGATACAACCTCCTTAGGAAACCCGACTCTGGAGAAAACTCCAAGTAGGGCCCTGGCCACAACAAGAGCTGTAGTGGTCCTAAGGGGAATAGCTTCTGGATACCTGGTGGCATGATCCACTACCACCAGTATGAATCTGTGCCCAGATGCTGTTGGGGGGTCCATTGGTCCAACAATGTCATCCCCACCCTTTCAAAGGGAACCTCCACCACAGGTAGTGGTATAAGGGGGGCCTCTGTTGTGCCACCTTATTTGCCACTGGCTTGGCAGGTGACACATGAGCGACAAAACTCTTTTGTGTCTTCAGACATATGAGGCCAGTAAAAATGAGGGACAAGCCTGTCCCAAGTCTTGTTCTGGCCTAAGTGACCTGCAAGGGGAATCTCATGGGCTAAGGTAAGAAGGAAACCTCTCAGAGACAAGGGGATAACCAGCCTCCTGGTAGCACCAGACTTGGGGTATCTTGCCTCAGAGTATAGGAGTCCATCATCCCAGTACACCTTGTGGGTACCTGTAGCATTCCCTGCAGCCTCAGCAGCAGCCTGCTGTCTGAGGGGTTCAAGAGAGGAACAGTCTAACTGTGCCTGCCTCAAGTCTGCCCTGGAAGGTCCCCCTGTCCCAAGAAACTCAACCTGTTCAGGCTCAAGCTCTTCTAGGACAGTTCCTTCTGGGGTCTTTGGGTCAGCCTCCTGAGAGGGCTGATCCTCACCTTGAGGCAGGGGGGGAGGCACTGCCTTAACCCTACTGCTCTTTCTCTTGGGAAGTGTCTGGTCCCTTGTTCCAGGATCCAGCACTTGTTCAGCTGGGCATTTCTTGGCCTGTGACCTGGTCACAGCAAGGACATGTGCTGACAAACCTAACATTTCCACATGAGTCCTATACTCCACATCTGACCATAAGGAGGATTCCAAATCATTGCCCAACAGACAGTCCACTGGGAGGTCTGAACTAACTACAACCCTTTTGAGGCCAGTTACCCCTCCCCAGGAGAAATTAAGTGCCATACTATGGTTGGTAGTGACATTGCTAGCATTGGTCACTAGGTAATCTGAACCTAGTATTACCTGTTCAGGGTCCACAAATGCTGGTGTCACCATAGTGACACTGGCACAGGTGTCCCTGTAGGCCTGAGACATTTTTCCATTAATTAAAGGCGTTTGCCTGTACTTGCTCAGAGTACTGGGACTTATTGTAGGGGTCATATCCATGTCCCCAGTAGAAACAAGAACAGCCTGAGTAGGTATTCTAACTAAGTCAGAATCCACCTCAGTACCCAGGGTTAACCCAACTATAGCCTTGGGGGGTGCACTACCACTACTAACTGTACTAGGGGGTGCAGGTGCCTTAGGGGCAGTAGTGGTAGGAGCTGTGCCTTTCTTGGTGCACTCACTAAACCAGTGAGTCTTACTTTTACAGTATTGGCACCATTGTTTTCTTTGACCTTCATTCTTCTTCTTTTGAGTATTAGTGGTCCCACCCTCCTTATATTGTTGGGGCCCTGTTGAAGACTTCTGGTCATTTTGCTTATTCTCTTGATTACCCTTTTGGTCTGCTTTCTTCTGGCCACCACCCTGGTTCTGGTTCTGTTGCTTGACCCTTGTCCTGACCCATCTGTCTGCCTTCTTTCCCAATTCTTGGGGAGAGGTCAGATCTGAGTCAATTAAGTGCTGATGCAACAACTGGTTCTGACAATTATTTAAGATTTGCTCTCTCATAATTAGATTATACAATCCTGTGTAATCAGTAACTTTACTTCCCAGCAAGCAGCCTTCCAAAGCCTTAGTGGCACAATCAAGAAAGTCAGTCCAATCCTGAGCCTGAGTTTTCTGGGTGTCTCTGAACATTAATCTGTACTGTTCAGTTGTTAGGCCAAACCCATCAATCAAGGCACTGTTCAGGACTTGGTAATCATTAGCATCCTCATCTCTAACAGTGAGGAGCTTGTCTCTTCCTTTACCTTCAAAGGAGAGCCACAATATAGCTGCCCACTGACTCTGGGGGACCCTGCTGTACTTTGCAGGCTCTCTCCAAAGCAGTCATCCATTTGTGGATGTCATCCCCTACCTTAAAGGGGGCACTATCGTACTCAGGTTTCTGTTATCAAAACTCCTGTCTTTATCTCTAGGGATAATGTTGCTGCCACCAGTGGAATCTAATCCACTCAATTTCTGCTCTCTGGCAAAGGCAAGTTTCTCTTTGGCAAGGGCAAGTTCTTCCCTCTCAATCTTCAGATGCACTTCCCTCATCTTAGCATCATGCTCTCTTCTCTGAGGGGATGTCATCCCTCTCTGAGAAGATGCCTGAGAGACATGGGAGTGAATAGATCTATTAGAGCCTCTGGAGTGAGACCTAATTAGTCTATTCCCAAGGTTATGGGGCTCCCTCAGTTCCATTCTCATGCATGCTTAAGTTGGCCCTGGTAAGTCTGCTGACTCTAAACTGACCATGATTTACCTCTCCATCAGATGAGTCTCCATACTCCTCTACTTCTTCAGTCTCGGGGAGATTAGAGTCCTCCTCTACTGGGGGTATGTTTCCTTCTGTAAGATCAGATGGGCCTGGATTAGAAGCCCTTCTTGCATCATATGTCTCTAAGAGACCTATCGGAAAAGGAATGTTGGGGTTTGAACCCTGTTCTAGTTTCCTGGAGGTACACAATTGTCTCATCTCCTGGAAGCTAAGGGCTGCATATCTTGAAATGACCTGTGGAGGGTCAACTTCCACAAGGGGAGTCACTGCGTTCTCTCCTGTGGTAGACATGCTTTCTAGTGAGGTGTAAGTGATGCACTTACCTACACTATGGGTTTTCCTACTGATCCCTTGCTAAGAGTTGTAGTTAGGGTGTGCTACTCCCTTTCTACTACAACAGCTGGTTCAGTAGAACTCAGAGTATTTCTAAGCTTTGTTATATGTACATATGGTACCTTATGTGATCTTTCAAATGATATCTCAAGATTATATTTGGTAAAAACAACAGCCAGCTCAAATCCCAACCGCTGCACACCAATGTGAGAAGTTGGCCTGATATATGATGCTCACTAATTCTAGTGATCACCTTGTATCAGTCCAAACAACCCTTATGGTGATTGGTTGTAAGTCAACCTTATAGACCAGCTATCCTAATGGTAGCATGGACAAAGCAGTCTTAGGCTAAACTCTTTTGGCATGTGAAGCCAGCTGTTTTACCACATATAACCCCTTGAATACCAAATGAAAGGACACCACACAGGTTGTTATGAAAATAAACAAGATATTTATTAACTAACAAACACCTGTGAACTCTTTATGAGATCAGGGGGCTAAGCACATGACAAGACTCTTATGAAAAATACGTTTAAGTTGCATAATTACGATGTTGCCCTAGGGCCACAACAAACCATATACTAAGTAAGTGGAATGTGAAAGTCGATAGAACGAATGGAGCTGTCCAGAGGCTGTCGGATCGCTGGGACTACACTACCCTAATTTTATGTAAGTAATAGGAGGCCCACGGAACACGTGTGCAGAGTGTGAACTCACATGTGAGATGCGTAACAACGTCTATGGACAGTACAGTTCAAGTAAAAGGTGAGTACGGACAATCCTGACTAGTTAGGACTAAAACGACTGTGGAACTGGACACTAGGAGAGTCATTCTACCCTTGAGCACCAAAATGCTCTTGTTACCTCACCCACAGGCTGCGGGTGCATAGGTGCAAAGTTGTGTCTGGTTCCGGCGTAGAAGTCTATGGAGCCTGGAAGAAAAGATGCTGCAGGCGACAAGTAGGAAGATGTCCGGTGTGATCCAAGGGTGGATCAGTGAAGAGAAGGACCTGAAAGCAGAGGTGACAATGTTCAAAGTCACTAGCCAGTGACTGGAGTGGAACCAGGAGTGGAACCGATGGTATAGCATTATCATGGAAACAGCTAAAGGACTTGGTTCCGAAAGCTGCAGACAGGCTCAGCTCATGCCAGAGCACTATCTCACATAATTCCAAGCACTCTGCCTCCAGGATTGTTAAGGCCTGCCATAGGAGTGACTTATAGGGGTATATGTGTCCATTTTAGGTTTAGATATAGGTATGCTGTATCTAAAGCAAAGGGTGATTACACCACCTTGCCCCAGCTGATTGATCAGCCAGTTGTGTCAGATTTGGATGGCCAGGGGTGGCATAATACATGCTGCAGCCCCTGGTAGGCCCTGAGTGCACCTATGCCCTGGGTACCTAAGGTAATTAGATATGTACCTAAGGTACATGTAGTCCATTTTAACAGAGAGGAAGCTCTGTCTTGTCTCCATTAAGCTTGAGACAAGACCGAATCATCCAGCTTTTTAATTTCTCCAGGCAACCCACCAGGTCCACCTTGGCCGAAGAGCCATTTTCCTGTGCCAGGGAGACCACCAGCTGAGTATCGTCCGCATAGGTGACGATCTTGATGCCATACGGACGAACGACCTCAGCCAGGGGTCTCATGTAGACGTTAAATAACGTCGGGCTCAGGGAGGAGCCCTGTGGGACTCCGCAGCCCAGGGGTTTGCTGGAGGAGATATTGCTTCCTTCATATACCTGGAAGGTTCTATCGCTAAAAAAGGACTTGAGCCATTCCAGCGCCCTACCTGATATTCTGATATCACAGAGACGCTGCAGTAGGGTTTTATGATTTACAGTGTCAAAAGCAGCGCTTAGATCGAGGAGGATGACTGCCACCGATCCTCCTCGATCTAAGATTTTTCTAGTTTCCTCCATGACTGCCAACAAATCAGTCTCCGTTCCATGTTTGGGGCGGAAGCCCGCCTGCGACGGGGCAAGCAGCTGATTACTCTCAAGGGAGTTAGTTAAGAGGCCATTTATGTATTTCTCTACAATTTTGCTGGCACACGGGAGCAGGGAAATGGGGCGGTAGTTGCTGAGATTGTTAATATCCATATTGGGTTTCTTTACAAGCGCCCACACCATAGCCTGTTTCCATGCAGGTGGGACCGTGCTACTAGCAATTGAGGCGTCAAGTACTTCTAGCAGGATGGGAAGAATGGTCCGAGTAGCGGTAACCAATATGCGTGGGGGCAGGGTCACTGGGGATCCTGATTTCACTACCGTCATTAGAGTAGCAAGTGATTCTAGTTTTAGCAGGGGAAACTCACCTAACGAGGGTGACCAGCTACACAAGGTGCCCTGTACAAAAGTCGGCGGGGTGTCCACTGGGCCATTTAAATCACTGTCCGGGAAGGATGAGTAAATGAGATCGATTTTATGGAGAAAAAAAAACCGCTAGGTCGTCACAGCGAGCTTGTGTATTATTGTTAGTTGAAGGGGTTTGATAAGGCTTTTCACGATCTGATAGATCTCTTTTGAATTGGAGCTGGCTTCCGAGATTTTTTGTGTATAATACACAGCTTGTGCGCTCTTTATCTCTTTTTTATAATTTCTGATGGCTTCTCTGTAGATGTTTTTTTCTGTCTCGGCGTACCCCAGGCGCCATTTTCTTTCTAGTCTCTTGCGCTGGCATTTTTTCTCCCGGAGCTCCGCTGAATACCAGGGAGCAGTGACTCTGGATCTTTTTAAGGAGTTTTTGTTGATGGACAGTATGGTATTGAGCGATTGTGTTATCCAGTTGTTAAAATTCTCATTTGCTATTAGGGGATTTTGAGTAGTTGATGGCTTTGTGGTTTCTAACTCATGGACCCACTGGTTTAGTGAAAGTCTAGATAATAATACACACAGTAAAGGGAAAACGTGAGAGGAAAGGGCTGTGGCTCCATCCAGCAACCCTCCTTCTCCTCTTCCCTTTTATCACCTGGAAAGCAATACTAGGGTGCTTACCCAATCTATTTGGTGGCTGTGGGAGGGTGGGGGTTGTGAGAAGTTGGCCTGATATACAATGTTCACTATTCTAGTGAGCACTTTGTATCAGTCCAAACAACCCTTATGGTGATTGGTTGTAAGTCAACCTTATAGACCAGCTATCCTAGTAGCATGGATACGAGCAGTCTTCGGGCTAAACTCTAGAGGGCGTGTTAAGCCAGCTGTTATACCATCACATATACCCCTTGAACACCAAGTGAAAGGACACCACACAAGTGTTATGAAAATAAACAGTGTATTTATTAAAATCACAACAGCCCTGTACTCTTTATGAGGACAGGGTACTAAGCACACAACAAAACTCTTACGAAAATACTTCAAGTTGCACAATTTACACAAATGCCCGAGGGGCCCGAAAAACCATATACTCTGAAAGTGGAATGCGAAATTACTAGCAGGTAAGTACTGTACTAATAGGCTTTGGAATCGCTAGGACTACGTTACTGAACCTTCAGATTACTAGTAGGAGGCCTAGGGGACTCGGGTGCAGAGTGTGCACTCTCACGCGGGATGCGGGACAAAGTCTATGGGAGCTAGTAAAGACAAAGTTAGTGTTCTCGGGCGAACTTGATAAGGTAGATCGAAAAACGACAGTGGATCCTGACCCTTGGATAGTGAGGCTATGCTGGGGCATCGAAATGCTGAAGTTACCTAGCCCAGGGGCTGCAGCTGCATATGTCTCAAAAGACGTCGGGAATCCTCGTAGACGAACCAGGAGCCTGAAGAAAAGAAGTTGCTGGCAGGCGACCAGTGAAGATAGTTCGAGTGATCCAAGCGTGGATCGAAGATGGATGACACCTGAAAGCAGAGGGGACCAAGTTCGTGACTACTAGCCAGTAGTCAGGTGGCACCAGGAGGGCACCGGATGGTAGTCACCTCGACTAGGTGAGTGGGCGACGCTGGGCTCTGCAGTCTCATGGACCAGGAGGCGTTGTCGGCGACTAGGATGGAGGTGCCAGCTGTCCCACGATGGATGATGCTGTCGACGTCGCTGGACCCAGGATTGGGGCAACAAGTCTTGGCAAATTCAAGCCCACGCGGTGGACCTAAAATGGCGTCTGGTGTGGACCAGGAGGGTCCGGGGTGCTCCTCTTTTGGAAGGGAGCAAGGGCCAGTCTGGAGCAACCAGACCAGCAGCAGTGATATCGTCGGGCGTCGTTAAGAAGGCCACAAGCCAGCGGGCTAGTAGCCAAACAACGCGGTGAGCAGCAAAAAGCAGAAGGGCCCCACGCAGATCGTGGAGATGCTGGGAGGCTGGACTTCGGTGCTGGAGCTGCTCAGGGTCGGGGGTTCTCGGACCCCAAAGCACTCACCAGAGGATCCCTCGTCGGTCGTGCTGGATAGAAGTCGTGCAGTTCTGATGATGGCCGGTCCCTCGAGGTCTCGTCGCACCTACGGTTCTCAGCTTAGCTGTAGAGGTAGGTAGAGGTCAGAGGTGCCAGGGAAGCCGGGTCTCGTCGTGCTGGTCGGTCGGATTCCTGAGGAAGGACGTGCAGCAAACCGCAGAGTTCTTAGATGGTGCCTGCGGATGCAGGGTGACTACTCCTTAGCCACAAGGGAGAAATCTTGAGAAGAAGTCGAGAGTTCCTTTCGTAGAAAGTAGTTTATTGATTCAAAGATGATCTAATTTGGAAGGGTCCCCGCTCCTGCCTTTATCCTAAAGAAAGGGGTGGGTACGCGACTAGGTCCTGCCCTAGGGGTGGGACCAGGAAGGGGGTGGTTACACCCCTCTCTCATGCCGGACTTTCCCCAGGCCAGGGGCTGGTGTGCCCCTGGAACTGGTTCTAGCCGGCAGATGCGTAGTGAGCACCTGGGTGCCACTCTGCAGTCACCTTCCTGTAAAGCCCTGCCTACCCAGGATACACAAAACCCTGTCTGGGATGGTGCTAGGACCGCCCCTGACAGGAAACCCTTTGTCCAAGCTCTCCTCGCTGGAAGGACTCCCAGCAGCAGGAGGTCAGGCTCGTGTCTGTGGTGCCAGCATCCATTTTGTGGAGCTGAGGCTTCAGTTAACTTTAACCGGGGTTCACAGTTACATACATGTCGTGTCCCTCTAGAAGGGTGGAATGCTAACCCCGTCGCCAGAATTGGCAAGGGGTTAGTATTCCAATTCGTATGACACCTTACTCGACATGTTTTGATAAAGCAATACCAGAGATAGCATTTAACCGCAAGGATTATAATGCACTTAAGAGTATATGGTATGCGTTATCATGGAACTTCTATTAGGACTTGGTTCCGCTAGCTGCAAACGGGCTCAGCTCATGCCAGTGCACCATTTCACACGATTCCAAGCACTCTACCTTCAGGATTGTCAAGGCCTGCCATAGGAGTGACTGATAGGAATCTGTGTGTCCATTTTTAGGGTTAGATATAGGTATACTATATCTACAGCAAAGGGTGATTACACCACCTTGCCCCAGCTGTCGTGCAGCCAGTTGTCAGATTTAGATGGCCACCCAGGGGTGGCATAATACATGCTTCAGCCCCTGGTAGGCCCTGGGTACACCTATGCCCTGAGTTACAGGGTCTGATAAGGGGGCCCAGTACCAATTGGAAATGTACCTAAGGTACATGGAATCCATTTTAGAGAAAGAGCAGTAGGCCTGGGGTCCTGATTGGCAGGGCCCCAGGTCGACTAAGTCGGAAAACCAGCAAAACACCAGGCAAAAAAGTTGGGGGCAACCATAGTCAGGTATCCACCTTCCTACAGGTGTCATCTTTCTCCTGGCCTGAATGGTTATTACTTTGGACCAGTAGATTTACTAAATACTAGAAAGCGGCTACGCCCTTCACCTCCTACAGGCTCCACCCCCAATTCCTCCCCCTCCTTCCTCCCTGCCCTCCAGACCACCTAGTCACACTACCACAGGAAATGGCAGCACTCCTACTGAAAGGAGCAGTGGAGTTAGTGCCAGATCAGGAAAAGGGTAGAGTATGTTGCATTACTTCCTGATGCCCAAGAAGGACGGTGGTCAGTGCCTGATCCTAGACCTCAAAAATCTGATCTCCTACCTCCAGAAGGAAAAGTTCAAGATGCAGACTCTTGCTCAAGTGTTGTTGGCATTGGAACTTGGATACTGGTTTGTGTCCCTTGACCTGCAGGATGCATACTTCCACATTGCTATCCTGCGATCATACCAGAAGTATTTACATTTTGTGGTGGATTCTATACACTAGCAATTAGCTGTGCTCCCTTTTGGCCCAACATGGCACCTCAAGTCTTCATGAAGCTGATTGAGGTGGTTGTGGCCTACCTCATGAGGGTTTCAAAGCTGGGTCCCCAGTGGTGGCATCGGGCCATTCTCAGTCAACTTTGTCATTGCTGTTTAACTTTTCAATCAACAAGCCAAATCTCACTTGTCCCTGTGAGAAGTTGGCCTGGTATATGATGTCCACTATTCTAGTGGGCACCCTGTATCAGTCCAAACAACCCTTATGGTGATGGCTGTAAAGTCAACCTTATAGACCAGCTATCCTAGTGGTAGCATGGACAAAGCAGTCTTAGGCTAAAACTTCAGAGAGCGTGTGAAGCCAGCTGTTTTACCAATAATAATCCCTTGAATATCAAATGAAAGGATACCACGCAAGGTATATGTCAAATATATATGTATTTATTACTAACACAACCCCTCTGCACTCTTTATGAGGGCAGAGTTTGAGATATGTTACAAGTTACTCGTTAAGCATACTATAAGTTGCACAAATATAATTCTGCCCTAGGGGCCTCACAAACCATATACTAAGTAAGTGGTATATGAACCACTTCAGGGAAGGTGAATAGGCCTAGGGCCTAGATAATCGGTGGGGCTACACCGAACAACCAAGGGATTGGAAGTAGGAGGCCCACGGGAGGCGTGTGCAGTGTCTAAACCCTCACGCAAGTTACCATAGAGTTATAATGGAAACTTGCCCCAGGCAGTGTCTGGAAAAGCATCGTTCCATATAACCCACCCTGCCTCAATCCACTACAGGCTGTCTGGGGAGGTGCCAGCTCCTCCCTCGACAGGAAACCTATTGTCCAGGACTCCCTTGCCGGAGTTTCGTCCAGCTGCAGGAGGTCAGACTGGTGTCTGTGGCAGCAGCATCCATTTTGTGATGCTGAGGCTCTGTTTAACTTTAACCGGGTAAAGCAGTAACTACATGTCTTCTCCCTCTGGAAGGGTGGAATGCTACCCCGCCGCGAGGGGGGGGGGGGGGGGGGGGGTAGTATTCCAAAGTGTTTGACACGACATGCTTTGATAAAGCTAAACCAAAGTTAGCATTAACCGCGAGGATTATAATGCACTTAAGAGTATATGGTATGACTATATCATAGAACAGCTATAAGGACATGGTTCCAAAAGCTGTAGACGGGCTCAGCTCATGCTAGAGCACTCTGCTTTCAGGATTGTCAAGGCCTGCCATAGGAGTGACTTATAGGTATATATGTGTCTATATATAAGGGTAAATATAGGAATACTATATCTAAGCAAGGGGTGAATACACCACCTTCCAAAGCTGAGTGATCAGCCTGCGGTGTCAGTTTGGATGGCCAGCCAGGGGTGGCATAATTCATGCTGCAGCCCCTGGTAAGCCTTGGATGCACCTATGCCCTGGGTACCTATGGTACACTATACAGGGGCTCACAAAGTTGACCCAATCCCAATTGGATATGTACCTAACGTACATGGAGTCCATTTTACAGTGAGGGCAGATAGCCTGGGGCCCTGAATAGCAGGATCCCCGGCCAAATAAGTCAAAAACCAGCTAAACACTAGGCAAAAAGTTGGGGTAACCATATTGTCAGATATCCACCTTCCTACAGTCCCTCTCCCAATAAATCCAGTTCATTGGGTCAGTACTGGACACCTCTCTACTCCGTGCCTTTCCTCCCCCTCACAGGATAGCCTACATCAAGAATGCGGTTTCATCTTTTCAACAAGGTGCGCAAGTTCCAGTTTGGAAGGTCCTCCGATTTCAGGGTCTGCTTGCTTCCTCTAATCTCCTAGTCACACTTGCAAGTTGTCACATGAGGGCCATGCAGTGGTGCCTCCTCAGGCTCGGGAAACTTGGGAGATTCCATTGTGATCTCCCCTTGTGCTGATGTGGTTTGGTATGGCATGGGTAATTGTTATGGGTATAGAGCAAACCTGAGTTGCAGAATGGCCTTCACTCCTCCTGCAACTGTGGCTGCGGTAGTGACAGATGCCTCCACTTTAGGATTGGGAGCTCACCTACAGGATCTGGAGGCCGCTGGAAGAGCTGGTTCTTCACACCAACCTGTTGGACCTGCGAATGATTCGGCTGGCCTTAAGGCCTTCCTCTCCTCCTTTCAACGTCAGTCCATTGAGAACTTGAAGAACATCACACCAGTGATGTGGTACGTCACCAAGTAAGGGGGAGTTGGATCTCACCTCCTTTGTTTTAAGTCATTGAGACTCTGGTCTTAGGCACCCCCAAGGGATCTAGTTAACTGCCAATCACCTAGAAGGGTCTCTAAATGTCTGAGCTAGTGTTATCTTCCCGATCACACGTAGCATCTTCTGCTGCAGGTAGTCTAGGGCATCTTCTCCAAGTGGGGCAGTCCTCAGGTGGACTTGATTTCCTCTTCAGAGAATGCTCAATGCCTTCTGTTCTGTGGGCACTAGAGTCTGTTGAGGTGGAACTTTTAGTTGTATTACGCAAATTTCCCCCATACCCTTGATTCCTAGAGTTCTGAGCAAGGTTTGCTAAGACCACATCCAAGTCATTTACATACCCCCAGATTGGCTCAGGAATGTTTGGTATGCAGACCATTTGCTCTTCTCCCCTCTCAAGCTGCCATTCAGGCTCAACCTTCTCTCCCAGTCAGGGGGAGTAATCCTGCATCCAAATCTCGGAGGCCTCCACCTACATAGCTGGAGATTGAACAGGTACATTTAAGCTCATTTCAATTGCTACCTAAGGTGATTGATGTCATACTATATGAGCCCCTACACCAAAATAGCTTACTTTGGCTTATGGAGCAAGTTTGCATTTTGCTGCGTTGTCCGCTTTCTTCTACCTGCTAGACCAGCCATCCTTTTTTAAAATCTGCGATTGTAATGCATTTCTTAAATGGGTTGACAAACGTGCGTTCCCCCTTACCCCCTTGTTGTACCACACTAGGATTTAAATTTTGTTTTAACTAATAAGCACTCAGTTTAAGACCCTGCTTACTTGTCCCTTACAGATTTTGATGCTAACAGTATTTTTAGTTGCTATTAATTCACTAAGACTGGTGATCGAATTGCAAGCTCTTAGTTCACATTCACACTTTACTTACTTTTTCCCTGATAAGTTGCTGTTACGAGCCAGGGCTACCTTTCTGCCAAAAGTGATGACTTCCTTCCATCATTTGTCCCGCTTTCTATCCCCCTTTCCTCCCCATCCCACTAAGGAGGATGAATGGTTGCATGGGTTGGATCCTAGGTGGGCGGTCCATAATTACTTGGACCCACACCAAGGTCAGACGAACAGATGACCAGCTCTGGCATGAGGGGAAACTGTGCTGAAGAGGACCGTTTCAAGGTAAATCACTCTGCATCAAAATTTGCTATGCTTTTGCTAAAAAGGATCCTCCGGTGAGGATCAGGAATCATTCCCCCTGGCCTAAACCTTCCATTTCTGCCCTTACTGGAGCCGTTCCCATAGCAGACATTTGCAGGCAGTGACCTGGGCATACTTACTCTAAGCATTACTGCCTGGATTGTGAGGCACGTAGATGTGGCCACTTTGCAAAATCTGTCTTATAATGTTTTCTGGTCTGGTCATCCATCAACCCCCCACCCCTCCCCTCCTGGGGTGGGTATGCTTGGAAATTCTATTCTGCATGTGTGGAATCTCCAGGTAGAAGTATCTGACTGAACAAAAGGCTGCTCACATGCGGTAACAAACTTCTTGGTGGATACTCGATTTACCTGCAGATTCCTCAGCGACCTGTTAGCTTCCTATATGATAGATTCGCTTTAAAGACAGTTAATAAAATCAAAACATTTATTTTAGTATTGTACTACTCCTAGATTTCATTAAAATCATTTGCTTTGAAAACAGGCAGAGAAAATGGATGGAAACTCACATTGTTATGCCAAGGTGGGCGCTAAATGGCTTCAGTGATGTAGTCAGTCCCCTCTTTAGGCGTTGATTTGAAGCTAGCGCCCCCTGTGAGCTACACAAGAACTTTGAAGTTTCCAGATCCAGCCTGATGTCTGGGATTATTCTACAGGTGAGGAATATGCAGATAGATAAAATATCCACCAGAGAGATCATTACCATCGGTAAGTAACTTTGCTTGTATCACTAATCACATAATAGGTTTTGAAAGTAGAAATGTTAGACAAAATAGTTTTTGAATTGAAGCGTGAGGTTTTTTTCTGAAATAGAATACGTGTAAGAAGTTTTGTCTTTGTAGACTTTCCAGGTTAACTACCTTCTATAAACTGAAATATTTTGTTAACACCTAATAGTCTTTGTCTCCAGTGCTGCGCACATTGATAATTTAATGTTGAACTTGTTTTTCTTTGAGTTTAATTTTTTTAAATTTTCTGATATTTCTTTTTCTTTTAGCCATTATTATTGTTTCCTGGAGGTGTTGGTACAGCCACTCAAGAACTTGACCATATATCTGTGGAGAAAAATTTGTTGTAAGTACATTCATTGCCAGGAAACTCCAGCAGTACTGTCAAAGTCTAGTATCTCTTTTATCTGATAGAGACGTCTAGCCGCAGATTTCTTAACTTCGAATACCACCAGCCATCAGACTGGATCTGGAAAATTTCCCACAGCAGCACCTCTGCGCACCGGGGGGCGGCGTTGCCCGGCTCTGCCCTGACGTCGTCCACGGACATGTCAGCAGAGCCATATATGCCCGTCCCGACGCGCTAACGTCAGTTTTCTTCTTTTCTGCGTCTGATCGTGGCTCCTGGAAAACCAGCAGTTCCTTGGCCTGGTTTTTGGGCCTTCTACGACACTTTGTGTCGTGGGAACAGTGTGTAATGCCTTCCTGATTTAAGGCCTGTGCGCGTCAGATATCTGGCACTGACCCGCACCTCATTTGCATGTGGTGCCTCGGCAAGCACCACGACTCCAAGGACTGTGACGCCTGTCAGAGGATGAAACCAAAGTCCTTGAGGGAGCGCCACATGAAGTTGCTGGCCGCACAGGTGTCTGGTCCGGCTCCCTCCCGTCGCCGCTCTTCTCTGGATCAGGCTCGTTCCTGAGGTCGCTCCTGCAACTGCTGTGCGAGCACAGATGTTGCCTACGGAGAGCTGTCTGTGCCGCTGCCGCCCATTCCTCTCGCACTGCGCCAGGTAACGGTGCACAGCAGCCTCATTCTCCGTGCCCACCCTTTCCGGATGTTGGAGCAATGCGTGCCCAAATGGAGGCTTATTCAAAGGCACTCCAGGCTTGTTTTGAGTCGCCCCCTCCCCCTGGAGCGCCTTCAGGTCCCACAAAGGTAGCTGACACTTTTGCGGGTCTTTGTCTGCGGACATTTCCCCGGCACCGGCTGTGTGCGTTGACTCCGATTCCAGAGCCGATGCGAGGCCAGTGGCCAGGGCACAGCCCACCCGGCAGTCTGCTCATAGCCCCGTGTGGCCTCCTGCGCCAACGTCAGAGGCGGCGCCGGCGACGCCTAGGTCGACGCCGGATATTACACCAGGCTCAATGCCGGTTCCGGCACCTCGTGCTCCCTCCAGGCAGGTTGCAGTGGGCTTGCCGTCAGTCGGCGTCCCAGTCCACTCTACTGTGGAGGTCGTCGATGTCGAGGTGACTCCGATGCTGCGTCGATCGATGCCGGTCCCAGCGCCGACTCCACTTCTCTTGGTGGTTGCTCCCCCCCAACTCCTCGAGCGGCAATGGGTCTCCACCACAGCATCAGCCTACGCCCTTGCTGCCATTTACGCCTCCTCGCTTGGAACCTGATATTTCCCTGGACTCCCCTGATCAAAAAGCCCAGGTGCAAGTACCCTGTGTCGCCTGGCCTTAGTGTCAGTCTCCGGCTCCTCCACTGCTCATGTCCAGTGGTAGAATTAGCCTTCAATCGTCTCCCACTGACAAATCTCCTACTTGGATGGCAACTGAGTCTAGTGCTGCCTTTGCACGCGCTATTCATGGGACTGCTGCTGTGCTTGGCTTTCAGCCTCTTATGGTGCCTCTTCTCTCTAATCCTTTGTTGGATCTGCTCCATTTAGAGCCTATCGAAATAGAAACTTTGCTGCCCTTGGGAGACTCATTACTTGATATCCTGCGTGTCACATGGTCCATACCCTCTTCAGGTGACCCCGTGGATCGGGCTATTGCTCGTAGACACCGCCTACTCCGGTTGATCCTCTTTGTCTCTTCATCCACCAGATCAGGGACTAGTTGTTCAGGCAGCTTTTAACTTAGTCTTCACCCTCTTTGCACCTGTTGCCTCCCACCAGGGAGTCTAGGTGGCTGGATGATTGTGGTCTACAGCTTATCGCCTCTGCCAGGGCAGGCGTCCGGGCTTTAAATACAGCCTGTGTGTTTGTACGTGCATCCTCCGCTCTTTATGACTCAGTTGCTCACCTTCTCCCTTCTGTTCCAGAAGGTCCGTGGACAGAATTGCTTCGTCTACTGCAGCATGGTAGAAGCATTTTGCTGCAGTAAGCAGTTAGGTCCTGGGATGTGGAGCTGGTTGGACCATCACAATTCTCAAAAATATAAAGATTACCAACTTCACACTTACTTCTTAACTCTAAATTGTGAGCAACAAACCAAAATTAATCATAGGTTTGTTGGGTATCCTTTATTCTTACCCTTTGATATTTTTTATTATTTCATCATTTTTTCGTTTCATGTATGAAAAAAAACACTTTACATTCTACACAATTTTACACATATATACAAAACAATTCTACACATATATACAAAACAATTCTACAACACATATATACATATTACGTATACATTCCACATCTGTTTTTTGACCAACAAACAATTAATCTTTGCACGGTGTCCTAAGAATAGTAATGACTAGAAACACCAATGAAGGACAAAGTCACGCTCAACGGAAGGTTAAATGAAAATCAAGTCCATGCTCTGGTCTGATTGACAGTAAATGTCAGTTTTTTCTCCCCTTCTATATGCCGACTCGTTTCAAACCTGGTGATGTCACTTATCGGGTTCTCATCAGGGCTCTGTCACTTATGTTTGTCTGTAAGATGTATACAAAACAAAGCAGATTTTGTTTTAGTTATCTCTTCCTCCCATTTATCTGCCACTCTATTTTTAGTCTTTAAGGATCTGTTACCTGTTATCCAGCTTGTAGCCAGTTCCACAGGTTCACTCTTTATTGAATATTGCCAGTTTCTACCTTTGTTCTATGTGGTTTCCTACAACACAGAGGAAACATTTCATCACTATCTGTTATTTTAATAAGCCTTGGTGCCAGGATGCTTGGGCTCTTTTTGGACATACCTGTCTGTGTCTCTGGGCGTGTTTGGACACTTTTCTTGCCTCTAGCGATTGTTGTGTTGATGGCCGGTTATCACCTAAAAACGATCAAAAATGCCCTTAGTTTTATGGCGTGACCCTCGCAAGTCCTGCCCTGCTCCCGCTCCCGGAAAAAGGCATACCTGCATTTCTCGTTGTCTCCTTGCGCTCGCTTTCTTTTTCTCAGTCGGCTTTGTCAACACGGGGCCATTGTATCCCTCGTAGTCCTACGGACAATTAAATCCCAGTTAAACAACGGATATTTCCACTCCGTTAGTCTGCTTCTCAGACTTATTACCTGTACTACTTATTAACTGTAAGTTCGCCAAACCGGCACCATGTGATTCAGTCTGTGGACACGGCAGCCATCTTGGAACGTATACTTATACGTCCCACTTTGAACTGGATTCTGGGCAATGTAGTTCTATCGTGAGTCATTTGGCGGTTTGACTGCACCTTTCAGCACTGGATTTTCTCAGTCTTGATATCTCTGACAGCGTGTTGAGGCCTGTTTGAGTACTGTTACATTTTAAAATCAAATACGCCTCTTTTTGCAATAAAACTTTATCAATGTCTCCAGAGCATTTCGTTTCATTTATGCTAAACAATACTGACCATTTGAAATCATTTTCTCCGTGTCCTTTTTCAATGAAATGTTCCACCATGGGTGCGGTTATAACTTTATGTTCGAGGCATGTGGGCTGCTAAATTCATATCTTAGCATTAGATCGCCACCTAGTGTTGGGTCCGGATGATCGCACATTGTTGTCCTGGAAGAGTCTTCGAAGTATCCTGAGATGGGTGGCTCCTCCCCTGGACTACAGTGCGCATGGGCATCGGCTCCATCCCCAGATTGTTTTTTTCCGCCATTGGGTTCGGATGCGGTCTCGACGTCTCTCCGTCGGAACCGATTAAACATCTTTTTTTTTACGGCCAAAAGGCTTTGGGTTCTTTACGTCGGTATTGTTTGCGTACGGTCTCGAGTTCTTCCGTCTCTCGGAGCCGGAATCACCGGAGTTTTACTACTCTTCGGACATCGAGGCCTTCTCATCGCGACTCGACTAAGTTCCCAGCATGGAGCGGAGTCCGTTTAAACTCTGCCCGCTCTGTGGGTCCAAATACCCACATATAGACGTACACCCGGTCTGTAATAAGTGCCTTTCGCCAGACCATGACGAAGGAAGTTGCCGGGCCTGTGCGAAGTTCAGGTCGAAGAAAACTCTTACGATTCGGCGCGCAGTGCGCCTCGTGGCCAATCAGGCGGCCCCGGATCCAGATAACATCTTCGGCGATCAAGAAGAGGAGGACCAGAGCCATCATCTTCAAATCTCCCCGCCTGAGACGGAGGTCGAGGCTGATCCGGAATATGACGACGACGGAGTCGTGGGTCAAGGCCTTGAATACGTCGACGAGGTAGGGGACGACGTTATGGTTTATGGGGCCGAGGAAGATAGCTCAGGGGACGAGCTATGCCCCAAAGTTGATGAACATCAGGAAAGGGTCGCGGGATCGCCTGTCGGCCTTACCCAAGACCCTGTAGCGCAAGCCACGGCCCCGCCTGTCGGCCCGGCCACGGACATACTTGCTGCGCCGAGGGTTTCGAAACCGAAACTGAAAGCAACGGTCTCGACTACTCCTAAAATGGCCGACCCGAAACCGAAACCGAAAGTTAAGGACTCAATCGTCCCTAAGATGGCGGTCGCAACGGCAAAAACAAATAAACCAGCGACCTCATCGACTCCGTCGACCTCCGGTCCGCAGAAGTCGAAGAAACACGACGATTCCACAGGGTCGAAATCGGCGCCGGAGGAGAAATCCTCTAAGAAGGGTGGCACGCACAAGACAAGCAAGCCTGCCAAGACAACGGACACAGCCCCGGCTCCGACGGGGACATCTGCGCATCGCTCCAGGGACTCGGGGCCGTCCATCCCTCCAAAAGACCAACGGAACGTCGCATCCGAAGGCAAGGCCACCTCGTCGGTGCCAAAGACATCGGTCACCGACGCATCTCTCGTGGCTGCTTCACTACAGAGGATTAAAGACAAGGTTTTTTCTTCGTCGACGCCTACGCCATCGACGCAGAAGGCGGCAGACGTCCCGGTCAAACCGGCAAGTAAGCTCCTCTTCCTTCTACCGCCAAAAGTGGTGCCGAAGGCCTTTTCCACGAAATCGACGCCGAAGAAGTCGGAATCTTCTACGGCAGGGACATCTTCGGGTCAACTGCTCGACCCTGAAGAGGATTCAGAGTGTTTCATAGACGCGGACACGGGGAAGTTGACCCTTTATAAAAGGAAGATCACTTCGCAGCCGGTGGAATCCTACGTCATTCCCCTAAAGAAGAAAAAGTTTCCACAGGACGCCTCAGGCCTCATGGAACCTATCCAGCCTCCTCTGGGAAGGAGCCCAACACCGTCTCCAGACCACTCTGAAAGCGAGGGCTATGCTGAAGATGAACAATACACGTTCCCAGTCAATGAACCTGATGCACAGCCAGATTCTTATTATGGCATTGGGGACCAAGGCACCCAAGATGTGGGGCAAGACCCACAGACTTTCAGTACACGTGCATCCCCTACAGAGGATTCTGCAGGTTTACATGCACTCATTGAGAGGGCAGCTGCTAATCATGATGTGGACATGCATGCTGACCCAGTTGAGGAGGACTTTCTATTCGACACATTTTCAGTTTCGGAAAGAAATGTAAAGACCCTGCCTATGCTCAAAGGGGTCCTCAAGCATGCTGCGGACATCTTTAAAGAGCCTACCAGGGCGAGGGTGGTCAACCCACGTATTGAAAAAAAGTACAGACCAGCGCCTGCAGACCCTGCATACATTCGAGGACAATTGCCCCTTGACTCCTTGGTGGTAGCAAACGCACGCAAGAGGGCCAACTCCCAAACAACGGGTGAAGCTCCTCCCCCGGATAAGGAGTCCAAAGTGCTAGAGGCAGGAGGCAAAAGAGTGGCTGCACAGGCTGCCAATTTCTGGCGTATTGCAAATACACAGGCACTACTGGCACGGTATGATAGATCACATTACGACACACTAGAGCAGATTGTAGAACACCTGCCTCCGCAGTTTCAAGAGGGCACCAAAATGATTATACAAGAAGGACAACTGATTTCCAACGCGGCCATAAAGTGCGCACTTGATGTCGCGGACACAGCCGCTAGGGCCATTAACACCAGTGTCATGCTCAGAAGACAGGCTTGGCTCCGCATATCGGGGTTCAAACCTGACATTCAAACAACCATACTTAATCAACCAGTCAATCCTGATAGACTGTTTGGTCCAGATGTTGACACCACCCTGGAAAAGATTAAAAAGGACACTGAAACCGCTAAATCGATGGGGGCCCTACAATCTCAGCAGTTTCGTGGCAATAATTTTCGTCGCTCAGGTGCACGTGGGGTCACCAGAGGACAGATGGGTCAACAGTCACAGTTCCCTAGAGGTGGAGCACAGTCCTCGTACCCCAAACAAAACAAGAGGGGCTACAGGGGAAACAGCAACAAAGGACGTGGCAAAGGAGGCAACAATTCACGCTCCTCTGCCCCGAGCAACCAGTGACTCTCTGTCACTGCCCCCCGACCATTTAACACCTGTCGGGGGGAGAATACAGCAGTTCCTGCCCGTCTGGATCAACATCACCACAGACAGGTGGGTGCGACAGCTTATCCAGTACGGTTATTGTCTAGAGTTAAAGTCCACTCCACCCAACATTCCACCAAGGCAAAGACCTATGTCCGCAGAGCACTTGCACTTATTGCAGCAAGAAGTGTTGGTGATGCTGCAAAAAGGGGCAATCGAGCTCGTGCCAGTGGGGGAGGAAGGCACAGGGGTTTATTCCCTGTACTTCCTCATTCCAAAAAAGGACGGATCTCTCAGACCAATTCTGGATCTCCGTCCCCTCAATCTGTACATACTGTCAGAGCATTTCCACATGCTTACACTGCAACAGATTCTTCCTATGTTGAACAAAGGAGACTTCTTAGCAACCTTAGATCTCAAGGATGCTTATTTCCACATTCCGCTACATCCGTCCCACAGAAAGTACCTCAGGTTTACTATCCAGGGCACGCATTATCAGTTCAAAGTCCTACCCTTCGGAGTCACAACTGCCCCAAGGGTGTTTACCAAGTGTCTGGCGACAGTAGCAGCGCACCTCAGGAGGCACAACATCCATGTCTATCCCTACCTCGACGACTGGCTCGTTCAAGCCAGGTCGGAACAGCAGTGCGCCGCGGACATGTCGACTACCATTCACCTCCTTCACGACCTGGGTTTCTCGTTGAATTACCCAAAGTCACACCTTCAGCCGGCACACGTCCGGCAGTTTCTGGGTGCGACAATCAATACCCTGACAGCCTCGGCACAACCAAACCAGGTCAGGATAGACGGCATACAGTCTTTAATCCAGAAGTTCAGACCGGGACACTCACTTCCAGCAAGAGTGTTCATGCAGTTGATAGGCATGATGGCCTCCTGCATCTTCATAGTCCCTCACGCACGGTTGCATATGCGCCCGCTCCAGGAGTGCTTAGCAAATCAGTGGACACAGGCTCAGGGACAATTAACAGACCTAGTGTTGGTTACCAGTCGGGCATACAACTCTCTGCATTGGTGGACTCCACACAACCTTTGCAAGGGCCGACTGTTCCAGGAGCCAGTGCCACAAGTTATCCTGACGACGGACGCATCTCTCCAGGGATGGGGAGCACACCTGCTCACTTACACAGTGCAGGGACTATGGACGACGCAGCAACAGAAGATGCACATCAACTATCTAGAACTGATGGCGATCTTCATGGCACTCAAGTCCTTCATTGTACATCTGTGCAACAAAGTGGTGTTAGTCCGGACGGACAACATGACCGCGATGTACTACATCCAAAAGCAGGGGGGCACCCACTCACCACAGCTGTCTCACCTGGCTCAGAGCATGTGGAAGTGGGCCATTCAGAGGAACATCTTCCTCATGGCAGAACACCTCCCGGGGAAGGACAATCAGATGGCGGATCTGCTCAGCAGATACAGTCATCAAATGCACGAGTGGGAGATACATCCATCGGTACTCCAGCCGTACTTCCAAAGGTGGGGGCGTCCAGACATAGACCTGTTCGCCACAAGGGAGAACGCAAAATGCCAAAGCTTCGCCGCCAGGTTCCCACACCCCCAATCGCAGGGCAATGCGATATGGATGAACTGGTCAGGCAAATTTGCTTACGCTTTTCCCCCGACACCCCTGATACCACTGGTGGCGAGGAAACTACGGCAACACTCCATGACACTCACCCTAGTTGCTCCAACGTGGGCGCGCCAAGCATGGTACACCACGTTCCTCGAACTCTCAGTGGTCCCGCATCAAAGACTGCGCCTCACGCCCAGGCTTCTGACGCAGAACCATGGAGAAATTCAGCATCCAGATCCGCAACAGCTCAACCTAGCGATCTGGCTCCTGAAGTCTTAGAGTTTGGGTACCTAAACCTACCTCCTGAATGCATGAACATCATCAAGGAGGCGAGGAAGCCGTCAACCAGAGCATGCTATGCCGCAAAATGGAAGCGTTTTGTCATTTACTGTGCAGACAATGACATAAACCCGCTAGATGCATCTATCCCTAACATCATTTGCTATCTGTTACACCTTTATAAGTGCAAACTAGCGTTCACTTCTATTCGGATACATCTATCCGCCATCGCAGCTTACCTTCAAAATAGGCAGCATCTCTCAGTCTTCAGGGTGCCGGCCATTAAAGCGTTTCTGGAAGGCCTGAAGCGAGTCATTCCCCCAAGAACACCGCCAGCTCCCGTGTGGAACCTCAATGTGGTCCTCACAAGACTGATGGGACCACCGTTTGAGCCAATGCACTCGTGCGAACTGCAATTCCTAACGTGGAAAGTTGCTTTCCTAATTGCCATTACGTCACTAAGACGAGTAAGTGAGTTGCAAGCACTCACGATACAAGAGCCATTCATCCAGATTCATCCAAATAGGGTAGTGCTACGCACTAACCCCAAATTCCTTCCAAAGGTGGTGTCACATTTTCATCTCAACCAAACTATCGATTTGCCTGCATTCTTCAAATACCCACAAACAGTGGCGGAAAGGATGCTCCATACGTTAGACGTACGGAGGGCATTGATGTACTACATAGACAGGACACAACACTTTAGGAAGACAAAACAACTCTTTGTTGCCTTCTCACCACAACACAAAGGCAACCCAATTTCCAAAGCAGGAATAGCCAGATGGATTGTTAAGTGCATTCAAATCTGTTATCATAAAGCCAAGCGCACTTTAACAATACCCCCAAAGGCACACTCCACACGCAAGTTGGGGGCATCCATGGCTTTCCTTGGAAACATTCCTCTAGAGGACATTTGCAGAGCAGCCACGTGGATTACACCACATACCTTTACAAAACACTACTGTGTTGATGTACATTCCAAACAGCAAGCGGCTGTAGGACAGGCTGTTCTCAAGACACTTTTTCAGGTTTCTGCAGCTGGCACGGGCAACCGCCGCTGATGGAGGGACTGCTATGTATTCTATGCTAAGATATGAATTTAGCAGCCCACATGCCTCGAACTGAATATGCTACTTACCAGTATGCATCTGTTCTTGGCATGTAGGGCTGCTAACATTCATATCGCCCACCCTCCTCCCCGGTGCCTGTCGCAGCTGCAGATATACTATTGTATTCAATCATTAGCATGGACATCCTTTACACTTTTCACTCCATCCTCTGCCACAATGGCGAAAAACAATCTGGGGATGGAGCCGATGCCCATGCGCACTGTAGTCCAGGGGAGGAGCCACCCATCTCAGGATACTTCGAAGACTCTTCCAGGACAACAATGTGCGATCATCCGGACCCAACACTAGGTGGCGATCTAATGCTAAGATATGAATGTTAGCAGCCCTACATGCCAAGAACAGATGCATACTGGTAAGTAGCATATTCATTTTTATACGTGACCTATGTTGCGTTATTCGTATATTGGCTTGCTGGTTGGTTTTGCCAATATAGATTTTTGGGCAAGGACACGTGATGACGTAGACCACATTACGAGTCCTATAATTTGAGAAACCTGTATGTTTCCACTTCACGTTTGCATGCTGGACTTCACCTCCTTCAATCGTGGTTGAACAGGACACACAGTTTCCACACCTGTGATGTCCTTCTATGGGCTTCATTCCCCACTGCGACAAAAGGTCGCTCTTTGGTTTGGGCAATGCTACATCGGCACGCACAATTTGTTGCCCAATGCTTCGATTTTTCTTGTATGCGAACAGTGGGCATTGGGAATAGGCATTCCAATTCTTCTAAAAGGTGCCAGTTCTTCAAGACCATCTGTCTGATTTTGTGGGTGTCTGGGCCATATGTGGTCACACACACCATTCTGTTCAATTCACGTTTCTCCTTCGTTTCTAACAGACACTCTCGTGGAGTGAAACGAGCCCTCTTATAGGAATGTTTGAGCAATTTCCTCGGATAGCCTCTATGCATCATTTCGACACAAAAAGACTGCGCATGTTGCTCATAGTCCCTCACTTCCGTACAATTTCTTCTTATACGGAGTAACTGGCCATATGGTAAATTGGCCTTTAGATTTCTGGGGTGTGCACTCTGCTGGTGCAGTATTTTATTCTTATCAGTCTTTTTCTTGTAAAGGGAAGATTTCAGTCGACCCTCAGTGCTTGTAATTTCAACATCTAGAAATGTCATTTTCGCAAAACTGGATTCAATGGAGAATTTTATATCATGGTGTTTCATGTTCAGCCACTCATGAAACTCCATCAATTCGGTATGACTCCCCTGCCACAGGAGCCATACGTCGTCCATGTATCGTAACCACTGCTTTATGTGCTCTTTGAAAGGGTTGTTGTTATAGACAAATCTTTTCTCATATTCTGCCATATACAGCACAGCCATTTCTGAGGCATAAGGGCATCCCATCGCTGTACCCTTGATTTGCATAAAGAATTGATCATTGAAGCGGAAGTAATTCTTTTTTAGAGCCACTTCTGCCAGCTTTAGAATAAATAATGTGGGGACTCTGTGTGGTCTCTCTCGGGCTTCCAAGTAGAGCTCCATCACCTCCAACGCTTCGTCCTGAGGGATCTGCGTGTAGAGGGACGTGACATCCATTGTTGCCATGAGTTGTGTGGATGGATCGAACTCAGTCCCCTCAACTTTCACCACAAAATCGGTGGTGTCTCAAGTATGATTTAACTTTTACCTCAAAGAGTTTAAGAAAAAAGTCGACATATTTTGCGATTGGCTCAAGACATGAGTCACACCCGGAGACGATATGTCGTCCCGGTGGGTCATTAAGATTTTTGTGAATTTTCGGGAGAAAATATAAGATTGGTGTTCTTGGAAACTTTTTCAGTAAAAACTCACTTTCCTTGGGGCCCAAAAAGCCACTTTCTCTCCCTAAGTTAACGATTTCAGATATTGTCCCTTGTATTTGTTTCACTGGATCCTCCTGTAGTTTTCTGTACCATATGTGATTGTCTACCTGTGATAGTCCCTCTGCTATATACTTGTCTCTAGGCCAGATCACGACCGCTCCGCCTTTATCGGCCTGTTCAATCACAACTGAAAAATCTTCTTTGAGATTTCTCAATGCAACTCGTTGCCCCTTGCTTATGTTTTGTTGTACATATTTTTTACTCTTTTCCAGCTTGTTAATAGATGACAACATTATCTGCTCAAAGGCATAGACTTGTTTTGGAATGTTATGGCTTGGTATAAAGGTAGATCGATTCCGTAGACCTGTTGTCTCATTGTCTACACTTGGTGGTTGATTGGCAAAAAAGGCCTTGAGTCTTATCTTGCGACAAAACTCAATTGTCTCAAGTTTAATTTTTGTGAAATCTGTTTGCTGGCGAGGGACAAATTTGAGTCCTAAATTTAATACGGGCTCCTCATCTTTCGTTAATTCTTTTGATGATAAATTGACTATAGTTGAAGGGGCCTCTATGATTTGTAATAGTTCCTCCTCGTTCGCATCTCCCATGGTGTCTTGAATCTTGCTTTTGGTTGTTGACCCTTCTCTAAAAAAGAGACTTGTTTTTTATTGCTATTTCCTCTCGTGTCTGAACCAGAGGAATCAGACGAAGAGGTCTCAGAGAAAGCTTTGAATCTATTCTGGGATCTCCCTTGATAGTTATACAAGGCCCCACGTGAGTCTGCCTGTGAATAGTAATCGTCTTTCAGTAATGGGTATGCCTTTTCCAATGTAAAAGATTTTGAATCTCTCTCGTATTGTGCGGTCTTATTGTTAATGGTATTAAATTTGAAGGACTGGATTTCCTTCCAGAAGTGCTTTCGCATCCGGCACCACCTCGCTATTTTTAATGGTTTGAGTTAGTTCCCCATTTGCAAATGTTACACTAAGTACTTCTGCCCAACAACAGAATGAATCAGATAAACTGATCAGGCTATGCAAGAAACATATTAGAACAGAGCTTCACGGGCATTTCCTCCTGAAACATCTAAAAGGAGGTACTATTCCCTGGGGACTCCAGGTGAAAAATATCCCAGTGATATTTACAGAGGATGCAGAGTACAGGAAAGGATTTAGCTGTATAAATACGAAGTGTAGCCGTGACCTGATGGTCCACACAATCCAAACAGCGCAAAGACTCTGTGAGAAAGAGCTACAAGAAATAGAGAAACTAACTCAAACCATTAAAAATAGCGAGGTGGTGCCGGATGCGAACGCACTTTTAGAAAAAATAGAGAAGAAAATCCAGTCCTTCAAAGATAATACCTTTTCTACATTTTCTCCATAGGAATCCATTGTCTGCTTTTCTATGAAATTTCTTCTAAGTGTCTACTTTTGAAAACTTGAAATGTACTTTAAAAATCAAACGAAATACTGAAACGCAATTACATACCTGTTTTAATTTGAGACCCCAGTACTGGACCCAGGAGCCTAGTACTGGATTACAAAAGTAACAAGATCATACTTTACATGCAACCTGAATTTTCTCCCATTGGATTACATTGCCAGATTTTCATTGAAAAGTTTTTAAGTGTGAACTTTTAAAACCGCTTTATATTACTGAAAAATCACTACTATACCTAAAACGATTTTACTAGATTGGTTTTAGCTTAGACCCCAGGACTGAATTAGGATCCAGTCCTGGAACTACCAAAGTAATCTACGAAGTAATGTACTGTACTTATATGATGAAAACCCATTAATTTCAATGCTATAGTGTTTTTCGATTTGTGTTGCCTACTGCAACCCCTGTCCTATTGTGTTCACAAAGTTTATTGACTCCTTGCAAAGTAATTACATGAGAGTACTCGTATTGAGAAAAAGTATATTTTTATGCCTGTTGGTTCTAAAGATAAAACAACTATATCTTTTGATATAAAAACAATTGGCCTGGAGTTCAGTCCTTGGGTGTGTGAAATCCTTTGCTGACTGAGTGTGTACAACAAATGCTTCACACTATCCTCTGGTACTGCCTTACTCCTCGACCAAGCTACCACTTTGGAGAGCAAGGTCAGCCCTGACTTTACCCTCTGTTATACCTCTGGGGTTTGTGAACTCTATTCACACTGTACCTTATTCTGGTCCAATATACATATATAGAGCCCTTTCCCACATTGGTGGGAGCGGTGGGATACAAACTTGTATTTGTTGGATTACTTGGTTACCATCTGATCACACGACAGAACTCATAAATTGCCTTTAGAATTCTGAAATTGTTTTTTCCAAAATACTAAAAGTCTGTGTGGGCCTTGCTTAAGTCCCATTAGAATTTTTGAAAAATAAGTCACTAAGTTAGGGCAGAGGGTTAGAACTGTCAGGTTAGAATGTCACAAAAGAACCCATCTGTTAGTGAAAATAATGTAGACCTGGTGGAGGAACTCGACCTCACACCTTACTTGCACTTGGACTTCAAAGAATTGAGGTCCCTATGCAAAGTTAAAAAATAGTCGTAGGCCTGCATCCAACCAAACAAGGGCTCCAGGAACTCCTGGCTGAGTATGCAAAAGGCCACCCCTCTGAACAGGGTGACACCTTGTAGGAAGGTGGATACCTGACTATGGTTGCCCCTAACTTTTTGCCTTGTGTTTTGCTGGTTTTCCGACTTAGTTGGCCTGGGACCCTGCCAATCAGGACCCCAGGCCTACTGCTCTCTCTGTAAAATGGATTCCATGTACCCTAGGTACATATCTAATTGGTACTGGGCCACCTTATCAGACCCTGTAACTCAGGGCATAGGTGTACCCAGGGCCTACCAGGGGCTGCAGCATGTATTATGCCACCCCTGGCTGGCCATCTAAATCTGACACAACTGGCTGCACGACAGCTGGGGCAAGGTGGTGTAATCACCCTTTGCTTTAGATATAGTATACCTATATCTAACCCTAAAATGGACACACAGATTCCTATCAGTCACTCCTATGGCAGGCCTTGACAATCCTGAAGGCAGAGTGCTTGGAATCGTGTGAGATGGTGCTCTGGCATGAGCTGAGCCTGTTTGCAGCTTGCAGAACTAAGTCCTAATAGCTGTTCCATGATAACGCATACCATATACTCTTAAGTGCATTATAATCCTCGCGGTTATATGCTATCTTTGGTATCGCTTTATCAAAACATGTCGAGTAAGGTGTCATACGAATTGGAATACTAACCCCTCTCCAATTCTGGCGACGGGGTTAGCATTCTACCCTTCTAGAGGGGCATGACATGTATGTAACTGTGAACCCTGGTTAAAGTTAACTCAAGCCTCATCATCACAAAATGGATGCTGCCACCACAGACACAAGTCTGACCCCCTGCAGCTGGGAGTCCTTCCAGCGAGGGGAGCTTGGACAAAGGGTTTCCTGTCAGGGGCGGTGCTAGCACCATCCCAGACAGGGTTTTGTGTATCCTGGGTAGGCAGGGCTTTACAGGAAGGTGACTGCAAGTGGCACCCCGGTGCTCATTACGCATCTGCCGGCTAGAACCAGTTCCAGGGGCACACCAGCCCCTGAGCTGGGGAAAGTCCGGCATGGGAGAGGGGTGTAACCACCCCCCTTCCTGGTCCCACCCCTAGGGCAGGACCTAGTCGCGTACCCACCCCTTTCTTTAGGATAAAGGCAGGAGCGGGGACCCTTCCAAATTAGATCATCTTTGAATCAAGAAACGACTTTCTACGAAAGGAACTCTCAACTTCTTCTCAAGATTTCTCCCTTGTGGCTAAGGAGTAGTCACCCTGCACCCGCAGGCACCATCAAGAACTCTGCGGTTTGCTGCACGTCCTTCCTCCGGAATCCGACTGACCAGCTCTACGAGACCCAGCTTCCCTGGCACCTCTGACCTCTACCTACCTCTACAGCTAAGCTGAGAACCGTAGGTGCGACGAGACCTCGAGGGACCGGCCATCACCAGAACTGCACGACTTCTATCCAGCACGACCGCCGAGGGATCCTCTGGTGAGTGCTTTGGGGTCCGAGAAGCCCCGACCCTGAGCAGCTCCAGCACCGAAGTCCAGCCCCCCAGCATCCACGAGATCTGCGTGGGGCCCTTCTGCTTTTTGGCTGCTCACCTCGTTGTCTGGCTACTAGCCCGCTGGCTTGTGGCCTTCCCGACGACGACCGACGACATCACCACTGCTAGTCTGGTTGCTCCAGACTGGCCCTTGCTCCCTTCCAAAAGAGGAGCACCCCGGACCCTCCTGGTCCACTCCAGACGCCATTTTAGGTCCACCGCGTGGGTTTGAATTTAAGACTTGTTGCCCCAACCCTAGGTCCAGCGACGTCGACCGCATCAACCATCGTGGGACAGCTCGCACCTCCATCCTGGTCGCCGACAACGCCTCCTGGTCCGTGAGACTGCAGAGCCCAGCGTCGCCCACTCACCTGGTCGAGGTGACTCCATCCGGTGCCATCCTGGTGCCCATCTGATCACTGGCTAGTGATTCAGGACTCGGTCCCCTCTGCTTACAGGTGTCTTCCATCTTCGATCCAGGCTTGGATCCATCGAACAATCTTCACTGGTCGCCTGCCAGCAACTCCTTCTTTCAGGCTCCTGGTTCGTCAACGAAGGTTTCCGACGTCTTTTCAGACCTATGCAGCCGCAGCCCCTGGGCTAGGTAACTTCGGCATTTTGGTGCCCCAGCATAGCCTCACTATCCAAGGGTCCAGATCCACTTTCGTTTTCAACCTACCTTATCGGGTTCGCCCGAGAACACTAACTTTGCTTTTACTAGCCTCCATAGACTTTGTTCCGCATCCCGCATCCCGCGTGAGAGTGCACACTCTGCACCCGAGTCCCCTAGGCCTCCTACTAGTAATCTGAAGGTTCAGTAACGTAGTCCTAGCGATTCCAAAGCCTATTAGTCCAGTACTTACCTGCTAGTAATTTCGCATTCCACTTCCATAGTATATGGTTTTCCGTGCCCCTCGGGCATTTGTGTAATTTTGTAAGAGTTTTGTTGTGTGCTTAGTACCCTGTCCTCATAAAGAGTACAGGGCTGTTGTGATCTAAATAAATACACTGTTTATTTTCATAACACTTGTGTGGTGTCCTTTCACTTGGTGTTCAAGGGGTATATGTGATGGTATAACAGCTGGCTTAACACGCCCTCTAGAGTTTAGCCCGAAGACTGCTCGTATCCACTCTACTAGGATAGCTGGTCTATAAGGTTGACTTACAACCAATCCCCATAAGGGTTGTTTGGACTGATAAAAGTGTTCACTAGAATAGTGAGCATTATATATCAGGCCAACTTCTCACACCCATCCTCTGCGAATTGGTCCTTTTTCACTCTCCGTGGGTAACTCCTTCTGGCATCAACTCCTCCCACTTATCGCCTCGCCTTTCCTGTGTGGAGACATGACAGGTGGGTGGGGCTATCCTCCCACACGGCGCACCACGGAAGTCACGGGTCCGTTCCTCGGCGTGAAGGCCGCCTCAGGCATATTGATCCGGAGGAATAGGTAAGAGACAGGTCCCCGATGGTACCGCCTGACACCCTAGAAATGAGAGCACCTACTTTTCTGTGGTGATAAGATGTGCACCTGAGGACTTGGATGTGCAGCTACCTTCAGTTGAAGTCAAGACAAATGTCTCTATGGGAGTTTTCCAACCGGGGCCAGCCTGATCTGAGCCCTTACATTTAATGAAGCCCTAGCTGACACCCTTATGAGTAGTTTGGCAAAGCCTTGCTGGACACAGAAAAGGCAAGTAGCCAGGTGCCAAGCAACCCAGGCTTTCCCACACAGCTCCCGTCTCCTGGGAGGTTGGTGGTCCAAGCGTCCACCAATAGAGCTAACCATAACTCATTCCCTACGACCCTCTATGTCCAGGCAGTGGAAAAGGAATGAGTTGCTTTGAAAGCAGATGTTTACCTCTGCCAGCTCGATATTGAGACCTGTCAAAGCGGTCTGCCTATTAGGTTTATAAGCATGCCCTTTGGTACACAGCTAGCTAGAACTTGCCGGCAGTCCAATATGACTGATTGCTTTGGGCATGTGGAGTGTGGAGCTCCTTTACCACATGTTGACGTGATCAACTGGCTTTTCTGGGGCATACAGGTGTCTCTATTATATATGCCTTTTGGTGGGTCTCGTCTTTTGCGAAAAGACTTATTCTCCCCTCAATCATTCTAAAGAAAGCAGAGCCACAACGCATGGTGGTCGCTGCCCATTTTCACAAGTTAGATTTACTAGTTTTTCCCTACCCGACTACTGACTGTTGAAGGCGGGCTTACCACAGTCAGTCATAAACCATCTCTAGACAAGGGTGGACCTCTTGACATCATTGATGTTCAGTATCAGGGATCTGCTCAAGCCACATCTAACTTCATCACAGAGCCTTTGATTTAACGGAGCTGTTGTGGACATTGTGCAGTGAAGGCCATATTCTCTGTCTTAATGAGTCCAGAGCAATCAGACTATGATCCCCATGTTTCAGCTTCTTTCCTGGATTTCTGTGACAATAGCTCTGTGGTTTCTGGGCCTTATGCATCCTGCCTGTCTTCTTTGTTTGGTGGTCTATGCAGGTTCTGCAGGGGGATTTGAAGTCTCAATGGACCCAGCACTAAGGAAACTTGTAAGATGTTATCCAAGTTTCAGAGGAGCCTGCAGGAGACCCGCAGTGGTGAATTCTCAAGTGTAACCTGACCAGTGAAAGACCCCTCTCCATCCACCACCAAGAGTTGACAGTGATGACAGATAGGACTGTGCTTGGCAGGGGTGGTCATCTGGAAGAGGAGGCTAGAGCACTCTGGTCTCTGACGGAAACATGGCTCCACATAAATCTATTGGAGGTGTGGCCTATACTCTTGGCTTTAATGGGCTTCCTGCCATCCATCATGGGAAGGCTGATGAAGGTTCTCACAGACGACATTTTCCCTGCCACCCTGAGGGACTTCTGCCTACCAATTCTAGAGATGTCCATCAGCCCGAAACAACCCTTAATTTTGACACGGACCGAAGTCACAGTTCTTGTCAATTCATAAAGGTTTGACCAACAGCTCTGTCAAACATGAAGGGCAGCTGTCAAACTTTACATTTTTCATAAACAACCTGCCAAAGGTTGTGTTTGTGTAAAAAAAATGAAATTCTAATAACCCCTACACCATAGAAGCTTTCTCCCACGGTATGGAGGTCATTTTTTTTTTTGTCCCTTACTTGGACAGCAAAAAAAGCCATCCAACCCCCCTCTCTAGAGTAGGCAGTTGGATGGCTGTTCTCCGCTGGCCCATACTTGCTGGGCTGTCAGAGGAGTATGTCTACTGCGGAGTTGAAGTAGGCTCTGTCGTCGACATACTTTTATTCCGCCCTTCTCTAAATGAAGTGGGTGGACCAGCAGTTTGGCAGAGAGGGTACTCCGTCACTGCTGTTTCTGAGCACCTCTTTGCCAAATTCTAAATAAGGTCCTCCATATTTGATGCTCCTGTTTCTGCCTTGGTCCTGTGTTCTGGCCTGGATGATTCAGAGGCTTCTTGGTCTCTAGCCTTGTAAATCCTGCAGGTATTGCAAGTCCATTGGCATATGCTGGCTCTGTAATGGAACCTGGACCGTCAATGGGCTTAGCACTGGGGGATGCTTCTCGGACAAAATCCATGTATCAAATGAGACAGTCAGTGACCTTTAATGGTGGATTAAGAATTGTTGCTCACCAGTCACTTTAAGGGGAACACCAGGGTAGAACACCTTAACTTCAAGAGGAGATTCACGTACGAGGGGGAAGTGTTGCGCCTGCTCAGCACACTCATTGCTACTTCTGTACGCAAACAATGCTGTCGTACAGAAGTGTAAGAAAGGCAGCAATATAAGAACTTTCCTTCTTTCCAAGCTATTGCTGTACAAGGTGAGATGACCTTGTGGCTGCAAACACTACATACAGCTCCAAGAGACAGAATATTATTTCTCTGTCTTGTTTATGTGAACACTGTTGTAGGAGGCTGGCTTAGTGTATGGAGAAAGTTGGTCCTTGACTGCTTTAGAGGAGGGAATCATGATTTTAGGGTTGCCAGGAGGGTCAACCTGAGGTAATGGATACGTTACTCTTTTTTTACACACCCTAGTAAAACAGTAAGGTCCTCCAATATACTTCTACAAATTAAAGCCACACAAGATTTTCTTAGGAAAGGTCATTATTTATATATTCTCTGTAATTGAAATACAAACATCAGGCATCCTGTAATGTGATTGCCATGTACATTTGAGACAAGGTTGCACAAGGAAAGAGGAAGAGGGGTTTGGTGCAAAATGCCATTGTTTTTGGACTGTCAATGGTGACATCGTCCTGGGCATCTACATTAGGTCAGTATACAGACCTCCCATCCAATCCCACTACCCCTCCATGGTGTGGCCGAATCGGCGTTGGGGGATGTTCCCAACATATGTGATACCAAACATGACCAGGTTCGGTGCAGCCATTATATAGTTAGACATCTAGTAATGACTGATGCCCATTTTATACCTTAAAATGGCTGACTGCACCTACAAAGCCTACAGAATTTACTCTGGGGTTTGCAGGGGTGTCCTGCTCATGCTGGGGCACCCACACAGTTCTAGCCAAGCACCCTGCCCTCAGGATTAAAGAGCCTGCCATAAGTGTGACTTATAGGTTTTAAGTGCAGTGAACTCAGATTTAAGGAAACATATCTTTCGTAAGTGGTGCTAACACCAGCTTACACAGGCTGCAATGGCAGGCCTGTAGTTACAGTTTGAGTGGTCCCTTATGGGTGGCATAATACAAGCTTCATCCAATGGGGGACCCCTGGTGTACCTATGCCATGGGTACCTCAGTACCATATACTAGGGACTTATAAGGGTACTCCAGTAGCCAATTGTGGATGCACCAAAGTACTTACCAGAGCCAATTTGGGGGAGGTAGTACATATGCGGGATCCTGATTAGCAGGAACCCAGCAGACTAAGTCAAAAACATACTGACACCCGGCAAAAAGTCGGGAGAACCATGAAAGTAGATCCTACTTTCCTACAGGCTCCGGCTCTGCATTCTGAAGTGCAAGAGACTTGTGTGATCCATTAATAAAGCAATCGTAGTCTTCCGAGTGCATATCAGTATGCCTGATATAAAGTATCTGAAAATAAACGGTTAGTGTTAGATTCCTTACCTTGGAATATCGTCAGGCTGGATCCCGAAAGTTTTCGTCAGCAGTGCCCCTGCACGTCTGTAGGCGTCGTCTGCGGCTCCGCGCTCGGCGTCGCCGGGATAATGTCGTCAGAGTACTTGAACGCTGCCCTCGCGCGCTGACGTCCGTTCTTCTTTTTTCCGCGCCAGCAAGCGCAGATCCGGGAAGAGCAGTAATCTAGTCACTTTTTGACTAACTTTTTTGATCTTTTTTGATCACTTTTCGAGTCTAATCCGACTTGCGGTGCCGTTAGGGATGCCTGGTTTTAAACCTTGCGAGGCCTGTCACCGCCTGATGTCGGTGACCGACCCCCACCGTGACAAGTCGTGCCCCGACTGCCGGGCCTTGACCTCAAAGGCTAGACAGGAGCAGTCCCGTAAGCTGCTCGAGATCCGGCAGTCGGCTCCGCGCCGCTCAAGGTCCCGGTCGAGGAGGAAGTCAGGGGACCGGTCGCGGAGCCACAGTCCTCGCCGCTCGTCGAGCCACCATCACTCGTCGGACTCCAAGTCCTCCGGTAAGTCGAGGCATTCTAAAAAGCAGTCCAAGAAGCTTCATCGCTCTTCCGACTCCCCCCGCCCCCCCACATTCCCCCCCCCCCCCCTCCCCCTCGCGCGCCCCGGCCGAGGCGGAGCATCCAGCTCCATACCTGCCGGTCCCTGGGCTGCACGCGACGCTGGAGGAGATACGTGATTTCCTTGTGGCCATGAGGACTCACTTCCCTCCTTCGGACCCTGTCGAGGCACCTTCACCTATGACCCGTCCATCATTTTTGCCTGGTTTCCAGTAGGTGGATGACGAGGAGGACTGGGAGGGGTCTGAGGACCCTCTGGCACAGCAGTGCCAGTTAAGCCTGGACTGGGCAGATGAGCTGGGGGAAGCCAGTGGTCTGGACACTTCCCCCGACACTGGATTCATCTCTCCTCCCTCCGTTTTTTTGGAGGAGGGGGCTACTTGTAGCGTGGTGTTCAACAGGGTGGCCATGGCCTTGGCTCTTGAGCTCCCTGTCGCGGCCGTGAGGACTAACCTCCTTACTGAGGTGCTCAAACCGCAGGCAAACTCTGAGGAACCTCTACTGCCGTTTAACAAAGCCCTCACCGACGTTCTGATGGGCAACTGGTCCAAGCCCTCTACAGGCCTCCCTGTGGATCGGAACGTGGCCCGACGCCACCGCCCAGCTCCGGGCGACCCCTGGTTTCTGTCCACCCACCCCACCCCGAGAGTCTGGTTATCCAGGCCCCTACGTCCCAGACAGCATTCCCGACTGCTCCTCCGTATCTGGAATCCAAAACGTACGATCAGTTTGTGAAGAAACTGTTCTCCTCTCTGAGTTTGGAGCTGCGGTCTGTCAACACCGCTTGCCTTTTGGGCTGTTACACCCACTCTCTGTGGGATTCGGTTGCGGAGGTGCTGCCACAGTGTCCGGCGGAGGCCCGGACAAGCCCTGGCGGAAGGGCGGGATGCAGCACAGTACTTGATTCGATGTCGACTTGACACCACGGACTCGCTGGGCAGGGCGATTTCAACGTCGGTGGCGATTCGTCCCCACGCCTGCCTGAGGCCTGCCAACTTCTTGGGGGATGTCACGCTCATGGACATGCCCTTCGATGGCCGGCGCCTCTTTGGCGACAAAGCGGATAGTGCGCTAGAGCGTTTTACGGACTCCAGGGCTACGGCCAAGTCCTTGGGCCTAGGCTAGCGCCAGCAAACTTCTGCTTTTCGCCCCTTTCGTGACCAAGGAAGGGGCGCCCCCACACATCCAGCCAGCCACAGGCTGCAGAACCAACCTCAACGTGGTCGCGTACATGGTAACCGACGTGGGGGTGCCGGGGGACAAAGGCAGTGTCAGTCCCCATCTGCTCCCGCAGCATCTGCCTCAAAGCCTTCCTAGTCCAAGCTTTCAGGGCCATTCGACGCCGTTGGGGGGTAGGGTTCGCCATCACCTCCTCCACTGGCGTACCATCTTGTCGGACTGGTGGGTGCTGCAAATTGTCCGAAGGGGCTACTCCCTCCCCTTCGAAGCGACACCTCCAGCATCGCAGTAACGCCGCGTGTCGGTGGGATCACTTGCAGCTTCTACAAGAGGAAGTTACGGCCCTCTTGGCCAAGGGGGCCATCGAGCGTCTTCCTGGGCCAGAAGTATGGTGCGGTTGTTATTCCCACTACATTCTGGTTCCCAAGAAGGGCAAAAGAGGCCTACACCCTATCTTGGACCTCCGGAACGTCAACGGCTTCCTCCGGAAGCAGAAGTTCAAGATGCTGACTTTGGCTCAGGTCTTAGCTGCCCTAGACCCTGGAGACTGGATGGTGGCGTTGGACTTGCAGGATGCTTATTTCCACATCCCCGTCCTGCCGGCCCACCAGCGCTACCTGTGGTTCATGGTAGGCCACGAGCACTTTCAGTTTACCGTGCTCCCCTTCGACCTTACCAGCGCCCCTCGGGTGTTCTGCGCAGATCAGGGGTTCCAGTCTTCCCCTATCTCGAAAACTGGTTGTTGAAGGCGGGCTCGCCCCTGACAGTCGTCTCCCACCTCCAGACTAAGGCCGACCTTCTGGACCTGCTGGGGTTCTCCATCAACGTGCCGAAGTCACGCCTGTGCCCCTCTCAGAAGCTCCTCTTCATCGGAGCGGTTCTGGCCTCGGCGCAGTTTTGGGTTTATTCCCCGGAGCAGCGGGTTCAGGATATTCAGGCTCTTATTCCAATCTTTCAGCCGTTATCCCGAGTCTCGGTCAGGTTGACGCTGCGGCTTCTGGGGCTGATAGCCTCCTGCATTCTACTGCTGCATCACGCCAGGTGGCGGATGCAGGCTCTGTAGTGTGACCTGAAGTTTCAGTGGGCACAGCATAAGGGCAACCTGTCCGACCACATCCTGATCTCAGAGGGCACTGCGATACAGTTGCAGTGGTGGCTCGCGGACCGCGATTGGGTCAGCGGCAGACACCTCTCCCTACCCCAACCGTAGCACGTAGTGGTGACGGATGCGTCCCTCATGGGATGGGGAGGCCACATGGGAGAGGCGGAGATCAGAGGCCTCTGGTCTCCGGCGGAGTCCCAGCTCCATATCAACCTTCTGGAGCTGCGGGTGACGCAGCTTGCACTGCAGGCATTCCTTCCCTCAGTCCGGGGAGTGTAGGGCAGATGCTCACGGACATCACCACCGCCATGTGGTATTGCAACAAACAGGGTGGGGTCTGGTCCTGGACCCGTTGTCATGGACATGGCTGGAACATCAAGGCATTACCTTGGTGGTCCAACACCTGGCAGGTTCTCTGAACTCAAGGGCGGACGAACTCAGTCGCCTGTGCATGGTGGATCACGAATGGCGTCTGAACTCGGAAATGCCGCACGGTCTCTTTCTGCAGTGTGGAGAGCTTTCGTTAGATCTATTCGCCACCGAAGAGAACGCGCAATGTCATCAGTTCTGCGCGTTGAAGTTTCCAAGGCGGCGCTCGCTTTGAGACTCTTTTAGTCGCGAGTTGAGCTACGGTCTATTGTACGCCTTTCCGCCTATACCACTTCTGCCCAGAGTGCTGAAGAAGATCAGGCGCGACCGGGCCAAAGTCATTGTTGTGGCTCCGAACTGGGCTCGAAGAATTTGGTATCCCGAGCTACTCCATACGAGCATCGATCCCCCGATCCGTCTGCCTCTTCGGGAGGATCTTATGTCGCAGCAGCAGGGGACGGTCCTCCACTCGAACCTGTGCAGCCTCCACCTCCATGCGTGGAGATTAAGCGGAGACAGTTCCTTCCGAAGTCTGTGATGTCAATCTGGCAGCCAGGCGTCCCTCCACTAAAACGGTATACGCCTGCCGATGGAACAGGTTTGTGGCATAGTGCACAGCAAAACCTGTATACCCCCTTTCGGCTCCTCTTTCTGAGGTTCTTCTGTTTCTTCTGTCATTGTCCCAGCAGGGCTCTGCTCTGGGCACTATCAAAGGTTATCTTTCTGCCATTTCCACCTTCCTGAGGCTTCCTGATCAGCCTTCTCTTTTTAATTCCCAGGTTGTTAACCGTTTCCTCAAAGGCATTACACACACGTTTTCTCCCGTGCCTTTCATAATGCCTCAGTGGGACTTGAATCTTGTCTTGACTTTTCTGATGTGTGCTCCCTTTGAGCCTCTTCATAATTGTTCTTTGCGTCTTACTCTCAAGACTGCTTTCCTGGTTGCTGTCACCTCTGCCAGAAGAGTGAGTGAGCTCCAGTATCTTTCTTCCAAACCTCCTTTCCTTTCTGTTTATCCGGCCACAGTAGTTTTAAGGACCCATCCTTCTTTCTTGCCAAAGATTGTTACGCCCTTTCACATCGCACAGACCTTCACTTTGCCCACCTTCTTTCCGCCTCTGCATCCTTCCAGGGAAGAGGAGAAGCTCCACTGTCTGGACCCAAAACGTGTGCTTGCTTTCTATCTGCAGCTTACACAATTAATCAATCAATCACTCATATTTGTAGAGCGCGCTACTCACCCGCTAGGGTCTCAAGGCACTGGGAGGAGGGGGGGCCGCTACTGCTCGAACAGCCAGGTCTAGAGCTGTTTCCTGAAGAAAAGATGGTCCTGGGTCAGCCGTAGGTGGGCGGGGATGGAGTTCATGTCTTGGGTGGATGATCAACTCTTTGTTGGTTACGTGAGCGCCAAGAAAGGTCGGGCTGTGCACGAACGGACCATTTCCCGGTGGGTTGTTCTGTAACAAAAGCATGTTACTCCTTGACCAAGAAGGAGCCTCCTGTGGGGTTGCGTGCCCATTCGACCAGGGCGACTGCAGCCACAACTGCCTTGGGATGCGGCGTTTTCTTGCAGGACATTTGTCAGGCAGCTACGTGGGCCTCGCTGCACACGTTTACAAAGCACTACTGCCTTGACAGTCCGGTCCGGAGCGTTGGCTTCTTTGGCCGTTCTGTGCTCCTTGACTTTTTGGTGTAATCCTGTTCGCAGACCCACCTCCGGGGTTGGTATTGCTGGGGTATCTATTCTAAAGTAAGGAATCTCTCACCAACGTGTCTCTTTCAGAGGCACAAGTTACTACTTGTTAAACAATATATCTGTAAGAGACATTAGTTAGTTACCACCCCACCCATCCTTCCCGTTCTGCGAACTGATTGCTAGGGTTAAGGTCATCCCCTTTTTAGGGCTCTAGTTTTATGCACCAATGGTCGGTTTCTTGCATGGCTCTGCGTTTCGGCGCGGAAAGTCATGTACAGAACTGATGTCAGCACGCATAGGTGGTACCTAAGTAATATCCGTGACGTCATCTCAGCGCTCGCGATGCCAGTGTCGGACGCGGTTCCGCACAACGCCACCTATTGGCGCGCAGGGGTACTGCTAAGCAGAAAAACTTTCGGGGATCCAGTCTGACGCCTGGGGTATTCTAAGGTAAGGAATCTATTATTCTCTATAAGGTAAGGAATATTCTAAGGTAAGGAATCTATCACTAACTAATGTCTCTTACAGATATATCGTTACACAAGTAGTAACTTGTGCGACAAGTGCACAGTAGGCCTCTATGCCGTTCACAACCCGCACACCTAAAATTTACTTTTTCACATAGAAAAGTTCAATATGCTCACACTGAGATTATTTCTTTGCCATTTTGGAGGCGGTTAACTTGCTTTTCATCATTCCTTCGAATCCTCCAAAAGCAGGGCGTAACCCAGTCCAAAGTGCATAAGGGTCTGTCTTGGCCTGAGTGCTTCCCAAGCTGTGGGACAGTGTGTTGTGCTAGAAGCACAGGATCCCCTTTCCCTCCTCCAGCAGTGAGGCACACACAATTCTGGGTTTGGGATTCCTTGCCCTCACCAACAGTGTTCAGTGCGTTTTTGCCATATTATTTCAAGATAAATACCTTCGTATTGTTATGCAGTACCTCAGTTTGTGGCAAGTGTGGTTCTGTATCAGGATAACGCACCACACCTAGGCCTCTGCTTTGAATTCTGTGCTTTTACCAATCCAAAGTTGACAGCTGTTGCCCATTTAGGCTAAGACAGCTAATTATTGTTCTGTGCTGGAATCATTATTTTATTTATTTTAATTGAACTGTGACTCATGGGCTTATTTAGATAGCGCTTGAATGTCTCATTTTGTTTTCAGATTGTGCCTGTTAGTCATTAAGGTGAAAGCCTCCCTAATTTTGTGTCAAGGGCTCAGTTCATATACATTCCTCACTTGGTAGGGCGTACCCTCTTCTGGAGTGGGTGCTACTCCTACAGGAAACCTTACCACAGTTTCAAAGTAGAGTCAACCACAAGAAACTGATCTCAGGATGCCTCTTATCGGCTGAACTCCTGTGTATAAATATACTATGCACATCTGGAACACCTAAATACATCTAGCTAAGCATTGGAAACAGGTGTGTGTGTATATACAGCATTGCATGGCTCCTATCTTAACCTTTGTAATTTTTGATTGATGGTAGGAGGGCCTTCCACCAGCTGGACCCAGATATGTATCTCTCACATCGTACTTCTCAAGACATGTATAGCTGTGTCCCTTGGGCACTAAAATGTTTTGTTCTGTGGATACCTCCATCGCTGACCACAGATCAAACAATTTAGGGAGCACCTCACTAACATCTCACTGGCTCAAGGGGATCCATTCAGTCGTGAACATTATGACAATAGTGACAAGTTCGTCAGTCCTACAGCTTTTCTCCGCAGCCTTATCCTCGTTCTGCAGAGGGCGCAGGTTCCTCTCTGGACGTGCGCCCTCGCCCGTTGCCACCCTATCGCCGTTTCCTGGCGTCGGGGAGACTAGGGCCCAAATGAAGGCATATGGTACGGCTCTGCATGCTTCTTTGGCCCCCTCCTCTTCCTGAGACATCCGCGGATCACTTGCCATGCGCTGGGCTGGCGGCTTATGTGAGATGTTGGCCTGATATATAGTGCTCACTATTCTAGTGATCACTGTGTATCATACCAAACGACCCTTATTGATGATTGGTTGTAAGTCAACCTTATAGACCAGCTATCCTAGTAGCATGGACAAGAGCAGTCTTTAGGCTAAACTCTAGAGGGCGTGTTAAGCCAGCTGTTATACCATCAAATATACCCCTTGAACACCAAGTGAAAGGACACCACACAAGTTATGAAAATAAAAGGATATTTATTTATAACTAGTCTACCCTGATCTCTTTATGAGTCAGGGAGCTAAGCACACAACAAAACTCTTAAGAAAATACTTTAAGTTGCACAATTTACACAAATGCCCGAGGGGCACGAAAAACCCTATACACTAAAAGTGGAATGGGAAATACTAGCAGGTAAGTAACAAGATCCAGAGGCTTCAGGATCGCTAGGACTACACTACAGAACCCTAAGGTTAGGAGCAGGAGGCCTAGGGGGATCGGGTGCAGAGTGTGCACTCTCACGCGGGATGCGGGACAAAGTCTATGGATACTAGTATTTCGTAAAGTTACAGTTATCGGACGAATCCGACTAGATAGGCTGAAAACGAAAAAGGATCTGGACACTTAGATAGTGAACCTACGTTGGAGCACCGAAATGCTCAGGTTACCTAGCCCATGGGCTGCGGCTGCATAGGGTTCAAAAGAGGTCGGGAATCCTTCTTACAGTCTATGGAGCCTGAAAGAAGTTGTTGCTGGCAGGCGACCAGTGAAGAAGTTCGATGTGATCCAAGCCTGGATCGGTGATGGAGACGACCTGAAAGCAGAGGGGACTCAGTTCTTACTCACTAGCCAGTGATTAGGTGGGCACCAGGATGGCACCGGATGAAGTCACCTCGACCAGGTGAGTGGGCGACGCTGGGCTCTGCAGTCTCTCGGACCAGGAGGCGTTGTCGGCGACCAGGCTGGAGATGCGAGCTGTCCCACGAAGGTGTCTGCTGTCGGCGATGCTGGACCCAGGATTGGGGCAACAAACCTTGGCAAAGGCAAGCCCACGCGGTGGACTCAAGATGGCGTCTGGAGTGGACCAGGAGGGTCCGGGGTGCTCCTCTGTTGGAGGGGAGCAAGGGCCAGCCTGGAGCAACCAGACCAGCGGTGTAATCGTCGTGGTTCGTCGTCAGGAGGGCCACTAGCCAGCAGGCAAGTGACCGGACAACGCGGTGAGCAGCAAGGAGCAGAAGGACCCCACGCAGATCTCGTGGATGCTGGGGGGCTGGACTTCGGTGCTGGAGCTGCTCAGGGTTAGGGCTTCTCAAACCCCAAAGCACTCACTCGAGGATCCCTCGGCGGTCGTGCTGGATAAGCGTCGTGCAGTTTTGAAGATGGCCGGTCCCTTCAGGTCTCGTCACACCCACGAATCTCAGCTGGGCTTATGATGCAGGTAGAGGTCAGAGATGCCAGGGAATCCGGGTCTTGTCGAGCTGGGCAGTCTTGATCCGGAGGATAGACTTACAGCAAACCGCAAGCGCTTAGATGGCGCCCGCTGGTGCAGGGTGGCTACTCCTTAGCCACAAGGGAGAGTCTTCAGAAATGTTCAAGAGTTCTTTCGTGGAAAGTAGTCAAGATTCAGAATTATCTAATTTGGGAAGGGGGCCTGCTCCTACCTTTATTCTAAAAAAAGGGTCCGGCACGCGACTAGGTCCTGCCCATGGATGGGAACAGGAGGGAGTGGTTACACCCCTCTCCCTTGTCCGGACTTTCCCCAGCTCACGGGCTGGTGTGCCCCTGGAACTGGTTCAAGCCGGCATATGCACAGTAAGCACCGGGGTGCCACTTGCAGTCACCTTCCTCTCAGCCCTGCCTACCTGGGATACACAAAACCCTGTCTGGGATTGTGCTAGCACCGCCCCTGACAGGAAACCCTTTGTCCAAGCTCTCCTCGCTGGAAGGACTCCCAGCAGCAGGAGGTCAGACTTGTGTCTGTGGTGGCAGCATCCATTTAGTGGAGCTGAGGCTGTGTTAAGCTTTAACCGGGGTTCACAGTTACATACATGTCGTGTCCCTCTAGAAGGGTGGAATGCTAACCCCGTCGCCAGAATTGGCGAGGGGTTAGTATTCCAATTCGTATGACACCTTACTCGACATGTTTTGATAAAGCGATACCAAAGTGGGCAAATAACCGCAAGGATTATAAGGCACTTAAGAGTATATGGTACGCGTTATCATGGAACAGCTATTAGGACTTGGTTCCGCAAGCTGCAAACAGGCTCAGCTCATGCCAGAGCACCATCTCACATAATTCCAAGCACTCTGCCTTCAGGATTGATAAGGCCTGCCATAGGAGTGACTGATAGGAATACATGTGTCCATTTTAGGGTTACATATAGGAATACTATATCTAAAGCAAAGGGTGATTACACTACCTTGCCCCATCTGTCGTGCAGCCAGTTGTGTCAGATTTGGATGGCTAGCCAGGGGTGGCATAAAGCATGCTGCAGCCCCTGGTAGGCCCTGGGTACACCTATGCCCTGGATACCTAAGGTATACTGTACAGGGACTGATAAGGTGGCCCAGTACCAATTGGTAAATGCACCTAAGATACATGTGTGTCAACTTAGAGAGAGAACAGCTAGGCTGTGGGTCTGATTAGCAGGCCCACAGCCAGGGAAAGTCGTAAACCAGTGAAGCAAAAATCTGGGGTGATCATAGGATTGCAGACCCTACTCTCCTACAGCTTCGACCTCTGGGGTTCGGCTTCAGGTTTTGAGGGTGTGGGGTAGTTGAGGTGCGGCCCTACGGGGTTCCCCTCGTCGACCCACGGCGTCCCCTCCTCGACCAAAGCCCCCTGGCCCTGGCGGCGCGGTCGGTGGTGGTCGGGCCCGGGTCGCCTCCCTGAGTCCCTCTCGGTCCTCTACACATATAGGTCCTCTAGTTGGACCATCTGTGTCATTTTTGGCTGATTGGTTGATCTCTGCTGCGGGGTGTTTTCCCTAAAAGGGTTCCCATGTTTGTTTTGGGACGTGTCATACCCTAGGTGGGGTACTTGTAAATATCGTGTAGCCTTGTCGTAAGTTGGGCGGGTGTGGACACCTTCTCGGGTTCCTAGCCTTTCTTGACGTCACTGTATACCGCATGGTACAGTCTTTTTTCTTCTGTCTTAGCGCAGCTTGCGCTGTTCCAGGTTCTGTTATGCCTTGTTGTCCGACATTTCTACCTGTCCTCTGCCTGGTGTTCCAGGGAGTTAGGGTACTCCTCGTATTCTCCTGGGCTCTGTTTGATGGCTTAGGTCCGTATTTCTCCTTCGTATCTTCTGGCTGGTCCCACTTCATTTGTGGGTCGGGTTGTGTCTCTGGAACAGTCCTTCTCTGGGACTTGTTCTGAGTTTTCCTTGCCTCTACCTTCGTCTTGTGCCTTGCATGTTCTGGGCGCGCTGCTTCGTGATCTTCGCCTGCCGCCGGCTGCATACGTCTGGTTGTTACGGTCCCCCTTCGTGGGCCTTGGCGTGTACCCTTGTGCTCCTTCCCCTTGTTCTGCTGGAGCTTTGCGTGACTGTGTCTTTCTTATCAAGCCTGCACTTCTGTTCTATGAGGCCGTTCCTGCATTGTCCATTGCCTCGGGCTGATGCCAATTCAGCTGTCCCCTTCCTGTGTGTGTGTTCTCCTGCGTCGGGCTCTACCTCCGTTTCCACCTCTTCTCCTTGGGTTTTGAGTGATTCATTCTTTCTTCCTTGGTACTCTTTTGGCGCTGTCTGTCCCTCTGGGGGTTTCTGGCGGATGCCCTTTGTACTCGGGTAGGTTTCGGGTGTCCTGACCTTCCCTTCGCCTTGTACTTGCTTACTTCTACTTGGAAGGGGCTGGGACGTCCTTCCTTTCCCCATGCTAAATCCCCTGTTGGGGCCCTGTGTTCCTCCAAGCTGGTGAGGTTCTCTTGCAGACCCTCCTCCCCTCTGGGTATGGCTAGGGTATCTATTCTACGTTAAGGACTCTGTGGCTAGTAGTCTCTATCAGATGTACAAGTTTGGTAACGATGTATCTGATAGAGGCGATTCTAGCCACAGATTCCTTCACGACCCCCCCTTCCTCCCCGTTCTGCGAGGACCTTCAAGTGGGTCTTCTGCACTCGCTTCCCTCCGGGTGGCTTTGTCTTCTGCGAGTGTCCTTTTTCATGTCCCCCCTGGCAGGATGCTTTGTTCTGTTTGTGTTCGACTCCTTCCTTCCGGTACTTGAACGGCAGGTTCATGAGTATTTCTGCATCCCGACACCTTGGTATTCTAGTGTGGGGCCCACTCATACTTTTCACTTTTTCATTGCTTGGGGTTTTCTGACTCCTCTGCAGTCCTCTGAATTGGGGTCTCTTGACTGGGCCTCAGCCCTTAGCTTTTTACAGGGGATATGATACTCCTTGATGGAGTTGTCTTGGAATAATTTATTGTTAATCGTCTGTTTCGGATTGTTGTCCTTCACTGTTGTAAACTGTGGCTGCAGCTTTCTGTTGTCTGCTATGACATTTCTAAATATGTTTTCTGCCTCCAGGGTGGTTATTGCCTTTGCTTTGCGTGGTTGCTTCTCTGAAGCGGTGCCTTGTTCTTCCCCTTCCATGACTTTCAGTTACACTATGCCTGGCGCTGTCCCTAATGGTGCTGTTCTTCATGATCCACTACTTTCTTGCTGTTTTATTGCTTTTTTTCGCACATGGTTCCCATGCTCTCAGTTTTTTTTGTTGTGGCGCGGAAAAAGTTCTCTGAAGAAAACTGACAGCGCACTGGGGTGGGGCTTATGTGACTTCGCTGACGTCACGCCCGCGGACGACGTCAGGGCGGAGTCGCGTGGTAACGCCCCCGGCGCACAGGGATGCTGTGGCAAAAGATTTTCCGGGTCCAGTCTCACGGCTGGGGATAATTCTACATTAAGGAATCTGCGGCTAGAATCGTCTCTACCAGATACATCGTTACTGAAGGTAAGTAACTTGTACGTTAATAAGAAGCACCAGAGTCACATTTTACACCTTACAGTGTTTGAGTGGACACAACCAACTCCTTTGTAGACTAATCTAGGAGTTTGGGTTGAGGGTTTAGAAATGGTTTATTTATTTATTCATTTCGTCCATCTCTGGGAATTAAACCCCAAAATAAATAGTTTGACTTCACTTGTAAATCCACTCCACAAGAAAACTTTCCACAGTGAGGTGATGAACACATCTCTGTGTCTTACGGCTACTGAAGATAGGAAATGTTTTGGTTTCATATTTGAAGGGGACTAAATAACGCTTTCCTTGGGGGCGTGGCTTGGCGGGCGAAGATGGCGGTCGCAGCCTTGTCGAGCTCCCGCCGGCCCGACTTAATCCGTTCATTTATCCTGGCCCCCGAGCCCGCTGTTGATACCCAGTGGCTGGCGCTGATCTGGTGAAGTCTCCTGTCTGCTCCGGTGTATTGATTCTGCATTTTTCCCCCTTCATGTGATCGGAAAGAGGCGACGGCGACGTGCGGCCTGGTGACCGGCCGGAGACCGGGGTCCTCGAGTTTCGAGACGCCTGGTGGCAGTCGCGGACTGGCGGGTGGAGGTGGCATCCTCTGCGCCGCTCTTGGCTCAGCTCTGCTGCTACAGTCGCCTGTGAACCACAACAACGCCACTCGTTCCTGCGCCTTGGGCAAACAATTTTCCCCTTCGTGACCAGAAAGAGGCGACGGCACCGTGAGGCCTCGTGACCGGCTGGAGACCGGGGTCCTCGAGTTTTGGGACGCCCGGTGGCGGTGGCGGACTCGCGGGTGGTGGTGGCATCCGCTGCACCGCTCTTGGCTCGGCTCTACAGCTACGGCTGCCCACAGATCACAGCGACGCAACTCATTCCTGCGCCTTGGACAGACGCTCGTGGCGACGAGCGTGGAGGAGGCCTGTCCCACCTTGGTGAAGCCGGGCCCTCGATTTTCGCGACTTCGGGCCTGTGCCGGTCTGCCCACTTTCTCCTTGGGGACTCCGATACCGACGTCCCATCCAGCGCTTGTGGCAGTACCCAAGGGTTCCTGAGCCTTGTCGGGAGTGGTGCCCGTCCTGCCCAGTGTGCGCCATGACCAGGGACAGAGGAGGTGGCCCGCCTAAACCTGGCCCTATCGATAAGTTCACGGGACCTAGTGGTGGCTCTGGGGCGGCCGGCGGCAGCGGTGGCCCCGGGCCGGATAATGCAGCGATACTGGCGGCCATCACCCAATCCCGGGACATGCTTGATGCCAAAATTGGGGCGGTAGGAGCGGATGTTACGCTGCTGCGCCAAGACGTCCGCAACGCGGTGGAGCGGATCACCGGGGCTGAATCCCGCATCACAGTGACCAAAGCGGACTTTGGCGCCCTGAAGAAGAGGTTGGCGGAGGTGGAGGGTGTCCAGAAGACACTGGCGGCCCGGGTGGAGGACGCCAAAGGGCGCGCGCGGAGGAACAACCTCCGCTTCATAGGCTTTCCGGAGCGGTGCGAGAAGGACGACATGGAGCGGTTTTTGACCCAGTGGCTGGAGAGCTGGCTCCCTGAAGGGACACTGTCCGCGTGCTTTGTTATTGAGAGAGCTCACAGGGCCCTGACCCAGCGGCCACCGGAGGGTGAGCGCCCTAGGCCAGTCATCGCCCGGCTGCTAAACTATCATGACCGTGATGTTATCCTGCGGGAGGCGAGAAACAAAGGCTCGCTCACCTTTGAGAATCATACCATCATGATCTTTCCTGACTACACGAAGATGGTGCAGCAGCAGAGACAATCCTTCGTGGCCGCTAAGGCCAAGCTGAGGGGCCTGAAGCTCCAATACTCTCTCCTGTATCCGGCCCGCCTGCGAGTGGTGTACCAGTCCCGGACGCATTTCTTAGAATTCACCCGAGGAGGTGTTCCGCTGGACCGACGAAGCGGTGCGACTCAGACCGCATGCCCAGCCGGGGCTGGACCCAGGCAGGTCCCAGGGATCGTCGCCGGAGCGGACGGATCGCCCGGACAGGAAGGGCCGCCATCGGAGGTCTCGATCTAAGAAGAGGTCGGCCTCCGCCAGTGCATCGCAGACGGATGGTGCCAGGGACTCGGAGCACTCTGATACCGGCAGCTGAACATTGCTGGGACTGGATCTTCTTTGCTCAGTACTGATTTGCCCTGCATTGGCTGGTGAGACTGTTCTGTTATGACTTTCGTGTGCCAGTCAGTTCTCATGTGAGGACTCCTGTTACTTTTCATGGGGACGCAGTGGGACTCGGGGGGCACCTTTTATGGGCCTCAGACCCTCACGGTTGTGTGTTGTTGGGGGGGTGGTGAGTGTCTTGGTTGGGAGGTTGGGATCCATTGGTATGGCGGGCCCTGGGTTCTCCGTTCTGGACCCGGGTCTCTCCATGCCGCGACAGATACTTCAATGTTCTCTGAGGTAATGGGGTGGGGGGTGCGGGGTGAGGGGGGAAGTTCTTTTGTTGCTGATGTTCGGGGGGGTCTGGATCTGGGGGGGGTTGGTGTGTGTTCGGGCTGGGAGGGTGGGACCGCACGTGTATGTGGCTTTCGATTTTGTTGCTTTGTGGGGTGCGCCAGGGTGGGACGGAGGGCCGGATACTGGATCCTGTGTTGATAATGGCTGATACTGTGACTATGTCTCCTCAAAAGACCCTGCGTGTTGTGACGTGGAATGTGAGGGGTATCCTGGATAAAATCAAGCGTGGGGCTGTGCTGCGTTGGGGGAAGAGAGAGATGGTGGATGTGCTACTGCTTCAGGAGACCCACATGCTGGGCTCCAAGGCCCTTAGCCTCCAGAGGTTTGGATTTCAACAAGTGTACCATGCGGGCTTCACGAGGGGCTCGCGGGGGGTGGCTATCTTGGTACACCGCAGGGTGGCTTATGTACATGAGAAGCAATGGATTGATCCTCAGGGCCGTTATATTTTCATCAAGGGCCTGTTGGGTACCGAACAAGTGGTTTTTGGTAGCGTGTACGCCCCCCCCCCCTGCAGTGGGCCTTGTCTGAGCGGCTGTTCGCGCTGTGGGAGGTACTGACCATGGTGGGGGGCGATTGGAACGAGGTTATGGATGTGGGCCTGGATCGCCTGAGGCGGGTGCCTGTTGTGTTGTATCCCCCCCCTGCTGCTGCTCCCACCAAACTGTGTGCGACTGTGAGTGGCCTAGGCTGGGTTGATGTGTGGCGACACTTTCATCCTGCTGTGCTTGAATTCGCATATGTGTCGGCGGTGCATGGGTCCTTTTCGAGACTAGATTATCTGTTTGTACCGGGTGCCTGTCTGAGTCGAGTCAGAGATGCCGTGATACTCCCCAGAGGCCTCTCTGATCATTCCCCTGTCCTAGCTACCATGACCCTCCCCTCCAAGCGACAGCCATTTCGTTGGCGGATGTCATCTTGGCAGCTGCAGGGGCCTGAGTACGTGCGTCACCTACGCGAGGCGATTGATCACTTCTGGCACGAGAACTTGGTGGGGGATGTGGACGCAATGGTGGTCTGGGAGGCGCTGAAGCCCACGCTCCGGGGCATTGATATAGCTTGGTGTGTGGCAGCTCGGCGAAAACATCGGGAGGCCATTATGACCGCCGCGGCCCGCGTGGAGGAGCTGGACGAGGAAGCCCGGCAAGCGTGGCTCGCCACGCGCAGCAGGGTGTATCAGTGGGGCGACAAGTCTTGTACTATGCTCCATAGGCTATGCCAGGCGACCTTCCAGCCCCTGGTGTTGCCAGGTCTTGCGGCGGACGACGGCTCGGTCATGACCGATCCGGATTTGCTGGCGGCTAGCTTTGCCCGTTATTACGAGGCGCAATACGCTCCTCGTGATCACTCGGAGACGGACAAGATATCTACGTACCTTGACGACCTGCTACCGCAGGCCGTCCCTGATGAGACCAGAACCGCCCTAGAAGCCCCGCTTACGGCTGAGGAACTCGGGGAAGCCCTTGGTCAATTAAACACTGGTAAGGCGCCCGGCCCGAGTGGCTACCCAAGCGAATTCTATAAAAAGTTTCACGACCAGCTGGGACCCCACTATCGCCGCGCCCTGGAGGCGGCGCGGGCTCAGGGAGAGCTGCCACCAGACTGGCGTCATGCCGAAATCGTGGTCTTCTTGAAGCCGGGCAGGGCGCCGGACAGGCACGACTCTTACAGGCCGATTTCCCTTCTCAACATCGAGGCCAAGATTCTGGCTAAGGCCTTAGCGAACCGCCTCCTGCCTCACATTGCTGACCTGGTCCACCCCGACCAGGCCGGATTCATGCCTCGCAGGGCCACCCGGCATAATATTCGACGGGCACAGGCGGCGGTGGATGCCATGGGTGCTAGAGATGAGCAGGCGGCACTCCTCCTGGCGGACATGGACCGAGCCTTTGATTCGGTGAGTTGGGCATATCTGTTCACCCTGTTAGCCCGCCTGAACCTAGGGCCGGTTTTCTTGTCGTACATTTGTCTCCTCTACACTAACGTTACGGCCTCGGTCCGTGTGGCCGGTGCTACCTCTGGGCGCTTCCGCATAGGTCGCGGTACTCGGCAGGGTTGCCCGTTGTCCCCGTACCTGTTTGCCCTTGCCATGGAACCCCTGGCGTCGCGGATACGAATAGATGCCCGGTTGCGTGGCTTCGCCTGGAATGAGGACCTGGTGGATAGGATTGCATTGTATGCGGATGACGTCCTCCTATTCCTCACTGATCTACGGCAATCGGGTCCCCGAGTTCTGGAGATCATGCGGGCGTTTGGCGAGGTCTCGGGTCTTCATCTTAACCTGAACAAATCGACCTTGTGGGTGCTGGGTGGCGGAGTGGTTGACGACCCCTGGGCCGCCGAGTTGCGAGTGGCGACTGATGGCCTAAAATATCTGGGCGTTTTCCTTTCGGAATCGCGGGCCGTGGCCTGGGCGCGTGGAGTCTTGCCGGTGTGGGAACGGGTCCAGGCTGATGTTAAGACTTGGTCCAGAATGCCACTCACTATTTTTGGGAGATCGGCCATCTTCAAGATGGTGGCGCTTCCGAGGCTCCTATACCAAATTCAGAATTTCCCGCACCCCATTGGCCTGGAGTGGTTCCGTCAGGTTAATTCTGTGCTGGGCCGCTTCTTGTGGGATGGCGGTGCGGCCAGGGTGGCCTTGAGGACGTGCTTTCTGTCCACGTATTGTGGTGGCCTGGCCACCTCGGACCTCCTCTCCTACTACCAAGCTTCCCAACTACTTGTCCTCAATGAATGGTGGTATGGTGACAGGGGCGATCCGGCTTATGCCCTGGAACGATTGCTCATGGGGGATCGCACGCTCCACACCATCCTTTATTTGGCTCGCCTACGCCGTGGGTTGCCATCGGTCACCAGAGTGGTTTTTGCGGTGTGGCGGCAGTCCCTACGCCGCATGGGATGGTGGGGCAAATTGACGGCTGAGACGCCGCTCTGGCATAACGGTCTGCTCCCGGAACTGGCGGCCCTGACCGGGTTTGAGGGCTGGGAGGCCATTGGGGTTACACAACTGGGCCAGGTCATGTCCGGCACCACCCTCAAATCCTTCGAGGAGCTCCGCACAGAGTTCCAGATGCCTCAGTCCCAGTTCTAACGCTACCTCCAGCTGCGGCATGCCCTCGCCCCGAGCATCGCCGGCCTCGACTCCCTACCGGAGTTTAGCCCGGTTGAGGCCAAAGTGTTTATGGGGGACCTGGGGGACAGGAAGGTCTCTAGGATCTATCAGACGGTTGTTATTCATTGCTCCTCCACCCTACACTCCCTTCGGGAGGCGTGGGAGGTGGACGTGGGCCCCCTCGATGAGGACGATTGGAGGGAGGCGCTGGAATCCCCACGCGGAACCGCCATTGCAGTCCGGCTCCGGCTGATTCAATTTAAATACTTGCACCGCGCTTATTATACGCGTGAACGTTTGTGGAAGGCTGGTTTAATTGCATCCCCGGAGTGCCTGCGTTGTGGGGTGGTGCCTGGCTCCCTGATGCACACGGTGTGGTCGTGTGGCCGACTGACTGGGTTCTAGAGGGGTGTGTTGAGTTGCCTGGCTGAGGTCCTGGGTTGGGACCTTCCTCGTACCCACCGGCTGGGCCTGCTGCATATTATGGAAGGGGTTGGGGGCAACATATATAAGCGTCACCTGTTGCTCTTGGGGCTGGTAGTGGCTAAGCGGGACCTGGCCCGGGCATGGAAGTCAGTGAGGGCCCCCCCCCTGTCTGCATGGAAGGCTGGGCTGGATTATTTCATGGGTCTGGAGAGGCCGATATTTGAGGCGAGGGGCTGCCCGCGCAAACACTACAAGATCTGGAGGCGTTGGGCCGACTACCGTGGCCTGTCCTTGGACCCCCCGGCGGAGCAGGAAGAGGACATTTGATCACAGTGACAATTTGGGCCTGAAGCGGCAAAGCCCTGGTGACATTACACCCGCTTATTCTTTTTACATTTCCTTTTCTGTTGCTTTCTATACACGTGTGGTAGGGGGGTTGGGGGGGGGGGGTGTTTGGAGCGGGGGGGCAGAGTTGTGGGTTAGGGTAGGTTGCTGGGGAGTTTTTATACTGAGCCTATTTCGAGTCTACTCCATCCTTTGCTGCCTGTGTAATTGCTACATTGATATTGTTGTGGTGATCTTGGTGTGTGGAGATACCACATTCTTGATGCTCATTTGCTCAATAAAATTGGTTGTGAAAAAAAAAAAATAACGCTTTCCTTTAAAGATTCATTCCTTCTGGGTTTGATCTGGCCATGTCTTGTTTCAACTCTGATACCAAAGGTGATTTATAAGTAAGTGAGTTGTGGTAAATAAAGTATTACCCTGTCATAATTTCTATAAATAAACAAGGGGTCATGCATTAAATGAGAGGCAGAGTCCGTGGTGTCCGATTCAAAAGGGCTTTATTTCAATAACTCGAGTTAGGGGAGAATCGGTTCAATCACCACTAAGGTTCAGGAAGGGTCTTCTAAACTTTATTCACAGAGTACAATATTTATACATTCAATCTCGTACTTAGAAGGAGGAGCGCTCTAGGCAGAGCAAGAGAAAGAGAGAGATAAGAGCATGTGGGTGTGCAAGAGGGCGTACATGTGGGCGTTCACTTGAGGAGTCATAGGTGGGTGGATACATGAAGGGGAGTTGCATGGCCAGCTTAAACCTTACCCTACTTGTGTGTGCACTTGGTCATGACGTGCAATTGACGTGTAACTGGGGGGAGCTAACTTTCAGTCTAGTAGGGAGGCCTTCAGTGTCAGGACGACCAGCACGTCTGGTATTATCTGATATCTTATGTCCGGGGATGTATTATCTGAAGCAAAGGTCGCTCATCACCAAGAGCCGGTGTGGGCATATATTTCTTCGTTCATTGTGTGGGGGCCTTCGGCTTTCTATGGATGCGAGCTCTGTAAATCACTTAAACGGAGACAAAAAGGCTAGGCCCTATCTCTGCAGACGGGTTCTGTTTACCTTCTTCACCAGGCAGGAATGTGATTCTGTAGAGCAAGCAGATAACTGTGTGCAAAATACTGTCTTGGCACCCCGGGCAGGGCCCCTCTCGGCTTAGCCAAAAGTATGCGAGGTCAGGGATACGTAGCTGCAGCCCTCAGAGTGTCTTGAGGCATGAAACTTCAATTCGGGGACTGGCTGAGCCAAAGAAATGGAGAAATAGGTTCTTCACGATATATTAAAAATGCGCAATGCAAACACATGGGCCTCAGGGCCTCAATGCGAAATTAACGTTTCTTTTATGGGAGACTGGTAACTGACATCCCAATGTGGGACGCAAATGCAGAGGCATCTTTTTGCAGGCCATAGAGGGAAAATGCATGGGTGACATGCACATACACTAAACGTTGGGGTACACGCAGGGGACACATTGGTCATGTAAAATTTCATTTTCCTCATTCCCTCCTTATCCCCTACTGTACCCTTCAGGACATATCTATATTCATGAGACCGTATATTTGATCATACAGCATCATTTGTTCATCTTTGATCCTTTGTATACGTGGATGTGGAACACAGGCAGTAGCACACAGGCCGCAAATCGCTGGGCCACACTGCAGACAGAGACAGCAGCCGAATATCATAAGCAGTATCATTCCTAGGAACAACAACACTTTCCATCCCCATGCCGATATTACACTCCAGAGCCAACTGGACCAAGTCCATGTGCCTGGGTCTTGATGTATCTCGTGAGCTATCTTGTGGAGCCTTGTTATTGCTGCGTACACAGATGGCGCGTTATTTGGAATGAAAACGCAGCAACTGGAGCCGATCACTCTACAGGCCCCGCCCCTATCTGCCAGAATGACGTCAAGAACAAGGCTGTTCTGAAGAACAACTAATCGCATGGCAGACTGCTCCTGGGTCAAGTTCGCCAGAGCAGATGCAGTCTCATTCACAACTGCTTCCAGAGTTCTTGTTTACTGTTTTGGACGGGACCTATGAAGAAAAAGAATCCTCTGTTGAAATCTGTATATTGCTCCCAGGCTGTCTCAGTCTAATCAATCTCGGAGGACTCGGTCTCTCTCCTGTGTCTAACATGCTCTAGTCGTGAATCTCGATGATAATTGGATGGGGCTAGAAAGACGGGTGGCACCAGGAACGATATATAACATGTTCCACCCCAATCTAAGGACAGATGTACATAGGCTGTTACACCACTAACACACTATATAGTGTACAGAAAACAGATATAAAGACCCCTAACCAAACACACAAATAATAAGTAAAAGTGTGGTAGGGTTGTGCTTGCTTTACCGTTTTATTCTGATGCAGCAGAACCCTACTTCTTAAAAATGGTAAACGTGTACCATAACTCTCTTTATACTCAACTCTCTTTATACTCAGTATGAGTATAAAGAGAGTTATGGTACACGTTTACCATTTTTAAGAAGTAGGGTTCTGCTGCATCAGACTAAAACGGTAAAGCAAGCACAACCCTACCACACTTTTACTTATTATTTGTGTGTTTGGTTAGGGGTCTTTATATCGGTTTTCTGTACACTATATAGTGTGTTAGTGGTGTAACGTTTGTCACTATTCATGTTTTTCACATCACTATTCTCACGTCTGCACTATTATCTTCTTTTAGTGCACTTTTGTCTTTTCACATAGAGAGAGTGGCCAATGATGAGAAGTGGGTATACCGGCAATTACTAACCGGGAACCCCCTCGGGTGGTGCTACCGTGAGGTACTCTCTCTATCTTTCACACTTTTCTGGTGGATGAGGTAATTGTGGTCCTGTGTGATTTTAGTACCTACACACATCCCAACCATAGGATTTATGTTATTAACAAATCCCTGGGGACACTAATAAGAAGGGGTCCCTATTCCGCATGGTTTTTGTAGGAAGGGGGAGGCTCTAGTTGGCGCAGTGCAACACTAGCGACAAGCAGGGACTCTCTCTTCCTCGTCAGGGCTGAGGGTTACCTTCCAGACAACCTCTGCTTACCCTCTAGGTAGTGTGGCTTAAGCAGTCGTAGGCTAATCTTTGGGGCACATAGGGTTAAACACTTGCAATAGTACACCTTTACAACCAACCCACCACACAACGAGACCAGACTGTATTCTGTAAAAATATATATCTTTATATAGATTTTAAGCAGGCTTGTGAATACAGTCAACGTACTTTATGATAACGGTTGCAAGTTTACTCAGTTCAGGTTACCACAGTTCTTATGCAGTTCTCTTGAGGCCCGTAGGCCGGTGTTAACCAAAGTTCTTGTGGAGCCGGCGGCGTCCAGGGGATCTGTCCCACGTCGCGTTGCCTTCCCGGGGTCGCTGATCGTTGCGGCTCTTCAGCCGAGCAGGTCACTGGTCATCCGGGGCAGCGGTGTTCTGTGGCGGCAGGGTCCTCTCCTTGTCGTCCGCTCCGACCCTGGAGGCGGCGGCTGTGCGGCGGTGGCAAGTGGCAGTACGGTCCCCAAGTGCAGGACGTACCCAGCCAAGTGCCGGTGCAGCTGTGGGCTCACAGCTGGGCTGTCGGGCAGGCTACCGACCTTGCGGATTCTCACAGGGCAACTGTCCGTCTTTGCAGGTGAGTGGCTGCTTGTTATGCAGTCACCTCGAGAGCTCGGACCGGACGGGTCCTCCTTCGCTTTGCTCTCGGGCTCCCGGTGCAGTTGCGGTCACGGTGTTCGGGCCAGCGGCGGCTGGTCCTTACTTTGCTCTCGCTGTTGCTTTGGGCCCCGGTCACGGTGGTCAGGTGGATGTCGTTGCCTTGGAGGAGATTCCTCCGTCGGTGCTGCGGCGATGGTCAGCACCCGCAGTCGCTTTCTTTCAAGGGGGTAGCGTCCACTGGTCCTGGGACGCTGGTCAGGGGGCAAGTTCAGTTGCAAGCCCTTGGAGATCTCTTTGCAGAGTTTGGCACAAAGTAAAGCAAAAGTCTTCTCGTAGTCTTTTCTTCTTCCTCTCCTTCAGCAGCAAGGCACCAGACACAGGCAAGAGTCAGCACCCTTCCTTGTCTCTCACGGTCCTTCTCGTAGGGCAGAGTCCTTCTGTGGCCCAAACAGGATCTAATTTTCAAGGAGCAGGGCTCCTTCTTTTATAGGCCAATTCTTTTGTTCTCGCAGGCCAGGGGGGCCTTTGCATAGCCACTCTCAGTCTTTGAGTACCCCGGTGGGTGTACTCCGGCTTCTGCTTTCAGTGTGAGGGGCAGGCGCGTCAGACGCCCCACAGGAGGTGGAGCCAGCATTGTCCGGACAGGGGTGGCCGGAGTACCTTGTTGATGGGGGCTTCGCCCTTCCTGGGCCAGGCGTCGGCGGAGTCATCCGCCGCTCCCCAGGAGGGTGGAGCCAGCATTGTGGTGGTCGAGCACAGCTACAGTTCGAGTCAAGAGGCACTCCTACCTCCCACTAAGGTGTAATCTGCGCATTCACCACCTGTCATCCCTCCAGCCCTGTCACTCACACATCCCAGACAGTCAGATACACATACCAGCAGAGGCGGGCTGAAATGGTTAAGCAAGCAAATGCTAGCTTTCTAAAAGTAGCATTTGCAAACCCAGGATACTAAAATAAACTTGACTACAAGAAATATTTTATCATCCTGAGTTCAGGCATACTAAACATGACTCGCTACCATGCTCCTTGAGCCTGCGGGGATTATAGGGTGTAATAATCCTTGCAGCTCAGTCTGGCCTAATGGAGCAGGTAGCCTTCAATAGTGAAATACGGTCTTGGTTGTAAGTCACTACTAGGACAGGCCACGCATCTCAGGGCTTGTCCTACCTTGCACCTACAACGCACCCTGCCCGCAGGCCTACCATAGGGGTGACTAATATGTAGTCAAGGGAAGGGTCGGTGCTGGCAATTGGGTACACTTGCCCAACTAGCGTGACAGTACGAGACCGCACGCGGGTTCTGCGGTCGCAGTTCCCAGACACATCTTTACGGCTGCTTCGGTGGGTGGCGCAACCAGCGCTGCAGGCCCACCAGCAGTATTGGCATCTACAAGCCCCGGCACTCTCTCGTGCACTTTACTAGGGACTAACAGTAAATCCAAAGAACCAATCATGGATACCAATTGCATGTACAATTTACAGTAGGGAGCACTTGCACTGCGGCACGGATCAGCCGTGGCGCAGTGCCCTGAGTATCGGAAAACCAGCAAAACATCGGAGGCACATCAGCAAAAAGTGGAAGGGAGACTCACGCCAAGGTGCCAGGTCTAACATGTGTCCCCTCCAGCTGAAATGTGGGGGGAACTACCCTTCCCCAGGGAGTTCCACATCACTAAGGCGGAAAAATCTGGACAGACCATCAGCGTTGGCGTGATCGGTGCCAGGGCGGTGTTCCACCGTAAAGTCCATACTCTGTAGAGAAATGGACCACCTCAACAGTTTCGGGTTCTCACCCCTCATTTGCATCAACCATCTGAGGGGCCTGTGGTCCGTCTGAACTCGGAAGTGAGACCCAAACAAGTAGGGTCTTAGCTTCTTCAGGGCCCAGACCACAGCAAATGCTTCACGCTCTATTGCACTCCACCTACTTTCCCGTGGAAGTAACCTCCGACTTATGAAGGCTACGGGTTGGTCAAAGCCCTCCTCAATCATCTGTGAAAGAACAGCCCCTACACCATGCTCGGAAGCGTCTGTTTGCACTATGAATTCCTTGGAGAAATCAGGAGCCAGGAGCACGGGCGCCGTGCACATGGCAGTCTTCAGGGTGTCAAAAGCCTTCTGACAGGTGTCAGTCCAAATCACATTCCTGGGCTGCTTCTTCGAAGTCAGCTCTGTCAAGGGGGTCACGATCGTGCCATAGCCCTTGACAAACCTCCTGTAATACCCAGTGAGCCCCAGGAAGGCTCTCACTGCAGTCTGGGTCTTGGGGGGTTCCCAAGCCAGGATGGTTTCGATCTTGGGCTGCAAGGGGGCTACCTTGCCACTCCCAACTTGGTGTCCCAAGTACACCACTGAACCCTGCCCAATCTGGCACTTGCTTGCCTTGATTGTGAGGCCTGCTCTGCGCAGGGCCATCAACACTTCCCAGAGGTGTCGCAGGTGTTCGGGCCAGGTGCCGCTGAACACCGCGATGTCATCCAGGTAGGCGGCACTGAACTCGTCCAGTCCAGCCAACACCTGGTTGACCAATCTCTGAAAGGTGGCAGGGGCATTCTTCATTCCAAATGGCATAACCCGGAACTGGAAATGCCCATCTGGTGTAGAGAATGCCGACCTCTCCTTTGCCCCATCGGTCAAGGCGATCTGCCAGTACCCAGACGTTAAATCAAACGTGCTGAGGAACCGGGCAGCCCCTAGCCGATCAATGAGCTCGTCAGCTCTGGGGATGGGGTGCGCGTCAGTCTTCGTGACTGAATTGAGTCCTCTGTAGTCCACACAGAACCGGAGTTCGGGTGTGGCTCCCGGCGCAGCAGCCTTCGGAACCAAGACCACGGGCTGGACCAAGGACTGCTGGAAGACTCAACCACCCCGAGGGCAAGCATCTTGGAGACCTCCTCCTTGATGCAGGCCCGGACCCTGTCAGTCACCCTGTAAGCCTTGTGCTTCACAGGTAAGCTGTCTCCAGTGTCCACATCATGGACGCACCAATCTGTGACACTCGGAACCAGGGAAAACGGGTCTGGAAACTGCCCCAGCAACTGGCGGCAGTCCTCCTGTTGTTCGGCGGTCAGGGAGGGTGAGAGGTTAACTCCATCCACTGACCCATCCTTCTCACAGGCCACCAAGAGGTCAGGAAGAGGCTCCGACTCCTCCTCCATTCCGTCATCGGTTGCCAACAACATGCCCACTTCGGACCTTCGCAAGTGGGGCTTGAGGCGGTTGACATGTAGGACCCGCAAAGGGTTCCTGGGCGTCTTCATGTCCACCAAGTATGTCACGGGGCTCTTGCGCTCCACAACCTCAAATGGGCCTGTCCACTTATCTTGAAGGGCACAGGGCTCCACTGGGGCCAGGACATACACCTCTTGTCCAGGCTGAAGCTCGACCAGAGTGGCATTCTGATCGTACCACCGCTTCATTTCCTCCTGGCTCGCTTCCAGATTTGCCTCGGCAAGTTGTCTGAAGCGTCTGGTCTGGTTTCTGAAGGCCAGCATGTAGCTATATACATTCTGGGGAGGTTTCCTGGGAGATTGCTCCCAGCCTTCCTTTACCAAACTCAGTGGTCCTCTCACGGGGTGACCGTACAGTAGTTCAAAGGGGCTGAACCCTAGGGACTTCTGCGGCACCTCGCGATATGCAAAGAGTAGGCATGGCAAGAGGACGTCCCACTTACGCCTCATCGGACCTTCCAGGCCCATGACCATGCCTTTTAGGGTTCGGTTGAATCTCTCAACTAACCCGTTACCTTGTGGATGGTAAGGCGTGGTGAACTTATACGTTACGCCACACTCTTGCCAAAGGGACTTCATATACTTCGATATGAAATTGGTCCCCCTGTCGCTCACCACCTCTAGAGGGAATCCCACTCGTGAGAAAATTCCCATCAGTGCACGCCCCACCACGGGAGCCGTCACTGTCCTCAGAGGGATGGCTTCAGGGTACCGGGTGGCATGGTCCACCAAGACCAGGATGAACCTGTTGCCCATGGCTGTCTTGGGGTCCAGAGGCCCAACGATGTCAATACCCACTCGCTGGAATGGCGTACCGACCACAGGGAAGGGTTGGAGGGGAGCCTTGTTCTTCCCTCCCGTCTTCCCACTTGCCTGGCAAGTTGGACAGGTTCTGCAATAAGCATCTGAACTCTTATGCATTTGGGGCCAGTAGAAGTGGGTGACAAGCCTGTCATAGGTCTTGTCCATCCCCAAATGTCCTGCTAAAGGCACATCATGAGCCAGACCCAGTAGGAAGGCTCTGAACTTCTGGGGTACCACCAGCACACGGGCTGACCCAGGTTCAGCAGCCTTAGGCTCCGAATACAGGAGGTCGTTCTCCCAGTACACGTAATGTGTTTTGGCCTGAACACCATTGGCCTGGTCTGCAGCCTGCTGCCGCATACCCACGAGAGAAGGGCATTCTTTCTGCTCCTTGCAGAATTCCTCCCTGGAGGGTCCTCCTTCTTGCTGCCAATGGGTCAGCTCAGGCAGGTCCCCCAGTTCGGCGATCTGTTCCCCTGTAGGCTCCAGGGCATCCCCCTCAAGGTCTGCTTCCTCCTGGACCGTGGGAACTTCAGGAGCCGGTTTCCCGCGCCCCCTGCGCCTTCTCCCTAAGGCCGGTTCCTGGGCCTCTCCTTCAGGCCCCAGGACCTCTCGATCACCCCTACTGGCTGCCATCGACCGGGTGGTCACGCACGCCCAGTCAGGCACGCCCAGTCAGGCAGACCCACCATCCGCAGGTGAGTCGTCTTCTCCACCTTTTCCCAAGGGGAGTGCTCCAAGTCATTCCCTAGCAAACAGTCAACAGGCATGGTTTTTCTTACACAGACCTGCAGAGTACCAGAGACCCCCCCCCATCTCGAAGGGAACTTGAGCCATCGGACACTGACTCTCTGAATTATCAGCGTTGATAACCCTACAGTAGGCATGGGGTACAACCTGCTCTTGAGACACCAGGTGCTGCCTCACTGCAGTCACACTGGCTCCTGTGTCTCTAAGAGCCTCAGCTTCCTTACCATTGATGATCACCACATGCCCATATTTCTTAGTGTTAGAGGGCAGGTAGTTCGTGGGGATCATCTCACTGTCTCCTAGCGAGACCAGGGTCATGTGAACGGGATCTCCACCCCCCGGGACCATCATTTCTTCTCCCAGGTGAACGCTAGTCACTTGTCGGGGCGGAGCACCAGTGGGTGCGGGTTTTCCAAACAGGCGACACTTGGGGTCACTGGATATGTGCCCAGGTTCGCCACATTTGAAACAATTAAAGGGCCCCTTTGGAACAGGTTTACCTGTCGGGGCCCCATTCGGCTTCTGAGGTGGGGGAGGCTGAGAACCCTGCTGCGGGCTCCCTTGGGAACTACTTTGGGGGCCTTTTTGGAACCCTTTCTGTTTTCCCCCTTTGTCCCCCCCACTCTTCTGCTGGGGACCCTGCCCACTCTTGGCGGAGTCTCCCACGGGACCCTTGTGGACCCTGGTGGGGAGCCAGCGGTCCGCCTCCTCAGCAAGCTTCCTCGGGTTGGACAGCTTGCTATCGATCAGGTGTTGGCGTAACTCAGGAAAACAGTGATCAGACAAGTGCTCCCATGCAATTAAATCAAAGAGACCTTGAAAATCATTAACTTTGTTACCTTTCACCCAACCATCCAGTGCTCTGCAAAAGTAAGTCACATACTCCACATACGTATTCCCAGGCCGCTTAGTACACCCCCTAAACTTCTGTCTATACATCTCAGGGGTAAGCCCGTACCTGTTCATTAAAGCTTCTTTCATGTGGGCATAGGATCTCTGATTTTCAACGGGCAAATCTAGCAAGGTATCTCTCCCTTCGCTAAGGAACCTTCCCCACATCCCCGCTCCCCAATCCTTGTCAGGGACCCGGTGGGAGGACATGGCTACCTCGTATGCCCTAAACCACTGTCCTATGTCATCCCCCTTAAAGAACTCCTTAACTACGTCCTTCGGGTTGTGCACTCTTGACTCTACCTGCACTGGCGATGCGCTGCCACCAGAGGGAGGACGATCCAAGTCTCTCTCCTTGAGACTTATCTCCCTCATTTTTACTTCATAATCCATCTGGTGCTTTCGCTCTTCCAGCGCCATTCTTTTCGTTTCAAGCTCCAGCTGGATTTTCAATTCTGCCAGCTTCCTTTCGTGATTCCTCGTTTCCTTCCTGTCCGCCAGCTCCTCTGGCGACAGGCCTTTACCAAAGCTGTGCTCGCTGTCTTGCCTCTCGAGATCGATCAGATCCCCAAGTGCATTCTGCTCCGTCGTTGCATTCTGCTCGGCGAGGGCGTCTTGATCCTCCGGGGTCTTTCTGGACTCCACCCAGGCTTTCAGGGCCTTGTAGAGCTCCGGCTTGTTTTTGCAGCCAGTGTGCGGAACCTTGAGTTTCCTACAGAAAAACTTCAGCTCCGTCTTTGAGTATTTGTCCAGCTTTGCGGCGTCCCACTCTACCTCCAACACCTCGGAGGTCGTGGACTCCGCTCCATCCAGGCTGTTTGTGCCCGGCATGGCTTCTGCACTCGGAATCTTCTTTCGGCAAAATTCAAAAAGCAAAGTCTGTGGCTAAGTAACTGGACCGTAATCCCTGTGTAGTGGTCAGAAGCTCAGGTATAGATATCGCAAGTGTAAATTCGAAATCCTCACCGCTGCGTCCAATGTAGGAAGGGGGAGGCTCTAGTTGGCGCAGTGCAACACTAGCGACAAGCAGGGACTCTCTCTTCCTCGTCAGGGCTGAGGGTTACCTTCCAGACAACCTCTGCTTACCCTCTAGGTAGTGTGGCTTAAGCAGTCGTAGGCTAATCTTTGGGGCACATAGGGTTAAACACTTGCAATAGTACACCTTTACAACCAACCCACCACACAACGAGACCAGACTGTATTCTGTAAAAATATATATCTTTATATAGATTTTAAGCAGGCTTGTGAATACAGTCAACGTACTTTATGATAACGGTTGCAAGTTTACTCAGTTCAGGTTACCACAGTTCTTATGCAGTTCTCTTGAGGCCCGTAGGCCGGTGTTAACCAAAGTTCTTGTGGAGCCGGCGGCGTCCAGGGGATCTGTCCCACGTCCCGTTGCCTTCCCGGGGTCGCTGATCGTTGCGGCTCTTCAGCCGAGCAGGTCACTGGTCATCCGGGGCAGCGGTGTTCTGTGGCGGCAGGGTCCTCTCCTTGTCGTCCGCTCCGACCCTGGAGGCGGCGGCTGTGCGGCGGTGGCAAGTGGCAGTACGGTCCCCAAGTGCAGGACGTACCCAGCCAAGTGCCGGTGCAGCTGTGGGCTCACAGCTGGGCTGTCGGGCAGGCTACCGACCTTGCGGATTCTCACAGGGCAACTGTCCGTCTTTGCAGGTGAGTGGCTGCTTGTTATGCAGTCACCTCGAGAGCTCGGACCGGACGGGTCCTCCTTCGCTTTGCTCTCGGGCTCCTGGTGCAGTTGCGGTCACGGTGTTCGGGCCAGCGGCGGCTGGTCCTTACTTTGCTCTCGCTGTTGCTTTGGGCCCCGGTCACGGTGGTCAGGTGGATGTCGTTGCCTTGGAGGAGATTCCTCCGTCGGTGCTGCGGCGATGGTCAGCACCCGCAGTCGCTTTCTTCCAAGGGGGTAGCGTCCACTGGTCCTGGGACGCTGGTCAGGGGGCAAGTTCAGTTGCAAGCCCTTGGAGATCTCTTTGCAGAGTTTGGCACAAAGTAAAGCAAAAGTCTTCTCGTAGTCTTTTCTTCTTCCTCTCCTTCAGCAGCAAGGCACCAGACACAGGCAAGAGTCAGCACCCTTCCTTGTCTCTCACGGTCCTTCTCGTAGGGCAGAGTCCTTCTGTGGCCCAAACAGGATCTAATTTTCAAGGAGCAGGGCTCCTTCTTTTATAGGCCAATTCTTTTGTTCTCGCAGGCCAGGGGGGCCTTTGCATAGCCACTCTCAGTCTTTGAGTACCCCGGTGGGTGTACTCCGGCTTCTGCTTTCAGTGTGAGGGGCAGGCGCGTCAGACGCCCCACAGGAGGTGGAGCCAGCATTGTCCGGACAGGGGTGGCCGGAGTACCTTGTTGATGGGGGCTTCGCCCTTCCTGGGCCAGGCGTCGGCGGAGTCATCCGCCGCTCCCCAGGAGGGTGGAGCCAGCATTGTGGTGGTCGAGCACAGCTACAGTTCGAGTCAAGAGGCACTCCTACCTCCCACTAAGGTGTAATCTGCGCATTCACCACCTGTCATCCCTCCAGCCCTGTCACTCACACATCCCAGACAGTCAGATACACATACCAGCAGAGGCGGGCTGAAATGGTTAAGCAAGCAAATGCTAGCTTTCTAAAAGTAGCATTTGCAAACCCAGGATACTAAAATAAACTTGACTACAAGAAATATTTTATCATCCTGAGTTCAGGCATACTAAACATGACTCGCTGCCATGCTCCTTGAGCCTGCGGGGATTATAGGGTGTAATAATCCTTGCAGCTCAGTCTGGTCTAATGGAGCAGGTAGCCTTCAATAGTGAAATACGGTCTTGGTTGTAAGTCACTACTAGGACAGGCCACGCATCTCAGGGCTTGTCCTACCTTGCACCTACAACGCACCCTGCCCGCAGGCCTACCATAGGGGTGACTAATATGTAGTCAAGGGAAGGGTCGGTGCTGGCAAGTGGGGACACTTGCCCAGCTAGCGTGACAGTACGAGACCGCACGCGGGTTCTGCGGTCGCAGTTCCCAGACACATCTTTACGGCTGCTTCGGTGGGTGGCGCAACCAGCGCTGCAGGCCCACCAGCAGTATTGGCATCTACAAGCCCCGGCACTCTCTCGTGCACTTTACTAGGGACTAACAGTAAATCCAAAGAACCAATCATGGATACCAATTGCATGTACAATTTACAGTAGGGAGCACTTGCACTGCGGCACGGATCAGCCGTGGCGCAGTGCCCTGAGTATCGGAAAACCAGCAAAACATCGGAGGCACATCAGCAAAAAGTGGAAGGGAGACTCACGCCAAGGTGCCAGGTCTAACAGTTTTGCATATGGATGTGTATACATGTAGGTGAGGCTCCAATTGTTTAAATACTGTGTGAGTGGGGGGCTGCCTCACCTACTCCTTTCCCCCTATATCCCCTATTGATTGTTCTGACTTCAAAGGGGTGGTCAGGAGGATGAAATCCGCCTTGTTCCACCGGGATGCCTTTACCTGAATTGAACTGACAACAGATCATGCATGTTCTTACTTTCTGTTTCGCTGCTGCACGCAGGTGCTTGTTAAACCAGATATTCTGTAAGCTGTCCATCATTGCCTTCTCTCCCAAGTGTGCTGGACTATGTGCTGTGTTTATGATCACTTATACCATGGAATCTGGAAGAAACCATGTAGTTTTGCCCTTAGTCATCCAACCTTGGTCAGTCTGGACCCCTCCTTGTTCAGTCCATTTCTTTATTTCATCTGGAGTGGCATGTGTCTGTATGTCGAGTACATCTTGAGAAGGATCCCTGACTGTCATACATTTTGTCAGTAATGGTACCTCTGTCTTTGTCGTGTCTGTTGGTGTCTGGGCTGTAAGTTTAGCAGTTCGGTCTGCCAGATCATTACCCTGGGAAATGGTGTCTGTAACTTTGGTGTGTGCTTTTCAGGATAGCTATGGCTGTAGGTAAATGTATTGCTTCCAACAGGGCCTGAATAAGTGGGCCGTGCTGAATTTTGGCCCCATGAGAGGTCAAGAAACCTCTTTCCTTCCAGAGAACTCCGAAATCATGAACTACGCCGAAAGCATACTGTGAATCTGTATAAATGTTCACTTTCAAGCTTTTAGCTCTTATGCAGGCTTGTGTCAGAGCGATGAGCTCTGCTGCTTGCGCTGACAGTGTGTCTTTCTCTGTGTCTCTATGACTTCAGTAGCAGTGGTCACGGCATATGCTGCCACTAACTCTCCTGTGCTCGTTCTCATGCATGAACCATCTACATAGAGTGTCAGGTCAGGGTCTGGAAGGGCAACATCTGTCAGGTCTTGTCTTGGTTTCGTCACTATATTCATTATTTCCACACAGTCATGTGGTGCGGTGTCTACTGTACTTGAGGGCAAAAGTGTAGCAGGGTTTAGAATGTTACATCGTCTGATCTCTATGTGTGGTTGAAATAACGTCAGTTCATCTCCTGTCAGTCTCGCTACGGTCAAGTGTTGTGTCTGTGTCCTGTTCAAGAGAACTTCCACTGCATGCGGTACCTGTACTGTCAGGGGGTGTCCTAGCACTATCGAGTCACTTTGTCTTATGGCTAGGGCTGTTGCTGCAACCGATTTCAGGCACGCAGGCAGAGCCTGGGCCACTGGGTCCAGTGTACTAGAAAAATAAGCACAAGGCTTGTGTTTTCCTGCTTGATCTTGTGTGAGGACAGATAATGCTGTTCCATCCCGTTCAGTTACGAAAAGCATAAAGGGTTTGCTGTAACTAGGAGTCACTAAAACTGGCGCTTGACATAAGGCTCTTTTTAATTCTTCAAATGCCAAGGTGTGTTCTTGTGTCCAAGGGAGGACAGTCGAAGACGCTGCCTCCTGTGTTGTCAACTGTATGAGTAGTTTGGCTAGATAGGCATACTGGGGAATCCACTGTCTGCAGTACGAAGTGAGGCCAATGAAGGCCCGCACTTCCTTTTGTGTCTTGGGCTGTGGAAGGTTAGAAATTAACTGAATACGTTCTTGTGTCAGCTGTCTACCCCTCTTGGACAGCAAGTGTCCAAGGTACACCACTTGCTGTGCCCAGAATTGTAACTTTGAAGGGGACACTTTGTGCCCCTTGTCTGCCAGAAAGTGTAAAACCGTCAGTGATGCATCTTCGCAGTCTGTTTCTGGTCGTGCAGTGATAAGGATGTCGTCTACGTACTGAATCAATGCGGTGTTGGTCGGCATATTAATACTGTCCAGCTGTCTTTTTAATGCTTGACTGTAAATGCTAGGACTTTCTGTAAAACTTTGGGGTGCTCTCGTGAATTTAAAACTGCGTCCTTTTAAACTGAATCCGAAAAGATATTTGCAGTCTGGATGAATTGGAACGCTGAAAAAGGCATTCTTCAAGTCAATGACTGTAAAGAACGTTGCCTCAGAATCAATAGCAGTCAGTAATGAAGAAATGTCTGGGACCACTGGGTATTGTGGGACTACGCATTTATTCAATTCTCGAAGGTCAACAACTAGTCTGTAAACTGGTGGTGCATTAGGGTCTGATCGTTTAAGGATAGGAAGGACAGGTGAGTTACATACATTCGAGTCAGTTTCCACCACCACCCCTGTGCAATGAGTTCGTCAATAATTTTCAATAATGCCACTTCGGCATCAGGTGGTAACTTGTATTGTCGGATACGTGGTAGCACTACTCCTGCTTTGAGAGTGACACGGTGTGGTGTTATGTTCATGTAACCTACGTCAGTCGGACCTTGTGCCCATAGGTGCTGTAGTACATTCTGGAGTCTGTGGTCAAAATCTGTCAACACATAATGTCCCTTAAAATCACGTAAGAACAATCGTACTCCCTCCGGAGAACAACAAATAACTGCTCCTAGTTCTTTCAATGTCTTTATACCAAATAAGTTTTCTGTACATGATTTAGTAAGTAGCAAGTCTGTGGTACGTGACAATGGACCAACCCCCAGGGAAACTGGTTTTGATACTTCATTAACAATAGGCTTTCCTGAAAATCCCAGGGAAATATTCTGTGAGCCCGAGAGGGGTGCCCCTGGAACCTCGTCATGGCTGATGGTAGTTCTGCTCGCCCCTGTGTCAATCAGAAATTTTCTGTCTTGTCCCAATACACGACTATGTACATAGGGACCCTCTTGATCTACAGGAACCTCAATAAGGGGCTAGCCATTTTCCCTCTCAAGGCTGTTTCATGAGAATGCTTGGTATTCTGGATAGTCTGACTGCGTGTACTGGTACATTTGTTGTGTGGCATGAACAGGCGGTGGTGGGGGAAAATTCGCTACTGTCTGTTGTGTGTTCTGTTGGGTGTTCTGTTGGATGCTATTCTGCCTAGGAGGGTGTGGTCGTTCTTTTGTTCTGCCTGTAGCTATATTGTGTTTCAGGACAACACATTCCTTTACATAGTGACCTGGCTGTTTGCAATAATTACAGTTCCCCTTGACAGGTATCGTACCATTTTTGTTCGTGTTTGCCGGTACCGTTTGGGCAACCAGCACCTTCATTTTTGTCTCTTTCATGCGTCTCTTTTCCTGATCCTGTTCTTCTCTAATCCTGTTCTGGTGATATTGTAGCATCTGCAACATTTGTGAAGGGCTGTTTGCTTGCCAAGTACTCTCAACCTTCAGTACTCTATTCTTAATCTGGGGTAGGGAATTCTCTACTAATTTGCTCACGAAAAGATGGGGATATGATTCGCTACCGGGCTTAAGGCCACTATTAATAGCAAAACATTTCTCTAATCTAGAATAGAAATCACTTGTGTCCTCGTCTGGTTTTTGTTTACAGGCTGAAATAGCATCCCAATCTTCCTTTTTAGTAATCAATAGTCTTGGCAAAACCTGTATTAGGAGTTCAGGTAGTTCTTTAGCTTTGTCACCAAGACCAACCCCCGGGAGCCTGGCTTTATCCTCTGTTTCCAATTCCGTCCAACTTAACTTTTTCTCTCCCACCTCCCAGTCTTTTTCCTTAAGCTTTTCATAAATGCCTGCTGGCAATAGTACTTTCAATAGTTTCAGAATATCAGCGTACGTATAATCTCCGATGCGGAGAATGTCTTTTAGTTCTCGGTGAAACCCCCCCGGGTCTTTATCATGGCAGGGCAACATCTTTTTCATTTCCAATATTTCTAATTTCGTCAAGGGGGTGTAAACATACACCCGTTGTAATACATTGTTTGCATCTTTGACGGGATGTACCTCTCGTAGGGGGTTCTGTCTGTCTATGTATAGGTGCTTTCTGTCGTGGTGTGGGGTGGGAAGCATGCATGTGGTCAGAGAATTTAAGTACTTATGTCGTTGATCCAGAATGACATTAATTAAGTCAGTACCCAGGCCTGTCCATCGTTCTAGAAGGATGTCGTCCAGTAATTTATACAAGTGACCGGGATCGGAATATTGATGCTCATACAACGTTATCAAATGTTGGACCATGTAAATACCGGCCAAACGCTGTTCGTTCGGCGGAAGGCTCAAGAAAGTCTGGGCCACTATATCATTGCTATATATATTAGAATTGGACACCCACTGGGTGGCTGACCGGGCCAACTCCATTTCGTGTGGGGTGTGAGATCGTTCATTCCCTATCCGTCGGGTCAGTGCTTTTTCAGTAGCTTGGAATAGATTTTCAAGGGAATATCTTTCTTTTATAGCCTGGCCCTGTTTACGGTAGTCGAGGCACTTGGGCCTGTCAAACTGTCGTGCTTTGCCTACATAATGTATCTTGTCTATCGTCTCGTCTACCTCTTCCGTTGATAACTCACCCTTCTCGTCAGTCTCTACTTCGTGTATTGCTAATATTTCCTTTCGTATTTTCTTCATCATGTTGTCTGTCTGTCCCTGTTTATCATGCCAACCGGCATCTATGTTATCACTCCATTCTATCAAACCAGGCTTTACATCCCCGTCTCCTTCGTCTTTTTCCCTGATCAGGCAGTTAATAATAAAACGGAGGATGTAGTTCTTAACCCCCACCTTTCTGTTTTGCATGGCCTGTGCTATACTCTCGGGTCCCTCCCCCGTTCTAATGAAACGGTATATTTTATCTAGGTGGTCTTTCATATCTGGTAGTTTGTCCAAATATGCGACGGCCTGTCTTAGTCTTAGTGAAATCACGAGCATTGAGCCCTTTTCTGGTTCTGGATCGTATATACAGTGAGGGACTTCTACATCTACAGTAGGCGGCCCCCCTCCCCCTACGGCTCCGGGCCCTACGTCCTCTTTCACAACCTGGTGGAGCTGTTGGAGCTGATCCGCTGGTGGGGGCGGAGGGAAATCTGCGTTTGCGTTTGCGTTTCCGTTTGCGTTATCTGGTGGGGACTCTTCTAGATAGGAGGAAATAAAAGCCTCTGATGCTGTTGGCTTTGTTCTACGTACTCTAAAGGGCACAGGTGGTGGCGTTCGCGATCTACGGGGTGTTTCTGAGGGGGTCACTCTAGCTAGTTCTTCTGAGAGGACGGGATAGATACCAGCAACGACGGCATTTCTTTCTCTTTCAGCCTGCTCTGTCTTGACCCGTTCCCCCTCCTCCCGCAGTTCTTTTTCTTTGGCTTTTTCCGCTGCTTGTTTAGTTCTCTCTGCTTGGTTGAATTCTTTCTCTGTTCTCCCATGGGCTTCTTTGCGCCACAACTCAATGGCATCTTTCTGAGAGGGTCTTGATTTCTTTTTCCATAGCGCCTCCTCTACTCTCATAATGCATTCAGAATCCCACGTTCCCGAGACAGGCCATCTATACTTCTCCTCTAAATCCTTTGTGTAATCTACCCATAAGTCTAAATACAATATGGCATCTAGCCCATGCTTATTATACATGTAATGACCAGGTGTGTCTCTAGGCGGGATGTTAACTGACTCTTCTAGTATGCCTTTTCTGGTCCCTATCTGACGTAATTTCGAAAACAGTGGCATGTTGAAAAGTTGGTTTCAACTTTACCAACCAACTTAACGAAAACACAATACACAACAAAATAGTCTGACTGAAACAATCATTCACACTACAACACTACAACACTAAAACAGATACATTTTAACTGATACATAGACTTGAAAAACATGTACTTGAAAACAGGTAACTTTATGCACTGGAATACAGTACAACCATACCGGTCTCGTAAATGAGACACGTCTTTACCGTGTTCACAAAAGTGAGACACGTCTTTACCGAGTTCACGTTTACCGTGAACCCGTCTTTACCGTGTCCGTGTGAACGAGACACGTCTTTACCGTGTTCATATTAATGAACCCATCTTGAACTTTATGCATTCCCCATAGTGGTACTCACCGGGAAGCAGAACTTGAAGGCCTCGGATACTTGATACTGCGCATGCGCGGAACAGGTGGACCTCTGGAAACCTCGGACCTTGCTCTCTCATGGGTTGGGCTCTGGTTGGGATGATCCGCGATCCTCACCGCCTCGTGTGGATGCCTGGTCGCAGTCCGTCTCCTCCGTGGGCCTGAGGAAGTAAGCGGGAAGTCCCGCTGGCGTGTACACTTTGAAGTCCGTCACGGCTGTAGAAGGGGGCAAGGGCTGGACCTACATCTCCGGCGCGTGGGGAAGGGGATTAGTCCCTATTCGGGTGCCAGATTTATGTGGTAAATAAAGTATTACCCTGTCATAATTTCTATAAATAAACAAGGGGTCATGCATTAAATGAGAGGCAGAGTCCGTGGTGTCCGATTCAAAAGGGCTTTATTTCAATAACTCGAGTTAGGGGAGAATCGGTTCAATCACCACTAAGGTTCAGGAAGGGTCTTCTAAACTTTATTCACAGAGTACAATATTTATACATTCAATCTCGTACTTAGAAGGAGGAGCGCTCTAGGCAGAGCAAGAGAAAGAGAGAGATAAGAGCATGTGGGTGTGCAAGAGGGCGTACATGTGGGCGTTCACTTGAGGAGTCATAGGTGGGTGGATACATGAAGGGGGGTTGCATGGCCAGCTTGAACCTTACCCTACTTGTGTGCGCACTTGGTCATGACGTGCAATTGACGTGTAACTGGGGGGAGCTGACTTTCAGTCTAGTAGGGAGACCTTCAGTGTCAGGACGACCAGCACGTCTGGTATTATCTGATATCTTATGTCCGGGGATGTATTATCTGAAGCAAAGGTCGCTCATCACCAAGAGCCGGTGTGGGCATATATTTCTTCGTTCATTGTGTGGGGGCCTTGGGCTTTCTATGGATGTGAGCTCTGTAAATCACTTAAACTGAGACAAAAAGGCTAGGCCCTATCTCTGCAGACGGGTTCTGTTTACCTTCTTCACCAGGCAGGAATGTGATTCTGTAGAGCAAGCAGATAACTGTGTGCAAAATACTGTCTTGGCACCCCGGGCAGGGCCCCTCTCGGCTTAGCCAAAAGTATGCGAGGTCAGGGATACGTAGCTGCAGCCCTCAGAGTGTCTTGAGGCATGAAACTTCAATTCGGGGACTGGCTGAGCCAAAGAAATGGAGAAATGGGTTCTTCACGATATATTAAAAATGCGCAATGCAAACACATGGGCCTCAGGGCCTCAATGCGAAATTAACGTTTCTTTTATGGGAGACTGGTAACTGACATCCCAATGTGGGACGCAAATGCAGAGGCATCTTTTTGCAGGCCATAGAGGGAAAATGCATGGGTGACATGCACATACACTAAACGTTGGGGTACACACAGGGGACACATTGGTCATGTAAAATTTCATTTTCCTCAGAGTTACAGTTGGTATTTTATTTTTTATGATGGATATGCACTTCTGCTCCTCTTAATCATCGTCCGGCTTTCTTTCTCTGTGAATGTTAGTTGTAGATGCCATTTACTGTCTTTGGGCCTGATTTAGTAATTGTCATCAGAAACCCACTACCAACAACCGTCAGTGTTGAAGAATCATGCCGCCCACCCTATTTAGGTCCAATAGTCTGATATTTTTGTTCCATTTCAGTTCGGGCTGCTAGAAAAACCCTTGCAGTCTAGAACTGTAAAGGAAGAAAAATAACTTCCACAGCCTAGGAGCTAGGTTCTGGGTGCAATGGTAATTTATGTTCTTGTGTTTCAAAAACCCACTTTGGAAGTTTGTTTTGGGAAACAAAAAGGGTTGATGAGCAGCTGCCTGAAACATGGTGGCTGTTTACCAAGCTTTCAGGTCCCTCAGAAGAGCTGCCATAAACGCAGGTCCTCTGAAGGAACAGAGATTTCTGTAGGGACGGCGGAGATCTTAATATATGGTGGGCAAGACTCAAGCCATGTTTATCATTAACCCTGGTAAGGGTTTCATGTAAGGAATCTGTGGGAAGCTGCAATTAGAAAGTACATAAATGAAGGTAAGTAACGTATTCTTCTGTTAATTAAAAGCAGCTGAATTGATTTTAGTACATTCCAAATGCTAGCATTCACTAACTTAATTGTATATGATTTGAAAGCATCTCACTGGCTTGCCTTGGTAGTCGTTAATGAAATGTAACTTTTTTGTGTGATCATTGAAAATAAACTAACCCATTGAGTGTGTGCACAAGAATGCATCAGTATTTTGGTTTATATTGTCGATTTAATTATTCATTTATTTCTGTGTATTTTTTTCTTCAGAGATTCAAATGAACCTGTTGTAGGTCCGGAAAATATTCATGATCAGGTTGCTGAATTGGAGTCCACATACGAAGATATCTCAAGGAGTAGTTTTTATTCAAAGATAATGGATAATAAAGCAGTCTTAACACAGGAGAGTTTATACGAGTATGTGTCAACTTTTTGTAGTTCTAAACTATATCATAAATGACATTTGATAAAAACTATTCAACACATTTGATAACTCATCTCTCAAAGAAGTACCTATCAAGAGATTGGGAATTCTTAAATATGTTTCTTGTACCTCAATGCATTGAAATATTTACGAAAACTTTAAGCAGATGGCTTAAGTTGGCAAATGCGGTTATAAAACATGCCTTGCCTGTAAAGATTTTCTCGGTTCCAGATATGTTCTATGTGATATAAGTGTGATGCTATAATACCTCATCTTCATAGTATGAATACTTTAAAAGAAAAAAAGGTTAAGATGTAGGCAACATGATTAACACTGGAGGAGGTTTCCATAAGATCAATAAGAACAGTCATTCATAAGCTGAATATTTATGGCTTTTGTAGAGTGGAAACAGGGTTTTGAGCCTCAGTAGGATGTACGGAACGAGTACAGCATGGCAGCAGCAGTCCAAGCTTGCTTCACAATGTAAATATATACAGCTTAGGCAGCAGCAGTACACGTTTTTCTCACACACAAGAGACATGTAGCAGGGCAGCAACAATGAAAGCCTATTTCATTCACCTACAAGGTCCAAGACTTCACAAGTAGTGCATGTTTTCCTTGCCCACAGCACGTACATGAACCCCAGCTTACTCATATGCACAGGGCTGGTAGCATCAATGCAAGCGCCTATCAAAACAGAAAATGTACCAGGCAAGAAAAACCTGTGCAAGCTTCTGACATATCTTACACATACAGCATGGATTGACCTCAATGAACTAAACTCTACTTTGATTTAGAGTCTCTGTTGCATCTTTGGGTTGAGCCCTGCTTCCCATCTGTGTAAGTGGGTCGCAAACTCCCATTGCATTATTGGATTGAACAACACTTTCCTTCCAATTGTGGTTCTGTTTGATTCCGCTCACAATTTGAAATCCTGTGACAAGTGTACATCGATCGACCCGAAAGTTAGCAGGAAGCAAAAGTTCTGTATTGTCAGGATGGACAAGATCTACAAAATTTGTACTACGAGCCAACCTTGACTCTAAGGACTGTGTAGACTGGGCCATGGACACCGAATGTGATGATTAGACATCACACCTTGACTGTGTGTGACTTGAGTGGTGAAGATAATGGGGCTGTATTCTTCAAGGAGTATCAGCTCCACATCTACCAGTTGAACCTTCATGCCATGTGATTGGTTCTCAAAGCCTTCCAACTGGCCAACAAGGAAAGGCTGATCTTCCTGAACAACACAACCCCCATGTGGTGCAGCAGTAAGCAGGGCAACATGGAGGTCATGGATGTTGTGCGTGGAGGCACTATTAATAAGTGCACAGTTAATTAAAACCTTTGCACGAAATACCAATGTTTAAAAACTTCCCAAAAAGAGCGACATAAAACAATAATTGTAAAAGATGACATATCTGAAAGAAACAGGTTAGTATTAGATTCCTTACCTTAGAATTTCCCCAGGCGTCAGTCTGGATCCGGAAGTTTTTGCGTAGCAGTTTCCCTGCGCGTTTTTTAGGCGTCGTCTGCGGCTCCACGTCAGTCGTTGGTAGTGCCGGGATGACTTCGCCAGAGTACTTAGGCGCCTGCCTCGCGCGCTGACGTCAGTTCTTCTTTTTCCCGCGCCAGCAAGCGCAGGTCCGGAGAAAGTGGTACCCTTTAGTCACTTTTTGACTAAACTTTTTCGATCCTTTTGATCTGTTTTTCGAGTCCAACGACTCCATCGATGCCGGTAGGGATGCCCGGGTTCAAGCCCTGTGCCGACTGCAGCCGACTGTTGTCGGTTACCGACCCCCATCGCCGGTGCCTGTATTGATTAGGAACTGACCACGATGACAAGTCATGCCCCGACTGCCGGGCCTTGACGTCGATGTAGGAATGGTGGATATCTGACTATGGTTGCCCCCAACTTTTTGCCTGGTGTTTTGCTGGTTTTTCGACTTAGTTGACCTGGGACCCTGCTATTCAGGACCCCAGGCCCACTGCTCTCTCTGTAAAATGGAGTCCATGTACTATAGGTACATATCTAATTGGATACTGAGTCACCTTATCAGCCCCTGTACAGTGTACCGTAGGTACCCAGGGCATAGGTGCACACAGGGCCTACCAGGGGCTGCAGCATGTATTATGCCACCCCTGGCTGGCCATCCAAATCTGACACAACTGGCTGATCAATCAGCTGGGGCAAGGTGGTGTAATCACCCTTTGCTTTAGATATAGTAACCCTATAAACGGGCTCAGCTCATGCCAGAGCACCATCTCACATAATTCCAAGCACTCTGCCTTCAGGATTGTTAAGGCCTGCCATAGGAGTGACTGATAGGAAGATATGTGTCCATTTTAGGGTTAGATATAGAGGTACTATATCTAAAGCAAAGAATGGTTACACCTCCTTGCCCCAGCTGTCGCGCAGCCAGTTGTGTCAGATTTGGATGGCCAGCCAGGGGTGGCATAATACATGCTGCAGTCCCTGGTAGGCCCTGGGTACACCTATGCCCTGGATACCTAAGGTATGCTATACAGGGACTGATAAGGTGGCCCAGTACCAATTGGTAAATGCACCTAGGGTACATGCTTGTCAATTTAGAGAGAGAACAGCTAGGCTGAGAGTCTGATTAGCAGGCCCACAGCCAGGGAAAGTCGTAAACCAGTGAAGCAAAAAATCGGGGGGGACCATAGGATTGCAGACCCCACTCTCCTTCATAACCCCCCCCCCCCCAAACTTTGGGACATTAAACTAACCTTGACCAGGTGAGTCTTCTTGCTCCGAGTGGAAGTACCTGGAGAGACCATCTGCATTACCATGGTCAGTCCCTGGGCAGTGCTCCACTGTAAAGTCCATCCCCTGTAGGGAAATGGACCACCTAAGAAGTTTGGGGTTTTCACCCTTCATCTGATTTAGCCACAAGAGGGGCTTATGGTCGGTCTGAATCTTGAAGTGAGTACCAAACAAGTATGGCCTCAACTTCTTCAGGGCCCAAATCACAGCAAAGGCCTCCCTCTCAATAGCTGACCAACGTTTCTCTCTAGGGGTCAGCCTTCTACTTATAAAAGCAATGGGCTGGTCATGACCATCAATATTCAGTTTAGATAGAACAGCTCCCACACCCAACTCAGAAGCATCTGTTTGGACAATGAATGGCTTGGAGTAGTCTGGACTCTTGAGAATAGGTGCAGTGCACATGGCCTGCTTTAGGTCATCGAATGCCTTTTGACAGCTAACTGTCCACTGAACTTTCTTTGGCATTTTCTTACTTGTCAGGTCATTAAGTGGAGTCACAATGGTTCCATAATTTCTGACAAATTTCCTATAGTAACCAGGCAGGCCCAAGAAAGCTCTGACCTGTGTCTGGGTGGTTGGAGGAGCCAGTCCTTTATGGCCTGTATCTTGCTCTCCAGAGGTTGAACTTGGCCTCCACCTACAAGGTGGCCCAAGTATACAACTTGACTCTGCCCTATCTGGCACTTGGTGGCCTTGATAGTGAGGCCTGCCTTTTGCAGGGCCTCCAAAACTTTCCTCAGGTGGATCAGGTGATCCTCCCAGGTGGAGCTAAAGACAGTGTAGTGTAGTTCCTATTTTCCCAATAGGCCCTGCGCATTGGAATAACATAAACAGTAGTATTGACGTAGAAGTGCGGATCTTCCAGGCCTCTACTGACTATGCTAAACTTAATTGGGTTTGTTACCAACTAGCTCAGAGGTCACTGGAAACTTTCTTGACTGAATAGGAAGTGATCAGCTTCCCTGGTACAGACAAGAAGGGATTCAGTTTTCCAACAACCGTGCAACATGACAACTTTGCTCCTCAGATAAGAGTCAATCTCTAGGGTCGTGTGAAACAATAGACAGTTATTTTACTCAGTCAGTGGTTGTGCAGATTACTTTCACAATATGTAGATAATAGAGAGACGGGCGTCTTCAATAAAAGGTATTATTTATTGAACAGTCTTTCTTCTCGTACAAGAGAAATGTATTGCCACAATTGCAAGACTTGTTATTATAAAAAGTACGTACAGTAAGATGAGTATTGCGAAATAATACTGTAAAAGCATTGATATGGTTTCTTAGCCATACAATGGTTTAAAATGAATAAAACATATATACATTCATATATACATTTGGCTAAAATACTCAACTGGTGCTTCTAACTACGCCTACCTCAGTGTACCTGGCCTAATACTTGGGAGGGGAGTAAGTAAGTAGCTTTAAGTTAAGTTGATTTTGCAAGGTTTGCTTCAAGAATTCTCTCTAAGGGTTTAGTCAACACCATACCTCTGGAATAGAATGCTGGAGGTTTGGTATCTCCTTCAGGGAACTCGATATCCCAGTCACTCGCAAGAGTGGGCTGGAAACGCCAGAGCTGGATTTCTCAGCAGGAGAAAAGACAGCGTCTCTCTCAGCGCGTCGAGGAAGAGGAGGAGGGGCAGCGTCCGCGGGCAGCTTGCATCTGCTGAGCTCTTGCAGAGGACGGCTGTTCAGCTCCTGTGTTCACCACACCATCGTTCGTTCGTTAGCAGCGATAGCAGTAGCGATAGTGTCAGCATTAGCTTGACAGCGATAGCTTCAGCATAACAGCAGCAGCGATGGTATCATCAGCATTTGCTTAAGGCAACGTTGGTAATATTTATACCTGAAAGGTGCCTTGTTTGACATACATTTTTGGACATAAGACGTCAATAAAGATGTCACTAGGAAGTGATCGTCTATCAGTGCTCATTAGAGTTCTATTACTAATCAAAACATAGCAAGCGGGGCTTTCCCAGGTTGCTGAGTTTTTATCTTGTTGAAGAACTCGGAGTGTTAATCTAGGAATCTTAGATAGTAACTTCTGCTATGTCATTGCACTAATGAGCTGCAGAGGAAGTTGCAGAGAAAGCGATTCTGAAATGTGGCTCTGTTCGTGTGAGGCCAGAGACGAGTTTCTGAATATTGCATTTGATCGGTTATGCCAATATAGGGAATAAATGGATTTATAGCCGTATAGGGGCATAAGGTCACAGTATCGATCAGGGTCCTAGATTAGAACGCGACACCCACTCCACGAATTTATGTCCATCAAATTACTAAAACTAGAGCAATAAGATGCATGTGTAACATTGCCCACCCCAAAATACATATATGCATTTGAAATAGGCGTATTTGTAATACGTAAAAATATAGGTACTGTACGTCTTTGAAGCATAGAAACCATTCAAATTATAGCATATGCAATCAATGAACGATTTTGCAAAAAGAATTACACATGAAATATCTCTGAATACAGAAAAGAAGGGCGAGATAATTTCATCACATATAAATGTATTGCAGTAAAATGTGCTAGAGGCTGGTTGAAAGTTATTATGTCTCTAGATTTACCTAAAAATAGAAGTCGGAGCTTCTGTTCTTTATGAATAGGTCTACTTTAAGCAAAGAATTTTCGTGCCAGAAAAAGGGGAAAATATTTTCAAAAAATGTTCAATTAAAAAAAAAAAAAATCATGGTGAACGGGGGAATAGTCTTCCAACGCTTTTAGCAGTTTTTGTTGTTCAAAACTGAAGGCCGAATTCAGAGTTCATGGGAACGCTGTTTGTCGGAATGCTTCTCTAAAGTTATTGTTTCTGTTCAGGTGAGAACATCATATCAGACAGGCTCTCAAAGAATTGGTCTGCAAAATCAGGTGACAGTTCGACCAAATTCGATAGTGCTGTAACTTGGCAGGTGTGTGAATGATTGCTGTCATCAAAGGCTGGATCAGCAATTTCCACAGAAGGTCGTACCTGGGTGATGTAGCGTTTGTCACTCGCTCCACTGTTACCACCTAGTCGTAGTACAGGAGTCTCAACGAATGCCGTCATCAGGATTGGTAGCCGCTGGGGACAACACAATGCGTGAGCCGTTATCGGACTGAGCAAAGTATCGATATCCATTGGTACTGCTGATGGAAGTGCAAGACAGGTGTCCAACACGCACTCATCTCCGCATAGCATACATCGTAGCACAGGTAAGATGCAGGATTGCCATATAGGTCTGAATGAAAGGAACCAGGTCATGTTTAGATCTCTCAGCCTGGCCAATCCAAGGACTCTAGTTATTCTGTCCCGGTAGCGCACTGCTAGGATTGTTTCTTCCATTCCCATAGGAGTCATGTCTGAGCTGTGGCTTGCCATATCGGAGCAGGAGGGTCAAAAATAAAATCCCTGCTACAAGTCCCAAAAATAGGGGTATGCCGCCAAAGACTGAATGGACAAAATTGGGAACGATTCCCAGAATTGCTTGAAATGGTGTTAGCAGTCCCGTAAAAATAGTCTTAAATATGCCTGGGATGCCTATGGCACTAGACATGTTAAGAAGTTGGCTAAGCATTTCTACTAAATGCATGGGGCAATTTGTTGATAAAAGGTCATGAACCTCCGTAGCTGTCCTTGCAACTAGGAGATCATACGTCTCTTTTGATGACGTAATGTGCACGGTTGTCTGCAAAAGCACAGACTTCATTTTGCTTAAAGTATCCATTCGTATAGAAGAGAAATTCAGACGAGGCCAGTTGGGAGTCTCCATGTCTCCAGGGCCGCTCGGAAACAATGCTTGCATACAGCATTTGACCATGGAAGTTACGCTTACGAGATACGCTTTTCCTGGCAAAAGGCCACAACATCTGTGATCCGTTCTTAGAATGTAACTCCCATTTGCGAGTTGCATAAAGAAAGGCTCTATCTGCGTTGCAGGTGTGACAAGCTGGTGGCATGAAAGGTTGTTAGAATTACCTTCACAGGCTCCATGTAAATTAATACCCTGGCACAAAAGTATACCGCTTAGTGAACGTTTACAGTTTTCACCACTAAGAAATACATTTTTGTTGCTGTCACTATAGCATGAATGTGTGTATGGTAATTTCCATGCTGACTTTACATATCCTTTACCTAATCGTTCATACTGGCCAGTAGGTATGTATTCAAGGCAATTTTTAAATCGGAAAGTTGTTATCGGAATTGTGATAATCCCGTGTATTATCCATTCAATGACAGGACTTTCTGACATTGTCAAAGGTAATCTCTCAAGTTTTTCGATGCTCAGGATTGTATAGTCTGCTCCTTTCTGTGCCAAGCTGATTTGTTTATCAGTAAGGTTAAAGATGGAAAACAATGACGTTGTGTTTATTAAACGCCAAGGCACATAGCCTGAACGAAGATTTTGCAGCGTCCAGCCTAATTGTACAATAGAACGTAATTGCGACTGGCCATGCTGTAACATTAGCAAGTCTCTGTCTATTATATCAAAGGCAGAGTATACAATATTGTTCAACGAATATATTCTGGAGGACAGAGTCATTAACCCATTGTCCACTACAGAAAGTGATTTTTCCAAATTAATACGATCAATTTCTCGTATTTTTTCTGCTGTTTCAATTTGTGTGACTTTCCAAGCCTCATTGTATGCAGCTTAGATACTGGTTGCTATGAAACGCTTTTGACGCTGTTTGCGTGGTCCCATAATAAAGTCTCGCAAATCAGCACCCTCTTTAAGTAAAGACAAGTGTTGCTTAATTTCAGCCAGTGTGGATGATCCTAGCCACTCAAGGCAGAGTTTCCCTACACTGTATGTTGTTACTATCCCTGGATGTTGTCTCTGGGAGTATCTAGGGTCTTGTCTGGTCATTTTTAACCCCTGTGTTTTATTCAGGAATCTATCTTGACAGTTGTTTGTGTCAGTAGGCCAGATTAACCACTTTTTCCAATCAGGATGTGTTCTGTTTAAATGTAAAATTTTAGATAAGTCTATCTCGATATCTGTTTTTGTATTTTCAGGTATTGGCTTTGGAATAGACGGTTTGTTAAGGTCTTTAATCTTAGCTAGGCCAAGACAGGTTGTTTGATGAATTGTGTCATTTAAAAACATCATTTGTTCTGGGATCATGCAGGCTCGAAACAGTGCTTCTAGGCCTTGTACCTGCCACTCTTTTGTACCCCAGATGGTTTTTGTTTCAATGTTATTTTTCCAATAATCAAAACCAAATGTCATCATTTTTTCATAAAATGCTTCTGAATATATCAATTTAGTATTTGTCAGCATTGTTTTCAATCCTGTTTTATCTAACAGTTTATAATAAAACGTTTCTGCATTACTGGTGTTAAACCCTGAGAAGTACTTGAATTTCTCAAAGAATGTTTTAGAACTGCTTTTATGTGGTGTAGCACAATGTTCCCATTGATTGTATTTAAAAACATTTCTAGGCTGTGCAGACTTATGCAAGTAATGATCGCCATAATGTTTGAAGCAGAACATCTGTTCATAACTAGACAAACCTTGTAGATAATCATGATCTGTGAATCTAGCTGACATTACTAAATCAGACATCATATTGTTAATACTTTCAAAGTCCCAATCATCAGAGAATGTACTAGGTTTTACAAAGTCACTTAAGGAAACCTTGAATTGATGAGGATACTTCAGGATCTCGACCGGACCATAGATCTCATAGTCAGTTTTCTCCCATAGTACCCCACCGGGTATTGGAATGGCTGTGACATTTACTGTTGACAGTTCTCTTTTCTTCACATGGGATGATCTGTGTGGTTTAAGGATTAAGTTGATGTTCTGACTTGCTGTGTCCATTCAATTGTAAAAAACCTTCCTAAAATTAAAACTAAAATTAGGCATAGTAGGAGTATGAATACTCCTGAAATAATCCAATGCTCAATCAACGGTGCATCCAGATATACTTCTTTGATTTGTTGAAAGAGTTCTGTTGCTTTTTCTTTAAAAGTCTTTTTTGTTTCTGGCATCACTTTGGGGTTGCTTTGATCCTCGGAAAAGTTATCGAAGTCGATGAAATAACCAGAGGCAGTTCTGTCAATTGTTGGAATTGTTCTTTCAATTTGTCTTTCGGTAACACATTCCGATGCCTCATCATTTTAGACTGGTGTTTCTTGACGAACTGTTTCAATCTGTGTTTCAAGAGGCACGAGTTCCATGGCATTATTGCATAGTCCCTCTCTGTGCACTGCAGGCTGATCGAATGTGATTAGTCTACCAGTTTGAACCTCTTGGATTGTTGCAAGTTTGGGTATTCTGTTGTTTCTTGGGAGTCCACTGGGCCTACTGTTGATTATAGGCCACATGCTTGTGGTTTTACCAGGTCGATTGATATAACTCTGTTCTCCTTTTTACCAGCAAGGGGCGGTAGTACTACTGATCTTGTTCCGTTGATAGATAAGACAGGTACTGCTTTTCTGTAAGAAGGCCCAAATTCCTTCTTCACCGCTATTTTTTCTCTGACTAGATCCCCAATCTTTGGAATTCAGACAGGCCTTGCTGGGGCTGTTGCTGGTGGTGCCTCGTCAGTGGTAGCTGGCTGTTGCTTTAACTTTATGTTGCTTAAGGATTTTCTTGTTTTGTTCAAGTCCTGTAAAAAAGCCAAACGATCTTTGATGTCAAAGTCTGTTTTCTTATCTTGTACCACTGATACCTGACTATCTAAGTCCTGAATTCGCATTCTAGTTCCGAACAATAGTTTGTATGGGCTGAAACCTTTTAGAGAATTTCTTGGCAAATTATTAAGACTGATCTGGACACTTATTAAATGTTTGACCCACCCAGCGCCTGAACCTAATACCTTCGCTGTTATAGATTGCTTTATGTCCCGTTTTTTTCTTTCTACCACACTGTTCCCTTCGGGGTGTAACGGACAAGAATACCGCAACCCAACTCCCATGCTGGCCATGGCCTCCTGATAAGCTCGAGAGCTGAAAGCAGGACCCTGGTCAGAATGGAACATGGCAATTGCGTATGTGCCGATAAAGACTCGCAGATCTTTTATAACCGTTCTGGCGTCAGCCGAGCGCTGGAGGCCACATTTTTTAAGTGGATGTAGCCGTCATGATGTACAATGGGACGCGTTTCTCTTTTTTGATAGCGTGGATAGATTGCCTAATGCTTTCTATTAGGGCTTCTGACACTACACTGGCCGGTTCTCCACTGCAATCTCTATTGCAGTCTTCACAGTTTTTTGCAAACTCATGAATACCTTCACTCATTTCCGGCCACCAGTACTCTGATTGCAAGTCTCTCAGAGAGTCCCTGATTGTTTGGTGTCTCAGACCCAACCCCATATGTGCCTCCTGCAAGAGGAAGTCCCTCCGGTTCCTGTTTGGAATTACCCTATCCCCCACTCCAGGGATTTGAGCAAAAGGAACGGAGTTTGCATCGATTACGTATGCATAATTGAGTGGATAGTTCACGGGTAGTGCTGCACAGTCGCCTTTTACAGACGTTTTGAGTGCCAGCATGGTTTCCCCGTCTATGTATTTTTCTGCACGCTTTTTTGTGGCTACGGAAGCCGGTTTAGTTGCTTCCGCTGTGGCTGTGTCAGCCAATGAATTCCCTGCAACGTGAACGCCATCACGTTGAAGACTCTGTGCGTGTATCACGTGAGTCTTTTGTAGTTCTTTCTGTAAAAGAGCTACCTGGTTCCAGAGCAATTTATGCTTAATTGTGGCACCTGTGTCATCTTTGTAATCGTTTTCAATCCAGCTCTGCAACTTATTGTTGTAAAAGTTGACGCATAAATGAGAATCGCACACGATAAGTGTCGGGAATTCACGTTCTGCATTTTCGAGCGCCATCTTTAAACATCTGATTTCAGCTCTCCGAGCCGAACAGTACTTTACTGATTCAGTTTTTGTTATTTTCGGTCTGAATTTACCGCTCAGCCAGCGACCTTTAACAATCGCGTAGGCTGCATCGTAGGATTTGCTCTCTACGTTGAAAGGCTGTACAAATCTGTCTGTATAGATTATACAAACGTACTGTGGGAGAGGCAGAAGTTCGATTGGCAGAGGATATTCTTCTTCATATTCTAAATCATTCAGTTTTTCGAATTGCGGGGCGAAATAGTATATCTGAAAGAAACACGTTAGTGTTAGATTCCTTACCTTAGAATATCCCCAGGCGTCAGTCTGGATCCGGAAACTTTTATGTAGCAGTACCCCTGCGCGTCGGTAGGCGTCGTCTGCAGGCGTCCCCTACGGCTCCGCGTCCGTCGTCGGCGTCGTGCGTCGTGATGACGTCGCTGGAGTATATAGACGCCGCCTCCGCGCGCTGACGTCAGTTCTTCTTTTTTCCACGCCAGTGGACGCAGATCTGAAGAGCAGTACTCCGGTCTTTTGACCAAGTTTTTCGAATAGTTATTTCTCTCTTTGTGCCTGATAGGATGCCTGGGTTCAAGCACTGTGATGACTGTGAGCGCACGATGTCGGTCACAGACCATCACCGCCTCTGTCTCCGGTGTCTGGGCCCCGACCACGACGTGGACTCCTGCGTCGACTGCCGGGCCCTCACCAACCAGGCTAGGCGGGAGCGGTCCCGCAAGCTACTGGAGCTCCGGGTGTCGGCCCCACGTCGGGACCAGGAGCGGTCCCGGTCCGGCCGGAGGTCGAGAGAGCGTTCGAGGGAGCGGTCGCGGAGCCGCGCCGAGCGTTCCGGAAGTAGACACCACTCGTCAGGCTCATAAGGTAAGAAGCACAAGAAGTCGGGGCGTCGTCATCGTACCCCCGACTCCCCCCGACGCTCGCGCGATGCGGCCGGGGGCTCGGGTGACCGCAGCTCCGCGAGAGTCGCCGGCGCGGCCTGCCTCATACCCTCCGGTCCCTGGGCACGGCGCGACGCCTGAGGAGATCGAGGCGTTCCTCATGGCCATGAGGGCGCTCGCTTCTCCGACGGGGCCTACGGCGCCTTCGGGCCCAGTGCTACCGTCTGGGGGCCCTGGCGGTTCGGGTGTCCCTGCCTCGGCGCCGTCGGGTGCTCCGGCCCCGGCGCCGCCGACGGCTCCGACCCCGGCGCCGCAAGGGCCTTCGGGATCGGCGCCGGCTGGTCTTCCGGCCTCTCCGGCGCCGTTACCATCGGGGTTACCCCCGACGCCGTCCCCGCGCGGCGCCGGTTCTCCGGTGCCGGCTCCGGCCGGCAACGGGGCTCCGACGCCGGCTCCGGGCGGCGCCGTCCCCCTACCTTCCCCGACGCCGGACGCGGAGCCGGACCGGCGTCGCTCGGAGCCGGACCGGCGTCGCTCGACGCCGGGCTCGGCGCCGGTGGGGCCCATGAACCCCGAGGAGCCGGTCTACATCGTTGACTCCGAATACGGAGAGGATGAAGAGTTCGGTGAAGGTTGGGAGGGGTCCGAGGACCCTCTGTCACGCGAGTGCCAGTATGACCCGGACTGGACAGGTGACTTGGGGGATGCCAGTGGTCTGGACGACTCTCCTAACCCTGGTTTGATCTCTCCTCCAACCGTGGCATCGGTGGAGGGAGCTGCATATTCAGTGGTGCTGATGAGGGCTGCCAAGGCCTTACACCTTGAGCTCCCCGTCGCGGCCGTGAGGCCTAACATCCTCACTGAGGTCTTCAAACCGCAGTCATGCCCACAGGAGCCACTGTTGCTGTTTAATGAAGCCTTGTCAGACGTTCTGTTGGGCACGTGGTCCAGGCCCGCTTCAGGTGCGCCTGTTGATCGGAACGTGGCCAGGCGCCACCGTCCTTGTCCGGACGACCCCAAGTTCCTGTCTACCCAACCCACTCCTGAGAGTCTGGTGATCCAGGCCTCGACCTCCCAGTCCGCATTCCCGTCGGCCCCGCCCGACCGGGAATCCAAGAGGTATGACCAGTTTGGCAAGAAGGTCTTCTCGTCCATTAGTTTGGGCCTGCGGTCTTGCAACACCGCTTGCCTCTTGGGCCGCTACACCCACTCTGTGTGGGACACGGTCGCGGAACTGCTGCCAGAATGCCCCATGGAGGTGCGGGCAAAACTCGGTCAGGCTGTGGCTGAGGGGCGAGATGCAGCGAAATATTCGATACGGTGTGGTCTTGATACGACCGACTCGCTGGGCAGGGCTATGTCAACGACGGTGGCGATTCGTCGCCACGCCTGGCTGAGATCCGCCAACTTTTCGGCTGATCTCCAGAATACGTTGATGGACATGCCGTTCGATGGCTGTCACCTGTTCGGTGACAAGGCGGACCACGCGCTGGAACGCTTCAAGGACTCCAGGGTCACGGCCAAGTCCTTGGGTCTCTCGACCCAGCGTCAGCAAACGGGTTCGTTTCGTCCCTTTTGTGGCCAAGGAAGGGGCGCCCCCACACGTGCTGCCAGCCACGCGCCGCAACAAGCCTTTCAACGCGGTGGCGGCCGTGGAAACCGCCGTGGCGGCGGTCGGGGACAACGGCGGGGTCAGACCACACCTCCCCCCGCAGCATCTGCCTCAAAATCCTCCTAGTCCGTGCTTTCGGCCCCACGTGACGCCAGTGGGTGGCAGGGTTCGCCATCACCACGCTCACTGGCGCACGATCACTTCGGACAGGTGGGTGCTGCAAATCGTCCGAAGGGGCTACTCCCTCCCCTTCGAGACCACTCCTCCAGCCATGCCACCGCAGTACCACCGTGTGTCGGGGGACCACTTGACACTTCTGCAGGAGGAAGTTACGGCCCTCTTGGCCAAGGGGGCCATCGAGCGCGTTCCTGGGCCAGAAGTAGGGCGTGGTTGTTATTCCCACTACTTTCTGGTACCCAAGAAGCGCCTCAAAGGCGGATTCCGCTGTGAGGATGTTAATCCTTTTGCCGTGTGCTAGTTCTCGTTCATTTGCTAATGCAATTTCTACTGCTTTCACAGTATTTTCTGTTGGACTGAATGTTTTTTCTGCTTGTGTGTACAAGTGAGATTTAATTGAAATTGGTACCTTTTCTTCCTCATTAGAGGTCAAGTACGTGAATCCGCATCTTCCTGGGATGACTCGGATTACAAGATTGCTTGTGTTGTCACGTGTATCTAATTTTGTTTTTGCTAACATGTCTGTTTGCAGTGATCTCAAAATTTCTGTGTGTTTTTGAGTCCAGGTGATTTGTTTAAAATCAGGTTTGATTAGTTCGTAGAGAGGTTTAAACCTCTCTGCGTAATTTAGAATGTAAGTTCTTCCGAAATTCAGGAAACCTAGAATCGACTGTAAATTCTTCAGCGTTTTTGGAGCTTTGAGTACAGCGCACTTCTCTAAGAAGTTGTCCGCTAGGCTTTTTCCTTCACTTGATAATTCGTATCCTAAAAATAATACTGTCAGATGTGCAATTCGGGACTTTTTAAAGTTGAATTTGTAACCCTCTGCAGCGAACCCAAGTATAATGGTGTTCACTCTTTTCAAGTGAGTAACCAAGTCGTCGTCTGTGAGATAGATATCATCTACGTAAGACAATGCCTCATCATCATATATTTGTAGTAACTCTGTTACTCTAGCTGAGAATAGTCCTGGGCTGTTCTTGAACCCCTATGAGAGCCTACAGAAATTTTTCTGAGACCCCATTATTGAGAAAGTGGTCAAGTATCTGCTTTCTGGTGCAATGTTTTGACAAAAGAAACCATTAGATATGTCTAATGTTGTTTTATATTTTTTCCTAACTATGTTATTCATTAGTGCAGCACTGTGCGAATTTTGTACTGCAAAAGTTTTGCAACATGCATTAAGGTGTCTGTAGTCCAAAACTAGACGATATGAATTGTCTGGCTTGGAGGCAGGAAACAAAGGATTGTTCATTTGACAGTTGCATGTTTCAATCACCCCCTGGTATTCAAGTTGATCTAAAATCTCCCTGACTTGTTTTTTAGCTTCTTGCTTAATGGGATACTGCCTTTGTGCAGTTGGTTCACTTTTTAATTGGATTTTGTGAGGGGGAGAGTCCTCATCCCATCCTACATGATTTTTATATAATGCTGTTGCCTGGGCTACTGCCCATTTCCTTGCATAAGTATATTTTTGTGAATCGGAATGTGATTCGAGAAGGCAGGCATAATCATTTCTTCGCCGCGAGGGCACTCCCTGACAAACTCTGGGGGCCAATCCTTTTCAGCTAACAGAATATCATAGCCTTTTGAGAGTTTATCCCAAAATAGACCCCTTATTTTCCTAGTCTTATCACCCTCTATACGCAATGTTATTTCGTATATCTAATGGGGCTCGCTAAGTCTCGTGTCGGCAGTTTCAACCTGAATGTATTCATTCGTGTCCACTGTCTCCAGATGACTCATCAAGATCTTGCGGGCTATAGTGATTTCTGCTGCACTGTCTAGCATTGTCTGTGCCCACTCCCCGTTTCTCAACTGTGTCCTCAGTATTCTCGGCATGTTCGATTACTCTAATACTGGCTACCTTCTTCTTTGGAAATTGAGATTTTTTACTCTGAGCAGGTTCCTTGTCTTTGGACTTGGTGTGCTCTCCTGGGTCTGACCGTCCTCTTTTTTCCGATTTCTGCGAAAAAGATCAAGAGGGACGTGTATCAATACTTTGATATCTATCAGGCTTCTTCAAATTATCCCTATTTCTAAGGTTATATCTTTTCTCAGAGGGCTACCTCTGGGGAGACTGGTGTTCTCGAGTCGTAGTTCTTTCCCTCCGTCGAGGAGACCTTCCTCTGGACTGGAAAACTTTTTCCTTGGGAGTGGTTTGTTTATTTCCATCCCAGCTCTTTTTGGGAGTGTTTGAATTATTTTTAATAAATAACTTTACTAACTCTCTATATGCTTTTGTTAATTCTCTTATGTTAACTAAGAGTTCTTCTTTAGACATTTTTGCAATGTCCGGATGTGGTGTGTAGCTGGCTAGAACCGGCCACGTTGCTCCTGGTCTACCTAGTGGACCGAGCCTGGTAATATGATCATTATGTTTTAGGGCGCCTTTAAACCAAAGTAAATGTTCTTGGTATTTTAATGGGATTTCAATCTCCTCGAAAGGAGCGTACTCTTCCGGTGGATCCCCTATTTTGTAATAGTGGAACTCATGTGTTGCGGCGTTTGCCGCTGGAAATTTTATCCAAGAATAGAATACCTCTGTCTGCCGATATTCGTGTGCCTCTATCACGAAGACGACTGTGCCACCTTGTGTGGTCCGTCCATTTTCTATAAGTTTTAACGTTATAGATTTTCTTAAATGTGCTGGGATGATTATTGCACCAGGTTCAGTAGTCCCGTCGGGACCCTGCTGAGTCGCATCTGCTGCGGCATCAGTTCCGTTGTTTAACACTGACATTTTATAAATGCAGGTTTTGCAGAGCAGGTCTCCAAGGAGACAAAGATTAGGTGCACAATATTTTGGAACACTGTATCCTTCAACGTTGAATAAACCAGAGCTTTACATAGGAATCTCTTCCTACTAAGGTCGGGCGGATTTTAACCTTTCACCCACTCCAGACGTCTATTGGAGTATTTACGGGAGAAAGGGGTCTGTGTGAAAAATGCACGACTGAGTTACTCTAACGTCTTGCGTTAGTTTATCGCCTTACCAAACGTTTGGGCGCCATGTATTTTCCCAATAGACCCTGTGCATTGGAATAACATAAACAGTAGTATCGACGTAGAAGTGCGGATCTTCCAGGCCTCTACTGACTATGCTAAACTTAATTGGGTTTGTGACCAACTAGCTCAGAGGTCACTGGAAACTTTCTTGACTGAATAGGAAGTGATCAGCTTCCCTGGTACAGACAAGAAGGGATTCAGTTTTCCAACAACCGTGCAACATGACAACTTTGCTCCTCAGATAAGAGTCAATCTCTAGGGTCGTGTGAAACAATAGACAGTTATTTTACTCAGTCAGTTGTTGTGCAGATTACTTTCACAATATGTAGAGAATAGAGAGACGGGCGTTTTCAATAAAAGGTATTATTTATTGAACAGTCTTTCTTCTCGTACAAGAGAAATGTATTGCCACAATTGCAAGACTTGTTATTATAAAAAGTACGTACAGTAAGATGAGTATTGCGAAATAATACTGTAAAAGCATTGATATGGTTTCTTAGCCATACAATGGTTTAAAATGAATAAAAGATATATACATTCATATATACATTTGGCTAAAATACTCAACTGGTGCTTCTAACTACGCCTACCCCAGTTTACCTGACCTAAGCCTAATACGTGGGAGGGGAGTAAGTAAGTAGCTTTAAGTTAAGTTGGTTTTGCCAAGGTTTGCTTCAAGAATTCTCTCTAAGGGTTTAGTCAACACCATACCTCTGGAATAGAATGCTGGAGGTCTGGTATCTCCTTCAGGGAACTCAATATCCCAGTCACTCGCAAGAGTGGGCTGGAAACGCCGGAGCTGGATTTCTCAGCAGGAGAAAAGACAGCGTCTCTCTCAGCGCGTCGAGGAAGAGGAGGGGCAGCGTCATCGGGCAGTTTGCATCTGCTGGGCTCTTGCAGGGGACGGCTGTTTAGCTCCTGTGTTCTCCACACCATCGTTCGCTCGTTATCAGCGATAGTGTCAGCATTAGCTTGACAGCGATAGCTTCAGCATAACAGCAGCAGCGATGGTATCATCAGCATTTGCTTAAGGCAACGTTGGTAATATTTATACCTGAAAGGTGCCTTGTTTGACGTAAGTTTTTGGACATAAGACGTCAATAAAGATGTCACTAGGAAGTGATCGTCTATCAGTGCTCATTAGAGTTCTATTACTAATCAAAACATAGCAAGCGGGGCTTTCCCAGGTTGCTGAGTTTTTATCTTGTTGAAGAACTCGGAGTGTTAATCTAGGAATCTTAGATAGTAACTTCTGCTATGTCATTGCACTAATGAGCTGCAGAGGAAGTTGCAGAGAAAGCGATTCTGAAATGTGGCTCTGTTCGTGTGAGGCCAGAGACGAGTTTCTGAATATTTCATTTGATCGGTTATGCCAATATAGGGAATAAATGGATTTATAGCCGTATAGGGGCATAAGGTCACAGTATCGATCAGGGTCCTAGATTACAACGCGACAACAGCAATATCATCTAGATATGCTGCACAGAAGTCATCCAGCCCAGAGAGAACTTGGTTCACCAACCTTTGAAAAGTGGCAGGTGCATTCTTCAAACCAAAGGGCATCACCACAAACTGGTAATGACCTTCTGGGGTAGAAAATGCTGTTTTGGCCTTGGCATCCTCACCTAACCTGATTTGCCAATAGCCAGCTGTCAGGTCAAATGTACTCAAGAACTTGGCAGAAGCCAATCTGTCAATGAGTTCATCTGCTCTTGGTATTGGATGGGCATCCTTCTTAGTGACAGCATTGAGACCCCTGTAGTCTACACAAAACCTTATATCTCTCTTACCATCTTGGGTGTGAGGTTTAGGCACTAGAACTACAGGACTAGCCCAAGGGCTCTGTGAGGGTTCAATGACTCCCAATTCCAACATTTTCTGTACTTCTTGTTTGATACAGTCCCTGATGTGGTCAGGTTGCCTGTAGATTTTACTCTTTATAGGCAGACTGTCACCAGTGTCCACCTCATGGGTGCACCAGTTTGTCTGACTGGGTGTCAGCGAGAACATTTGTCTGAAGGATTGAAGAACCTGTTTACAATCCTCTTGTTGATGCTCAGAGAGGCTGTCAGAAAAGACTACACCATCACTGACCCATCATCAGGGTTCTGAGTGAGCTGGTCTGGGAGAGGGTCACTCTCTTCCTCCTGTCCCTCGTCTGTATCCATGAGCAAGCACATGACTTCCCTGTTGACAAATGCCTTGAGCCTGTTCACATGAAGTACTCTGTGAGGGCTCCTTGGAGTTCCAAGGTCCACCAGGTAGGTGACCTCTCCCTTTTGCTCAATAATGGTATGGGGTCCAGATCACTTGTCTTGGAGAGCTGCTGTGGCCACTGGCTCCAACACCCACACCTACTGTCCTGGGTGATACACAGTCAGGACAGCCTTTTGGCCATGCCAAGCTTTTTGGAGTTCTTGGCTGGCCTCCAGGTTTTTAGATGCCTTTTCCATGTACTCTGCCATCCTGGAGCGGAGACCAAGTACATAGTCCACTATGTCTTTCTTAGGCTTTTTGAGAGGTCTCTCCCATCCTTCCTTTACAAGACACAGGGGTCCTCTTACGGGATGCCCAAACAGAAGTTCAAAAGGGCTGTAGCCAACCCCCTTCTGTGGGACCTCTCTGTAAGCAAAAAAAAGGCAGGGTAAAAAGATGTCCCATCTTCGCCTAAGCTTTTCAGGTAACCCTTTTATTATCCCTTTGAGGGTCTTGTTGAACCTTTCAATAAGCCCATTGCATTGTTGATGATAGGGGGTGGTGAACTTGTAGTTGACACCACACTCCTTCCACATAGCAGTCAAGTATCCTGACATGAAGTTTGCACCTCTGTCAGAGACAACCTCCTTAGGAAACCCCACTCTAGTAAAAACTGAGAGTAGGGCCTTGGCCACAACAGGAGCTGTAGTGGTCCTAAGGGGAATAGCTTCTGGATACCTGGTGGCATGATCCACTACCACCAGTATAAATCTGTGCCCAGATGCTGTTGGGGGGTCCATTGGTCCAACAATGTCAATCCCCACTCTTTCAAAGGGTACCCCCACCACAGGTAGTGGTATAAGGGGGGCCTTTGTTGTGCCACCTGATTTGCCACTGGCTTGACAGGTGACACATGAGCGACAAAACTCTTTAGTGTCTTCAGACATATGAGGCCAGTGAAAGTGTAGGGCAAGCCTGTCCCAAGTCTTGTTCTGGCCTAAGTGACCTGCAAGGGGAATTTTATTGGCCAAGGTGAGAAGGAAACCTCTCAGAGACAAGGGGATGACCAGCCTCCTGGTACCACCAGGCTTGGAGTCTCTTGCCTCAGAGTAAAGGAGTCCATCATCCCAGTACACTCTATGGGCACCTGTGGCATTCCCTGCAGCCTCAGCCTGCTGTCTGAGGGTTTCAAGAGGTGAACAGTCTAATTGAGCCTTCCTCAAGTCTGCCCTGGAAGGTCCCCCTGTCCCAAGGAACTCAACCTGTTCAGGTTCAAGCTCCCCCTCTAGGACAGTTACTCTGGGGTCTGTAGGTCAGTCTCCTGTGAGAGCTGATCCTCACCTTGAGGCAAGGGGGAAGGCACTGCCTTAACCCTACTGTTCTTACTCTTGGTTAGTGTCTGGTCCATTGTTCCAGGATCCAGCACTAGTTCTGCTGGGCATTTCTTGGCCTGTGACCTAGTCACAGCAAGGACATGTGCTGACAAACCTAACATTTCCACATGAGTCCTATACTCCACATCTGACCATAGGGAGGATTCCAAATCATTGCCCTAAAGACAGTCAACTGGGAGGTCTGAATTAACAACAGCCCATGTGAGGCCATTTACCCCTCCCCAGGAGAAATTAACAAATGCCATACTATGGGTGGTAGTGACATTGCTAGCGTTGGTCACTAGATAGTCTGAACCTAGTATTACCTGATCAGGGTCCACAAAGTTTGGTGTCACCATAGTGACACTGGCACATGTGTCCCTGTAGGCCTGAGCCAATTTTCCATTGATTAAAGATGTCTGCCTGTACTTGCCCAGGGTACTGGGACTTATTGTAGGGGTCAAATCCATGTCCCCAGTACAAACAAGAACAGCCTGGGTAGGTACTCTGACTAGGTCAGAGCCTGCCTCAGATACCAATCTCAACCCCACTAGAGCCTTAGGGGGAACACTACCACTACTAACTGAACTAGGGGTTGCAGGTGCCTTAGGGGCAGTAGTGGTAGGAGCTGGGCCTTTCTTGGTGCACTCACTAAACCAGTGAGTATTACTTTTACAGTATTGGCACCATGGTTTCTTCTGACCATTGTTCTTCTTCTTTTGGGAATTCTGGGACCCATCCTCCTTAGATTGTTGGGGCCCTGTTGAAGACTTCTGGTCATTTTGCTTATTTTCATTACCCTTCTGGTCTGCTTTCTTTCGGCCACTACCCTGGTTCTGGTTCTGCTGCTTGACCCTTGTCCTGACCCATCTGTCTGCCTTCTTTCTCACTTCTTGGGGAGAGGTCAGATCTGAGTCAATAAGGTGCTGATGCAACAACTGATTTTGACAATTACTTAAGATTTGTTCTCTCATAATTAGATTATATAATCCTGTGTAATCAGTAACTTTACTTCCCAGTAACCAGCCTTCAAAAGCCTTAGTGGCACAATCAACAAGTCAGCCCAATCCTGAGACTGAATTTTCTGGGTGTCCCTGAACAGCAACCTGTACTGCTCAGTTGTTAAGCCAAACCCATCAATCAGTGTATTCTTCAGGACTTGGTAATTGTTAGCATCCTCAGCTCTAGTAGTGAGGAGCTTATCTCTACCTTTACCTTCAAAGGAGAGCCACAGAATAGCTGCCCACTGACTCTTCTAGGAATCCAAGGAAGTAGCTTCTGCCGTGCTTTGGACTGCAAGGGCTATTTACTTAAATATGGATCTGATTCCTATGCCATTATAGGGATATTATTGATTATAGCCGTACAAGGGCAACAATATTGATTCAGGTTCCTAGATAAAACACAATACCATCACCTCGTTCACTGGCGCAACATCACTTCGGGCAGGTGGGTGCTGCAAATCGTCTGAAGGGGCTACTCCCTCCCCTTCGAGGCGACCCCTCCAGCCATGCCACCGCAGTGCCACCGCGTGTCGGGGGATAACTTGCAACTTCTGCAAGAGGAAGTTACGGCCCTCTTGGCCAAGGGGGCAATCGATCGCGTTCCTGGGCCAGAAGTAGGGTGTGGTTTTTATTCCCACTATTTTCTGGTTCCCAAGAAGGGCAAAGGGGGCCTACTCCCTATCTTGGATCTGTGGAACGTCAACGGCTTCCTCCAGAAGGAGAAGTTCAAGATGCTGACTTTGGCTCAGGTCTTAGCTACCCTCGACCCCGGAGACTGGATGGTAGTATTGGACTTGCAGGCGTTACCTGCGGTTCACGGTAGGCCACAAGCACTTTCAGTTTACTGTGCTCCCCTTCGGCCTTACCAGTATCCCACGGGTGTTCACGAAAGTGATGGCGGTGGTCGCAGCTCATCTGTGCAGATTAGGGGTGTCAGTCTTCCCCTATCTCGACGACTGGTTGTTGACGGCGGGCTCGCCCCAGACAGTCCTCAGCCACCTCCAGACTACGGCCGACCTCCTGCGCCTGCTGGAGTTCTCATCAGTGTGCCGAAGTTACACCTGTGTCCCTCTCAAAAGCTCCTCTTCTTCAGAGTGGTTCTAGACTCGGCGCAGTTTCGGGTTTATCAGTCTCTGATTCCGATCTTTCAGCCTTTATCCCAAGTCTGTCAGGTTGATTCTGGGGCTGATGGCCTCCTGCATCCTTCTGGTGCATCACGCCAGGTGGCCGATGCGGGCTCTGCAGTGAGACCTGAAGTTTCAGTGGGCCCAGCATCAGGGCAACTTGTCCAACCATGTCTTGATCTCGGAGGGCACTGCAAGACAGTTGCGGTGGTAGCTCACGGACCGCGATTGGGTCAGGGGCAGATCCCTCTCCCTACCCCAACCGGAGCACGTAGTTGTGACGGACGCGTTCCTCCTGGGCTGGGGGGCCACATGGAAGAGGTGGAGATCAGAGGCCTCTGGTCTCCGGCTCCACATCATCCTTCTGGAGCTGCGGGCAATCCGGCTTGCACTGAAAGCATTCCTCCCCGGGGGAGTGTAGTTCAGGTGTTCACGGAAAACACCACCGCCATGTGGTACTCCCAACAAACATGGCGGGGTGGGGTCGTGGACCCTGTACCAGGAGGCTCTGCGCCTCTGGCAGTGGCTGTAACATCAGGGCGTGACCCTGGTGGTTCAGCACTTGGCAGGTTCCCTGAACACCAGGGCGGACAAACTCAGCCGTCGGTGCATGATGGATCACGAATGGCGTCTGAACTCGGACGTGGCGCAAGGTCTCTTTCTGCAGTGGGGAGAGCCTTGGTTAGATCTGTTCGCCACAGAAGAGAACGCGCAATGTCATCAGTTCTGCGCGTTGGAATTTCCAAGGCGGCACTTGCTCAGAGAGGATTTTCATTGCGAGTGGAGTTGCGGTCTGTTGTACGCCTTTCCGCCTATACCACTTCTGCCCAGAGTGCTGAAGAAGATCAGACGCGACCGGGCCCAAGTCATCCTTGTGGCTCCGGACTGGGCACGAAGATACTGGTATCCCGAGCTACACAGCATGTCAGTCGATCCCCCGATTCGTCTGCCTCTTCAGTAGGACCTTCTGTCGCAGCAGGGGACGGTCCTGCACCCGAACCTGTCCAGCCTCCACCTCCATGTGTGGAGATTGAGCGGCGAAAGTTGAGACCATTCGACTTGCCTTCTGAAGTCTGTGATGTTATTCTGGCAGCCAGGCGTTCCTCCACAAAATCGGTCTACGCCTGCAGGTGGAACAAATTTGTGGCTTGGTGCACATCAAAGGCTGTGCATCCACTCTCTGCCCCTCTTTCTGAGGTTCTCCTTTTTCTTCTATCTCTTTCCCAGCAGGGCTCTGCTCTGGGCGCTATCAAGGGCTACCTCTCTGCCATTTCCGCCTTCTTAAGACTACCTGTTCAGCCCTCTTTGTTCAAGTCCCCAGTTGTAAATAGGTTTTTGAAGGGCATCACTCATATGTTCCCTGTTCCTTTCGTGATGCCTCAGTGGGACTTGAACCTTGTTCTGACTTATCTGATGTGCGCTCCCTTCGAGCCATTTCATAACTGTCCTCTTCGTCTCCTCACCCTTATGACTGCATTCCTGGTTGCTATCACCTCTGCCAGGAGAGTGAGTGAGCTCCAGGCCCTTTCTTCACAACCTCCTTTCCTTTCTGTCCATCCGGACAAAGTTGTGTTGCGGATGCGACCCTCTTTCCTGCCTAAGGTAGTCATTGCCTTCCACATCGGGCAGTCCATCACCTTGCTTACCTTCTTTCCGCCTCCGCATCCCTCGAAAGAGGAAGAGAGGCTCCACCGTTTGGACCCAAAACGTGCGCTCTCGTACTATCTGGATAGCACACTCCAGTTCCGGGTGGATGACCAACTCTTTGTTAGTTACGTGGGCGCTAAGGAGGGACGGGCGGTGCACAAACGGACCATTTCCCGATGGGTCGTCTTGTGCATCAAGGCTTGTTATTCACTGGGTAAAAAGGAGCTACTTGCCCATTCCTCTCAGGCCACGGCAGCTACTACTGTCCTGGGTCGGGGGTCCCCTTGCAGGACATCTGTCAGGCAGCTACGTGGGCCTCGCTGCACACGTTCGCTAGACACTACTGCCTGGACAGCCTAGTCCGGAGAGATGGCTTTTTCGGCCGTTCCGTTCTCCAGGACTTTCTGGTGTGATCATTGGTTCGCAGACCCACCACCGTGGTTGGTATTGCTGGGGTATCTATTCTAAGGTAAGGAATCTAATACTAACCTGTTTCTTTCAGATGCACAAGTTACTTACCTTCGGTAACAATATATCTGTAAGAAACAGTAGTTAATATTTGATTCCTTACCGCCCCACCCATCCTCCCTGTTCTGCGAACCGATATCTAGGGTTAAGGTTCATCCCTTTCAGGGCCCTAGTTTCATGGCACCAGTGTTGGTTTTTATCATGGCTCTGCGTTTCTGGCGCGGAAAAGCTGGGTATAAGAACTGACGTCAGCGCGCGAGGGTGGCGTCTAAGTATTCTGGCGACGTCATCCCGGCGACGGACGCTGAGCTGCAGACGACGCCTACTGACACGCAGGGGTACTGCTACACAAACATTTCCGGATCCAGACTGACGCCTGGGGATATTCTAAGGAAGGAATCTAATACTAACTACTGTGTTCGAGGCTTGTGGGCTGCTGAATTCATATCTGTGCATAGATCGCCGCCTAGTGTTGGGTCCGGATGATTGCACATTGTTGTCCTGGAAGAGTCTTCGTAGTATCACGAGATAGGTGGCTCCTCCCCTGGACTACAGTGCGCATGGGCATCCTCTTCATCCTCCGATTGTTTTTTTCCGCCATTGGGTTCGGATGTACTTTCTCGACTCTAGTTCGGAAACGTTTGTATTGACTGTTTCCTAAGGCCAAAAGGCCTTCGAAGCGTCGGTATTGTCTCGACGTCAGATGTCGGCAACTGACCCTCACCCTATCTGTATGTGGTGTTTGGGCGAGCACCATGACTCTGCAGACTGAGACGCTTGTCAGCACCTCAAACCGAAGTCCCGGTGGGAGCGCCAGATGAAATTGCGGTCAGTCTCGTCCAAGCTCCCGTCCCCTACCTCGGAAGCTAGGAGCTGCTGATTTCAACTGTGGCATCGCCCTTCGCCGCGGCCCCGAGGGCGTTGTTCGCCCGCCGGTAGGTCCTGCTGCTTGTCTCCGAGGTCTTGCCCTCGCCAGGCTTCTTTAGCCCCCCTCCTCTCTGTGAGACGTCCGCGGATCCCTTGCCTTGCGCGGGGCCTTCCGCGGAGTCGCCCGCTGCTTCGACCTCGCCCCCGACAAGTTCGGCTTCAGGTTGTAGGGGTGTGGTGTCGTCGAGGTGCGGCCCTGCGGGGTTCCCCTCTTTGACCCACAGCATCCCTGCCTCGGTGCAAATCCCTTCGGGCTCCCTGTGGCATCGCAGGAGTTCATCGGGACTCTGGGCTTGTCCCGGAGTCCTCCTCGGTCCTCTGGGCAGGCGTCTTCCAGAGGCCGAGCCGGCGCCTTTCTGGCGCCGACTGCTTTCCTCCCCGGCCCTGACAGCGCCGCGGGTGGTAGCTGGGACTCGGGGCGCCTCCCCGAGTCCCTCTCGGTCCTCTGGGCAGGTGGCTGTCTTGCCAGAGGCCGGGCCGACTGCTTTCCGGCGCCGAAGGCTTTCCTGCCTGGCCCTAGAGGTGCCGCGGGTGGAAGCCGGGCCTGAGGCGTCTTCTCGAGCCCCTCTCAGTCCTCTACGCATGCAGCTGCCTCGTGTGAGGTCGACCCGGCGCCTTTTCGGTGCCGTTCTTTAGCCGTCCAGGCTTCGAGTCTGCCCCATTCTCCTAAGGAGCACGTGATGGTAGAGGTCGACTCGGCGCTCTCGATGACTCCGGTGCGGATCGACGTCAGGCCGGCGCCTGTGACGGACCCAATGCGCCGTGCCGGCGTTGGGTCCTTAACTCGTCTCCAAAGGTTCCCACCTCCCCGGAGGTTTGTCATCTTCTGCTCTCTTCTTCTCCGGAGACGGGACGCCGTGTTGTTGTTTTTTCATCGGCGTCTTCCAGGAAGGGCTCCTCGCCATCCCTGCGGCCTCAGCCCTCAGACCCTCTCTTTCGCAGCTCACTATTAGTGGCTCCACCAGCTTCTCCTGCCTCCCCTCAGGCCTCCCACTCGTCTGCATATCCTCCGCTCTTCAGGGGCTGGCCGTTTATTCCTCCAGCTGGACTTGGAGACGAACAGCTTAGTTGACAGCCGTCACCCACGGAGGAATTGCTTTCTACCCTGCGACACCCAACGGAGGCGAGTGTAGCCTTTGTAAAGACCATTCGCTTTGTTCCACAATTCTCTTCTAGGGGCCTGGGGGCGTCATACCACGGGTGACCCAGTGCCTCAGCCACTCCTATACCGCCACAGCCCTGCTCCCCACGATCCAGTCTGCCTTTCTTTTCACCCTTGTACCGAGGGCACTCTCCTGCAGATTGCCTTTCGTTCCTTGTCTTCAGTGTTGTTTCCTCCATCACGGGAGGTCTGGTGGTTGGATTCTTGGGGGCGTAACATCTTCGCTTCCTCCAGTGCTGCCTTGCCAGCGTTCAACACACTTTGTGTGTTGGCCAGGGCTACCTCCAGCCTGTGGGATTCTGTGGAGTCCCTTTTGTCTCGAGTCTCCACGAAGGTGCCCGCGCTGGTCTACGGCACCATGTGTTGGATGGTCGGGAGTTGGCTGCGTTTATTCTCCGTGCGGCCTTGGATGTTGCACATGGTCTCGGCCGTGCTATGGCCAGCTCTCTGGCTCTTTGTCGCCATGCTTGGTTGCGGGATGGTGTTTTCCCTGAGAATATTAGGGAGCGTCTGGTTGACCTGCCTTTTGATGGGGTATTTTGTTTAACGCCCACTCGAACTCCTCAATTCAGCGTCTCCTTGCGGGGCTCCATCCTCCTCCCCCTCCGTAAGCTTGGCTTGTTGATCCTCCGGGGCTTGGTAGGAGGCGTTATCCCACCTTCTTCCTGGAGTCTGGTGTTTTAAGTTCCCTTCCTGTATGTTCTGTGTGGTTTGACGTGCCTTTGGGGTCCCTAGGTTGGCCCTATCTCCTGTTGGCTGCTGGGTTGGCCCTTTTGGCAATTGTGTATTTTTTGGCTGATTGGTAAGCCGTCTGTGGTTCTAGCCACAGGTCCTTATGTTCTTGTTCTCTGCTGCAGGATTTTTTCCCTAAGAGTGGTTCCCATGTTTTCTTTAAGACGTGTCTAACCCTACGTGGGGTACTTGTAGCTATTGTATAGCTCTGTCATACACTGGGGGGGGGGGGGGGTGGACTCCCCTTGCGGGGTCCTCGCCTTTCCTGGCGTTACTGTATACCGCTGGTGCAGTTTCTTTGCTCTGGTCTGGGCGTAGCTTGCGCTCTTCAGTATCCGCTACATCGCTGGACCGGCTTTGGCATCGCCTGCGGCGTTGTACTACGGTGTTTCCGCCCTTTTTTGTCCGACGTTTCGGCCTGGTGCTCTGTCTGGTGTTCCAGGGGGGGATTGGATTCCCTGCCTTTTTTCCTGCATTGTGGACTGCCTTGTCTGTCCTGCGTAATTCTCCTCCTCCCTTGTGGCTGGTCCCAGTTCTTTTCATGGGTCGGTTTTGTTTGGAACGGCCTCCCTTTTGGGGTTGTTGTGGATTTCCCTGACCTTTGCCTTTGTCTTGCGCTCGACTTGGTTAGGGTACTCAACTTCATGGTACTTGACAGCTGGCGGCTGTGCATGCCTTCTGTTTTGGTCCACAGCCAGGGGGCCTTGGCTTGTGCCCTTGCCTTTTGTTCTGCTGGAGCCTTGCGTGACGGCGTCTGTCATCTCTCGCCTGCCTTTCTTGACTGTGTAACCGTTCCTGCCTTGCCCGCTGTCTGGAGGTTTGTGCCTGTTCAGTCCCTCCTCACTTTAATGTTCTCCTGTGGAGGGCATTGCCCCATTTCTACCTCTTCTCCTTAGAGTTTGGGGTAACTCTTTCTTCCTCTGTACTCCTCTGCCGTTGTTTTTCCCTCCTGTGCTTTCTGGTGGAGGTTCCCGGTACCTTGGTTGGACTGGGGGTGTCCTGGCCTCCCCTCGTCCTCGCTTACTTCTGCTTGGGTGGGGCTGGGCCGCCCTTCTTGTACCCATGACACATCACCTGCAGGGGCCCTGTGTTCCTAACTGGGGAGGTTCCATCGCAGGCCCTTTGGGTGTGGCTAGGGTATCTATTCTACGTTAAGTAATCTGCGGCTAGCAGTCTCTATCAGATGTACAAGCTGCTTACCTTTGGTAATGATGTATCTAGTAGAGACGATTCTAGCCGCAGATTCCTTCACGACTCGCCCTTCCTCCCAGTTCTGCGTGGACCTTCAGCTTGGTTTTCTGCAATTGCCCCCTTCCAGGTGGCTTGTCTCCTGTGAGTGTCCTCTTCACTTCCTCCCTGATGGGATGCTTCATTCTGTTTGATTGTTCCACCCCTTCCTTGCTAGTGCGAGGTTGATTGGTTCATGTGTACTTCTGCATCTCTACACCATAGTTCTTTCCGGTGTGGGGGCCTACTTTACTCTTCCCTTTTAATTGGTTGGGGTTTCTGACTCCTCTGCAGTCGTCTGAGTTGGGTTCTTTTGGCTATACCTCAGCCTTTCACTCCTTTCCAGGGGATACGGCCTTCCTTGATGGTGTTGTCTTGGGGTAATTTGCCATGACGTATCTGTTCCGGACTTGTTGCCCTTCACTGTTGTGAATTGCGAGTGCATACTCTCTTCGTCGGCTAGGATGTTCCTCACATGTTTTCTGCCTCCAGGGAGGATATCGGCTTAGCTTGCAAGGGTGCTCCTCAGAGCGTTGCTTTGCTCTTTCCCTGCTATGGCTTTCAGTACCTTAGTGCCTAGCATTTTTCCAAATGGTGCTGTTCCTCTCCTATTGTTCCCTTTTCTATTTTCACAACTTTTTCGCACACTGTTCCCATACAGTTTTGTTGTGATGGCTCCGCGTTGTGGTGCGGAAAAGTTCTCTGAAGAAAACGGACGTCAGCGCGCCGGGGTGGGGCTTATGGGACCTCGCTGACGTCACGCCCGTGGCGACGTCAGGGCGGAGTCACGTAGTACCACTCCCGGCACGCAGAAATGCTGTGGCAAAGAAAATTTTCTGGATCCTGTCTCACGCCTGGGGATAATTCTATGTTAAGGAATCTGCGGCTAGAATCTTCTCTCCCAGATACATCGTTACCGAAGGTAAGTAACTTGTACGTTTTTAGCACCGGGAGCTTATCCTGCACTGTAAAATCTGTGCGAACGGCACCAAACGGCGCGCCAGAGGACACTGCTTCTTTGTGTCGCTTTAGGAAGGTAGAATCCTTCTGGCGTGATTACTCCCACTTTTTGCTTGGTGTCAGTATGTTTTTTTGACCTAGTCTCCTGGGATCCTGCTAATGAGGACCTCAGCGGCTGTGCTATCTCCCAAAAATTGGGGAGCCGCGTGTATCCTATCTTTGGACCTAGGAGGTGAAGCTGTTGTCCATCGTGTCACCATTTAGACCATCGCAAAGCTGACGGTCCCTTCCGTCCTAGAAACTGCGCCCTGGAAGTCTCCCGGTTAAGTTTGTTCCATCCAGTGTCTTCACCCTGTGTTAATTTGTGCTGGAGACACCTACAAACTGTTGTGATGTTTTAACATCAGGGAAGCCATAGGCGGCTTCCAGCCCGCCCTTCCATCATTTACTCCTCATATGAGTGACCTTCTGGTAGATTCCTTTTATATGGCCATCCAGTCCTAGCTTCACGTGTATCCGTTCTATTTTGTACTTTCGGGCTCAGTTGCCTACTGAATACGAGATCCCGTCCCACTTTGCCCTTCCATACTCCCGCCCTGATGGTGTAGCCCCGGCTGGGGCCTCACACCGAAAGGCGCATTGGGGTTTTCTTCCATCTGGCGATGACCTTTGTGATCTGCGATTGTTCCATCAATTATTCTCAGATCAATTACTGGCAATGACACTACTGTGGAGTTGTGTGCTTTGTGTGCGATGAGATGTGTATGTATGTTGGTATAAATGTTGTGGTTTGCTTTTGGGATGTTGTGATGTTATGTTTGAGTAAGTCTCGTATGAAATGATAAATTGTGACATGAAATTTTATGTATCTCTATGATGTCAAGAGTATTGAATAAGTTTATCTTCCTAAAAATTGAATAATAAAATCTTTTCATTTTTGTAATGATGTGTTGAGAATGGTCCCTGTGGGTTCAGAGGGTGTTACTTTAATATTTAAGGACCTAGTTTTAGGCCATGAACATCCTCTAGGCAGGTAATTCCTTTTATTTTTTGATTATTACGTTTCCCCGCCTACTTGCCCACAAGTGTATCCTACTTGTTCGTCAGAAAAGAGAACTTTTATCTGGTAAGTCCTACAGCTTCTTTCTAGTATCTCCCAAAAATTGACCAGGTAAGTAGTTTTGTACCTCCAGAATGGACTACTGGTGTACACTTGTAAGCCCCAAGTATATGATACTTAGGTACTCGGGTCTCCCATGACTATGCAGCATGTATTATGCCACCCATGGGAGTCCACTTAAACTGTGACTACAGGCCTGCCGTTGCAGCCTGTGTGAGTTGGTGCTTGCCCCTCTCTCAACAGATAAATGTCTCTTATCTGAGGTCACTACACCTAAAAAATATAAGTCACCCCTATCGCTGGCTCTTTAGTCCTGAGGGCCAGGTACTTGCTTATAAGTGTGTGGGTGCTCCTGCATGAGTAGTACACCTCTACATACCCTAAGTCGATTCTCCTGGCTTTGCAAGTGTTGTCAGACATTTTTAGACATATAGTGGACATCAGTCATTACGAGATGTCTAACTATATAGTGGCTGCACCAGCATGCTTGGTATCAAACATGTTGAAATAAAACCCCAACATCGATTCCAGTTTTTAAAGTATGATCCCATGTACTGGGGGGTTCCTTAGGCGACCTCCGGTACTACCAGTTACAGCATTTCAGGGTCTGCAAGCAAGCTTTTGTGTCTGCCTACCACAGACACGATTCTGCCCTCCTGTTGCTGAGCCAAGCTTGAGCAGGGGAAGGTAAGCAATAGGTTTTCTGTCACGGAGCTCTGCCACCTCTGCTGGAGGAGCGAAATTTACTGCCCATCCATACTGGTGAGCTAACGTCCATGTAATTATAGTCTTAATAAGCACCTTGCCAGATCTATTGACAGAGTAATGATATCTGATAGAAATATCTAGCCACAGAATTTGTTCCTTTGATTTTTCCCCAGGCGCCAGACTGGATCCCAAAAACCTTTCTGCAGCAGTACCTCTGCATGTCGATAGAGGGCGTCAAGCGACTCCGTAGCGACGTCCTCCACTTGATGTTACTTCAACAGAGTCCATATATGCCCTACCCTGACGCGCTGAACTCCGGTTCTTCCTTTCCGTGCTTCCACGCAGATCCGGATTGTGGTACCTCTGGACATTTTCGGCCTATCTCGACATTTGTCGAAGACACAGTGCGATATTTTTAATCAATGTTTTCGGGGTCCTGTGGACTTTGATGTCGACCCCACACCCTCATTCAAATTACATGTGGTGTCTGGGCATGTACCGTAACTCTGAAGGGTGCGGCTCATGGCTTTGGTACTTGGTGTTGCAGGAGTGCCGCATAACACTTTTTGCGGCACGGTGGGCGAAGGTCCCCCTTCGGTCGTGGTCCTCTCCTCCATCCGAGGACCACTCGAGGGGCGGTTCCTGAAATCACTGTTGACTTGTAAGTCACACCCTAGGCAGTCAGAGTCTGGTCTTCCCCGTCTAGTTTGGTTACACGCTGTGTCCCTGCAACGCCTTCTTTTCCTCCGGTTACAGTCTCGGAGCGAGAGTCTGTCCAGTGCCTTCGATATTCCCTGGCACAGAGGCGACTCTGGATCGATTGAGGGAATGCTATCTCTCCTTCATGCTATTTTTAGGTCTCCGCCTCTGGTGTGTGTCTCAGCCCCAAGGAGGCCGGAAAAGCCTTGACTGACTCCAAGCCGGCAGGAGCTTCCTCAGTGTCAGTGAGGCCCCCTGAATCTGTGATTGAATCTATACCGGCTCCGGTGCACAGCCCTTTGGGGTTCCCACCGGTGACGCCAATGTTGGATCCGCCGGCGCTGAAATCGGCATCAACGTGCTAATCGCCACTGCTGTGTCTCTCCTCCTCGACACTGTGGTGTGACCTCTTTGACATAGGGAGCGGTGTCGGCAGAACAGTTCTTTTTGGTCTACCATCCTCCACCTTCAGAAGAGCCCTCTGCTATTTTCCCCTCGGGGACAAGTATTTTGGTGATGTCTGTGATGACACGAGTGACACTACTCGGCCTCCTCCTGAGTTTCATTGGGTGTCTGACCTTGATGAGGCTAGACGTATTGACTCTTACCAAGTTCTCTGGCTTGTTTTCTCCTCTTAGCCTAACTACTGAGGCTAGCTCTGCTTTCGCTGACCTTTTACGGAAGGTTGCTGTGGGTCTGGACCGGCAGCTCCCTTCTGCAGATGTGGCCATTGGTCCCCTACTTGGGGTGCTTTATCAGGGACAGATGGGGCCTGAGCCTGTGCTCCCCTTCATTGCAGCCCTCCGTGGACCGGTCTATAGCTCGCACTGCCCCTTGAAACCTGATATGCCTGTTCGGTCAGCCTACTCCGCGCAGCTTTGTGGCTCAGGCTACTACAGCCTCCTCTTACATCAGCGCCCTGCTTGATGTCCCTCCAGACATGGATTCTAAAAATCCAGAATCTCTTGGTCGATATATCTTTTCTGCCCTCTATTCCGCTTTGCGGTCCCTTAATACCGCTTGTCATCTGAGCCATTTTTCTCATGTGTTGTGGGATTCTGTCTCACGTCTTCTTCCCTCCCTCCCTGATGACACCCAGGCCACTCTTTATTTTATTTTTTATTTTTATGTTTTTTATAAATAAAGAACAAACAAAAAATAATGAATAAAACATATTACAGCCATACCATAGTCGCCTATCGGACATGTCAAACTGTACATAGACTCTGCTAACTTCCAAAGGACAGTTCCGGCTGTGCGAGCAATAACCTTGCACATTTGAGCCATAAAAAGAAAACATAATTAAGAAATCAACCTATATCAAACAAAAAAAAGGAAAACAATACATATACTTTCCAAGGAAATATATCCTAAACATACTGCACCCTCAAATTGCGTAAACATGTCTAAATGTACCTCACAGCAACTCCAACTATACACCCTATCCTCCAAACGTCTTATGTAAGTTGGACATTATACCGACTTATGGAGTAAATACAATCTTAAAGGTTCCCAGATGTCTCTTGGCCTCGAACTGATCGTCAACTCCTCTGCATACGTAGTGAGATTATCTCGACAGTAGACCAAATCTGTCAGCCATGCCTTAATCGTGGGTCTATGTTTGTTGCCCCATGTGATTGTCACTCTCCGCGCTGCCAATAATAACGCTAACCGTACGAAAATGCCATTCACCCCCCTAACATGCAGGACACAACAGAGCAGGCACACTAGCGGAGTGCATTGTACATCCACAGCGATCATCTCCTGTATACAACGTACCACTGCATCCCAGAATTCACCCACTTTCTGACAGCCCCACGCCAGATGCATGAAATCTGCACCGCCCTGCCCACACCTGTCACAGCACGCAGTCCCACGTAAACCGTACCTGTGCAGTTGCGCTGGGGTATAGTATACTTGATGTATATATTTAAAATGTATAATTCGGAAATTACCGTTCATACAGAGTTTCCCTGTCATGCCACTGATAAACTTCCAGTTCTCCTCTGTAACAGGATTCAGCAAGCATTCATTCCACCTTTCCCAGCTTTTATCTGACACTTTCACTGTTTCATCCTTAATCATCCTATAGAGCCTCGATATCAACTTTGTTAGTGGGGGTGGCAAGCACGAATTGTAAGGACAGCAGCTCGGGGGCTCCTGTGGATATGTGGTGTAATGCATCCTGGCCGCGTGCTGCAACCTATGGACAGCAAATCTGAAGAGAAGTGACTGGTTACTGACATACTGCAACATCTCCTGCACAATGAACGAACCCTGTGGATTAATATCCCTCATGTGTACAATACCGGCTTCCCGCAACAATCTCATGGAGGGACCTTCATGCGTAACCAACATAGCGGTATGATGCTCCAGATGCATGAGCAGTGCATATAACAGCAGTTTCCGCGCTTACCTCCCTATACTCCGCCACGCTGAGATTGTGGTGTGAACCGCATTAATTTCTGACTCCGGAGTACCACATGCGTGATGAGTAAGTATACTGTGAAGCGGGATCAGAGCGGCGTTTTCCCTCCTCAACTGCAACGTGCGGGGTAAAAGCATGCAGTCTGTACCAATAGTACACGTATTGGGCCTGCACGCTCAGATAGTATACATAAAAGTCTGGAGCTGCGAATCCTCCTCTTTCATACCCTTTGGTAATTGTCGACCACTGCACCTGCGCAACTTTACCTCCCCATACCAACCGGAGTAGCTGACTGCAAAGATTTTTAAAAAACTCCATTGTGAGTGCTATCGGTATATTGATAAAAAAATAGAGAAATCTAGGCAGCACCACCATCTTGACAAGCGCAATGCGGTCTGCTAATGAGAGAGGCAGCGAAATCCAGACGTCCACCAAATCTTCTAGTTTCGAGCATGCACTTTCATAATTCTCTCTGACTACCACTACCGGGTCTCGGTGTATCCAGACACCCAGATATTTAACGGGGTCTTTTGACCACACCAGCAGGAATTCCAAGCTAGGTTGGGTAGTACACACCGTCAATGTAATTATGTACGATTTATCCCAGTTGATGTGAAGACCAGACAGGTAGCCAAACCGGACGTATTCCCGAAGCAGTTGCGTTAGATACTTAGTCGGCTCACGTACGAAGAGAACCATGTCGTCTGCGAATGGCGATATCGCCACTGGTCTGTAAATAAAATTAAGCGCAGTCTCCCTGTGCCATTGATGAATTACACAAGCTAAAGGCTCCAAAACTATCACGAACAACAACGGCGACAACGGGCAGCCCTGACGGGTGCCTCTCTCAATGCAAAAAGACTCAGATGTCAACCCCCCGAGTACATTGATCCACTGTATAAAAAGGGGGGGGGGGGGACCCATTCGCCGCAAAACTCGGTACATATAGTGCCATTCCACTGAATCACATGCCTTGGCCGCATCCAATAGTACCGCTGCCACCTCCAAACTCGGCTCCAGGACATGAAACATGGAGAAAATCGTACGGAGGTTGTGTGAGGTGGATCTTTCAGGAATAAAACCCGCCTGATCAGGCAAAATCAGGCCCTGTAGCAGTGGCTGCAGTTTGGTTGCCAAGATTTTTGCCAGAATCTTGGCGTCTATATTGATGAGCGATAGCGGGCGATAGGACTTGCATCTATCCGGTGGTTTGTCTTTTATAAGGAGAGTGATAACCAATGCTTCTCTCAGGGAAGGTGGCATTATCCCATTGTCGTACGCCTCGGTGTTCAACTCCAATAGATGTGGTGTGAGAAGTTCAACATATTTCTTATAAAATTCAGCCGTGAGCCCATCTGGGCCAGGCGCCTTGCCATTGTACAACGTAGCAATTGCCAACTTAATGTCCTGCTCATCTATAGGCAGACATAGATATTTTCTCTGCACATCAGAGAGCCAGGCACAAGCAATATTGTCTAGGTATGCCTCAAAGTCCTGCTCCGATGCTGTACCTCGTGTTGTATAGAGCTCTGTGTAAAAACCACAAAACTGTTCTACAATGTCCTCCGGAGCATAATGCTCGCCCACCTGGTCATCAAATATCCTGTCCACACGAGGTTGCTCCAGTCTCTCCTTAATTTTGAACGCTAGCGTGCGCCCCGGTCTACCCGCCTCCCCATACCTCCTTGCTGCGTGCCTTCTGGACATATACTTTACCTCCGTATCAGCCAGGTCTTCATATTCCCTGACTAGCTCCTGTATACGGGCTATGTTCCCACCTCCGGCTTAGTCGGGTATTCTCTTTCCAAAACGCGTAACTTACTTTCTGTGTTTTGGAGCTGGGTTCTTATGTCTTTTAGTATGCCCGCTGCCGTCTCAATGCATACCCCTCTAATAGTAACCTTAAAAGCCTCCGACAGGGTTGAAGACTCACTCACAGTTCCCTTGTTTAATGTAAAGTATTGCACTATGGCCTCTCACACCGTCATCTCATATATGGGATCAAGCAGTGCCTCAGAGCGCAATCTCCACGTAAAGGGTTGTCGCACAGCCCCCGGAAACACCATATCCAATCTCACCGGGTTGTGATCTGGCAGCGTTCTAGCCAAAGGCGTCACATCTTCAACCCATTCCATCACCTCTCCTCAAATCAGCCAATAATCCAGACATGACCAGCTACCGTGTATAGGCGTTGCATGCGTACCCTCCCTCACCTGTAGATGTTGCACCCTCCAAACCTCATATAGCCCAAATTCCTCCATGGCTCGCGCAACACACTTGGCAACCTTAGGGGTTCGGTGAGAGATGAGGTTAGATTTGTCCAGCGTCACATTCAAATATGTATTAAGATCTCCCCCCCCATATTACAGGAGCGTCGGGCCACTCTCGCAACTTTCCACATATGCGGTCCACACAAGACTGATCATCTGATATCCGCCCGTACATATTGTAGGAGAGTAGGGTCTGCTATCCTATGGTCACCCCAAATGTTTGCATTTTGCTTCACTGGTTTTTGACTTAATGTGGCTGTGGGCATGCCAATCAGACCCACAGCCTGCTGTTCAATCTCTAAATTTATGCCAAGGCACTTTAGGTGCCTTACCAATGGGAACATGGATCACCTTGTGAGCCCCTGTACAGTGTACCCTAGGTACCCAGGGCATTGGTGCATCCAAGGTCTACCAGGGGCTGCAGCACGTATTGTGCCACCCCTGACCTGGCCTTACTATTTGACACAACTGGCTGATCACTCAGCTGGGGCAAGGTGGTGTAATCACCCTTTGCTTTAGGTATAGTATCTATATATCGAACACATACAAGGACACACAATAACCTATAAGTCACTCCTATGGCAGGCCTTATCAATCCTTGAGGCAGAGTGCTTAGTTATGTGTGGGATGGTGCTCTAGCATGAGCTGAACCTGTCTGCAGCTTTCGGAACCATGTCCTTTAGCTGTTTCCTGATAGCGTCATACTATATACTCTTAAGTGCATTATGAACCTCGCGGTTAAATGCTAACTCTGGTTTGACATTATCAAAACATGTCGATTAAGGTGTCAAACGAATTGGAATACTACCCCCTCGCCAATTCTGGCGATGGGGGTAGCATTCCACCCTTCTAGAGGGGCACGACATGTACAGAACCTGAACCCCGGTTTAAGTTAAACACAGCCTCAGCATCACAAAATGGATGCTGCCACCACAGACACAAGTCTGACCTCCTGCTGCTGGGAGTCCTTCCAGCGAGGGAGGCTTGGACAAAGGGTTTCCTGCCTTGGGAGGTGCTAGCACCACCCCAGACAGGATTTTGTGTATCTGGTTAGGTAGGGCTGAATAGAATCAGACATGCCCGGGGCACACAAGGTGTCCCCGTGCATAGGCCAGTTCAAACCGGTGCTGGAGCACTCCAGCCCCAGCTCTGGCGCGAAACTGGACAAAGGAAAGGGGGTGTAACCACCCCCCTTCCTGGTCCCACCCATAGGAGGGACCTAGTAGGTAGTCCAGCCCCTAGAATTGGTTTAAAAGTAGGAGCTGAGTCCCAAGACTACAGATTACCATGAAATTCGACTACAAGAAGAAGAAACTCTGGACCTTCGACGTTCTGCTGCTCAGAAGACTGAAGAATCTCCCTTGTGGCCAAGGAGTGGCCACCCTGTGAACACAGGCACCATCCAGCAATCAACGACTGCTTTGCAGCCGCCTCCCGCCGGAGACGGAGCCCAGAGCCTGACAAGAACCAGACTCCCAGACATCTAACAGCCCGATCCACAGTCCCTGCAAAGCTGAGACGAGTGGAGGCGACCTGAGACATGGAACCGGACCTCTTGAAAAGTCCACGAGAAGCTGACTGCGCAGCCCCTGAGGTACCCTCATCGCTGTACTTGGCGTCTTGAGAAGCCCCACCACCGAGCTACATTTGCACCAAGGACCAGCCCTCCAGCTCTCACGAGATCTGCGTGGGGCCCTTTTGCTTTGTTCCACTCGATACGCATATCCGGTTCCTAGTCCGTTGGCTAGGGGCCATTTTGGCGACTAAACTACAACTTTCCACCGCTGGTCTGGTTGCTCCAGACTGGCCCTTGCTGCTCCCAAAAGCAGCAACCCCTCTGACCTTGCTGGTTAGAGTGAGAGGCCCTCTCTGTTTCCTGCGTGGCTTGCATTAGCCAAGGCCTGTTTGCTCCGATCAAGAAGCCGACTCCGCCATCAACTAGAGCCTACGTGGGACAGCTCGTGAGTGACTCCTGGTCGTTGTCATCGTCGCCTAGTCCACGCTGCTGAAGAGACAAGCTTCACGACATCACCTGTTGGCACCCGACAACGCCTGGTTCCTTCCTGGTTCCACGCCGGTCACTGGCTAGTGACTGAACATTGTCCCCTCTGCTTTCAGGTCTTCACCTCTTCAGATCCACCCTTGGATCCACCGGAACTCTTCACATCAGGTCGCCTGCAGCATCAACACTCCAAGGCCCCATCTGAACTCCTGCAGAATCCCGACACACTTTGGCTCCACTGCACCCGCTTCCTGTGGGTGAGGTAAGGCTGGCACTCCGGTGCCCCCGAGTAGTTTAACACTCCTAGTGTCCAGATTCCAAAGGGTTAAGTTCTAGACTGACCGCAAGACTTCCTACCTTCACCTTTTTAACTTTTACGCATCCATTGACTTCATTGTAAATTGCTCCTAACTTTGCGCACTGCAAACCAGATCCCGTGGACCTCTTAGTTCCTAAGTACAGCACAGCTCCAGCGATTCCCAAGGCCCTAGGCCTTACTTCCATTCGACTCGTGGTACTTATACCACTTCTTTAGTATATGGTTTTAGGGGCCCCCCGGGCCTATCCATATTTGTGCAACTTTCATATGCTTATCAATTGTATTGTTTTAACGTGTTTGCTTCTGTGCTCATAAAGAGTTCAGGGGACTAATAAATACATATATATTTTGAATATATATCCTGTGTGGTGTCCTTTCACTTGGTGTTCAAGGGGGTTACATATGGTAATACAGCTGGCTTCACATGCCAAAAGAGTTTAGCCTAAGACTGCTTTGTCTACGCTACCACTAGGATAGCTGGTCTATAAGGTTGACTTACAACCAATCACCATAAGGGTTGTTTGGACTGATACAAGGTGATCAATAGAACTACTGAGCATCATATATCAGGCCAATTTCTCACAGTCTAGGACTTTATCGCGAAGGCCTGCAAAGAAGAAGAGAGTGGTTAGATCTTCCGACTCAGAGTACTCTCAAATTTACTCACCTTCTCGGCCAAGGTCGCCTACGCCTCCGTTGCCACAGAAGAATTCCACTCTGCCACCTCTTCCTCCACTTCAGAGGACTCCTCCTCATCCTCCTCTTCCGAAGACTACTCCTCCTCCACCACCACCTCCTCATGGCCCTCCGGCTCTTCCGCCACGGCCTCCTCTAAGGTCTGTCTCGATGCCGCGCTTCCCTTCACCACCTAAGGGGACGCCACAGCCGAAGACTCCGGCTCTGCCTCCACAGCTTCCACTCCGGACCAGGCCGGTGGAGCCTCCAAGGCCTCAGAGGTCCAGATCACGCTCCAGATCACGGAGACACCGCTCTAGGAGTGGCCGTCGTTCATCTACACGGTCCCGGCTTTGATACAGAAGAGGCAGGTCGAGATCCCGTGATACGGATTCGTCCAATGCTCGGGAGTATTCTCCCACTCTGTCGGACTCTCCCCCCACCCCCCACACGAGAGTGTCGCCAGTGGACGACATTGTGTCGTTTCAGGAAGTTTTCTTGCGAGGAGCGGCGAAGCTGGGTGTTACCCTGACGGTGCCCACACCTACATCTGTGATCTTCGAGACCCTACATAAGTGGCAGCTGTCTCGACCCCTGTTGCCCTTGGTGCCGGGGCTGGAAGAACCGGCGATGGAATTGTTTCTAACGCTGGCATCAACAAGATCCGCCCCCTCACGGCTGCAAAAGAAATACAGACCACCTGACTCCGATCCGGCTTTTCTAAGATCGGACCCGGTACCAGATTCGGTGATCGTCACGGCAGCCAGGAAACAACACGCTACCACTCCATCATCCACGGTACCGCCCGATAACGAGAGTAGGCATATGGATTCTGCGGGTCGTAAGGTCTGCAGTACGGCGGCTACGTCCATGAAAGCCGCTAGTGCTATGGCTCTCGTAGGACGATACGACCGGTCGTTGTGGGACTTCCTAGAGTAGTTTCTGGAGCATCTCCCTAGGGACAAGAGGGAGGATTTTCAGGAGATCATCAACAAGGACATGTTGGTGTCCAATCAAGTGATCAGTGCGGCGGTGGATTCCTCGCTCTTGGCTGCCCATGGCTACTGCCATGGGATAAATTTGAGACCTCATGCCTGGTTGCCCCTGACGTCCCTGAAACCAGAGGCCCAGCAGAGGGTAGCCAACCTGCCGTTCTCTGGGGCGACATTGTTTGGGAAACACGCTGATGAGGAGATGGCCCGCATGAAGGCGGAGGCTGAAACCCTGACGGCCGTCGTCTTAGAGAAACCGAAGGAGCAGAAGAAGACTTTCCGCCCCTTCCAGAGGGGTTTTGGTGCACAGGGCAGGGACCACTATGTATTACCTCAACAAGCAGTTGGGCTCAAGATCGCGGACCCTGTCACAAGAAGCACAGGCGATCTGGCACTGGCGGCTGGTCAGAGGATTGACGATAACGGCGACTCATCTGCCAGGTGTGCAGAATGTTCAGGCGGACGCCCTCAGCAGGTTGATCCAAGAATTCCACGAGTGGGTCATAAATGATGAGGTGCTCGACGACATCTTCGCCATGTGGGGCACGCCAGACGTAGATCTGTTCGTCACCGCCGAAAACAGAAAATGCTGTGACTTCGCCTCGAGGTATTACCAATCGGTGTAGGAGAGTAGGGTCTGCTTCCTATGGTCACCCCCACTTTTTGCGTTTGCTTTACTGGTTTTCGACTTAGATGTGGCTGTGGGCCTGCTAATCAGACCCACAGCCCAGATGCACTCTCCCTAATATTACCATGTACTCTGGGTACATCAACAATTGGGAATTGGTTCACCTTGTCAGCCCCTGTAGAAGTCTACCATAGGTACTCAGGGCATAGGTGTAACCAAGGCCTACCAGGGGCTGCAGCATGTATTATGCCACCCCTGGCTGGCCACTAAAATAGACACAACTGGCTGATCACTCAGCTGGGGCAAGGTCGTGTAATCACCCCTTGCTTAGGTGTAGTATTCCTATACCTTCTTACATATAGACACATAGTAACCTATAAGACACTCCTATGGCAGGCCTTAACAATCCTGAAGGCAGAGTGCTTGGTTATGTGTGAGATGGTGCTCTTGCATGAGCTGAGCCTGTCTGCAGCTTTCGGTACCATGTCCTTATAGCTGTTATATGATATTGCCATTCCATATACTCTTAAGTGCATTATGAACCTCGCGGTTAAATGCTAACTTTGGTTTGGCTTTATCCAAACATGTCGTGTAAGGTGTCATACGCTTTGGAATACTACCCCCTCGCCAATTCTGGCGACGGGGGTAGCATCCCACCCTTCTAGAGGGAGAAGACATTTAGTTCTGACTATCCCGGTTAAAGTTAACCAGAGCCCCAGCATCACAAAATGGATGCTGCTGCCACAGACACAAGTCTGACCTCCTGCTGCTGGGGGTCCTTCCAGTCACGGAGGTTTGGACAATAGGTTTCCTGCTTGGGGAGGTGCGAGCACCACCCCAGACAGGAGGATGTGTATTGGGACAGGGAGGGCTGAATAGAAACACACTGCCTGGAGCACTCTAGGTGCTCCATGCATACCCCAGTTCAATCTGGTTGCTAGGGCACTCCAGCCCCAGTTCCGGCGCGAAACTGCACAAAGGAAAGGGGGTGTAACCACCCCCCTTCCTGGTCCCACCCATAGGAGGGACCTAGTGACCAAACCAGCCCCCTTTAATTGTATAAAGGTAGGAGCTGACCTAGGATACTTTACATTAATCCTGGAATCGACTTGAGACGAAACTCTGAACCCTTCGACATTCACCTGAGCTGAAGACTGAAGAATCTCCCTTGTGGCCAAGGAGTGACCACCCTGGGCAACCAGGCACCATACAGCAACTAGACGGCTTGCTTTGTCCCCGTTCCCGCCGGAACCCGAGCACAGAGCCCGACAAGACCTCGACCCCCGGACCTCTATGACCCCACTGCACGACTCCAGCACAGCTGAGCCCCGTGGAAGGAGTCCGAACCCGTGGAACCAGGCAACTTGGAAAGTCTTCAACTTGCTAACAGCGCAGCTCCTGAGGCATCCTCAAAGCTGTGCACTGGGGACTGAGACACCCCGATACCGAGCTCCACCTGCACCGAAGACCAGCCCTCCATACTCCACGAGATCTGCGTGGGGCCCTTCTGCTTGTGTTCTGCTCAACGCGTTCTCCGTTTGCTGGCCCTTAGGCTAGTAGCCCTGTGGCGACGATCCTTTTGAAAATTCATCGCTGGCCTGGTTGCTCCAGACAGGCCCTTGCTTCCCTGCAAAGGTGAGGTACCTCAGACCCTCTGGAAGCCTTTTGTGTATCCTGCGTGGGTTGCCTTTGCTTAGGCTTGTTGGCTCCGATCTTGAAGCCGACCCCTCCATCTGCGAGAACCTTCGTGGGACAGCTCCTCTCCAGCACCTGGTCGTTCTCGACGCCTCCTGGTCCGCGTGACTGCAACAACAAGCTTCACAACAGCACCTGATTGCACCTCGACGACATCTGGTTCCTTCCTGGTTCCACCCGGTCACTGGCTAGTGACCTAGACTCTGTCCCCTCTGCTTTCAGGTCTTCTTAACTCCGATCCACCCTTGGATCCACCCGGACATCTTCCTCCTGGTCGCCTGCGGCATCTTCTTCCAAGTCGCCTGCGGCATCTTCTTCCAAGGCTCCATAGGAATCAACGAGAAAACCCGACACACTTTGACACCTATGCACCCGCAGCCCGTGGGTGAGGTAACGCGAGTACTTCGGTGCTCCTGTAGGGATTGACTATGCTAGTGTCCAGTTTTGTTAGTTGTATCTTCCTAGTTAAACCGGAAGTGTCTTAAATCTCCATTACTTACCTTTTAAGTTCCTATTGACTTTCTATTGACTCTCGCGTGAGTGTACTGACACTGCACGCGCCGCCTGTGGGCCTCCTACTCCTACCCTAAGGGTCAGTTAGTGTAGCCCCAGCGATGCCCTAGACCTCTTCCTTTCCCAAGTTGTGGTTCTTATACCACTTACTTATGGTTTTACTCGCCCCTAGGGCCTAACTGTAAATTGTGCTATTTAAAGTATTTCTGAGTGTAACTTATGTGCTTTTGCCTCTGACCTCATAAAGAGTTCAGAGGAGCGTGTTAGTGAATAAATACATATATATATTTTATATATATCCTGTGTGGTGTCCTTTCATTTGGTATTCAAGGGGTTACATATGGTAAAACAGCTGGCTTTACACGCCCTCAAGAGTCTTTTAGCCTAAGACTGTTCTGTCCACGCTACCTCTAGGATAGCTGGTCTATAAGGTTGACTTTACAACCATCACCATAAGGGTTGTTTGGACTGGTGCAAGGTGTTCACTAGAATAGTGAACATCATATACCAGGCCAACTTCTCACACCGGGGACTCTGGGGAACAAGTTATGAATCAGCTGGTCGAACAGCTTTCTGTACTCTATTCCACCCATTCCCCTGATTCCGGCGGTGCTCATCAAGCTGTCCCAGTCCAGGGCGCAAATGATCCTCATCGCTCCGGAATGGCCCAGACAGTGGTGGTTCATGGACCTGCTTCACCGGTCGCTCCTACCTCACCGGCGGCTGCTGTGTCGGCCGGACCTTCTCACGAAGTTCTGGGGCTGATGGTGCACCCCAACCTCTCATCGTTGAGTTTGGCGGGATGGCTCCTGGGATAGTGCAATATGGCCACTTGAATCTTCTTGAAGATTGCATGGACATATTGAAGGAGGCTAAGAGGCCTTCCACTAGGACTTCTTACGCTTACAAGTGGAAGAGATTCTGCATCTGGTGCACGTCTAAGAACTATGATCCGACGACCTGCAAGGAGGATGTCATCCTTCCATACCTTCTGCATCTAGCTCAGTCTGGCCTTAATTTCCATTCCATTAAGGTTCACCTCGCTGCATTGACTGCATACAGGAAATGCCCTTCACAAACATCCTTCTTCCCAGGTTCCTGTGATAAAGGATTTTTTGGAAGGATTGAAGGTGTTCCCTCCTGTTCGGCTTCCTTCGCCTTCGTGGGAGCTGAATGTGGTGCTGTCGAGGTTGATGAAGGATCCTTTCGAGCCTATTCACAAGGCTTCACTGCAGCACCTGTCGTGGAAGGCGGCGTTCCTCGTGGCTATTACATCGGCGCGCAGGGTGAGTGAAATTCAGACATTGTGTTACCAGGAACCTTATACTGTATTTCATGCTGCTAAGGGTGTCATGCGTACTCACCCTAAGTTCCTTCCTTAGGTGATCTCTGATTTTCATGTTAATCAGACTATAACTTTACCAACGTTTTTTCAGGACCATTCCCCTCCAGCGGAACGCTCTCTTCATTCCCTGGATTTCAGAAGGGTGTTGAAATTCGACCTGGAAATGACTAAGGAGATTCGTAGGTCCGACCAATTGTTTGTTAACTATGGGTCGGTCAGGACTGGTCTAGCTACTTCTAAACTGTCAATCTCTATTTGGATTGTATCATGTATCCAGCTATGTTATCAGAAAGCGAACAAGACCTTAGGGAGTAAGCCTAGGTCTCATTCTACCAGGGGCAAATCAGCTACAACAGCTTTGCTTCGAAATGTTCCCATTGCAGAGATCTGCAGGGATGCCACTTGGAAGTCGGTCCATACCTTTGCTAAGCACTATTGTCTGGACTCTGATGCCAGGGCAGATGCTCAGGTTGGGCAGGCTTCGTTGAGGAATCTGTTTGCACAGTAGTGGTGCTGTCTTTTTCCTCCACCGCCGGATTGTTTGTGGGGATGGACTTGCCATTCTATTCACTAGATTATGACCATACACAGAGATCCCCCTACTACAGAAGCAGTAGTTTCTTACCTGTAACTCCAGTTCTGTAGTAGGGGTATCTCTGTTATAGTCATAAGCGCCCGCCCTCCTCCCCGGTGGAGAAACTGGTACTGTAATGGATGCTACAGGCCTTGCTTTATACACCTTCAGAAAGAACTGAAAGTGAAAGGACTAGTGCTGTGCATCCTGGGATACCGAGGTTCTCTAGAGTTCCTTAAAGGCACGGCATCCCTTTTCCAGACACATAATGGCAGCCTATGGAGCTTGTCTGTCCATCCTTTCCTCTCTATCATTCCAAGGATTTTGTGAAGGGGAAGTTTCTCTATTGGTGAAACTTATCAGACTGTGTTGAATGTGATATTGGTGGAATATCCTTTGCATTTCTAGTTGAAGTACTAGACCGTGTAGCCTTGTGAATATAGGCTGCATTATTGTCTTTAATTTTCTCTTAAGTGTCTATGCAGGACTGCACTGAAAACAGCTTAAGAGATTATTTTTGATTGCTCCGGGGTCCACGCACATGGGCGGGAATATTCACTAGATTATGACTATAACAGAGATAACCCTGCCACAGAACTGGAGTTACAGGTAAGAAACTACTCCTTCTTCTCCATTAGTTTGGGGTTGCGGTCAGTCAACACCGCGTGCCTTTTGGGCCGTTATACCCACTCCCTGTGGGATACGGTCGCGGACGTGCTGGCTGAGCTCCCGGAGGGAGCCCGCGCGAAGCTTGCTCAAGCCCTCGCGGAGGGATGAGACGCAGCGCGGTACTCCATACGATATGGGCTGGACACCACGGACTCGCTGGGGAGAGCGATTTCCACGTCTGTGGCGGTTCGCAGGCACGCCTGGCTGAGGTCCGCCACTTCTCGGCCGATGTCCAGAATACCTTCATGGACATGCCGTTCGATGGCAGCCACCTCTTCGGTGGTAAGGCAGATAGTGCGCTGGAATGCTTCAAGGACTCCCGGGCTACGGCCAAGTCCTTGGGCCTGTCGGCCCGCGTCAGCAGACTTCTGCCTTTCGCTCCTTTCGTGGCCAAGAAAGGGGCGCCCACACACGTCCTGCCAGCCACGGGCCGCAGACTAACACTCAGCGTGGCGGCGAACGTGGTAACCGCCGTGGCAGTAACAGGGGACAAAGGTGCGGCCAGTCTACATCCACCCCCGCAACATCCGCCTCAAAGCCTTCCTAGTCTGAGCTTTCAGGCTCATTCAACACCAGTGTGGGGGCAGGATCCGCCATCACCTCCTCCTCTGGCCCTCTATCACATCGGACAGGTGGGTGCTGCAAATTGTCCAAAGGGGCTACTCCCTCCTCTTCGAGGCGACCCCTCCAGCCATGCCACCGCAGTGCCACCGCGTGTCAGGGGATCACTTGAAACTTCTGCAAGAGAAAATTACAGCCCTCTTGGCCAAGAGGGCCAATGAGCGCGTTCCTGGGACAGAAGTAGGGTGTGGTTGTTACTCCCACTACTTTCTGGTACCCATGAAGGGCAAAGGGGCCTACACCCTATCTTGGACCTGCGGAACGTCAGCGGCTTCCTCTGGAAGGAGAAGTTTAAGATGCTGACTTTGGCTTAGGTCTTAGCTGCCCTAGACCCCGGAGACTGGATGGTAGCGTTGGACTTGCAGGACGCATATGTTCACATCCCCGTCCTGCCGGCCCACCGGCGTTACCTGCGGTTCATGTTAGGCCACGAGCACTTTCAGTTTACCGTGCTCCCCTTCGGCCTTCCCAGCGCCCCACGGGTGTTCACGAAAGTGATGGCGGTGGTCGCAGCTCATCTGCGCAGATTAGGGGTGTCAGTCTTCCCCTATCTCGACGACTGTTTGTTGAAGGCGGGCTTGCCCCAGTCGTCAGCCACCTCCAGACGATGGCCGACCTCCTGCACCTGCTAGGGTTCTCTATCGATGTGCCGAAGTCACATCTGTGTCCCTCTCAACAGCTCCTCTTCATTAGAGCGGTTCTAGACTCGGCGCAGTTTCTGGTTGTTCCTGCCGAACAGCGGGTTTGGGATATTCAGGCTCTGATTCCGATCTTTCAGCCTTTATCCTGAGTCTCGGTCAGGTTGACGCTACAGCTTCTGGGGCTGATGGCCTCCTGCATCCTTGTGGTGCATCACACCAGGTGGCGGATGCGGGCTCTGCAGTGGGACCTGAAGTTTCAGTGGGCCCAGCATCAGGGCAACTTGTCCGACCACGTCTTGATCTCGGAGGGCCCTGCAAGACAGTTGCAGTGGTAGCTCACGGACCGCGATTGGGTCAGCAGCAGATCCCTCACCATACCCCAACCGGAGCACGTAGTTGTGACCAATGCGTCCCTCCTGGGCTTGGGGGGCCACACGGGAGAGGTAGAGATCAGAGGCTTCTGGTCTCCGGCGGAGTCCCGGCTCCATATCAACCTTCTGGAGCTGCAGGCGATCCGACTTGCACTGAAAACATTCCCCCCCTCTTTCTGGGGCAGTGTAGTGCAGGTGTTCACGGACAACACCACCGCCATGTGGTACTCCAACAAACAGGGCGGGGTGGGTCATGGACCCTATGCCAGGAGGCTCTGCGCCTCTGGCAATGGCTGGAACATCAGGGCGTGACCTTGATGGTTCAACACCTGGCAGGTTCCCTGAACGCCAGGGCGGACGAACTCAGCCGTCGGTGCTTGATGGATCACGAATCGCGTCTGAACTCGGACGTGGCGCAAGGTCTCTTTCAGCAGTGGGGAGAGCCTTGGTTAGATCTATTTGCCACAGAAGAGAACGCTCAATGTCATCAGTTCTGCTCGTTGGGATTTCCAAGACGGCACTCGCTCAGAGACGCTTTTCGTCACGATTGGAGTTGCGGTCTGTTGTACGCCTTTCCGCCTATACCACTTCTGCCCGGAGTGCTGAAGAAGATCAGGCGCGACCGGCCCAAGTCATCCTTGTGGCTCCGTACTGGGCACAAAGATACTGGTTTCCTGAGCTACTCAGCATGTCAGTCGATCCCCCGATTTGTCTGCCTCTTCAGGAGGACCTTCTGTCGCAGCAGCAGGGGACGGTCCTCCACCCGAACCTGTCCAACCTCCACCTCCATGCGTGGAGATTGAGCGGCGACAGTTGAGGCCATTTGACTTGCCTCATGAAGTCTGTGATATTATTCTGGCAGCCAGGCGTCCCTCCACGAAATAGGTATACGCCTGAAGGTGGAACAAATTTGTAGCATGGTGCACAGAAAAGGCTGTGGATCCACTCCATGCCCCTCTTTCTGAGGTTCTCCTCTTTCTTCTTTCTCTTTCCCAGCAGGGCTCTGCTCTGGGCACTATCAAGGGCTACCTTTCTGCCATTTCCGCCACTCATATGTTCCCCTCTGTTTCTTTCGTGATGTCTCAGTGGGACTTGAACCTTGTTCTGACTTATCTGATGTGCGCTCCCTTCGAGCCACTTCATAACTGTCCTCTTAGTCTTCTTACCCTTAAGACTGCATTCCTGGTTGCCATCACCTCTGCCAGGAGCGTGAGTGAGCTGCAGGCCATTTCTTCACAACCTCCTTTCCTTTCTGTCCATCCGGACAAAGTTGTGTTGCGGACACGACCCTCCTTCCTGCCCAAGATAGTCACAGCCTTCCACATCGGGCAGTCCATCACCTTGCCCACCTTCTTTCCGCCTCCCCATCCCTCAAAAGAGGAAGAGAGGCTCCACCGTCTGGACCCAAAACGTGCGCTCTAATACTATCTGGATCGCACACGCCAGTTCCGGGTGGATGACAAACTCTTTGTTGGTTACGTGGGCGCCAAGAAGGGACGGGCGGTGCACAAACGGACCATTTCCCAATGAGTCGTCTTGTGCATCAAGGCTTGTTACTCACTGGCTAAAAAGGAGGCTCCTGTGGGGCTACGTGCCCATTCCACTCGGGCCACGGAGGCTACTACTGCCCTGGGTCGGGGAGTCCTTTTACGGGACATCTGTCAATCAGCTACATGGGCCTCGCTGCACACGTTTGCTAGACACTATTGCCTGGACAGCCAAGTCCGGAGAGATGGCTTTTTCGGCCGTTCTGTTCTCCAGGACTTTATGGTGTGATCATTGGTTCGCAGACCCACCACCAGGGTTGGTATTGCTGGGGGATGTATGATGTTACAACGCATACTTTTACATCGCCTACCTTTACAATGCATTTTTTACAAAGCAACATCCATTACAACGCATTCCATTACAACGCATGCATTTACAACGAATTTTTAAAAACTACCTTTACAACGCATTCCATTACATCGCATACTACCTTTACAACGCATACCATTACAACGCATAACTTTACATTGCATATAAGGTAAGTATTGGATAGTGTAGGGGTAAAAATTACTATTCTAACTCCAGGGGGATGCGACAGTAGGTTAAGTGTTGGATAGTGTAGGGGTAAAAAATACTATTCTAACACAAAGGGGTGCAACAGTAGGGTAAGTGTTTGATAGTGTAAGGGTACTATGTGTTGTAATGGTATGCGTTGTAATGGTATGCGTTGTAATGGTATGCGTTGTAATGACTGCGCTGTAATGGCATGCGTTGTAGTGGTGTGCGTTTTAGTGTCATACGTTGTAATGGTTGCGTTGTAAATGCATGCGTTGTAATGGATGTTGCCTTGTAAAACTTTCGTTGTAATGGTAGTGCGTTGTAAAAGTTGCGTTGTAAAGGTTGTTTCCCATTGCTGGGGTATCTATTCTAAGGTAAGGAATCTAATACTAACCTGTTTCTTTCAGATGCACAAGGTACTTACCTTCGGTAACGATATATCTGTAAGAAACAGTACTTAGTATTAGATTCCTTACCGCCCCTCCCATCCTCCCCGTTCTGCGAACCGATATCTAGGGTTAAGGTTAATCCTTTTCAGGGCCCTAGTCTTATGGCACAAGTGTTGGTTTTTATCATGGCTCTGCGTTTCTCGTGCGTAAAAGCTGTGTATAAGAGCTGCCGTCAGCGCGTGAGGGCGGCGTCTAAGTACTCCAACGACGTCATCCTGGCGCCGATGATGGACGCGGAGCCACAGACTACTCCTACCGACGTGCAGAGGTACTGCTTCGCAAACATTTCCGGATCCAGACTGATGCTTGGGGATATTCTAAGGTAAGGAATCTAATACTAACTACTGTTTCTTACAGCTGTATCGTTACCGATACAGCTGTATCGTTTACACAGATATCTGAATTTCTCTTCACGTGATTTTTATCATGTCCTTGCTGCTTTCCTCATACAAATTGCAGCAGGTATAAAAACTGCCAAAGTGTATGCAGAGTCTGAGGGAAGTGGTTGGAAGGCTTGGGAAAAATGTAGTGTCTAGTAAATACCGTTCATGCATGTTATACTTCATTTCCAAGTTGAAACCTCGGTATAGGAGGTATTTACCACATCCATTAAATCCCTCACCCCAGGTGTCGCAAATAGTTCACTCAATTCTGCACAACTTGTAACTAGGACGTAAAAGGCCTTTGGTAAAACATATATGCTAACTAAATCCTTGCGGTACAAAAGGGGATGGTGATGGACGGAGCATCTGAATCAATCAAACACTCACACCCAGTCAAAAGATCTGTCCAGCCAAGCCGGTCCAGGGAAGACATGGCTTGGCAGTTCGGGCTGGACTGTTCCCATGAGGAACAGGGTCAGACTGATTTGCATATAGCCATGTCTGAACTGGGGTGGCAGAGTGGGCTAAAGAACGGTGATGGATTAAACCCAGATCTTCTGACTGGGTGTGAGTGTTTGATTGATTCAGATGCTCCGTCCATCACCACCCCCATTTGTACAACTAAATCCTTGCAGCACTGCATCTATTTAATTACTTTTTTATATTTGCCTTCAATCTTTTAATTAATGTTATTAAAAGTAAAACGAGCCGCCATGTTTGACCCTCTGAATTGTTTTAGAAACGACCACAGAAATGAGTTTTTAATTTACTCTTTTGTTTTATTTTTTCCGCAAGATATTTCTATGAGATCGTAGATAAAGACGGACCTCTTGAATTGGACAGCGAATTGTTAGTGGGAGAATATCATCTTTTTCCTCCAGAAGCTCACAAAATGGTGGAAGGAGCTGGTGGACTGAAGCCTTTTCTTCTGGGGTCACTCCGCTTTGTTATGCTCAGTGACAACCTAATCGGATTGTTAAAACACACCTGTTTGAATACTGAAGCTACTGCAACAGTCCCTAAAAGATTTGGATTGCAAGCAAAGAATGTGAAATCCGTATCATCCCTGCAGTCTTTGTACCGTTCAAAAAAAGATTTGCTCTGTGATCACAGGATTTTAAACCCAGGCGCAAAAGAATTCAAACCCGTGTGTGACGGTTTTCAAAACTCCAGTAATAGCCAGGATTCCAGTAGTAACTTAATACCAGCTACTCAAAATGATGAAACCATTAGCACTGTAAACACCTTATCACTATCTAATACCACTGCAAACTCTCAACCTGTACCATTTATTTTTAGTGCTGAAAAAGCTGCTCCTTTTGTCAGACAAACGCCCTTGTCGTCAGTGCCTCTAAAGGACCACATACAGCCAGTGTCGTTCTTGACACCTGCATCAGAGTGTGTGGTACAGGCAATTTGCAGTGACAAATCTGAGGCTGGTATTCCTGAAAGTAAAATAGAATTCGTTTTTGATACAGACGGTGCACCTGATGCTGTCTCATCTAGTAGAGTTATAATGGACAAGGATTCTTCTGAAACACAAAGTCCCCACCAAGGTTTGAAGGATGGCGATTTATTCTTGGGTTCAAGCAGTGGTTCCTCAGTTCATTTTGTAGCCTGTTCAAATAATATGGTGCAGAATATGAGACCTGGAAAGAAAACGCCCTTTACAAGGATGGTGGCAGTGCAGGTAAGACAAATGCTCAAGCATGTGTGCTTTATAATTTTCTTTCATTTTAAACTGCATACTCGTGTTGAATACACTCAATCTTTGTTGGATACTTCTAACCAGTGGCGGCTGGTGACAATTAAAAGTGGTAAGGCATAAAATATTCTGGTACTGCACTGTGGCAAGCTAGCGAGCCTGAACAACCCACGGGGGTTTCGGGGATTCTCCCCCGAGAAAATCTTGAAAAAAAGAGTGGACAATTGGAACATTTTCAAGCACATTTCAGAAAGCAGGAAGATTAATAAAGCAATTGTGAAAGTGCAGTTATTACATTAATAAAGAGATGTCCTATAACAACGTAGGTAGCTATATAAATCTGCAAAAAAAGGGCCATATTGCCTCATTCAAAGCACAGTGACGCTTAAGTTTGGTACATTCCCATACAACACACAGTAGCACTGGAATGCCCTAGAGTCCCAATCAAAGTCCTCTAGCACCAGAGCTCTCAACTGTCCCATTCAAAGCACATTAGCCATGGAGAGCCCTACTGTCCCACTGAAAGTACAGTTGCACTGATGAGAAGCGCCTTACTTTCCGATGCAAATCATAGTAGCGCTGGAAAACTCAACTGATCTACTCAAATCATTATAACCCTGGAGTGCTCTTCCTCCCTATTCGAAGCACAGTCGCACTGGAGTCCTGTATTGTTCAATTCATATACAGCAACCCTGGAGTGTCCTACTGTCTCTTCAAAACACAGGAGCTCTGGGGTGCCCTACTGTCCCACTGAAAGTACAAAAGCACTAATGAGAAATACCCTTCTGTCTCATGCAAAGCTCTGTAGCGTTGGGAAGCCCTTCAGTTCTTTTCAAAGCACAGTAACGCAGGCGTGCACTAACTTCCCTTTGAAAGCCCACTACCCTGATAAAGAAGCTCAAACCCCTACAATGTGGCTCTAGAGCTCTACAGATAGCTGCATTTGTCTTTTAACTTGAATGCCACTACTATAGCAGTGCTACTGATGCCTGTTTTCATTATGCAAGGGCCTTCTGTTGTTCCATATTTAACAAACATGTGGACCACATTTACAAGGTAGGTGCCTAGCAGCACTCTGTGGCACTGAAGATGGCAGCTTTATTGAAAGGAAGAGTTTTCCATATATCATTGCTGAAAATGTTGTATATCACAGTTCTAAAACAAAAATTTTGAGGAGGGTCTAGGGGACAATATTTATATACCAAATTTACTCCATACCCCTAAGTACAAACCTATTTAACTACAGGGAGGAAATCGGTCTGTTTGGTGTGACACGGAACCTTGAATGCTAGAGAATACCCAGTTCACCAGTTTTACATAGCTTGTCCAATACCTGACTTGAGAAAAGTTTCCATCAGCCCACCCATTTGGCGGAGCTTCGTCATCGGGAAAACTAAGAGAGAATGGTCACATGTAGCCAGTGTTGCTCCAAGGCTAACGAACATGGGTACTAGACCTCATACTCTCAGAGTCTCAGCCGCTATGAGTGTTCAAGGTATGTGGAAACTGATGGAGTGCAGTGCAAGTGATAAACGTGTGTGAAGTAAAAAAGTTATACTATCTTTTGGCAACAAGTGAGGTCGACATGTTTCAGCCGTACTGCTAGTTAGCTCGGCTTTCTTCAGGACCTTATAGAAATTGTGTGCTACTGCTGAAAAAAACATAAGTGAAAAGTGTTAGTCATCCTATTTATTGATCAGAAGAAAATAGATCAGTGGTATATCACCACCCTACCAGACATGTATTCCATGTATATGTAGTTTGTGAGCTATTTCTTCATTCCTAGAAAATGAAAATTCCTGTCAAAGAAAGAAATCAAGCTAGTAATGGTGAACAAAACATATACTCTAAGCATAGAGGTAGAACAAGTCACTCAGTCGGTAATACCCTGTATTCGACTATGTCCATTCAATGCATGGTTCTAATTGGGAGATTATAGTTTGATAATTACTAAATACTCACCCTTCTTTCTGTGGGAGTAAGCCTCACCTCACCCGGCAACTGTTCGGTGGGTGAGGCCCGCTCTATTGGTAAGAGAAAATAAGGGGACAAGATGGTAATCAGGTCATCCATCTCATATGCCCCTGTTATACTCTCAAATCAAATAAGTAAAACCTAAATCAAAATTGACCTTTAACCATGACATTCAACACCATTGGCAAAAGCAGACTGGCATCAACCTATGTGATTACTTCGTATTAGAAAATCAAAGATTGAACAAAGTCTGATCTGATTTACTATTGTAATTTGTTATGCCCATTTATCCTCATAAACACAATTAGGTTTCGGGAAAACAGGCCTTTGTTGGAATTATCCTTTACAAATGATTCACTTAAAAGTATAGTGAAGGGTCTGCCATGTTATTAAATCCAAATTATTGTTAAAACCATAGCCAGACTGTTTATGCTATGTCTAGTTTGGTGGTTCAAAGCCCTAGCAGTAGAACCCATAGTGTCAAGTTAAAACATTGTACCCATGGTAATAATTATGAGCATGGCTCCTATCATGGAAACCCATACGGATAGAGCAGTCAAATGGCGCCCAAACCAACAGAACACTACAGAACTAGCTAGCCTGCCTGTATTAGCTTACCTATCCGTCGGTACCCCCTCGCCGTCTGCGAGCAGTGTGGGAGGTACCGAGGGTAGTTACTGATCCCTTCTTATAGTGGAGCTAATTGGCCTAATCGGGTTTAATCAA